>NC_090929.1:143295914-143896164 GCF_040938575.1 Ambystoma mexicanum
TCGTAATTGTGATTATAATGTCTGAATCCATTTAGCTAAGTTTCACGCTTTTCAATACATGGGCATTGATTTGCTGATAGGCCGTATGCAGGGTAGAACTGTCCATGCCCCTCTATGGACATCTCTGCTCTTTGCCTCAGAGACCAGGTACTTGCCTCAGAGTAGGGTCAGTTCCCTAAGATATGGAAAAGGCCATACCCTCTCCCAATAATGAGCAAATCCCCTTGTGATATATTTAAGAGAATGAAATGGCATGCTGCATTTGAACAGGAGTGTGTATCAGGGCATTGTTTAACGTGTTCAAGAGTTGCTTTGTATGTTTTGTTTTAAATTCATAGTGTGTGATTTCTCTTTTTCATCACTTATTTCATTAGACTGGTTGAGTTGGAAGCTTTCAGATATATGCAGGTTTTTCAAGTTCCTCTCGATCTCTACTTTTTACGTGGTTGTGATTTGAAGATGTGGCCACTCACTGCCTCTTTTCCAGTTTGTGTCAGAAGTAGTGATCCATTGATTTGCATGTGTTTGTTCTAGGGTCTGTATAACACCATATGCCAGATATAGCGGACAATAGTCCATCGTATAGCCTTGTAGAACCAGGGAGGAATAATTATCACCCTGGACCATAAATAGTGCACGGTTAATCATCCCAAGTTATAATTACCCCGCCCAAGCTCTTTAAGACCATTTGCACATATTGGAAATATAAATCTACCTTTTGGAGTTTTGGCACTGAAGGTAAAATACACTTTTAACAGTGATTACAGTAAACGGACAACATGTGTTAGTACATTAAATGTGTTTTTATTTTGTAGTATTTAAATAAGATTGTTTATAAGAATTTTAATAGTAATCATGGTTGAACTTGAACAGTTTTAATATGAGGATGTACTGAGTCAATTGAAAAAGTAAAGAGCTATACAAAAGTGAAAACATTGTTCCGTGTTTCAGCCTTCTCTTTGGTGTCTTAAATAGGATGTTTCTTTGCTTATCACATTGAAGGTGCAGGGGAAAAAAGTACTGGGAGGTTTGGGGTGTCTTGAAAGAAATATCTTGCAGGGGAATTGCATGAAAAAACATTTTTTGTTGCAAATTACACGAAGGACGTCTTCTTTACAGGAAGTTCAGTGGTGGAAGTGTGAAGGAAAAAAAATAATGAAACTGAATTCTGGCGGGGACAGGGAAGGCAGAACAGAGCAAGCTGCACGAAATATTTCAAGGGATTGTGCTTGGGCAAAGTTGTTGGGGACGGACCCACAGGCATAACAGAGAGACATTGGAAGTCCGTGGACTTGGAGGGCCCAACACCCTCCACTAGGATACACAGAGGACTCAGTCAACGACAGGTTCAAACTGTGGTTTATTACAGGGATCAGCGCAGGAGCAGAACATATTCATGCACGTATCGCTCTTCCTCGGCTCACAGCCAGTTTTACTTCTAAATGGCGTCAGCACGACATCACAACTTGGGCTCTTCTCCAGAAAACCTTTCAGGCCAAGTGATTGGGCCTGATAGGGACCCACCTATAGTGTACATTCTAGATGTTATTCTACTGGCCCTTGCATGTCAGGTGGCTGGCCTGTTCCATCCCCAAGTCACTAACTATGACATTTTTGCAGTGTTGTGGACTTACCATTGGTTCTTGCCCGTTGCTACCCACCGCTAGCGTACTAAACTGTGATTTGTGCTTACGTCCCCAGGCCTGGGATCTGCAAAGATTCTCATCTCACTGCGTACCTCCTCAAGGTAATAAGAATGATTCTGTATTGTAACTTGTGTGTACCACCTTAGATTATTGGAGTGATCTCCTGATCGGTGCAACACTTGTTGCATACTCATCGCAGACTGTGTCTGGTGGCCTGGGACCAGCTCTTCTTTCTCACCGCTGATTGCTGTCCATTGTCTGCTTCGGCCACGTCACATGTTCAGAGATCACAAACTTGAGCTGTGCAGCTCTGAATTATGAGGATTTTCTTATTTTTTTTCTACAGCTGGTCCCTTTGTCGTCTGGGGATTGGAATGTCGGCCGTATCTCGTGACCTTGGCTGCAGGTCCTGTCTCACAAGTCTTGCTCTCTGTCCAGCCTGAACTAGCACAGCTCGTCTCTTGCTCAGCGGCCTGAGGCCTGCTGTAATTTTCCTAAACATTATAATGTGTTTTCTACTATATCCATGCTATGCTACATTTCCATAGGTTAGTCACACTTGGCTCTATCGGGTCCCATAGGTGCTCCTGCAGTTCTATAGGTTTACTTGCGTGTAAGCATCTGCAAGCCTTGCTCAGGATCTCTCGTCTCTTGCGGTTTCTGCGTTGCTGCATTTGGCTAATGGCAAAAACAATGACAGTGTGTCCTGTAATTATCGAGCTGTACGCTTGTGTACTTCATGTATTCGTGTGTGTTTGTGTCCCGAAGTGCGGATGATATATGTGCTTCATGTCTAACGCTGCTATATCGTGGTGTCTCTAACGACGTTGGCAACATGGCGTCTCAGTGTTTTAGTCTAAGCTGTCCACAGAGGTGTCTTTGATCATATCCTGTGGCTCTTCATCTACAAATAGGTAGATCTGTATGTCCCTCGATCAGTATAGTTGGCTGAGGGGATACCTCCCAACGTACTTGTTAACCATGGGTCAGTTGGGAATTCGTCCAAAATAGAGTGGGGGGGATTGCAATGTTTCCTCCCGGCCTTCTTCCTTATCATGAATTTGGTATGAGGGATAGGAGGGGCTAGGCTTCTCTATCCCTCTTTAGTCTACCCTCTGGTTGACCCGTCGATCACATCCTTATACGACACTCCTTTGGCTCTTGCCTGCCATATCTTCGTCATTCCTCCGAGGTGCCCATAGCAGTTGGTGTGATTATCAAAGGACCAGTTCATGTAACAGTACACTCCTTCGGGGTTGCACCAAAACCACTTTCCTTCACAATACTTTGCATCGAATGGGTTGTCCTGGTTCATTGCTTCAAGTAGGAACAGTTCACATTGTGCTATTCTTTCTCTAGACCCTTTCTGCCACAATCTTGTCTTATACACCTCCTATATTCACATCCATCAAGACCTGCATCCCGATAGTTTCCTCTGCTGTTTTCTTGCATCTTGCCATGCAGATTTTGATGCCACACATTGATGTTGCTGCCAGTACTAGTGCTCCCATTATCATCTTTAGCCCATCTGACAACCATGATGGCATCCAGGACCATATATACACTATGCAGCTCTGGTCTTTTCCTGTCCCCCTAGCTTCCTCTTCCATTTTGGCATGCATCCGCGCCAGCTGTGCCACTGATAGTGTTCAATTATCTTCATTGTTGGCAGGTCGAATGTGCAACAGGAACTCCCTATCTTTGAGCAAACTCCTCCTTCCATGGCTGTGAGGAGGTCCAGAACGTATCTATTCTGGAGCGCCACCAACCTTATTGCTCTGAGCTCTCCCTTTATTGCGTTGAACCCATTCCCTGTGGAGTTGATAGTCGCCATGAGCTCCAGCGGGTGATTTGTAACCACTTCGCGTTCGTGTACGTCTGTAACGCTCACCTCATATCCACGGGGGCGCCACCCAGTCCGGACTGCTTCACCCTTGGACCACTTCCTCGAACCCTTGTGCGGCTGAAGACCAGGTCTGAAACACAGGGGTTTACACTTTAGCTTGATTGTCTTTTGTGGCCCGGGGCCCACTTCGCTTACGGACCCCCAAACCCCCCCCGGCATCTTTCTCACCTTGCTTTTTGATGAGGCGCGCTCTCCGTCCTGCCACTCAGAGCAGGGGCGTTTTGGGGTTAGGCTTGTCGCTGCCTGGTTACTTCACTGGAGCGACACTCCAGGGTCCAGACCTGCTGTGACTCCGTTCTTCAGGTAAGTCTGTCTTGACTGTGTGTTCCTTGTTTGGTAATTCTCTTTCTCTCCTTTCCTTTTGATTTTGGTGTAGATGTTATCCTTGTGATGTCGTGCAGTTTTGTGCACAAGATGGTAAGAAAGCACGAAGCGCAGCGCTATATGCTTTTCTTGTGCTAACCTGTTTATTTTGTCCTTCTTACAGGTTGCGATGTTCCGGAATGCGCGTGCCGAAAAGATGAAGAGCGGTAAGTAGTGAGGAGCGAACTGCTTACTGACACTCCGGGTTGGGCCTGAGTCTCTGCCCTATTCAGGTAAGAGAGAGTTTCTGAATGTGCAGAATAAATGCTTACTAAAGTTGTTTTCTCTGTTTTCTTTTCCAGGTAGCGGTTTTCTCCATGGGACGAGGTCCGCCGAGATGTTGACTGTTCGGAATCCTAAAGCGGAGTACAGGAGCTGCTCCCAGGAGATCAGCGAACACTAACAATGTCTTCTCTTTGTTCTTGCAGGAGATCAGGTCCGGTGTGCAGATGAAGATGCTGCTGACCGCGGTGAACGTCACGCTGCCACTGGCAGAGCAACGCGAAGCGTGTACTGGAGTCCGGGAGTGGCTTATATAGCCTGCAGGTATCCCAGGTGTCTCTGGGCCTGCCACACCCAAAATGCTAGACCGCATGGTTCAGTTCAGGAACTGCATGTGGAGGCATCCATGTTGTTGCACAATGCCCTTATGGGCCCAGATTACTGCTTTAACACATGAGCCTGGCACCAAAGGCGCCAGGACTGACTCCAAGTGAGTCTGGGGGCAAATGTCAAGGGCCAGGCCCTTATGGGGGTACTAGATGTAGCCCACCTGGCCTGGCAATCCAGGCCAAGGGCAGGGGTCGTGACAACATCTGTACAGATGGTATTATTGGTACAAAGAACATTTGGGTCCTGCTGAACAGACTGTGCTCTGCTGGAATTTCATCCAGTGCTGTCTCTGATGCTCCTGAGAAGTAATTTCCTCCTCGCTTTACTCTGCTCAGTTCGGCTGGCTTCTTTGCCTTGGCTGTTGGTACCACTTCGATCGACCTCTTCTTCCTTTCTGTTGTTGTCCATTTTTGGGAAGTCGTCAAGCTTCACGTCCTTTCACGGCACAACCAGGGATGGCATATTGATGTTTACAAGCGAGCAAACTCTTCCCCAGTTGGATGGCAGCTTCTCATATGCTTTCAATCCACAAACCCAGTAATTATCCATCAGTACTGCTGTCCTGCTTTCATTGCTGTGTGTTGTTCAATGCTCCTGAAACCAATGTTTCACCAGCTTAAAATCGCCATTATTCTTGTAACGCAGTGCTGGTGTCTTCAGAGGTATTATTGGCATCGGACCAGCTTTATTCTCCACC
Organism: Ambystoma mexicanum; assembly: GCF_040938575.1. Lineage (NCBI taxonomy): Eukaryota > Metazoa > Chordata > Amphibia > Caudata > Ambystomatidae > Ambystoma > Ambystoma mexicanum. The sequence continues at coordinate 143,301,139 of NC_090929.1, forward strand.
CATGTCATTAGCTTGGCACTCGCCTCCCATTCTTTCAGGCACCTTATTCACTGGTGACTGTGCTAGTGTCAGCGCCTTGCTTCCCACCACTCTATCCTTCCATCCATCTTCTGTGTACACTTGGCCATACACTAGCATCTGTGGTCTTTCCCAGCAGCCTGGCTCTCCTCCTGCCTCCTTCACTCTTGTCCATCGACATGGTAGCTCCTTCAGGGTGATAGTCTGTTTCTCCCTTGTCGGGTCCATCAGTTATACTGTATAGCTTCAGCTATCCGCTAATGTTTCATCATGTCTAATGTCTTCACGTAATTATCTTCATACAGGAACGTTGCTTTAGACCTCCATCTCAACGTTACTGTTTTCCCTTGAAACCTTCCTAGAGTTGTCACCATCGAGAGATACATTAGGCATTGGGCTCTTGTTCCTGGTATTTCAATTGGTATGAATGTTGGAGGCACTCATTGCATAAGGGATTAAGCAAGGCATACATTCGTTTTCAAAAATTGATTAGCAGAGTTTGCTATTTAAATATTTCTTGGTTAGCAAACAAACCTATTTGATTAGCAATGTTGTACTAATATTTCTAATGTAACCAGAAGTTATTTGTACCCACGGCATAAAATGAGCAGTTTTTTTGTACCAGTGAATACATTAGTGAGATGAGTCAGACCTTGCAAATTCTTTAAAATTCTGCCAGATCTGCAGGTCGAGTAACTTAGTTTACCTACTCAACCTAAGAGAAATTATCTCGACCCATGACAACTGATTTAAATGTGCTTTTTGTAAAATGGTGCATGTCATCACAAACGCATTATATGTATTGCAAACAAAGTAAAGGTTAAATTAAAGTTTCAAACATCCCTTGCAAATGGTACTCGCCCTTCATAAAAACGACTTGACTATGCGAGTGAGCGAAAAGACTTCCGAGTGTCTCGGCTGAGTGTCTGTGAAAATGTAAAAGATTAGCTGCATGAATGAACACAAATAAATAGATACGATAAAAAGGCTCTGAAAACATTTTGGCCAGTTCTCTGCTGCAGCAACTAATATATAATGCAATCATAATCATAGAGCAAAGCGAGCTCTGGAGGCTACCTACAGTGTATGGTATTGCAGTAGATCTGTAGATGTATAAACTGGATAGAAGTATTTATCACTACTTTGCGTAAACCTCTGGTTAGCTTTGTATATTCATTATGTAAGAGGAAAGCAAGTAAGAGACTAAGCAGAGTTGATGGTGTAGCAACCAGGCAACTGGGAAAACTAGATGGAATATTGTAGCTTGTGCCCATCTCACCTTCAGGGAAGATGGTATAAATCAATATGGTGGTAAGATAGAATGTCAAGGAGTACGGCATCAGCTCATGGATTGAGCACCTGTTGCACAGGTGTTTGTTTATTATTTATACAGCGTGCCACACCCTGAGGTATCTGGGCGCTTTGCAAGACATCTTAAGATACATAAGTACATACAAGTAGATATTGATACATAATAGATCGTAATGGGGAGGTAGTAGATAAGTGGAAGCATATCAGTTGGGTACGTTGGAAACTTCACACAGATAGGCGTACAATGCAACCAGCAGAGCTAGGCTTGCCATCATAAGCATTTGGATCCGTGATGTACATTTTCAAAAGTGTTAAATTGTCAATATGATGCATCTTCTCCAACAAAATGAAATATAGTTAACACAGATTTAGATACACTAACCTAAACTTTACTGTAAAGCATGGAGATAGTGCAGTGTTTTACACTAGCAGTACTGTAATTATGCAGTAACAACTTACATTTGTAGGAGTGGAATTGCATGACTTTATATAAAAAAAAATAAAGTTAACAAATACTGGTCTTTGCTAGACAGGCTATAGTTAGCTTTATTAAGCTATCAGCCCGATTACTGGTATTTTGCAATTATTTGGAGAAAAAAAAACTTGCATACCACTCCCATATAGCCTTTTGGAACTAAAAGTGGGGGAGATGGTTACTGCTCAACTCTCTCCATTAGCCAGTTTGAACTTGCAATGAACAGAGAAATGAGGGTAGAGAGAACCCTGCTGCCAAGAGAGGAACGGAGCGTGAGCTGTGCTTTTATTGAACGGGGTAACTTAAATAGCTAGCTTTGTTACACAAGTGTCAATTTAATTAGCAAACTTCCGGAATTGCATAGAAAATTGCTATGCAACACTGCTTACTTTATATCTTGTGAAGGAGCAGACATAACAGCTCTGCCTGGTGGTTTCCTTACCTACTTTAGTCATGTGGTTGTACCACGTGTTATTAGACACTCGAGCAGTGGCAGTGAGATACATGTCTACCCCCTTCATGTCTGTTTCAACACTGTGCTTGGCTCTCCTTACCTTATCAGCAGTGTTCTCCTGTCCACCTGACATGGTCGTTCCACCTGCTTGGGTTGGGAGAAAGTTAGTAGAGGGTACAGCGGTAGCACTAGCAACGCAAGTAATTTTCCAAACTACGAATATAATAACACTGCTAGGAATAAGTGAGACCAACAGAACCATCACATTTTTAAAAATATCATTCATTTTCACTTACGCTGCTTGATGATTGCAGCTTGAAGATAAAGTTGCCCGCCTGAAATGCGCGAAGAAATTTGTTATTTTGTTAATATAAATTATCTTAAGCCCCGCGGACCAGGTAATGACTAATGGCAAAGGCAAACGCCTCTTCTCGCAATTTTATTACTGACGGGTCTCTCAGTGTGGTGAGGATGGGAGGATTGCCATGCTCAAGTTGTGGGTAGGTTTGGGCCAAATACTCTATAAAGGCAAGGTAGTACACTCCAGGGATTGGGTTCGGAATCTGCTGGGTGTCCTCGCAGTATGGAAAAATTGGTTTTGAAAAGGTATCTGGAGGGTTGATGGGTAGAGGGCAACATTGACCTGCACAAACAGCAACAGTTACATTGGCTTTCAACTGGATTGTGTGTGGAAAAGAAAAATAACAGATAGTGGGCCTCATCACGAGTTGGGCGGTAACCCTTAAATCCGGCGGGAATGCTATTACTGCCGCATTTAAGGGTCCGCCGGATCACGAGTACAAATACCGCCGGCGCTATTACAGCTGGTGCAAGTACAGCCGACTGAAATAGCGCCAGTATCCATTTGCGCTATTACAGAGCAATCACGAGTCCGGTGTAGGCGCTATTAGCGCCAGAAAAGCAGCGGAAAATACGCAGAAAATACCCCTAGCCAAATGCTGGAGGTAAAAGAACACAGGACACAGCAAAAAGTGCCCAGGTGAAACCAATGCAAATCGGAGGCCTACAAAGGACCCGCCCATGCACAACACGCCCTCCCCAACACCATTACACCAGCAGGAGCAGGGAGGACACAGCAAAACGTGCCCAGGTGAAACCAATGCAAATCAGAGGCCTACAAAGGACCCACCCATGCACAACACACCCTCCCCAACACCATTAGACCAGCAGGAGCAGGGAGGAGACAGCAATAAGGGCCCAGGTGAAACCAATGCAAATCGGAGGCATACAAAGGACCCACCCATGCACAACACGCCCTCCCCAACACCATTACACCAGCAGGAGCAGGGGGGAGACGGCAATAAGGGCCCAGGTGAAACCAATGCAAATCGGAGGCCTACACAGGACCCACCCTTGCACAACACACCCTCCCCAACACCATTACACCAGCAGGAGCAGGGAGGACACAGCAAAACGTGCCCAGGTGAAACCAATGCAAATCAGAGGCCTACAAAGGACCCACCCATGCACAACACACCCTCCCCAACACCATTAGACCAGCAGGAGCAGGGAGGAGACAGCAATAAGGGCCCAGGTGAAACCAATGCAAATCGGAGGCATACAAAGGACCCACCCATGCACAACACGCCCTCCCCAACACCATTACACCAGCAGGAGCAGGGGGGAGACGGCAATAAGGGCCCAGGTGAAACCAATGCAAATCGGAGGCCTACACAGGACCCACCCATGCACAACACACCCTCCCCAACACCATTACACCAGCAGGAGCAGGGAGGACACAGCAAAACGTGCCCAGGTGAAACCAATGCAAATCAGAGGCCTACAAAGGACCCACCCATGCACAACACACCCTCCCCAACACCATTAGACCAGCAGGAGCAGGGAGGAGACAGCAATAAGGGCCCAGGTGAAACCAATGCAAATCGGAGGCATACAAAGGACCCACCCATGCACAACACGCCCTCCCCAACACCATTACACCAGCAGGAGCAGGGGGGGGACGGCAATAAGGGCCCAGGTGAAACCAATGCAAATCGGAGGCCTACAAAGGACCCACCCATGCACAACACACCCTCCCCAACACCATTACACCAGCATGAGCAGGGAGAAGACAGCAATAAGGGCCCAGGTGAAACCAATGCAAATCAGAGGCCTACAAATGACCCACCCATACCCAACACACACTTCAAACACCATGCTGCCATTTGGAGCCGGGAGCCTTGATGTGGACATCTACCTGCTGCGCCTGGAGCTACAGAGGCCAGCCAACCAGGCCGGGGCCCTGGGAGCACAGTGGGTGGTCGGGATGAGGAGAAGGAGGAGAGCAACACCAGCAAGGTGGCCAGCCATCCCCAGGGTCAGGTCAAAGCCCTGGGCCCTGACTGATGGCCATTTGGTGACCGAGTATAGGCTGGACAGGGCACCCATCACCCAGTTGCTGGACACAATCCAGGCTGACATCGGCAGCCGTATAGCTATCAGCACTGCAGTGCCCCCGCTCGTGAAGCTTGTGTCTGTGCTACAATTCCTCAGGACTGGCAGCTACCAACACACCGTTGCCATGATGCATGGCATGGCCCAGTCCACCTTCTGTACCATGCTGGGACAGGTGCTGGATGCACTGCTGCTCCATGTGAATGAGCACATTGCATTGCCAGCCACACAGGCACAGGTGAATCAGCTGAAGGGTCAATGCCCAAGTCCCGAATGTCATAGCAGCCCTGGACTGCACACATGTAGCACTAGAATCACTCCAGGCACATGAGGCAGCCTACAGAAACCGGAAAAAATTACCATTCCATAAATGTGCAGATGACATGTAGCCCTGACCTCCCCTTCAGCCACTTTTGTGCCCGCTATCCAGGATCCACCCATGACTCCATGGTCCTTCGCAACAGTACCCTGCCAGCGTACATGGAAAGGCACTGAGGTCAAAACACATGGATGCTGGGTGAGTACAAATGTATTCCGTAATGCATGTTAAATGACATCTGATGGGGCTGGACATTAACAGTGAAATCCCTGCATGCCAGCAGGAGACATAGACAGCACCAGCACTGCAACATTCCCATGCATGTACCTCCCACAAGAACCCTTGGACATGTTCAACACAGCAGAACACACCCAGTCTGAATGGCAGACGTGGCAGCACAGTCACATATGGAAGGCCAACTACCACAAAGCCTCCTGTGTGTGTCGTAGTATTGTTTCTCACCCTGACGCAGAAGAGACATCCCACCCTGGCCACCCGACAGTCATACCAATGGTGCGCAAAAGTAGGCACATCCATGAAAGCACCAAACAAAACTAGTTTGATTCACGACAGTGTACATCCCTGAAACACTGACCCCTGATTGGCCAATCACATGCCTGGAGAACTGTACATAATTGTGCCAATCAGCAAACGCAACAGCAGCCAAAGGGAATGCCGATGACACATGGGCTAACAACATGTCGCATGCACAAGCAGATAGAAGGGTCCCCTCCTCCAGTGACAAGGGACAGTGTACTGTTAAATTTAGTAACAGAGGCGTCGCAAGTTGTAAGTACTCCATTGAATCAATGCTGCCCCTAGCACAGCACACACCACAATGTAAGTGACCATATGATAACTAGCCCACATGTAATATATGAGTGTGATGCACATAACTCACATATACATAGATGCACAGCTGCATGGCTACCTCACACCAAGCATGTCCCGGAAGGCAAAGGGTGGATGCCAACATTGCAATGAGATAGCATGACCTCTTAAACACAAACTTGATCCTGATGTCACCGATGACTGAGCCTTGTCACCCACTGAACCAACATTGCCCTCATACCTGCATTCTCTTCCCTGCAGGTGATTCTGGATATCCCCAGTACACATGGCTCATGACCCCTGTGTGTCATCCACACACTGCAGCTGAGCGGGCATACAACATTGCCCATGGACGTACATGCATCTGCGTAGAGAGGGCATTTGGACTGCTGAAAACACTATTCCGGTGCCTAGACCATTTGGGATGGGCATTGGTGTATGCACCTGAAAAAGTTGGCAAAACAGTACTTGCATGTGCCATGCTGCACAACATTTGCTGTCGCAGGAATGTGCCACTGCCCCCGATGCTTATGTGCAGCCACATGAGGATGGGAGTGAAGATGATGTGCCAGAAGGTGTTGCACATGTACACAGGAATAGGGTGAGGGAGGGGAGGTTGGCCAGACAGGGCTTGATTGAGAATTATTTTTGATACGAGTGACGGCTACATTTCACACATAGCACTTGGATATTAAAGAGCACTTTATCACAATCATGACTGTCCATGCTTTGTATGAATTATGAACGTGATTTATTAAATGTTTGACAATCCCCTCACCCCAGTGAACACCCAGCACACAATCCCCCCCTGCCCCCAGTGCACTCCCCAAAACAGTGCATGTAGTCGCAGGTCCTCAGGTTACATACAACAATGCCATGTCCATCTATGATGGCCGCAGGCTCTTTCCAGGTCCTGGGCCCTCTGGTGTGTGGGGGTCTCAGGTGGCGCAATGAACGGTGCCTAGGTGAAGGCTCCAGGGATCCCTCCGTGGGTATAGTGGAGGTTGATGGGACTGACCCAGTGACCTGCAGCTGCTGGCGGAGAAGGTTGTTCGATTCCCTCGACTGCTCTACATGTGGAGATACTGCCTCACACAACTCCCGTACCCTTTGGCCGAAACCTGTCAGGGCAGCGGTGCATTTCTCCACCACTTTCCGGGTGCGTGCGTTGTCTCGGCCCATGTACTTGCAGCCATGCTGTATGGCTCCACTGATGGCCTTGATGTACTGGCTGTGCACTTTGGCCATGGACTCCACTTTTGTCTGTTTGGCCTCTATTATGTCCAGCCGTCCCATCACGGCAGCTCCCGTGATGAAAGGTACACCGGGTGCAGCTGGTACCGGGCTGGCAGCTGTGCACTGCCTGAGGTGCGGGGGGCTGCATGGGGACATGTTGCCAGCTGTGATGGGGCTGCTGCGGTCCGAGTGTCTATCATCTGGGGTGCCATATGATGGTGTGTTGATGTCAGGCTCTGGTGTGCGGACACGATGCACATGCACACGTGGGGTGTGTGCTACTGGTGTGACTGTCTCCGGGCTCGCATGAGTTGTGGACATCCCCGCTGTCGCTGGGTCTGGACTAACGCAACAGTGCTGGATGAGGTGCAGCTGTAGGTGTCTCCCTCATTGGGCTCTGCCCCACAGGTGGCTCCCTCCACATCGCGTGTCTGCATGATGGGTTGGTATGAGGTAGGCACTGACCCCCTGCGGCCATGTGGGTGCTGCAGCTGTCTGGTTGGGCTGCGGTGTGGTGATGTGGGATGGGTCCGGCGTCGTGCTTCCGAGCGGCCCCTTTGCGGGGTGGTGGTGCTGGTCAAGGAGCGCTGCCTCGGGCGCTGTGATGCAGTGGCCTCTTCACCGTCACTGTCATCCGGTGGTGATCGCTGTGTGCCTGTGGGGAACATAGGGTGTGGATTGAGTTGAGGGCGGTCTACATTGGTATCATGCATTTCATGCCATAAAGTGGGATTGTAGACAGTAGCAATCATGCATTGCACTTGCATTGTGTTGTGATTGGTGGAATGTGGCAGTGTGGAGGGACACTGCACGGACATGTTTGTGAGTCATCATCACATGCGTCATGGGGATGCACCATGCACATGGTGCTGGGGGTTGATTCATGCGCAATCCATGGCCATGGCTGTCTGTCCACTGGTCCTTGTATTGATGCAGTGCATGTACAGGGGTGTCTAGGGGGCGCTAAGGCACTAAGGCTGAGTTATGGGTGTCTGCAGTGCCTCACACACATTCCTTGAACATTCATTCGCTCAGGGTCTGCATGTGTGATCCTTTCAGATTCATGCATTTGGGAGCGGGTTCACATGCAGCCTGCCAACTCCTTCTATGGTGCCCATGTCGATGAGCGATGTCATCTTCTCCTCCCAGGGCGTGAGTTCAGGTGGTGGTGGAGGTGGCCCTCCTTCAGTGGCCATGCTTGCACTCCTGTGCTGAGATAGTATGCCACATACTCTCACACGCAGGTCATTGAGACGCTTCCGACAGTCCTCCCCATCCCGGGGCACGTGCCCCACTGCAGACACCCTCTGGCTGATGTCCTGGCAGATCTGTGCACGACTCTGCCCGCTTGTCTGGCGCTGCTGTGCACCATGTAGTTCATCATGGTGGGTCACTGCCACCTCCACAAGTACAGCCAGCTCCTAGTCACTGAATTTAGGTTTCCGGACCCTGCCAAGGCTGACTTGCCCCTAGTGTGCTCCTGTGACATTTTTCACTCTTCCCGGAGGTGGATGGCTTGCAGGGGCTGTGATATTCGACGGATTGTGATTTCCAAGATGGCCGCCGCTTTATTTCCCGTTCCGCCAGTGACGTGTTTCCCGCACTCTAATAGCGGGCGCTATTGGCATGGCGGTAGCGTACGGTGCGCTGGATTTACGGGTTCTTGGCCGATTTCTACGTTGCGCGCTATTTGCGTTAACGCCATGTTCCTGTGCGTGTGCACGCCAACTCGTGATCTGGCGCCCTTTCCACCAGGGGACTTGGCGTTAGGGCTAATACCACTCGATGGGAAATCCAACGGATTACCGCCCTACTCGTGATGAGGGCCAGTGTGCCTTAATCTAGGTCCACAAGGAGTCCGGTCTCCACTTCTGCTGAGATTATTGGATGTCCTCCTCTGGGTTGTATAAGTGCAGAATGCGCTTGTAGCTCTCCTAGGTGGTGAACGTTGGCCCTGTCAGTGTAAGTAACTTTGTTACCGGGTGAGGCAGCTGCTTTGTAGGGCTTGACGTCTGCCAAGTGGTTCCAGACCAACTTCCCCTCGAGTTTGACAGCAGGGTCGCCCACTCTCTTTACAATATGCGGACCCGTGAACCTTGGCTCATTCCAGCGCTGGACGAAGTTTCTGAGGAGGACTATGTTCCCCGCATTCATAGGTGTTTATTTATTTATTTATTTTTTAAACTTTATTTTTCAATAGTTACAACATGTCAACACAGAGAAGATATGCTATAAAACTTTTCTCTATTTAATGCATTAAATTTAATTTTTTCAAAACGTGAAAGAAGCTGCACCTGTACTATCCATTCCTTAACGCATGGCTTTTTCCTCGTTTTCCAGAGGCGCAGAATTTGCTGTGTCGCCACCAAAAGGACTTTATTAACCCAACATAATGTCACATAACTCAGGAGTGCCAATCGGAGACTTCAAAAGTACAGCTAATGGCGTTCTTGGGAAAGTCACATTCCAAACTATGTCCACCCTATCTAGCATATCACTCCAGAAACCCCTAACCCTTGTACAATCCCACAGCATGTGAAGCATAGTGCCTTTTTCTTTAGAGCAACTCCAGCACTTATCATTGTCTCTTAATCCTAGTCTATACATGTTATCCGGGGTCCAAAAGAGACGGCCCAAGATCCTCTGCTAAATATAGCGTAGATTCAGATACATTTTCATCCTAACCGGGACCTTCCAAAAGCTCTCCCAATCCTTCACCTTTATTACCACTCCTATTTCTTCAGACCACACAATTTGCAAACTATCCCAAGAAAGTTTAGAACTTTTCTCTTCCGGGAAGAGTCTTAAATAACTTGACACCACACGAGGAGTGACTGCAAGAAAATCACATCTTTCAGGTCTTTCTAACAAAGGTTTGTCAAGCATTAGTAATCTCTCAGCTATCCAATTCATTTAACAAGTTATATCTCCATAACTCTCAGTTATGGAGTGCATACCTCCCCTTCAGAAACTCAAAAGATAGCATCCTTCCTCACACCAGACATCTCTCACTAGCAATATACACTTATTGATCCAACTTCTCCAAAATAATATCTTATCAAACTGTAGTCCTGGATTCTGCCAGATGGAGCCCTCCTCATATATGTATAGTTCTTGTCCACCCCCCACAATCATCGAAGTGACTGCATCTTTAGTCGCAAGTATTGATTGTAAATTAGTTACTGATCTAGATAGTTTGCCAAGTGAGTATAAGCATTCAATTCGAAAAGGTCTCATTTTATATTCTTCAATCCGAGCCCATATTGGGACCCCTGGATCATTCATGGAAAAAATAGATAACAGATTTTTTTTATCAAAAAGCCCTTGTAGTAGTTTTCAGGGATAGGGTAACCAAAGCCCCCGTCACGTACACTACGAATCGAGTAATCTTAGGTATTTTCCCAGTACCCCATAAGAATTCTTGAACGACTCTATCTACATGACCCAGAACTTTTTTTTGTGAATTTCAAAGGAAGTGACTGAATTATATATAAAACATTAGGTAAGAGCACCAATTTTATGGCATTAATCTTTGCCCAGATGGATAACCGGACTCTGCTCCATTTATGAATATTCTTCTTGACGGCTTCTAAAACCTTATCAATATTGAACAAAGCCATTCCTTTCAGATCTCTGGTCAAATATATCCCCAAGTATTTCACATGTTTATTTTCCCACTTACAATTCCAGTCTCACAATTGACCACACACCGGAGTATCCCGAGCCGGGAATAATACTTTTTTCTCCCAATTAATTTTGTAACCTGAGAGTCTGCCTACCTCATCAATCATATTTTGTAAAATGATACCCCCACTTCAGGATTATTAAGAATAATTGTAACATCGTCCGCATAAGCCAGAACTTTAACTTCAATCTCCCCTATTCTGAAGCCTGACAAACTATAGGACTGTCGAATGTATAACAAAAATGGTTCAAGAGCCAAATTGAAGAGGTAAGGCGATAAGGGACATCCCTGACGTGTAACTTTTAAATAGTCTAAAAGAAGTCGAGAGATCCCCATTTACCCAGACCCTGGCACTGATATCCAACTGTAGTGCCCCAACAGCATTGATGAATAGAGGACCAAAACCCATCTTTATCAAAGTAAAATTTAAGAAAGTCCAATTCACACTATCAAATGCCTTCTCGGCGTCTAGAAAAATAAAGAGTAGATCATCTGATTCTGAGAATGACAGATTTAAAATATGCAAGAGTTCTGATATCATATCTATGGTGTTGTTTCTTAAATCCCACTTGGGTCTTATCAATTAAATCACCCATTTGTTTATCTCATAGAGGGGAATAAGGTACCCTTCATTAGAAACCGATTGTAGAGAGAGCACAGCATCTAGAAATTCTCTGGCATCATCAGACAGGCAGGGAACATCTATCTTATTAAAAAACTCTACCAACTCACTTTTCAACGGATGATGATCCTCGGTATATAAGGATGCATAATGTAAGCAAAAACACTCACTAATTTCTTCTCTTTTTACCAAAATTCTGCCGGACAAAACAAAAGATGTCTTGCAAAGACCTGGTAATCTATTTGCAAGCAATTTACCCACATACTCCCCCCTTCTCCCAAAAGCATTGTCTTGAATAAAATGCACCACGATCAGCTTGAGTATCAATCTCGCAACGCAACAGATCCTTCACCTTGTTCATTTTAGTATGGTCTTTAACGGTGCGGTATGTGCATAGATGAACTGCAGCTTACCTAATTCCAGTACAAGATCCCTCATTTTTGCTTCTCTGTTCTTCCTCACTGTAGCTGTCCAATTCATCAATTCGCCTCTAATTGAGGCCTTGAAAGAATCCCACACCACTAGACTGTCAGCAGAGTTTTTTTATTCTCAGTGAAATAATTTGATATAAAACTGTAAAGTGACCTCAAAGTACTGTCTTCTTTTAGGATAAATGGTTTTAGCCTCCATCTGCCAGAATCCAGCTTGTGTGGATCAAGATGCAGCTTAACCAAAACTAGTGAATGATCTGAGAGATGCCGTTCACACATCCTAACCTCAATTATAGCCTCAGCTAATTTGTCCGAAGCGAGTATATAATCGATCCTTGAGAAAGAAATGAAAGTTCCTTCTCATCCTGATGCAAACACCTCCAAGAGTCTATCAAATCGAATCTCAATGAAATCTCGAAATTCTCTACTAGACTTCTGGCCAGTAAAGCAACATGCCGAAGATCTATCTAGCTTAAAGTCCAAAACGCAATTGAAATCCCCTCCTAAAATAATTACTCACCCCCGCATATCAGATAAAAGTTTAGTTAGTCAAAAAAAGACCCCCTGCTGCACATGGGCCATATACAAAACGGATAGTAGTAAGTTTATCTTCATACTTTAGGTCATCTAAAATAATCCGGCCTGCATCATCCATGATTATCTTATCTACACTTACTCCCAACCCCCTACGAATCAAGATCCCGACTCCTCTCGAATTCGTGGTATAACAATTGAGCCATATTCTAGTGTATCTAGAGTTGGTAATAAGGTTCCCAGTGCCATCCTCAAAATGTGTCTCCTGAATGAGAATCACATCTACTCTTTCCCTCCAAATCCTGGATAAAATGTTCGTCCTTTTCAATGGACACTTCAAACCTTTGACATTCCAAGTCCCTATCGTGAGCATCCCCCATATTACTGTACTTTCAAGAATACACAAAATTGACTACAGTACATCGTTAACATAGGTAAAAAGTTCCTTGTAAGAATAAAAGTAAAACATCAAGAGTGATAAAAAATTGTATCGGATCAAAAGAAGTTCAACCCCTCCAAAACAGACAAACATCAAGACAGTTGACAAAGACATATCATTTTATCGATTTTAAAAAGAGCCTGTCAGAAACCAGGCTCATCAAGAGTTAAAACATTTACAAATCGAAACCTATTTTCAACCACCCTTCAGAAACCTGTGCCTATCTTTTTAAAAGATCTAGTCTATCCGTCCTTTAGTTAATTTAAACTGGAATACCACGTAAAGAGTTATATTCTCTCCATAAGAGTTACCATGAATAATCTTTTATTGTATGTGTGCAAAGCCTATTTTAAAATGGACATGTGTGCTCCAGTACAGTATATATCCCGATTTAACTAGTTTCCAGCCCCATATAGTTATGACTTATCACAGAACAGACGGTCCTCAGCAGGACATGGACCAGAGCATGGGATGACCGTGGACGTCTGGGCTAGAAGCTACTCCTTGCACTAATGACCGTGGAAATGTGGGGGACTCTGATGGGTGTTGGGAAATTTCTTGCAGTTGAAGGGGGTTCATCCACCTTTTGACATTGTGACTGCAACTCTTTTTCATGAATGTTTGAGGAATGTCTTTGATATGGAATTTTTATTTGATATTTTTCTCAATATTTTGAAAGTCATTGATTATTTCTCTTCCCCTGTACTTCTAATTCACAAGCCTGCATGTTTGTTCCCAATCTTTCTTTTACCGTAGTTTGGCCCATTCACTTAACTTGCATGCTTGCACTTTTTGGTGCACTGGAACATAACGAATAACCACTTTTGTCCAGCATTGCAGACTTCAGTTGTTGTAATCAGGTTCGTTATTGTGTGTAAGTTGGTAGATTTTAATTTTCAAAAATGTAAAGGCAGTTTTGTGATTCCGAGTTGAAAGGGCCTTTAGGTTTCAGACCAATAAGCAAACATGTATGTTTTGCTTCTTTATGTGTCTGTCTGCATGGGGGGTGGATGCTACTGTAATGAAGAGAAAGTTAATTCTCATTCCCATTTTGATGTGGTTGAAAGATGAGTCACTTTGACATTTCTTTTTATTTTTTTTATTTTAGTATTTAACACCTAACATACGTTTGGTAAACTTCATGATTCTGTTACCTTTTCCTTTGGGTGTGTTATCTTTTATGTAGAGCTTTGGTGGTGCTCTCTAAACCTGCGGGCACATTTGTAGCGTAGTAAACATTTGAGATGATATGTACCAAGAAGCAAATGACTGGCTGGATTGGGTGTGTTTTGAACCGTGTTTTTGAGCAAACTGTAAATAGGTTGTGAATAGTTGAAATACTTTAATTCTGAATTGTGATATGTAGTTGTATGCCTTGGGAGGTTTATGCAGTTTTTGGGTGTTCTGTAGATCAGGCAAGATTGAAAGGTTTGAAAACACTTTAATTTGATAATTATAATATAACATTTAGGGTTTCTGAGTGACATTGAAACTTTAGAATTGGCTGAAGAAAACCAAAATTCTAGTGTTTAATGGCTTTATCCACTGAAAACATGCTACTTAATATTTATAATGAGTACTTGCTGTTCTGTGATAATTCATAGGGTTTTTAAATCCAGAGCCTTGTGGTGCGCTGTCGCAGTGGTTCTCTTCGCGGTCTTCTGGGCCTCGCCAGTGTCGTATCTGGCGAGACATAAAAGAAGCGCTAGTCACCAAAGAATAAACATAATCATGCATTTCCTGTCCAAACACATCTGCATTATTCTCATAATCCTTCAGTGCTCTTATGGGACGAGCCAGGGGGAGATGCATGTGCCATCCCGTCACCACCTCATGAGGTGTTATATGGTGGTCGGACCAAGGCTTATTGCGCAATGGAAACAGGGCAAGAGGTATGCAGTGCAGCCAGTTCTTTTTGGTACTCTGCTGTGTCTTGGCTATGCACTCTTTTTCAGGAGGTCGTTCAGGCGTTCACATATTTCATTTGCTTGTGGGTGGTACATACAGGCAAACTTGTGTTGGATGCCCATCAATGCTGTGATGTGCTGAAACGTTTAATTGGCAAAGTGAGGGCCGTTGTCAGACCGCAGGACCTCACACCAACCCTATCTTGGCAACACTTCTCTGACCAGGAATTTAGCCGATCTAAGGGCATCTGCATGTGAACAGGGGCCTGCCTCTATCCGCTTTGAGAATAGGCATGCAACCACTATCATGTAACAGTATCCTTGGCAAACCTGGATCATGTCTACATAATCCACATGTAAATCCTGGAATGGGCCTACTGGCCTTGGTATGGTTCCTTTCACTACTGAGTATGTCCTGCTTTAAACTGCTGACAAATCAAACCATTGCTCACAAATTCAGCCACGTTTTCCGCCCAGTTAGGACAGAGCTATGTTTCTGCAATGCATGTAGCAATGACCTCCTCCCCTGTGTGTGTTGGATAATGCAATTGTGCCAGTGCAGTGTTTAACAATGCTAGTGGCATCACCACCTTCCCTGTGGTGTCCTGCCAACATAGGGCGTCTGTGGGAGACATTTTTGGATCCCCTCCTTGTCCACAGTGCATTTTCTTCCCTGGGTGCAGCTCCTTACAACTCCATGATCTGTGATTCTGGTAGTACGTTGTACCCCTCCTTGAGTACCATATTCCTGGTGCACTCTCGTGCATTTGGAGCAACTCCTAGTTCCCATAGCTCCCCAAAATATGCTGTGAATTATTTTGCATAAAAATGTCTGCTGCTTCGTTTCCTCTTGAAATGGGAGCTTCCTCTTTTGTGTGTGCTTGGCACTTCACCATTGCCATCTGCCTTGGATAAGCAATTGCCTCAATCAATCTGCCCAGTAGAAGTGCATGTTGTACTTGAATCCTATCTGCCCTTCTGAACTCTCTCCTGAGCCAATGTGACAGTCCAAAGTGTACTGTGGATGTCACGTAGGCGGAATCGGAATAGGTTATCCCCTCCTTCTCTGTACTGTGCTCCAGTGCTAAGATTAGGGCCACTAGTTCTGCTGCTTGTGCTGAATAATGGGATGGTAGTCGCGTACTGGCTACTAGTTCACTTGTCCCATCTTCTTTCAGTCTTACTACTGCAGTCCCTGTATGCCTGACCCACATCTGTCTGATCAATTGTTAACGACCCGTCAATGTAGAGCTCATCTCCCCCTCAAGTGCATCCTCCTCTATCTTGCGAATGTCACTGAACATCTCTGTTTGCTGTACAGTCGTGTGCATAGTCTCATCTGTGTAGGACATCTGCTAGAAAGGTTGCTGGGTTGACAACTCTGCATCTCACTATCTTCACTTCAACATTCAATAGTATCACCTTGTACCCTGAGTGCTCTTTGGCTTCTGCAGTATAGCAAAGGGGGTGTGCTCCATGTAAAGAGTGGTGTTGTACCCCATGGTTATTGCTGCTGACTTCTCCACTGCAAATGTGGCAGCTGCCAACGCTTTTCACACTGATTGTGTCCTCTCATTGCTGGGTCGAGTTTCCCACTATAGTAAGCTATTGGCTTGTGTCCCATGCTTGTCTTTTATGTCAGTACTGCCTTTGTCACTACACCGTCAGTGCGGGAAAATAGGAAAAATTCCCTTTTATAGTCTGGGATCCCTAGCACTGGTGCTGTGCATATTGCTTCTTTCAGTTCCTCGAATGCTTCAGTCATCTCAGTGGTCCATGTCAGTGTTTTGTTCCCTTTCTGTGCTGCCTTCATATCGCCCAGTAGTGGCCTTGTGTATGTGCTGTAGTCAAAGACCTATTTTCTGCAGTAGCCCCAAGAACTGTTGCATTTCCCTCACTGTTGTGGGCTTAGGTGTCTTGCGTATTGTCTTTTCTCTTTTTGGGGTGATCAGCCATTTTGGGATATTGTCTGTCGAATTTATAGCACCTCTTTCTCACAGTACTGTAACTTGGCCTTGTCCACCTTGTAACCCTTGTCAGCTAGCACAGTCAGCATGTGTACTGAGTCCGTCCTACACTGATCTTCTGTCGTGCTACAAATCAAAATGTCATCTACGTACTGTAAAACTGTTCTCCCCATCTGTATGTTGCTCCATGCCCTCATCTGCTTCTTTATTTAGGGGGTACTGGTTCACTCTTGGTGAAGGGGCCCCTAGGGGACCCTCACACATGGAAACAAGGCACAATCACCAGACACAAGGTTGTATTCCCAAAAGCTAGGGTTTATTGCAAAGAAAATAGTCTGTTGGCCAACGGGGTCCCACGTGCCGCAACGTGTGTTTCCAGACCCCGGGGGACGCAAGAGAGCGAGAATTGTACGACAGTTACATATATACAAAGCAAGCATCTTACAATCAGTGGTGACACATTCAATACTGCCCCTAATGTATTTCCTTTTAATTGGGCATGATGATTGACAATTGTGACTATGACACCTTCAGACATTTATTTAGCACCAGATTGCAATTTCATGAGCCTGCAGACGCAATTCTTGGTTATAAGAACACACTGCTTCTGTTCTATGCAAGTAAGCTGCGTGCAGGGGAGAGACACATTCCAGGCCTTGCTATCTCCTAGTTTCTATTTGTGTACTGGGGGTCAACTTGCTCTCCGGGGCTCTACAGAGCTTAGGAAAGGGGGGGCCGCAAAGAAGAGCATAATTCAAGCCATTTAATGTTTGCTTCTAACATTTCTACTGTATTAACGAGACTAGCTGGCACCTGTGTACTGATTAGAATGCCTCGCTGCATACTTCCAAGGATTTGTGAGGGAGGAGAACGGGCATTTCTGTCTGGTTGCTGCGTTATGTTTCAACAAGTCTCTCGCGACCTTGCACTTTACATGAACAATAATGTACTAGTGGAGCAGAATAAGTTTTCAGCAAAGCAGTTTTAACAGAAAGCAAAAGGCAAACGTTAGAAAACAAAATGTCGATGTCAGTCACTTCAAAATGGCCGCACTTCAGTCAAGCTTATGGCTATATATTTCTAATATTAAACACATGAGGCGGTTGGTCTTCGGCCATCAAAGTACGTTGCCTCGTGATTGAGGGGTGCCTACTTTTTCTGGACAGACAAACCCTCCTTTTGGCCGTATGCCAAACGCCTCATCCGTACATTGCATCCTCTTCCGACCAAGTATCTGATTCTGAATCCTGCACTCTACTGGTCTCCTCCTCATTGTCATCAATATTGATTGACATGAATTCTTTTACTGTCTTTGATTCACCATTATCGTGAGTACTTGATTTAGCAGTGCTCTTTTTTCCTACCATCTGTACGCACTCCTCGCTTATTTCAGTACATACTATGGGTAAGCAGTGTATGCAACAACATGTCGTGAATATACCTAGCACCGCTACTAGGATCGTAAATAATGTCCATCCCCATGAGCGTAATACTTCCCAGAACCAGGAGTTTGTTTAATTCCCAACTCCCTTCAGGGGGGTGAAGGTCATAGCTTAAAATGTGTAACTTTCTTATCGCTTCGAAAATCGTAGGGGAGGAGTCGCTTACAAATACGGAACACGCTGATCCCACGATTTTGCAAACTCCGCCACGATCAACCAGGATTACATCAAGAGCCATTCTATTTTGGAGTGCCATTAATCTAATTCCTTTTTCCTCTAATGTCATATTGTATAATATATCTGTTGTCCCGGAGGGGCGTGGCTTGGCGGCCATGCGAGCTAGTCTTGGAGAGCTCCCACTCGATCCGGAGATAGATCCTGGAAAAAAGGCCATAAGGAGAAGGAAAACGATAGAATAAAAGTTGGGGAAGGCATCGGAAAGCCCAGAGAACACGCAGAAGAAAGTTCGAGGAAAATCAGTGACTGGGAAGACTGAAACAGAGAGCGCGAGATACGCGGCACCGCCACGCAAAATGGCAGGCGCGCCTCGCTGAAAAGGCCGCTCGCCTCTGAGAAGGAGGCAGGTGCAGGAGGAAGGAAGACAGGGCTCGAGGGCGCTGCCGGCGGACAACCAGCCCAGTGAAGACCACCGAGCCGCCCGGGAGAAGCAGCAGGCTGGTCGCCGCAGGAGACGGACCAGCCGCCGTGGAAGGAAGGAGACCGAGATACGCGCCGCAGCGCTGTGCCAGGACAGACGGCAGAGGCGCGAACGCCCATAGACCATAGCACAGGCCGTAGAAGAGCAGGAAGAGACCAGGTGGGCAGCGGCGGCGGCGGAGACCTGGCGGGTGCGCCCCCCCCCCGGCAGTCAGCAAGGGGGGCTGGCGGTGAGGACGCCGAGGGCTCCAGCCGGCAGGCGGGAACCCGAAGACTACCGGCGGACAACCAGCCCAGCAGAGACTGCCGAGTTGCCCTGGAACGGCGGCGGACTGGCCGCTGCGGGAGACGGAACAGCCACCGCAGAGGGAAGGAGGACGGAAGACGCGCCGCAGCGCCGTGCCAGGGTAGGCAAACAGGGGCGTGAGTGCCCACGGCCCCCCTGACAGTAAGCACGGGTAGCTGTGCCCGAGTGGAGGCTGGCGGTGGGAACGCCGGGGGCTCCAGCCAGGAAAAAGGAGACCCCGAGGCCAGAGGACAAAGGGGGTGAACGGAGCGTTCGACCCCGATCTGGGGACCGTTGGACACTCCCTTGAAGAGGTGCCTGGGTTGACAGCGGGCGCAACGGATGGTGATACGTTTGGGACAAGCCCCTGCGTGCGGCCAGTTTCCGCCAACACACTGGGGCGGACGGCGATGGAGAGAGGTTAGTCGAGTGCCCGACCCTAGGCCCACTCTGGGGAACCATAGGATATACGTGGGAGGACACAGCCCACTCAAAACAGTCTTAACAGAGACCCCGGAAGAGCCGCGAACCACACAACTGGCTGGCCTACTTCCACACACTCCTGCACGGAAGAAATAGCCAGGGGTACACCACCCTCACGGAAGACTGGGTGAGGCTATCTGCCAGAGAACGGCACAAGGGGAAGGCCACAGTAAAGACCTCGGCCCAACGCAACAACGATAAGCTACCACTACGAAACTGCAGCATAGACTTGCATGAGCAGGATACTGGCATACAGCAACCGAAGCCAACATGCCAGATAAACCAAGAGGTGGCAGGCGGAGGCAGACGGTCATGGAGTCATTTGCCCGCAAGAACGAAGACGAGCAGCTCGAGGCGGCTGAAATGGACACGGCAACGTCATATGCTACGCATGGAGAGATCAAACGGGTGGAAGGAAGTATCCTGGAGGCCATAGAAGCACTGAAGACTTCGATAGAAGGCAAGCTGGATGCAGTAATCGTAGACGTGGGGCTCCTTCGGCAGGACACGAGAAACCTGGCGGAGAGAGTGACAACGGTAGAACAACAGGTACAGAGTAATGCAGCGGATATGACCACCTCCCAATCACAAATGTTAGAGGCACTGGAACGCATCAGCACGCTAGAACGCAGAGCCGAAGACGCGGAAGGCAGGGCTAGACGCAACAATGTACGCATAGTGGGGCTGCCGGAGGGGGAGGAAGGCAGAGATCCCACGGACTACAATCGAGAACTTACTGATCCAAGCGGTGGGAGCCGGGACCCTGTCCCAGGGCTTCGTTGTGGAAAGGGCACATAGAGCATTAACTAAGAAACCACGCCCGGGGGCACCACCGAGGCCTATGATCGCAAAGATCATGAACTTCAAAGACAGGTAAAAAATCCTGGCGTTCTCGAGAGACGGTGGAGTCATGACCCGGAATGGAGCCAGGATAACCATCTACCCAGACTACACGGCGCTCGTGCAAAGGCAGAGAGCTCAGTTCTGGCCGACCAAAGACCGCCTTCGGGCTGCGGGGGTGAAGTTCATGCTACTATACCCGGCTAAGCTCAAAGTGCTACATAACGGAAGGACACAGATCTTTGAGACCACAGCGGACGCCCAACTGTGGATGGACCAACAAGGGGTCCCGCAGCCGGAAGGGGGGAACAGACGGAACAGAGAGGCACCCCGATGTGGCAGAGAAGGAGATTGAGAACGGAATGCAAGACCCAGGCGCCCGGCAAAACCGGGCGAGACAAAATCTGAGGAACACTGCAGTGGGCCGCAGGTTGTTGCACCACCTCGCTGCAACTAATTTAAAGACAAAACGGGAAGAAAACACAGGGATACTCCCTGTGGAAACGTGAAAGAGCAGGATAACCAACAGCTCATGAGTTCAAAGGCCTAAATTAAAGAATTATACTGGGAGTACAAGACTTCTAGAACTGGACCGCCAAGACCCACAGTAGGAACCCCAAGCAGAGACAATGTTTATAGTGCCAGTTCTAAGGGACTACGCCGCGACAAGTACGCCTGAGAAAAAGAAGGCGGTACCTGGAGAGCGGTGGGGCCCGAGCAGGGGGAGGGAGGCTGGGCGTTTGTTGTCGTTGTTTTTAGTTACAGTTGTTTGGAGGCTAAGTTTGCGGGGTGAAGGCATGAGAAAAAAAGGACATAGCAGACAAAGAAACCACGGCGGAGGCAAAGCACGATAGAAGACTACTTTGAGCATAACTCGGGTAGCGTGGACAGCACAGTGACGATCTGGGAGGCCCTTAAGATGGTGGTCAGAGGTGCGGCGATGGGGAATACGGGAGGACTCAGGAGGGAAACCCTAACACAACTGGACGCGTTAGAAAGGAAGATTGAGAGGGCCGAGAAATGGGCGGGGGAGAATGGAGGAGAGCAGGATGATCTTACCACCCTGTGGCAACAGTGCACGGTGACTTGGGAAAGACTAGGGCGTCTAGATTATGGGAAGTACATACAGAGGCTGCACGCAGAGGGGGATAAGCCCGGCAGGCTCCTGGCCTGGCTAACCAAACAGGAGACCAAGCGGGAACCAATTAATGCAATCCAGAATAGTCAAGGGGAGGTGGTAAGGTCCCAGGAGGGTATAAACGCGGTGTTCTCGCAATTTTACGAGAAGCTGTACACAAAAGTCCAAGAGGCGGAGGAGGGGGACCTGGAGGAAGCCTTCGCGGAAATCAGGCTCCCGCAATTAACCGAGGAGCAGGCCCAAATGCTGGATGCTCCCCTCACCGTGGAGGAACTGGCGGAAGTAATCGCCCAACTGCCGACAGAGAAGACCCCGGGCCGGACGGGCTACCGGGGGAATTCTATAAGAGGTACAGAGACAGTCTAGCCCCTAGATTGCTGGAAATATTGGAGGAGGCATATGAGACGGGGAGGCTCCCGAATAGCATGTCAGAATCCATTATAGTACCAATACTCAAACCGGGGAAACCACCCCTCGAGTGCGGGTCTTATAGACCAATCTCCCTGATAAACCAGGACTCCAAGATCCTGACAGCGGCACTAGCTAACCGGCTCAAGAGAGTGATACCCACCCTGATCCACACTGACCAGACAGGGTATGTACCTGAACGGAACACGACATGGAATCTCCGGAGACTCCATTACGTCATTGATAGGACCAACCAAGTGGAGGGGGAGAGCGCAGTAGCTTCACTAGATGCGATAAAAGCATTTGATTCGGTGAGCTGGGACTGGCTTTTGGGAGCGCCGCCCACTTTGGGATAGGGCAGGGGTTCCTTCGATGGATAAAGCTGCTCTACAAAGACCCGAGAGCAAGGGTCAAGACGGGTAGGCTTGTCTCCGGGGAATGGAGCATAGGGCGAGGTACGAAACAAGGGTGCCCGCTGTCACCAATGTTATATATTCTAGCTCTGGAGCCATTCGCGGTCTTCCTTAGAATGGATTATATGGATACGGGCATAGCGATTGACGGGGTGACACACCAGATATCGATCTACGCAGACGACATACTGCTCTACGCCCAGATCCCACGCACCCATCTGCGAGATTTACTTGAGGCACTAGGGGCATTCGGTAGACTATCGGGAATCACTGTTAACAGCGAGAAATCCTCACTGTTCCCCCTGGCGGGCCTGCGAAAAGTGCCACCAGATCAATTGCCGCACCTGGGCCCCACATGGACCCCGACCACGTTTAGATACCTGGGGGTGGACATTTACCATGATACCACGGACACACACATAGCCAACACGCAGGCAGCCCTGAACAAAATTGAGCACGCCATGCAGTTCTGGAAGACCCTGCCACTGGGGATGATAGGTCGAGCGGCCTTATTGAAGATGACGGTCCTGCCCCGGGTCCTATATTATTTTACCAATATCCCTTACAACATCCCGGGGGCTTTCTTTAAACGCTTGCACACCTTGGCGAGGACCTTCCTGTGGGGAGGAGGGAGAAACAGGGTAGCACTGACTACAATACACTACAGAGGAGCCACGAGTGGGGGGGCATCAAACTCCCGGACTCTTTGCATTACTACCTAGCGGCACAACTCCAATTTGTGGTGAGATGGCTGGGGGAGGATATCTCCATTGACGCAATTCTTCTCCGACCAGCACTCAGGCAATATTATTTGAGAGAACTCCTGTGGATACCTGCTGCCCAGGCTAGGGCCCTTCCTAACTTGGCCCAGCTGGGCCGAACACTATGGGAAAGAGCCTGGAAGACTCAAGGCATGCAAGAACCCTGCTCGAGACAGATCCCCTTGCGGGTCTGGTAGATACCCGCATAACAAGCCTGGCCACGTACAGGGCACAATGGGAGGACAAGGGGTAGCCCAAATAGGGGACCTGTGGCAAGAAGGACAGTGGGTCGGATTCCAGTCCCTGGTGGAGGAACAGGATGTGCACAAGGGCCAGTTCATCCTGTATAACAGCTTAGTACAAGCAATAAAGAAGAGGTGGGAAACCATGCCAGAGGCGGAGGCAGAGGATACTAGGGGTGCGCTGGACGCCTGGTATGACATTTCTGAAGGAGGACACACCGTGTCCAGGCTCTAAGAGCAACTATTGGGTACCACTAATAAAAAGACACTGAACATGCGGGCAAAGTGGGAAGAGGAGCTTCAGCAGCCCTTCCAGGACGAAGAATGGAATAGAACCCTCCAATACACGAAAAAAGTTTCTAGGAATGCCAGGTTCAGACAGCTGCAAATCTACATAGTGCACAGAGCATACCTTACTCCCAAAAGAATGACGAAGATGAGAAAAGGACAAACTCCCAGCTGCCCACGCTGTCGGGAGGAACAAGCAGACATGGTGCACATGTTCTGGTCGTGCCCAAAAATAACAGAGCTCTGGAATATGGTGAAGGATAAGACGTGGACGGCAGGAATCCATATGCAAGCCTGGTCACCTAGGTCTGATATACTGGGCCTGTTCCCGAGGGGGGATAGGCAGATGACACACGTGGCAAAGATGAAAGACCTGATGACAATACTGGCGAAGCGCCGCATAGCAATGGCATGGAACACGAGTGAAGGACCCTCGGCAGAGGGCTGGTGGGCAGATCTACAAAAGTGGGCGATAGCTGAAACGACTGTCTGGACGAGAGCTACGCAGAGGGGAGAAGGCAATAGTGGAGCCAGAATACTGGCGTGGAACACCCTGGTGCAGGACCTGTTCGGAGACGGGGTGGAAAACAACAAGAGTGACTCAGACGACTCGGAAGGAGGACAGGCTGGCTCGCCCGTGCCCGGGGGCAGAACATTGACCAGAGGGAATACAGTGAGTGGGGAGGAGGCGGCCTGGCCGTGGCCGGAGCAAACAATGGACAATATAGACACAACTCCAAGGTGCCAATACACGTGTTCACGGACAAGGAGAGGCCACTCCCAGGGGAAGGAGGGGGGTGGTCGGGATGATGGTTTCTCTGTTATGAACTTAATAACCTTTGGCGAGTGGCCCATGGCGATAATGGACCACGGACCTAAGCAATTGCCTTCAAGGGGAGGGGGGGAGTGGAGGGGAGTTGGGAAATGGACTTTTCCTCTTGTTGTAAAACCAATAAAAAAAGAAGATATATATATTTTTTTTATCTGTTGTCCCATTTATCGTTTTCTCTAGTATTCTGGACAGTTGTCTTCTATTATACAAGTTTATTGCTTGGCCGCAAAATGGTATGAATGATTTTGCTATGTCCTCTGTGATCAAACCTCCTTCCTCATTCCGTCGTGGTCTTGACCTGGCCAGTTTTGCTATATCAGCTGTTCTTGAAAGGAATACCCCTGGGAACAAAAACCCCAAGTAACAAGTACCTCCCCAGTTTCTAGGTAACCCGGGATACGCTTTTTCTCCACACATAAAATAAACAGGATCACCCACATAAACTGGCTCTACCTCCTTATCAAGGAATGCTATATTCATGCATCAAGTGAATGTCCCTACCAAATAGGAACCCTCAGGCAAAAAGAGACAGAGCGTGGACTGTAATTTATTGTATAGGAGGGGGGGCGCTGCATCTTTATTTTCTTCTGGGTTCATATGAAACGTGATTACAGATGATTTATAGGGCACAAATAATCTGTCTTGTGGCATCACTACCGTTGTGATCAATCGTGCTTTGTGGAATATAGAACAACCTACGATTTTCATAATGATCTCTTCGAATTCATTCATATTTGTTCTATCCAATTGACCAGTTTCACTTTCGTTCCATTTCCCATAATATAATGCACTCAGGGATGCATAACATGCAGAACTCAATGGCAGGGGCTGCACATACCAACCAATTCCTTTACCACCATGCTGCGGTAAGTGAGCCCAGTGATTATTCTTTCTTAATATGGAGTGGGTCATATTCATTATTAGCAGTAGTGTTATTCCCATAACATTCCCTCTGTGTTTCTTCCATTGGGGACAGAGTGTAAGTAATTACATGAACCGGGCTTTCAGTAGTGGAAATGTTTCTAACAGGCAAAAGTACTTCTAAGGGGTGTATTTCTACCAAATACCATAATACCGGTACAGTCATTATTGGGGCTAATATACTCATTATGCACAAAACTATCGTTAAGATCAGCATAAAATTTTTTCGGCAATTCTTTTTGTGTAACCTTCCAGTGTCTGTTTAACTCATTATCAGCAGGAGGGGGCAAAAGCTGGTTCTGGCATTTTTATCTCGCTCTTCTCGTTGCACTCATTTGAATGTCAATAAATTCAGTAAATGTCAACAGTTTGTTCTGCCAGTTCTTAACAGCCTGGATTGCTATACGTTGGGCAAGATCTCTGTGCATCTGCACATTGCTCAAAGAACTCCAGAGCAGTTATCAATTGCCTTCGTACCATGTGAGCCCCTCTTGTCCGTAAGGAGTGACCTGCCCATGGATTTTTTTTTTTAGCACTGAGCGGCCTCGCTCTTGGGCTGTCCGATTTGCACAACCCTCACACCGCTCTCCTCTAGGCCTCCGGTTCCTACTTCATCCGTAATAGGAAACGGAGGCAACAAAGATCAAAAGAAATGAAGATTTGATCACTCCTTCTTTCGGTTCCGCAAATTATACCGCCTTGCTCCTGGTATCGTGTGATCAATGAATAGTGCGGGTGCACTTCCAGGCTCAAGCTCGGAGTCAGCCTGTGGCGCAATGACAGATGATGGTGGGCGCCAAAGTGGTACCCGTTTTGTGTCAGCCAGCAATGATGCAGGTTCTGCTGGACAACGTTGGGGCACTCTTTGCCCTTCCTCTTTTATGCCAATCTTTTCAGGCTTCGTTCCATGCTTTATTTCAGGATCAGACAGATTTTGTGGCAAAGAACTGGTAACAGCTTTTGTTTCTGGGACCTCTGTCTCTTTCTGGTCGTCTCGATCAGGCAGCTTTTCGGACGGTGATGGGACCTTTTTAGCATGCGTTGCATGAATCCACGCTTTCCTTCTGTCCATGCGGATAGTGGTCTGGGTTGTTAAAAGTATCAGATAGGGCCCACGCCATCTAGGTGACAGTGATGATTTTCTCTCAAAGTTCTTGATCGGGACCCAGTCTCTGGGTTCCAGTGCATGCCCCGGACCAGTGTATCTGATTACCAAACGCAATTTTTGGATTAACAGATTACAATAAATGCTGAGTACAGGGTATTCAAGCTCCCTTAGCTGCTTTGGCTGCGGAGCACACCAAACATTTGCCGGCCTCCCCATCAATATTTCATATGGGGAGAACCCAGTTCTTGCCTGCACAGATGTGCGCATGCACAGTAACGCTAGTGGTAATGCGTCTACCCCGCTAAAATTATTCCCTGCACAGATTTTGCTTATTTTGATCTTCAAAATGCCGTTGTGGCGTTCAGTAAGACCGGCACTCATGGGATGTCTAGGACAATGGAATCTCTTATCAATCTGGAGACCTGCGCAAATCTGTAATATCACTGCGCCCACAAAATGCAGACCATTATCTGACCATATGACACGGGGCAGACCAAAACGGGAGAAGTACTCCTTCAACATTACTTTTGCAATGCTCATCGCGGTGCAGTCTTTTAATGGATATGCTTCCACCCATTTACTGAATGCACATATAACCACTAGGACATACTTCAAGTTTTGGCATCTCTCCATCTCTATGAAATCAAAATAGATTACCTCAAGTGGCATAGAAGGAGGGCCGAAACTACCTGTTGGAGTCACCGTTCCCTTCCCCACATTGTTTTGTAGGCAGCTGATACAATTCTGAACCAGCCTCTCTGCATTTTTCATTATGTGCGTGTGATCCCGTACTGTGGCTAGATGCTGAACTATCTTTTTGGCACAAATGTGAGTAGGGCTGTGGGCATCCTGTAATTGCAGTTACATAGTAGTTGGGCAGCATCCAAATTTTACTCTTCTTGTCTACCCAGCAACCTTCTAGATCTAATTCTGCAGAGCCCCCAGCCCACCCTTGTATTTCGTCCGCAGTGGCTTCTGCCTCCATCTCTTTGACAGTAGCAATTCCATTTTCTATCATACAGGGCACTTCCTCAGATTGTACTGTCAACATTTTAGTATTCAAATCAGTGGCAGTTTTCGCCGCAATCCTGTCTGCAAATGCATTTCCCTCTCCCACTTTACATGTTACTTTTTTATGCGCCTCGCATTTCACTATTGCTAGGCGCTTCGGACACGTAAGTGCAGACAGTAATCGTACAATTAAAGGGCCATGTTGAATCCTGGCCCCATGTGATGTCAAGGAACCCCTTCAGCCAAAAGTCGGGCAAGTAATGAACCACGCCAAAGGCGTATTAGCTGTCAGTATATATGTTTACACTCAGATTTTCAGAAATCTCTCAGGCTCTAGTCAACGCTATTATCTCTGCGGCTTGTGCAGAGTTGTAGGGGATTCTCTTGCATTCTACAATACTCTTCAACGTAGTGATAGCATAGGCAGCAGTTGATGTGCCATCAGGTAATTTAAAACGGGAGCCGTCACAAAACAGTTCTCCATCTGGCTCTTTTTGTGGGGTATCTGTCAAATCAATTCTTCCTTTTGTTTCTTCCTCAGTAACCATTAAGCAATCATGGGGAGGTGATTCATTTTCACCAAGTTCTTCCATGGGCAGTGGCATTAATTCTGCGGGATTCAAAGCGCTACACCTCATAATTTGGATGTGTGGCGCAAAAAGGACAATTTCATATCTAGTCAATCTAGCAGAGGTGAGGTGTTGCGTCTGTGTTCTGTTTAATAGAACGTCTATGGCATGTGCCACCATCAAAATTAAGGTGTGCCCCAATACCATTCCTTCGGTTTGTTTCACTGATGCAGCAGCCGCTGTAAACAGCTCGCAAAGAACGTGGTAGTGCGCACACTACAGGGTCCAGCGCGGAAGAAAAATAGCTGCATGGCCTATTTCTTCCGCCTTGTTCCTGTATCAAAACAGCCAACGCACAGCCCTCACTTTCATGTACAATCAATCTGAAAATGTTCTCATAATTTGGTGTTCTCAAAACTGGAGCAGAACACAATGCAGTTTTGAGCAGATCAAATGCTCTCTGACATTCCTCATTCCACTGCAAAGGCATCACAGCATCCTTTTTCATCAATGCCACCATTGGCTTCACAATCAATGCAAGGTTTACAATCCACAATCCGGCAATATGAAGCCATGCCTATTATAGCTCTGACTCCTTTTTGTGTTTTTGGAATAGGCATACCAGAAATACTTTCTATTCTCTCTGGCGTCAGTCTTCTCCCTTCTCTCGAAAGTAGGTAGCCCAAATAAGCCACCTCCTTACGACAATATTGGAATTTCTTTAAGCTTGCTTCATGGCCATGTGCTGCTAAGTGTGTTAACAGTAAAACAGTGCTCTTTTTACAAATGTCCTCTGTATCTGCAGTGATCAATAAGTCATCTATATACTGTAACAATACACAACCTGCTGGTAATTTTAGCATATCTAGCTGTTCTTTCAATGCTCTGCTGTAAATACTCTGACTCTCTGTTTAGCCTTGTGGAATGCGCGTGAATGTAAATGATCACCCTCCTAATGTGAAAGCAAACACATATCTGCTTTCCTTGTGTACTGGAATACTGAAGAAGGCATTTTTCAAGTCATTAACACTAAAGTACTCTGCCGAGGCAGGAATCATTGTCAAAATTTTGGTGACGTCTGGAACCAATGGGAATTGAGGATCTACTACCTTGTTTAGTGCACATAGGTCAATTATGAAACAATATGGTACCTCATTACCTCCTTTCTTGTACACCGGGAGAATGGGACTGTTACATGTACTGCCTGTAATCTCTTCAATCACCCCCAATATTACCAAATCAGAAACAATACTTTTCAATCCTCTCTTTCCTTCTGCTGAAATTGTGTACTGTGGAATACGCTGTAACGTTACTCCTTCTTTTAGAGCAATTTTTACTGGCTCTATCTTCAAGCATCCCACATCATTGTCATTCATCGCCCATATACAAGTTGGAACTTCACTCAATTCTAAATTCAGGCACTGGTACATTCTGTGGCGAAATTGTCAAGAACACTCTATCTGGTGTGCAATTGACAACTGCACTCAGTTTTTTCAATTGATTTAACCCCAAAAGATTTTCCCCACAAGTTTCTGTTAAGAGAAATGGACAATATTCAGTGAATGGACCTAATGTCACTGCTACTGGTTGGGACACTGGATTGATCACTGGGGTACCTGCGAACCCTACTGAAATATTTCTTTGCCCTGACAGTGGTATCTCCGGAACCAAGTGATGGTCTATCGAGCACTTTTGTGCCCCCGTATCTACGAGAAAGCTATGCTCTCTATGCCCGACTTTCATTTCTACGTAGGGTCCTTTTTGATTCATGGGAATAGGCACTGGTTCCGACCCCTGTCTTGGGCTGTCCTATTGAGGGAACAACACATCATCCGATGTGTATTCGCTGCTATTACTATAGTACGTATTTGATTGGGTGTCAAAAATGTTCCCGCCCCTTCCTCCATTTCCACTTTGCGTGTTCTGATGGCCGTGATTTGGGGTAAAAGCAGTCTGATTCTGAGCTTGGTTCTGATTTTGGGTACCATTTCCTTGGCTATTTTGGTGCTGCTGCATGTTGTTTCTATTCTGCCCATTTGTTCCTGGATGCCCCCTATGCTGTCTTCTCTGGCCATACCCATTTCTACCCATTTCTATTTTGTAGATGTGGTAATTGCGCTCGCCAGTGACCTTCCTCTCTGCAGTATGCACACTAATTTAGTCCCAGAGGCCCTCCATGCATATTCGAATTACCTATGCCTTGTGCGTTTCCTTTCCCTCTATTGTGTCCTGATACTTGATGAAGTAGCACCTCAACCATTGTTCGTAGTGCTTCTATTTTCATTGGCAAGGGGTATTCATCAAACATCTCATGTATTTCCATTGTGGGAATACTAGGATCTGAAATCCATTTTAACGCCTCTCGTGTACATACTTTTAGTTAATCAATTGTCTGTCTTGACGACGGCAAAATCGCCACTGTATATATGGTACCGCCACTTCCTTCCTATCTCTCCTAATATCTTTACTCCTATACCCCGGTGTGGCAAACATTTCAGCATATTCATCATCAAGTTCATTCTTAAATTCAAAAAGTCGGTCTACATGCTCCCTTATTTCTTCATCTCTCTCTCTACAACGTGCTAATGCATTCAAATCCAACAACTGTTGTGGCGGTAGCCTTCCAATTAACTGATTCCATCTTCCTGTTAAATATTCCCCCATGCATTCCAACAATACCTGTCTTTCATTGCTCCTCCTGAAATCGTACATCGAAGCTAGCGTTGATGTTTCATTATTCCCGTTTATATACATCTCTGCCTCTTCTTGCAACTCTTGTTTTCTCTCCTTGCTGATCACACTACAAGTCACTCTTGCGCATCCACCTTGTCCGGTCCCCTCTCCCGTTTCAATGAGTTCAAGTTCAATTATTGGAGGGGCAGATGGGACAGAAACAATCTCTTGGGAGGAAGGTGCAGATGGGACAACGGGAACGGGAAGTGACTGTTGCAGCGCTGGCTGGCTAATGGGAGGCACTGATTGTGTGGTCTGTGGCTGTGCTGGGATTTGATCAGTAGGGAGGGGCTGAGCAACTGGAGGGGGCTGAGCAATACTCACTGACACAGGGCCTCATTACGACCCTGGCGGAATTCCAAAAACGAAGGCGGAAATGAAATACCGCCATCGAATACTGCTCGTTGCGATCATGACCCGTCACCGTAAAGTACGATGCCATTAGCGACACCGTAGTGAACGCCAACGCTAACTGCACCAAGCACGCGCACGTTGCAAAACCGTAATTTCCGCCATGGCGCAACGGTACGCGAATTCTGACCCTAGCGGACATGTACTCAACGCCATCAAGCATGGCGGAAAGTACCTTTCCGCCATGGTGAGAATTACGGCATCGCGAACCAACCGTACATGGCCCTACTGAGTGCCTGTACTCCACTCCCTGCCCACATTGCACAACTCCTCGTAGGCAAACGCGGCCAGTACAGTACCACACAACTCCACTCAGAAGCCGGAACCCAATGCAGATCATCTCACAATACATCGCGCCACAAATCGGAATATGCTACATCACTAGTAAAGAATAAGGCCACACGGTCAATATCTGAACATAATTTTAATGCACATCCAAATCACCAAGCCCATACAGCTACTCGCAAACTAACTCCCAAATGACTTCCATCACTGTGGGCTGCATCCGCAATGAATGACCAGCTTCTACTTGTGTGACGCCCTGTTCCTTCATGGTACACAGGGCCTACATTTACGACCAAAAAGGCAACACGGAAGCGCCTAGAACCGCAGGGCAGTCCCATGAAGTAGGCACTAGTCCAGCTGAAAGGTACATATGTTGCTCCTAGCCACTAGTACTGCGTAAGGGCATGTGGCCCATTGGCGATCGTCCCATAAGATCGTAATGGTGCTCCACTGATTAACTCGAAGCTGCAGGTGTCGAGTGTAAAAGCCATCTGCAGGAGTGGCGTACAGATGGCAGCGGCAAAAGGGGAGGAGATACCTGTCACCCAAAAGAAAAAAATAATAGCATGGGCATCCGAACTTCATATGAATTACTCAGTTCATTCAACACACTAAATATACAACCATATGCATGCTAGCACACTCAAAAGGATTAATGCCACCAAAAAATCACTTGCGAATCATAACGACATAAATCGAGCTCAATACACTATTACTAACGAGTGTATGTGTGCATGCGTCTGTCAAAACAGAATCCATTAGATGTGATTAGTAACGTGCACAGACACAAGTGTTTGAAGGCGCGTCGAGACAGGGAGGGTTCAACAAGGGCAGACAGATGATGGACCCACTATGGCAGCTTTGCATCACATAGCGCAGGGGAAGGGGATAGATATCAAAAAGCCATGCACATGACAAACTCTCAATTAAATCATCTGTCCATGCATCCATTCATCATTCCCTCATCCCGGAATAGAAACGCCTGAATATTTACTCACATTACATTTGAAATTTCCATTGAGTCTGTGCGTAATGCAGTCTGCAAAATCCACTGTGCTCCTGCCCGGTTCACTAGTGTAGTGAAGTAACATGTATTTGGGGACGTCCTGCCTCATCGTCCACTACGCTATTGCGCATCCCATTCAATTCACATCAATCATTGCATTCTCGTCATGGGCCCTGTCCCAAGGACATTCAACAATAGAACGTTACATTTCCAGTCAGACCTGTGGGCGTCTCCTCGCCGCTAGTTGAAAAACAAAAGCGCTGTCCTTCGAATTCCTCATTTGCAACATCACGTCGAAAAGGCATCTGTGAACGCTTGGATTCACAAATACATCTATGTAGTGCGGCTGTGTGTGAAAATGGCAACTGGCTTCAATCACTAATGGGACTCCCCGCCCGTTGGTGAACGTCGGTACAGTGCTGCATGAGGGTCCACCGTTGATCGAGTACTACATTCCACTGACCCTTCACAAGTTTGTCCGCGACTGCAGAAATAGTATGTGAAACAATGGGACCATAGCAGAATCAACATATTTACCAATATTTCACTGCCATCGGGATCATATACATGATTGTAATTGCAAGATGCCATGCGTCAAATAGCAGCGTTGTGTGCGGGACGTGCTCGCCCAAAAGTAATTGCAGCTGGCACAGGTGAAATGAATCACCACAGGTGGAGGCTACACAGCCTGAAAACACATAAATTGCACACCCAAACCCCTCCCACAACCACACCCACTCCCAAATGCTACCGACAGGACTAGCGATGTTGGGCCTGGGGGACCTGATAGCACTGCAAGTACTCCAACTTCAAGAAGAAGACGAACAACAACGACTGCAACAACCGGCCGCACAGAGGAGACGCAGGAGGAGGAGGAGGAGGGCAAGGCAGGGGCAGCAAGGCCCACCAGCACAGCCACTACCACCACGCAGGCAGCCCGCAATCCCACGCCTCCGTGCCAATCCGTTCAACCTCACTGCTGAGCAGATCCACACTCTCTACCGTTTGGACCGGGACACCATAACCGCCATTGTCGACATGACACACGCTGACCTTGTCAGCATGATAGATAGCCCAACCGCCATCCCACTGATAGATAGCCCAACCGCCATCCCACCCCTACTGAAGGTGGTGTCTGTACTCCACTTCCTGGCCACAGGCACCTACCAGCACACAGTCGGACAGTTGCATGGCATTTCACAGCCACTATTGTCACGGACACTATTCCAAGTGCTTGATGCCCTCCTGAAGCACGCAGACGACTACATCTGTTTACCACGCTCGGAGCAGGAGCTCACAAACGCAAAAGTGGGATTCCATGCACTTGGCGGCATACCGGGTTGCATTGGTGCCATCGACTGCACCCATGTGGAATTGGTTGTCCCACATGCCATGGAGGTCCAGTACCGCAACCGGAAACAATATCATTCTATCAATGTACAAATGGTGTGTGACTCCAACAGGATCTTTACATATTGTTGTGCCCGATTTCCAGGATCAACCCATGACTCTATGGTCTTGAGGAACTCTACAGTACCACGCTACATGGAGCGACACGCAGGGCACCGATCCTGGCTACTCGGTGAGTCTCATTTAATGCATGTGAATGTGGGGTAGGTGATGCGTCAATGACGTGGCAGGAAGGGGGGGGGATGCGTACGTAGCAATGTTATTCCACAAACATCCTTCTTTGTCCACATACAGGTGATGCCGGGTATCCACTGAAGAGATGGCTCCTTACACCAATCCGGAACCCACAGAACCAGCATGAGGAGGACTACAACCATGCCCACTCACGTACCCGTGTAGTCATAGAACAGGCATTCGGCCTACTGAAGGCTCGTTTCCGCTGCCTCAGCAGGTCTGGCGGGGCACTCCTGTACCGCCATGAGAAGGTTGCAAAGATGGTCATGGCATGTGTAATGCTACACAACATGTGCGTACGTAGAAATGTGGCCATGCCCCCTGACGCAGAACTGCAAGCACCTGAAGATGGTCATGATGAGGGTGGGGATGTGGCAGCACCTCAAGGAGTCCGCGAGGCACAGGAGGCCCGTGAGATTCGTCAGAATATCATAGATGCATGCTTCTAGTACTCACGCCTGGTGGCTGTTACATGGACACGGGACTTGTAGCACTGTGTGTGTCGGGAACATGCACAATGTGGCCTGTACGCCAAGAAAGGCCTCGTACACAAAGATCAATGTCCACACATCTCATTGGATTAATGTGTATATATGTATTGCAAATGTGAAATGGTATTACACACCCAATCGACCCGCCACCCGGAAGAACCCTACACACCCCCTCCACCCTCCTACCTCCCCCCAGAACACCAGTGTCCAGAGATGCTCATTGTCATTGGTCAGACGCTATTGCAAGCCCCCTCTCCGGGTATCAGGGGCACCCCTGCCTGTGGAGCGCAGGTTCCTCCCAGATCTGCGTTGGGGGCTGCCCTGGACGGAACTTGCAACGGATGATGTCTCTGCCTGCTCACGTCCATGCATGTCCCTAAGGGTTTGTGAGAGCTCAGTGAGCACACGGCGCACAGCGGCAAGTTCACCACATACATCTTTGGACGTCGCATGCAGTTCCCCCCTCAGGCTCTCGGTGCTTCCCTCAATTTGTGCCCTTAGTGTCTCTGTACTTCGCTCCATTTCTGCCCTAAGTGTCTCAGTAGATGTTTCAATGGCTGCCTTAGACCCCCCAGATTCATCAGCATGCTCCTTGAGGAGCGTGGCCAGTTGCTGCTGTTGCACTATCATCTGCTCGAGGGACTGTTGCCTCTGCTGGGCCATGCCCGTTTGCGGTGGTGTCACAGAGGGGCTGATCACCTCATGTTGCCTTGCCACAGGCCTTGTGGGGGTTGGCCAGTCGTCGTCTTGTGGGTGCCCCTGCGTGGTTTCCTCATGGTGTACGGGATGAAACATACAGGGGGATTGGGACAGGTCATGGATGGATCCTACATCTACAGCACCGTTTTCTGTGTCGGAGCATGCTGGCATGAAAGCAGTGTCACCTATGGTGCTGCTGCCACCAGAAGCAGTGCCTTCTGTGGCATCCATTGGGGGGACCTGTGGTGCTGCTGTTGTGGACCTGCTGGCTGCTGGGGTGCCTGTTGATGTCCCCTCCAGTGTGCTGCCACTCGATTCGTGCTGCTGACGTGTCTTGATCCGTGCAGCTGAGGTGGAGGGTCTTTGGCCGTTGGTCTTGGCCCTCTTTGCAGGTGTGCTGGTAGGGGTGTCCTGAAGCTCGTCGTTTGATTCGGACCCTGTAGTGGAGTAAAGGAGGGCAAGCGTTATTTATGGGTCTGTTGTAATTGGAATGGCAATGTATCACATGCATTGGGGTGGTACCTGAGGGTGATTTGGGTCAGGGCCTTGGGGGAGGTCTCATTTTCGTGTGGATTGAGGGTGCAGTTATTTTGCAGCCTGCAGTTAGGGTGTGCATGCTGCACATGCAGAGGGTGTT
The DNA here is from genome assembly GCF_040938575.1 of Ambystoma mexicanum. NCBI lineage: Eukaryota > Metazoa > Chordata > Amphibia > Caudata > Ambystomatidae > Ambystoma > Ambystoma mexicanum. Next base: position 143,337,088 of record NC_090929.1, read on the forward strand.
TTTAGGATTTTTACTTATTTATGTATTTAATCTGACTTTTACAGGGCGCTATCATGGCAATGTATGTGGACGTTCTCCTGGACATGTGTTTCTATTGCACTATGGGGACACATGGTGCTTCACATGATTGGACTTTGTGGATTTAGCGTTGTTTAATTTGGCCCACCTACCTGATTCTTCGGATGTCTGCACTCCTTTCTCCATCCCTCCGACTCCCTCTATGCTCTCCATTCTCTCCATTCAATGGTGGAGGCACAGATTTCTTCCCAGGGGGTCAACTTGATGGGTGAATCAGATCCTCCCCCGGTAGCTGTGGCAATGTTGCGGTTGGCTGAAAGTATGCTCCGGACGCGTATCCGCAAGTCGTCCCATCGCTTCCTGCATTGCTGTGGGTTGCGGGGTGCGGTCCCCACCGCACTTACCCGCTGTGCCACCAGGGCCCATATGTCCTTCTTGTTCGCAAGTGCCGTCCTGGTCATTTGCGTCGAGAAGACGACGGCAGCGTTCTCCTGGAGGGTCTCTGTGAGCACGGTGAGTTCCTCATGGGAGAAGTGGACCTGCCGCTTGCAATCGCACGCTTTTTTAGCAACTTTTCCCATTTTTCTTTTTTATTATGGGGTGGCTAACGGGTTGGGATGTGTCTCAGGGTCGGTTTTTAATGGTTGTGTTGGGATTCTGATTTTATAGGTGTACGGCGTCCTGTTTCCCGTTCCGGCCCCATGTTTTTACTTCCGTTTCCGTATATTTATGGTGACCGTAATTTGCGCTGACCGCTCATTACGGTGACCGCTAATTATGGGTGGCGGAATTGCACCTAGGGCGCTGTACGACGGCGGTATGGGCCGTTTTGGGGTCATTTCCGCCATCGCGGACTTTGCATTTCCGCCATGGCGTGGTGCTCGTGCCCGATGGGTCGGGATTGGCCGCACTTTGCTCCATCGTGCAATGGCGGAAACGCTATTTACGCTATGGCGGTCATGTCAGTTACTTTCCGCCAGGGTCGTAATGAGGGCCACAGTCTTTTTAGTCTCTCCCCTTGGGCCTCGCTTTGTATCAGTCAATATTTTATATATCAATTCATCTGATGAATGCAACTCTTGTTGTGGGTATAATTTACCTATACTCAACTGACCACGTCTATTTGATTTTCTCAAACTATCATTCCATTCCTCCTCCTCCTTTTTCTTTCACTCTTTCTGCTTTCGACTTATGCTTGCGCGTATTTTCTCCCTACTTCTCCAACGAAGCATAGTTTCCCTTCTCCAGTCCCGAAGCATATCAAATGCTGCAGGACGTGTTTTCTTTTTCATTAACACCTTCTCCAAGTTATCTATTCTTGAAATCTCAAAACTCCCGTGATTCGGCCATTGCAGGTCTTCCTCTTTTCTGGTTTGCCTATGCCAAGTCTCATAAAACATTATCGCTCCCACACCATACTTTACATACATCTCATACGCGGGTGACCCTTCGGGTGGCGCGACCTGGCCAGTTTCCAAAGATTGTCTACCGCAGCGGAACAATCCTGCTAAAGTGGAAAATCCCCAGGCATGTTTTAACCTTACCCTCGGCTAATCAACCTTACGCTGGGTGTTTGATTTTGCAAAATCAACTCTCAACCAATATCAGGGTTACTTTGAATCGGGGCAAGACTCACCTGATCAGTCAAATCGTCTTTTAAGACGCAGTTCGTCCATATACTGACGCAACCAATGACAATGTGTCTGCGTATCTTGGCTCACTCTGCCTCGTTTCGGGACCCTCGCCTCCTTGTTGTCTGGCCGGACACGTCAATCGGGGATCAGTTGTGTGCAGATCTGCAAAGGAGTCTCATCACTTTCACAGGGATACCCCGAACACCTCTTGATCCGGGCTTGATCGTCCCGTCCTCGCCGTTCTCTACGCCTTCCTTATTTTACAACGTACACAATGGAACAAGTGGGAGAGGGTCCCTTTTCGGGCGCCATCTTGAAGGGGCCCCTAAGGGACCCTCGCGTATGGAAACAAGGCACAATCACCACACACGAACTGATACGCCAGACACAAGGTTGTATTCCCAAAAGCTAGGGTTTATTGCAAAGCAAATAGTCTCAGTTGGCCAACTGGGTCCCATGCCCTGTGACGTGTGTTTCCAGACCCCGGGGTACGCAAGAGAACGAGAATCGTACAACAGTTAAATATATACAAAGCAAGCATCTTATAATCAGTGGTGACAAGCAAGCATCTTACAATTAGTGGTGACGCATTCAATACCGCCCCTAATGTATTTCCTTTGAATTGGGACAATGATTGACAATTGTGACGAGTATGACACCTTCAAACATTTATTTAGCAACAGTTTGCAATTTCATGAGCCTGCAGACACTATTCTTTGTTATAAGAACACACTGCTTCTGTTCTCTGCAAGCAAGCTGCATGCAGGGGAGAGACACATTCCAGGCCTCGCTATCTCCTAGTTTCTATTCATGTACTGGGGGTCAACTTGCTCTCCGGGGCTCTACAGGGCCCAGGAAAGGGGGGGCCGCAAAGAAGAGGATAATTCAAGCCATTTAATGTTCGCTTCTAACATTTCTACTGTATTAACGAGACTAGCTGGCACCTGTGTACTGATTAGAATGTCTCTCTGCTTACTTCCAAGGATTTGTGAGGGAGGAGACCAGGCATTTCTGTCTGGGTTGCTGCATTATGTTTCAACAAGTCTCTCGCAACCTTATACTTTACATGAACAATAATGTACTAGTGGAGCAGAATAGGTTTTCAGCAAAGCAGTTTTAACAGAAAGCAAAAGGCAAACGTTGGAAAACAAAATGGCGATTGATTTCAGTCACTTCAAAATGGCCGCACTTCATTCAAGCTTATGGCTATATATTTCTAATACTAAACACATGAGGCGGTTGGTCTTCGGCCAACAAAGTACATTGCCTCATGATTGAGGGGTGCCTACTTTTTCTGGACATTGGTATAATTGCTCCTGGCTTCAGCTTGATCTTCACTCCCCCTATGCTCTTTATGTACACACGTCATACGGACTTGTGGTCCATAGGGTGCTGGGTACCTTGGTCATATCCTCCTCCCAGAAGGGGGGTACCACCCTTTTGGCTCGCTCATCGTCCTCCCTGCGCGCTCGTTCCCTTGCCATCTATCCAACTGTAACTTCCTCTTTTCCCACTCAGCTAACTTGCGTTTCTCCTGCTCTGCTACTCCTCTTCGCCTTTCGATCTCTTCCACTTCCCTCGTCCTTCTATCCTGCTGCTCTTGCTCAGCTCCCTTTCTTCTGTCTCTTTCGATTCTCTTTTGTTCCCTTTCCATGCGCTCCTTCTCCTCCCTCCTTCGTTCCCTATCCTTTCTTTCTCTTTCTCTCTCTTGTTCTCCTCATCCATTATCTATGCCCACTCTAACGCTTTGCTGCTTCTCTTCAGACCCTCCATTGCCTTAGTTGCCCCTTTGCCTCACCACCTGTTTTCCCTTGCAGCTTCAGGAGTATCTGTCCTCTTAACCATTTGGTTTGTGGCTAGGCCCCTGAGCTCCTCCCTCGTGTCCTTCTGCACCTTGCTGCTTGCCTCTTGATCTTCAGCTGGCTGCCCTGTGCCTTTTGGCCTCTCCTCCTTAGTATAGTGGTGAGCCCATGGCTCCTTCACCTCCTGCTGGCTCAGCATCCACTGATGCCTCGCTGCATCCTCATCGCCCTCCCCACAACTCGGATATGGCCATGAGTTTTGTTAACTTCTTTGTATGCGTGTCAGTTGTGATTGCTGTACGTCTTTGGAGAAACATCCACAAGGTGGCCATGCTTTAGTTAACTTTCCCTCTGTACTTTTGGACCATTCTATGGTATACTTGCAAATCTTCTCCCTGTAAGGGCGGTGCTGAAGGGGCGTGCCCCCCCCCCCCCCCCTGCATTAACTCTGATACATATTCAGTACCTTTACTTGACCTCAAGTCGAGGGTTTTGATAGTCCGCTGTTCAGGAAGAAAGGTACAATATAATGGCAATATTTTTCAGTTTCTACAAGCCTCTCTGGCTCCACAACATATCAGGTGTGCTCCGCGCACCACCCCTCCTTCGCAATCGCTGCCGCTAGGGCACACCCACAATCGTGTGCATGCGCCTTCCTTGCACTGCCCCTACTCACCTCGTCTGCCAATCCCAAGTTTCCAATAATAGCCCCTCACCGTCTTGTGCTCTCCGTGTCCTATGTGCAAACCTATGGGTGATGTCACCAATCTAAACAAGGTAGTGCAGAAAAATAAAGTACTGCGCGTACACTGTAATAGCCCATTACTCCCAACCCACACAAAAAACCCAGAGCTGTCTTCCTGCCTCCAGGCAGGGTATACCAACATTTTATTGTGCTCCTACTGCACCTGCTGCGTCGACTAGCATGCTAAACGTCTCACTCAAGGAGACTTAACCAGTCTTCCGCAATCTAGACAAGCTCCCTTGCTAACCCGTACATGGATACCGTCGTCTATGACCCGAGCTAAAATGCCCAACCCACAGGAATGCCACCATTTACACAACTTCTGTCATCTGTACCCTTGAGTCAATAGTCTAGGTTAATCGCCAGAACAGTTTACCTCTAAAACCGAATGTGCCCTAAACATAGGACTCCTACCTCCGCTCCTGTCCCTTCTAACTTTGACAATACAAGACAATACTTTGACAATACTAGATGTTAATACTCAATACACTCCCTCATACCCACAGTTGCCGTTAAACTGGGTCAATAGTTACACTCTGTGGTCTGCTGGCGCTGCTCGGCTGCTGCCACAAACTCTTCAAGGTGCTCACTTGCCCATCCTGGTCCGCTTGGACTACTCGCTGACTTTGGGCAGGATGATTTCTAAGGGACTCCTGACAGCCTTTGCAGAGGCACGCATTTTCCCATCTTCTCGAAATATGCAAGGGTCCTGCAGCCTCTCAGTTTGGTGGTGGAGGAGACGACCTGGTGCTGTGCTGGCGCAGTGAACCATCACCTCTGCTACCAACTTGTTGGGGATGGACCCCCAGGTATGCCAGAGGGACACTGGAAGTCTGTGGACTTGGAGGGCCCAACACCCTCCTCCAGGATATACGGAGGACTCAGTCAACGGCAAGTTCAAACTGCAGTTATTACAGGCAAAACCAACAGCAATCAGCACAGGAACAGAAAGTTTACATGCACTTCTCGCTCTTCCTCGGCTTGCAGGCTGGTTTTACTTCCAAATGGCATCAGCACAACATCACAACTTGGGCCCTTCTCCAGAAAACCTATCTGGGGCCAAGTGATTGGGTTTTGAGTATTCCTCCACCTATAGCGGACATTATAGATGTTATTCTACTGGCCCTTGCACGTCAGGTGGCTGGCCTGTTCCATCCCCAAGTCACTAACTATAATATTGTTGCAGTGTTGTGGACTTGCCATTGATTCTTGTCTGTTGCTACCCACCCCTAGGGTACTAAACTGGCTAGAGCTGCCGTCCCCAGGCCTGGGATCTGCAAAGATTCTTAGCACGCATTCTCAGCTCACTGTGTACGTCTTCACTATAATAAGAATGATTATGTGTCTGTATTATACTTGTGCGTATCACCTTAGATACTGAGAGTGCACTCCTGATCGGCGAAACACTTGTTGCATACTTGTCAGTCTGTGTCTGCATGCCTTGGACCAGCTCTCCTTTCCCACTGCTGATCGCTGTCCATTGTCTGCTTCGGCCGCGTCACATGCTGATCAGTACAGCTCAGAATTATGAGGAAATATTAGTATTTTCTACAGCTGGTCCCTTTGTCGTCTGGGGATTGGAATGTCATCCGTATCTCTTGGCCTTGGCTGCGGGTCCTGTCTCTCACGTCTTGCTCTCTGTATCCTGAATCAGCTCAGCTCGTCTCTTGCTACGAGTCCTGAGGCCTGCTGTAATTTTCCTAAACCTTATAATGTGGTTTCTACAATGTCCATGCTGTGCTACATTTCCATAGGTTAGTCACACTTGGCTCTGTGAGGTCCCATAGGGGCTCCTGCAGTTCCATAGCGTTATTCGCGTGTAAGCATCTGCAAGCCTTGCTCAGGGTCTCTTGTCCATGCAGTTTCTGCCTTGCAGCATTTGGCTAATGGCAAAAATAGTTAAGCAATGATAGTATGTATATGTGTCTGTCCTTTAACTATCGAACTGTACGCTCGTGTTTTTCATGTATTCAAATGCGTGTTTGTGTCCCGAAGTGCGGATGGCACGTGTGCTTCATGTCCAACGCTGCTATGTCGTGGTGTCTCTAACGACGCCAGCAACATGGCTTCCTGGTGTTTAGTCCAAGACATCCCAACAGATGTCTTTGATCCTAGCCTGTGGCTCTTCATCCACACATGGGTAGATCTGTATGTCCCTCGATCGGTATGACTGACTGAGGGGATACATCTCAATGTACTTGTTAATCATGGGTCCGTTGGGAATTCGTCTGAAATAGAATGGGTGATTGTGATGTTTCCTGGGCTTCTTCCTTGTCATGAATTTAGTAGGAGGGGTGGGGGCGGTAGGCGTCCCCATCCTTCTTCAAAGTTGATTGCCAAGTGCGTGGACTAGGCAAAAGAAGGAAGTCCTCTGTATTGTTTTTCATTAATTTCTCTAAATTGGTCCGCCAGTTGGAACATTTATATTGAGCCTTGGTGAAGTCAATCGCCTCTACTCGCTGAACTTAACTCTGCTGAAGTGCTGTTCAGGTGTTAATCATGAGTTCCGTGCTGAAACCCATAATTAACACCTGAACAGCAACTGCTTCAACGGGGGCCTAGCACTAGAAAAATGTGTGCTGTCATTAATTGAATTTGGTGATTTATTACAAAGCCTGGACCCCAATACTAGACATCTTTTTATCTTTTTATCTTTGTTCTGACTGAGTCTGAGGGATTTTTATTTATTTGCATTTATAAAGCGCTCACACAGCCCAGGGACATCAAGGTGCTGTTAAACGAGTGGGCGGTTCGGTTACATTAGCCTGCAACAGTCTTGTTTACATTTCTTTATCTCATTACAGAATGCGGGCTTAGTTACAATGTTTGACTCCGTATAAATTAATAGTTTGAATATGTATGGGAGGCAGCAGGGTTACATTTGAGCTGCAGTCATATAGAATACAGTTTGCTAGGTTAAGGGAAATCGGAGTCGGAATGATGAGGTGATTCTAGATAAGAGTAACTGGTTGTGTGTATGCTTTTAGACAGTCTGGTTTTGATGGCTTTGCGGCAAACGAGATGAGAGGGTTCACTTCTGATGGAGTGAGGCAGTGAGTTCCAGTGTCTAGAGGCAATGAATGGGAAGCTAGCGTCAACGCATCTTGCGTGTTTAATTCTTGGGACCGGCATTAGGTTAGCATATGGTGTTCTAATGGGTCTTGCAGTTGGAGGCAGGATGACTCTGTGGGATAGGTAAGGAAGTGCAGTGTGGTGCACTCATTTATGTGTGATGGCGAGTGTTTTGAACACTGTGCTGGCGGACAGGCATCCAGTGTGCTTGTTGTCTGGCTGCAGAGATAAGTTTTCTTTTGGAGAGGCCCAATGATTCGCTGAGGGCGTTTATTCTAAATGGTTTGTAGTTTGTCCAGGTTTTTGGTTGAGGTTCCTGTATAGAGTACATTACAGTAATCTAGCCTTGAGCCTATGATGGCTCGCGCAATTGTCAGACAGTTGGTGGTGGATAAGAACAGTCTGGTGGCATTGATGAGGTTAGAGTAGTAGGCTGCAGAGGTAGCGATTGCGCTTATTTGCCTGGACATGCTTAGGTTAGTATCTAAGTATACTCTGAGTGTTTTGACTGAGTGGCAGACTGGGATGGTGATGTTGTGATGAATAGTCTGTGGTCCTGAAGCATGTCGGTGTCCATTTGCACACGTGGAAGGGTGCTCTGCCAATCAGGTGACTGGAAAAGGAGGTGAGAACACTCTGTACCTCCCACTTTTTCCAGCCACCCGATGCCCTTCCCCAGTTGTTGTGGGGAGGCAGTGTTGCGTTACCAGGCCCTCTCCTCTCTGAAAGGTATCCCGCACCCTTTCCCAACACCCCTTCCTCCCTAATTACCCCCTGACCCGCAGCTTTGTACTGCAATCCCGGCGCTCCTCCTACTTGTGGCCGTCACGGAAATAGAAAAGGGACTACACCGCTTTTCCTATGGTGGCCATCTTTATTTTTTTAACGGGAGATTAGGGTTGCGCAATACATGTGGAGCCCATACACCCCAGGTGAACCCCCCTGGTGTAAATAGCCATCACCCACTACTCAGGGGTGTGTACATGTATTTATTTATTGGGTTTTTATAATGCACCTATACACAACGTGATTCAAGACGCAACAAGACAAAGGGGGTGGAACAGGGATGACACAACGGAACGGTTCTACTAGGCTATGTGACGTTTGGTTTGTGCAAGTGCAGTGATAGAAGTCAGGGGAGTCGGTGAGGGGAGTGCCGGAGGGTAAAAACGAGTGCCGGTGAAGGACAGGTGGACAGGACCCAGGGGGAAGAGAGTGCAGGGCAGAAACAACCACAATTTAAGTGCGAGGCTGGAAGGGCGAAGGGGGGGGGGAGGTTGCAGTCCTAGCTAGGCTAGTGCAGGGGAGGGAGCCCAGAAGGGCAAGTGCAGGTTTGGAGGGGGGGGGGAAATCAACGAAGTGCAGGGGTTGACTGGTAGGGGAGGGCCTGGTGCCCTGTAACAAATCTGAAGGAACCAGGCAGAGGGGAGACAAATTAGCAAGGGAGAGGGGAGGGAGGCAAGGAGGGAGGAAGAGAAAAGGAGGGTCTTGAGAAGCTTCCTGAACTTAAGGAGATCCGGCTCAAGTCTGAGGGGGGCTGTCATGGCCACTAGTCAAGGGGCCAGTCCTTCCCCCATCCCCAGGGTCCCATTGGACCCAGTCTTGGTGTTTCTGGCGCCAGGCTCATGTAAAAGTGTGCTCTGCACACTCTATGCCAAGGGCCTGTGCAGCTGGGCCGGGCGTGGCCATAGAACAGAACTGGAAGGCACGTGCTACAGTCCCAAAGAAGGGCAAGGTGGAGTCAGTAGGCAGAGCTAAAGGGAGGGGCCTGAGCCAGCCTATATAACGCCAGCCCATCCACGTGCCCTCGCTTCGTCTTATTCTGCTTTCAGCAGCGTAACGCTCTCCGCCATGCTTACCTGTGCATCACTGGACTCCCAATAGCTCCATCCTGAAGATACTCCTGAGAGCGCTTCTTACCTGCAGTCTACCGCTACATCGCGCAAGCGCCTTCACCCCAACTACTCCATCGCCGTAGGCGCATCTTACCTGCTGTCAGCCGCTACATCACTGCACCTTGCCTGCTGCAAGCCGCTACATCGCTGAGTGCTCATCTTGCCTGCAACTTGTCGTGGCCTGTGCCGGACTTGCATTCCATCACGGTCAGAGTCGGAGTCTCCATCCAGCAACCGCAAAACTTCACTGAGAATCTGGACACCATTCTTGATAGTCGGCCTGCACCTACGAGGAAAATAAGAACATGTTAGAACTCCTATGCATATCGCTTGCACGGCTGTACCATACAAGAGACTTGAGTTCCCTTATAAAGACCAATTTACCTGTCGCTGTTGAAACTCCATCAGCCTCTTAGGTCTTCCAGACTCTCTTCGGTCAAGACATATTTCTCCGTACCTATGGAAATGGAATGAGACATTGCAAGAATTATTATTAGACGAAATACAGACAGTTTAATCGAACTATAGTCATAACAAAAGACTTACCTTATAAATGGATTGGTCGCAGCTGATCTGGATCAACTCGCCCACGGACCAGTGAAGTAATTTGGTCCGTTCTACGCGCCGTTGCTAGGAAAAGCAGGACGATAGCTCAACATTAGACAACTACAGGTGAACTTATATGGGAAAGCGCTTGCACACCATATTTTGGTACGAAAGGGCTGGGGGAAGTCACGAAAGCCCCACTCCATTTTCATTGCCTCTCCTCTTCACTCGGGGGGCAACACCCATCTCCCGAGCAGCAGGTCCAGTCGCTACCAGGAGGGGAGGGCGATTACGAGGAGCCAAGGGAAGGCTCCAACCGTGCCCCAACGCCCCCGCTGAGACAAGGTGAGCGTAACAGGGGCAGAGAGTCTATTCCAGAGGGAGGCACCTGCAGAGGAGACTGCTCTACCCTACACACGCTGCTTGGAGATTCGTCTGATCTGCAGAGAGTTGGAGCTATAAGACCTAAGGGTTCTAGCAGGGAGGTATTTAGGGAGAGGGAGTTGGATGTAGCAGGTTTCAGGCCCCAGAAAGCCTTGTGGATGATGCAGAGGGGAGAGATTTTAGGGTTGGAGAGATGCGGTCCCTGAACTTGAGGCCAAGGGTAAGTCTTGCAGTCCTATTCTGGATTAGTTGAAGGGGACGAAGGGAGGAGTTGGGTAGATTGAGCAAGAGGCTGTTATAGTAGTCCATCCTGGAGAGGACCAGATCTCTGGAGACATGGAGCTTCTGGGGTGGGGAAGATCCTCTGAGGAGGTGAAGCTGAAAGTTAGCCTTCTTGGAAAGGTCTGTTATGTGAGGAGAGAAGTAGAGAGAGGAGTCGAAGATGACACCAAGGTTATTTTGCCTCACAAGATCCCGAGGGGGCCCATGTAGGGGGCAGCCAGAGTGTAGGGGGAAAGGAGGGAGCTGGAGTCCCAATGAGAAGTATCTCAGTCTTACTGGCATTAAGGCAGAGATCGTTAGTAGTGCACCATGGCTGAATAGCAGACATACAGTTAGGTATGAGAGAGGAGGGTGAGGAGGGAAGCTTGAAGGAGAGTTGTGAGTTTGCATAACACTGGAAGTTAGGAGCGAAGGCAGAGTTCAAGTGGGCTAGAGAGGCAAGGTAGATGTTGAAAAGCCAGGGTGAGCGAATAGAGCCCTGAGGGACACCACAAGTGCAGAGTGAGATGGAGGAGAGAAAAGGGCCCAGTTGAACCTGGGAAGGTCGTTCAGAGAGGAAGTAGGTCAGCCAGTCCAGAGCTAGGTCTGTCATATCTAGGGTATCACAGAGCTGATTTATAATTGTGGCATGATTTGACTCTGTCAAAGGCAGAGGAGAGGCCAAGAAGGATGAGAATGGATGGAGAGTGGGAGTCGAGATTATGGAGCAAGTCTTCACGTGCCGATGGCAGCTCTGAAGCCAGACTGTTGGACGTGGAGACAACCAACAGATTCAGTGCAGTGGATTAGCTCGGAGATGGCCAACTTATCCAAGAGTTTGCCCAGGAAGGGGGTAATGGAGATGGGGCAGTAGTAAGCCAAACAGGAAGGGGCGGCAGAAGGCTATTTGAGGAGAGGATGCACAAGGGAGTGTTTGAGGAGTGAAGGGAAGGATCTAGTGGCAAAGGAGTGATTGCAGAAATCAGCCAAGGCTGGAGCCCTGGAGTCATTGATAGTTCTGGAGGAGCAGAGTAGCACCACTGTCATAGAGCGGACTTGTCTAGAAAACTCACCAAGTGATGTGGGAGAGAAAGAGGATAGTAGGTTGGAAGGGGGGGGCAAGGGAGGTCAGAGCGGGTGAAGGAGAAGCTGAGGGAGAAGGGTGTGGTGTAGAGGAGAGACAGTACAGGATGTCTTGAGTTTTAGTAAAGGAGTGAAAGGCCAGAGAAGTGCAGAGGGCCAGGGAAGGCAGAAGAGAAATGGAGACTGCAGTAGGATTGGCGAATTCCTTGCAGATTTTGAAAAGATAAGCTGTGTTGTTAGTGGCCCAAGGGATGCTATAGGACCTCTTCTTCGAGCAGATGGAAAGTCTGTATTGCCTTTGGGCCGGTTGCAGGACAGTTTGTCAGAGGATGTGCTTGAAGCCTGCCACTTCCGCTCTGCACTTGGTTTTCAGAGAGCTCAGGTCGGAGTCATAACAAGAGTTGCACTAGGATGCAGGTTTTATCCGGATCCTCATGACAGGGGTAAAGCTGTCCAGAGTGTTGAAGATGGAGAGTTGAAGGTTAGTAAGAGCCGTGTCAGAGTGAGATTCAATGGTAGAAGTAGGAGGGGAAGTGAAGGTGTTGGCAAATGCAGCAACTGACACTCGCTTCATTTGTATTTTATTTATATTTTATATAGGGCCTTAAACCAAGGCGCTGTACAGAGAATAGGGAACGGTACAATAAAATGGATAAGCATAAACAATAGAAAAACAATCAATCAAGCATGTTGAAAAAGATGACTCTTGAGTGGCTTACGAAATAAAGAATAGACAGAAAGGACAAAGGGAATGTGGGAGGGTGTTCCAGTGTAGAGGAGCTAGAAGAGTAAAAGTACAAAAATGAGATTGAGCACAAGGGGGAAGAGGTGCCACCCAGAGAAATTGAGAGGAAGAGCGGAGAGAACGAGAAGGGGTATAGAAGGATACTAAAACAGAAAGATAGGAACAATTGAAGACGAGGCATACTCAAGTAAATATGAGATTAGAGTGAAAAGATAGACAGCCAAGAGTAGCGAGGGAAGATGAGAAGGAATCTCGAAAAGAAAGGAGACTAATATGAGTTAAAAGCAGATTTTAGTGGGGCACAACGACAAGTTGGGAGCCCAAAAAGAGCAGAGGAACAGTAGAAGAGTCAGGAAAAGATCAAAGAAGAAATCCACAGTTTTGAAGCTTGAAAAGTGAGAAATGGACAGGCTTACGGATATTGTGTAGAAGAAAGCGGCAAGCGCGCGATGTTAGGGAAATGTGGTGAGAGAAGGACAGGTTAGTCTGGATAGAGCCCCAGATTTCAAGTCTAGATGAGATTGGAAGCTTGTATGGGGGGAAGGATATAAAGGACGGAGGAGGAGCAGGGGAACATGTGTTGGCAGGGAGAAAAAAAAACCTCTGTTTTTTCTGCATTAAGTGTGAGTTAGTGAGAAGACATCTAAGATTTGATGGCTAGAAGACTAGCAGAGAGAGTGTGGTGAATCTCAGAGAAAAAAGCAAAGTTGTGCCATCAGCATAAAAGTGCCGTGACGGACCAAAGGAAGAGATAAATGCAGCAAGAACGGAAGTGTAAAGAGAGAACAGAAAAGGGCCCAAGACGGACCCTTGCAGAACTCCATGGGCAAGCAAAAAATATTTAGATTTGTCAGCCTATGAGACAGAAAAGGTTGAGAGAGATATTATTGAAACCAGGAAAGGACCGAGCCCTCAACACCAAAGGAAGAAGGAGACGCCAGTAGGAGCAAATGGTCGACGTTGTCCAGGAGAATAAGAATGGATGAAATGACAGAGAAGGAGACTGGCTGTATGGGTGGTGGCTTAGCCAGGCTATTGTATGTACGGACCAAAAAAAAGAAGAAAAAACGGTCTGACTCTACGCAAAGTCTGAAAAATGCATACCACCAAAAGTTCGAGCCTTTGGTAGCATGCATTTTTGGTAAGTAAAAAAAAATAAAATAAAAAGACTGCCGGGGCTGCGGGCGTTTCCCCCGCAACACCCAGCTCACCATACTATACAATATAGTGAGCGGGGGTTGGTGGGACACCCCCGCTGCACACCCGACAAAGGGGGAAAAAAAAGAAAATGGGGCGGCAGGGTTGTCCCCTGCAACACTCAGCTCACTATAGTGAGCAGAGTGCTGCTGGGGACACCCCCGAGAAGAAAAAAAGGACCCTGCAGCGCCGGTTCACGATCACGGAAGTGAAAAGGAACTGACGCCGCAGGGACACAGTGTAAAGAAAAGGTAGGTAGGGTTTGGTTGGGGTGGGGGTGTGGGTATGTAGTGGTTTGCAGTGTATGGTCGCATGGGAAATGTACAAACCTTTTGAGGTGCGTACATTTCAAATGCAAACTTTTCTGTGATGGAAAAATCACGCAAATCCTTACCAGGGAACCCAGGAGGTCCAGGTGAGAGGATAGGAGAGGAATAATGAGAAGGTTGGAGTTGGGGATGTCTGCAGAGATGAGAGCATCCACGGTGTGTCCGGCTGAGTGCATCGGACCGGAGGGAAGAATGGAGAGGGAAAGAGAATCAGAGGTTGCGGAAACGTCCATAGGCCACACCTGGGGAGTCGAGGTGAATATTGAATGCTCTGAGTTGGAGAAGCTTTGGTGTAGAGGCCAGGAGAGAAGGTGAGGTCAGCCCACTCTGAGAGGAAGAGGTAGACCTGGCCAGAGGCCTCTAGATGGTGGCCAGAGTCAGAGAGAGGAAAGGAGAGTCCCCAAGCCTGCAGATGAGGCATTCGAAAGAGGAGTAGGCCTTCGTGGGTATGATAGTAGCAGTGAGACACTCTCCGGACCGGTTAGGCTTGCGCTTAGAGAGGATCATGTAGCCCTCAGGGAGGAGGGTGTCAAAACCTGTGACTGAGCTGGCAGTGAACCACGTCTTGGTGAGAGTGAGGACGTTAAGGTCTTCAAGGAAATGTCAGAGCGAGAGTGGAGTGTAGCTAAGTGGAGCATGTTGCCACGTTTGAAGGTCTTCTGAGGAGGGGTACTGGAGTGTGGTTCACCCCTCAAAGGTTGCAGAGGGGCTAGAGCGGAGGCAGAAGGAGTGACGGGAGAAGGGAGGAAGTTGATCAGAGACGGAAGTGGAGGTTGGGCTGAGAGCCCTGGATCATGACCGTGCCATTTAGATGGGCATTAATAATGGCCCTAGAGGGCAGAAAGGGCGCCAGTAGTACTTCCCAGCAGGTGTCACCATTAATGGGAGAGGAAGAAAAAGGGGAGAGATCTGCAACCATATGGGGAATCCAAAGGTTACGGACAACAAAGAGGATGTCAGTGAAAATATGCCTGGAAGAAGCGTTGACATAGGGGTCACTGATGGGCAGACCTGGATTGGAGACAGGAGATCCTTCTTGAACTTTTTCCTTCCAGACTTCGAGAGAGGGATAGGATAGGAGATAGAATAGCAGTTAGAGAATATAGGGGAGATAGAAAGCACCATTGTGGAAGAGCGCTGAGAGAGTAAGGGGGGAGATAGGTTAAGAGGGAGAACTGCAGTGCACAAACCGAATTACACCACCCAGGAAAGCAAGACACAAGTGTCAAGGAGAGGGGAGAAGAGGCCTAGGTTACATCATACAGCAGAAGACTAGGACAGCTAGAAGCGAGTTATCAGGATAGAGGGAAAATCCTACTTTATTAAACACAACAGCAAATGTAAAAAAAACACAGATTCGACTTTCCGAGAAGAGGGTTAAAACCTAATTTTTAAACACAACAGTACTGTAAAATAACACACAGATGCTACTTTCCTGAAGAGGGTAAGCCCACAATGGCCAAGTAACACAATTCACCTAGTGCCAGCAATGAATCACATAAACTGTTACGTGCAGCAGACTACAAGCTTAGTTAATAGGAGTAATAAGAGAGGAGGGACAGATAAATAGGGATCAGTAATGGCTGTTCCCCCTGGCCGCACTTTTCTTACCTTTGTCAGTCGCTGATGGTTGATGGCTGTGTTGCATGCTCCCAAGGCGAATACCAGAAAACTCCCTCTGGAGCTGCTACTGTGGGAGCTGCCCTTTGCATCTGGGCCCTTCTCTGCAGGGGCTGTATGGGTGGAGGGGCTGCCATGGGTGGAGGACCTTACAGGAGCCACATGCCCAATTAGAGTGAAGATAGGAGGGGAAAGGCAGGCACAGGGGAGGAGGCTGGGAGAGAGAGGCCCAGGAGCGGGCTGAAGGAGAGAAAGTGCGCTGAGGTGTGCAAGATCAACTAAACAAAAGTAAAGTACAAAACGTGTAATCAGGCAGATATTGGAGCCCCACAGTACTTGGCCGGTAATGGCCGATGACCCTTCCTAGATTTGAGCTGACAGGACGTTACTGGCCATGTAAACCGCCTGACACAGGGGTGATTGCTACATTACATCAAGTGTCTAGTCACTAAGGCACCTGCTATAACTGCACGGTTGTCAATTGGCATGACGGGGCAAATCCGATGTAGCCAATAAAAGTTAAAATAAAATCCTGTTGCAATGGTCTGGTCCGTTATCAAATGTAGCATCGTAGCATTTAACTTTAACTAACCTGAGATAACAACTTGATATGTTTTTCCAAAATCAGGGAAAGATGAAGTGTTGCGAGATAGAATTTCATAGTATTGGCAGTACCTCCACCAATTTACGATAGTTAAGATAAAGCCAGATGGAGTTCTTCCAGTCTAAGATGTCATTCAGGCTTTGTGAATGAACAGTGAAACGGATTTAAGTTTAGCTGTAACTGCTGTAGGGTGGTAAAATGAAGAGGTATGCTTTAATTTAAAAAAATTACTATTCCCGAATGGTAAAAATAGTTGTAAAATGTAGTGGATCTGTTAACGATTAGAAAAATCAAAAGTAGTAGTACTCCGTCCAATAGCTCCTTCTCACTTTGACCACTTGCATCAAAAGTGTTAGATTGCGGAACAAATACAGTTTTAACTTCTTTTTAATGTTATTATCGAGTCTCTTTGTAAGGCAAGGAAGGTGAAACATTTACATTTTGTAAACATTACAGACAGAGAAATGTAACATAACCATAATTACATGTTGGTGATTATTAAACTGGTGCTCTAGAACATAGTAGGCAGGTTGGTTGACAAATCTCTTCATGACGATAGTTCATCATATTCACGTGTTTGACTTGCAATTGGGACCACAGCTATATATGTAGGTATGGGGATGGACATCACAATGATTTCCAAAAGCTAATGGGATCATATATGTTTTGACCTGCTTTCAAAAAGGATTTTGCCGGAAGACTTCTCTAAAGGGATAATACAGTTGAGGTATGATATTGGCTAGAAAACAGGAACTGCCATTAAAGTTGTGAGAATCGGCACCTCATGCCTAATTATTCCACAGGCTTCCAATGGAAAAAAAGAATTGTGTAATTGTTTAAGAATCTTGCAGAAAATTACCTGATCGCTTATTGTTGAATCCTGTAGCAGTTATTTTTATACAGTGCCTCCTATCCCTGTTTTTGCAGTTTTGTAGCAACATGACTAAATGATATATTAAAAGTTTTGGTAAGCAACTAATGAACCTCCGCAGGATGAAAGGCCCAGTTAGCCCAGTCAAGATTCAATCCTTTTAACTGTTAAACCCAAACCTCAGCCTTACATCACCAACTGAATATAGTAACACTACTATGCAAAGTCTTCTGTTTTTATAAGGAGTCCAATGAACTACAGAAATTAGATAGAAACCCTGCTACGGGCCATAAATGAAGCACTAGAAAAACAACCCACGCTTTCCCATATAAACTAGTATGAATTCTAGCACAGTGATTTCCTACTGTTCAGCTGGGCAGTTCCTAGCCTGCCTGTAAGAAACTCAAGCAATTGGAATTGGGATCATATTAGGATCTATGGGAAAGAAGCATACATAGTTATATACTATTTAAGTAACTGAAGCATGCTAATTAAATGCATGTTTTCCAAAAAATAAAAGATCTACAAATGTACAAGTTAACAAACTTTAGTTTAAGGAATATTCTGATGGCAATGCAAAACATGAAAATATAGAAAGTCGTGGATCCCGATCCAAAGATCTTTCAAAGAAATTGTACGAAACCAGAGCTGAGTCTGAGGGTCTGGCGCCCCACCTGACTTGTTTTTGTTTCTTTTATCTTTTCTTTTCTTTTGACTACCCAACCATATTTCACATTGTTAACTCATATCCTATCCTCCCTTCACATAAGAATATACCCAACAGTGCCAATGGTGACATTTGTCTAGCTCTTTCTTTAGGTATATTGGCTGTGTTGACCCCTCACTGAGTGCATGATTGTATTGCAAAATTCACTATATTCTTGGTTTAAAAAAAAATTCTACTCCTGCTAGGGACAGACTAGCACTACTACTGTTGCATTATGCCACAGAAGGCTGTTGATGTCCCTTTTCTAATTTGTAGCAGCACATAATCTGCAGACGCCCACACAGGGGTCCATGGACCAACCTGTCCGCCAACTCAAAAATGTTCATTCCATCACTAATCAAATCTGTTTTATTAACTTCTGTGCTCGTGGGCTGATCTGTAGACCCAAATCAACCAATCCGGTTTCGCAGCTGCAGTATATTTGTTAACGCACTTGCCGGCAAGCACAAAATATCTGCAAATAGATTTCCCCACTTTTTCTACTTTTTAAAAACACTGAATTGATTTTCATCAGACCAAGGGATGTTTTCGAGTTGGACCAGACACCAGCCTCGGGTACGGTCAGAATCGATCCAGCAGGGTTTGCCGTAGGTGAGACGAAAAATGTCCTACATGAGTTTACTGGGGAAATGCACTTTTAGGGATCCCCCTTGATAAAACTTTGCAAAACACTTCAGAGTGAAGTCTATATTGGTCTGGAATCTTTCGCAAAGGCTTGCCAAACAGCACTAAAGTTATTAGCATCTGAAGAGGTGTTCTGAAATATGGAAAGTCCAACGTAACCATACCTACAGAGACCATGTCTCTAACTCTGTAATACCTATATTGGGGAATGTGTGAAATATTTTTATTTTTTATTTAAATATGTACATTTTAAAATGTATTTTTCTAGCATGGACGCATGGAAACATGCACACATGTACTTAATAAAGTGCTTTCTGCGAGTGTGCTTGTTAAGATGGATTTCTGAACTCTGACCTGATGGGCAGATGTTCACCAAGTCATCCTAGTTTCTTGGAACAGGGTAACCGTCTGGATAAGCCAGACCAATCATGGTAGCATTGGTGGCGGTCAAGACTAGGTCTCGGGGGAAAGGTGAGAGTGATTGAAAGCCCACAATGAGCACACACAGTAAACACTACAAATTCCTCTGTCAGGTGTATATCAAAAATACATCAGCAGTAAATCCTAAACCAACACAACTCTACTAACCCATATATACAGTTACCAATTGGCCTAAAGGAATGGCACACAATAAGGGTCAACAACCTGTAAGGAAAGGGAGCAAATAGTGTGAATATACTTTAGGCAGTTATTCACTTATCAAACCCTAACTAAGAGGCAGTCCAATCCCTAAACAGAGTGGAGCCTAATGCTCAAAAGTACTTTCGGTGCAGATACACTCGATCATGCGGTAGAGCGAAAACTGGGTCTCTTGCAGGAAGGTGGGTGAGGCAGTGAAGAATTTGTTCCCACTATTCGAGGACGGTCTCCCCAAGAGGGAGGAACAGGATCCAAGAGTTGGGAATAGGACGGTAGCACTAACTCGATAAAGGTGGGTGGCCCTCAGGGGACACTCGTGTGTAAAATGGATGGATGCGCCAGAGGCCACCGGTAAGGGTTACAAGTACTCACCGACCCAAGGCGCACTCCGGACCAAACTTTGGCAGTCGAGTCCACTTCGGTTGCGGGTTCAAATGCTGTTCAGCAGAGTTTCATGGATGATTCTGTGGTGCGACAGTGACGATTTCTCCTCTCCTGGTGAAGGGATCAGCTCTATTTTCACTGCAGCTTGTCTCGGGGCACAGGGGGGCACAGCAGCAGCGCACCCTCAAAGTTTGTCACCACGGCTGGGCGACACAGTGACCACATGCACTCTGGTTCAGGCATACTCTCCGAATTCCAGATCTAGGGCGCCTAGGTCACGAAACTCGGTGGGAGAGTGCTTTATACCAAGTGCTTCCGATCTCAAAAGTCTCAACAGTTAATTTGAGAGAGCAGCGGTTCCAGAGCAAAGGCAAAGGTCCTGTGCAAGCTTGTCAGTTCACTGGTTGTCCCAGGAACACTTCAGAGAAGGCTCGCTTTCAGGTTAAGGTGGAAGTGCCGTGAGTAGTTGGTCCCACTATTCAACTGGGTCGAATCGCCTTTGCAGACCTTCTTAGTTCGATCAGAGGCGAGGGGTCCTCCGGGACAACAGCGAGCTCAGGGTGCCAAACCTTCCAGCGGGTCACCAGAGGTTCCTCGACTCGGCTTCCTGGTTTCAGTATGCTTGGATCCTATCTTTGGCTCAGTGAGAACTCAAGAGAACAACCTGGTATGGGTGTTTGGGCCCTTCTTATCCAGAATCTGCTTCGCGCCAAAACGAGGAGGACCCAATGAGAGAACCTGCTCACATACAGCCATGTCAGACGTGGATCAATCACACACTGCAGTGTACCCAGTCATTCCCAGCACACCAGACTCTCTGGCACCTAGGATGTGTATTGGAACTAGACCGTCCAGCCCACATCCTGGAAGCACACCCAAGGCATGCAGAAGCCTGCGAAAGCTTGGCGTTTCGCGGGAGAATGCATGACCAAAGAAGGGGCTGTCCCGGGTCTGCTCGATCTAGGGAAGGCAAAGGGACAACATGGCCAAAGAACAGAACAAAGGACTTCGTCCAATGGCCATTTTGGGGCCAAGCCACTGTCCAGGGCCAAACGCGGTTAACGCGATATGGACTGAAAGAAAGGGTTAAAAATATATGAAAAACAGCTGCCACCATCTCTGTCCAAGGCACATTTGTACTTCTACCGCAAAATCCTTTGAGGGTGTCTAGGTCCTTTGAAACGAAAGGAAGACCCCAACGCACTGTACTGTAAGGTACTTTGTGCACTGGTAAAATGTTGCAAAGAACTCGCAACAAAGGCTAAGGAAAACAAAGTCTCCCAGTACTGACTGTCTTTAAGTTCATGTCAGTTTCCCCATAATAAAGTGAACGAAAACCCAGCGGAGTGCAGCAGAAGGCTGTGCTCCACTGCTCCACTGGCAAAAGTCAGGCTAGGATTGTCCGACAACAGAAAAATGTTGGGGGCTGGGGGCGTTTCACAACTGGAGGGAAAATTACACATACATGGAATTCCTAACAGTGCTGACCAAATATGTTGTTTTAAAGAAACCACTGTGAAAATATTATCTTCATACATTAACACATTCATGGAAGTACCTTAATTAATCCGAAAATTATCTGTAAAGGAGAGAGAATGTATCCTATTCATTCTACAGTACAAAGTGATTTAAAAACAATTACTTTTACTTCTTACAGAATATAAAATTCCATATTTCATGAAGTGTGCTTAATTTTACAAGTATGTTTCCATATTTTTCTCTTACACCCCAGAAGCTTAGGTTTTGACTTAAGTAATCGAATGCCTGTCATTATCTCGCATTACACGTAGATTGCATGCAGACGGCACTGTAGGAACTGTGGTGGGTCAGAAGAAAGAGTTGGACACATTGAGGACATGTTACCTTTCTTTAATGAAAATATAAGACAACAGCCTATCTTTCCCTATTTCTTAAGGGATCGCCTTGCCTTTCTAAATTAACTAAAGGTGCTTGTCTGTCGTCAGGAAGTCAAAAAGTATAACTTGTTCCAAGTCTCAAACCTAACTCTACCTGACCATACCACTAATATGAATAACTGAAAATAGGCTAACTGAATGTCTCTCTTCTCCTGGTTGTCTTTTTTTGCCTTCTTCCCAGCGGCTTTCTCTTTAAAGCTGTGTCTTCTCTCCAGTGGATATTGATACACAAATGTCTCTTTTTAGAATATAGGATTCTTTACTTTATCTTCCCCGATAGTCTTTTTCTGTTTCCTTCATGGTACTCATGTAGCTCTTCCCACTTACCTGTGGGCCTTGCATTCTCTTTAATGCCAGCTTTATGACAATTTTTCTTGCTTGAAATAGCTTATCACACACAGGTCTTTACTGTATGTCTATTCTATTGTTGCGAGTGCAAAAACCCTAGGTTTGGTATAACCTTATCCAAATTACTACAAGTGGTTCCTCTTAAAGAAAGTGTATTATTATTTTATTATTATTTTAGGGGAGATGGTTATTTGGATTCGTTTTGGCTTCGGATTGAAAAGGAAAAGATGGACCCGTTACCCATTGATTCTTTATATTAATATGGAAAGTTACCAAAACCCAGGTTAAGGATTGAGGCGTTAGAAGTTACAAAGTCGACTTTGGTCTCATTGATTAAAGGGTGTGATGAGAATATATTCCTTTATAGCACTGCTTCTATATGGTTGAATCCGGGTTTGCAGATTGAGAATAACATTTTCTATTGGAAAGGATGGGCTAACAAAGGCATTCTGAGGATAGGAGATGTGTGGGGATGATCGAATGGTAGCGTTTGAGGATCTTGTACTCAGATTTGGATTGAGCAATAGGGAAATCGAGAGGTATAGATGTTTGAAGCAGTTGCTGTTGGAAAGACTTGGAATGCTCAGTGAACCCTTGAGTGACAAACCACAAATGTGTATTCTGTTTGTTGCTGTTCCAAATGTAGTTTCCACATTTACTAAATTGATACCTGTACAAGAATACATGCGGACTTCATGGGAGACCTTGAGAATGAAGTGGGTGACTGAGTTGGGGAGTGATTTATCGGAAAGAGATTGGGATACTGCTTGGAAGGTGACGGTGAGAGATAAATTGGATTTGAATTTAAGATATACTAAACAGCGAATTTTAGGGCGTATTTATTGGACTCCAGTGAGGATGATGGCGAGGGGTTTAATAGATTCAGATTGGTTTTGGGGCTGTAATCATTTAAGAGGAACTTATTTACATATGTTGTGGGAGTCTGAAAGAGTGCTTGCTTTTTGGAAGGATGTTCTGGATCGAGTAGATCTAGTGTTGGGTGATTCATTTCCTCGAACTTGTGAATCTGTCATTTTCCTCTCAAATGAAAGTAGAAGTCTGAGGATTTGTGGTGCTTCTGATTGGATAAATGGGGCCTTGCTGGTAGCTGTAAAACATATTATGAAGGTTTGGAAATCACCGCAAAAACCACATATTGATGGTTGGTTGGTTGATATGCGCATACTATCGAGACATGAAAAATCTCGTGCTTATCGGCTTCATCGGAAGGCTGAATATTGTGAAAGTTGGGAATCCTTCAATGATTTATTTGGGTAAAGTGTAAGTTTATCGATTTGGCTAATAACTGGGATAGGGTGGGAGTGGGTGGTGTTGTGTTGTTGTGTTTGTGTGTGTATATATGTTGAATGTATCTTTATTATATGTTTTGGATTTAGGGTGGGAATTCTGGATGAGGTTTCTTTGCTATGTAGTTGATATCTTGTATTTTATGAATTGTTGGAATATTGTTACTTTTGTGATTCTCACTATTGTAGTTATTGTTATATATGAGTTATAATTAAATAAAGATGATAACATTTTTTTTTAAAAAAACAAATCGAGTTCCCCTTTGTTGGGTTCTTGGTATTGGATTCACTTTTATGATTCAGTTCCCTTGACCGTCTGATTTCACAGTACTTGTTAGTTTTTTGCGGTGGGCTCTTTCCTCTCTTCAAGCTTCAGTACCTTGTCACGCTCTGTGTTGATTTCATATATCTCCCATTCTACCCAATGAATGTTCGACTTTCGTACTTGTGAGTTTGAGAGTTTTATCTCCTCCCAATACGTTGCCCCAGTCGTCCTCCCTCCTCTTCTCTTGTTCTCCCCTATACCTTTTTCGATACAGGGGTATCTCAGGAGGGGGGGGCGCTTGGCACGCTCTCATGCATTTGTCTTCTTGGTTGCTCTTCTCGGTGCCTGGCTTTCCTGGAGTAGCGTTTTCAGCTCCTCTGGATTTGGGTGCTGTCTATGGACGCAGGCTGTAGATAGCTGGCAGTACTCTCTTCTCTGGTGGCCTTGGCATCATTCATCTGGTGTCTCGCCTGCGACAAAGCAGCGGTGGTCACTCAACCACCTTATGCAGGTCGTCCGTCCCCATTTGGGTAACGGCTCTCACGTTGCAGGATTCATCAGCTCTCCGGGGTCTCACTCTGGCGTCCTCGCCTTTCCAAATGTCGCAGGATCTGCGAGTTCGTTCTGCTCCACCGCTCCATGGCGTAATTACTTAAGGGGGCTTCCCCTGAGTACCATCCTCTCTCTCACAAGAACTACTGGTCCCAGTTGTATACACCTCTCTTTTCAAAGACTCATCTTGTCTCTCTTGGTATGGCTATTTTGTTCCTACATTGCCTGAAGCCAAACATACTGATGACCGAGTAGTCCTATATATGCAGATATGGTATTGGGTCTAGGGAATCCCTCATCGGAAT
This sequence comes from Ambystoma mexicanum, assembly GCF_040938575.1. Taxonomy (NCBI): domain Eukaryota; kingdom Metazoa; phylum Chordata; class Amphibia; order Caudata; family Ambystomatidae; genus Ambystoma; species Ambystoma mexicanum. Next base: position 143,360,961 of record NC_090929.1, read on the forward strand.
GGGAGTTCTTGTCCCTCAAGGGAGAGTCACTCCCTTTGAGGTCCCACTTGCCCATACCCCTTGGCAGGTTCTTGCGGAGCTGTCTCACCTCCCTTGCCTCAAAGGGCGTGGCTCCCCACACCCCTGCGGAGAAGGGACGCATACTCTCGATTCATCACAGAACTTAGCTTTCATAAAGCTTTCGAGGTCACAAATCCAATTCTATTGGAATCAAATAAAATGTGTATATGGAGAAATTGTATAGAGTTAGTGCAGCTGTTCTGAGTAACCCTTTTCGGTATCCCTACATAATATCCATTCCCCACCAGAAATATCGCCATATATATGGACGTCTGGAACGCCATAGGCAATATTTTTGGGGGGGATGATTTGTGGTTGCAGGGGTGTCCCCCGCAGGGTCCATGCCTAAATATCGCCGCAACAATATGGCGATATTTTTGTATCGCAATATTTTTGTGGGGATATTAACACATGGAACCCCCGTTTCTATCCCGCATGGATAATATTCTGAATTCTACATGGAACGATTATTTGTGTTGAAATGTACATAATTGGGAAGTATCTCAAAACAAACAGTTTGTTCTCCTCTTTCAAATCATACGGATTGTGGAAGTTAGTCTTTTTCTGTAACCCATGTTGTAAATGCTTGTATATAAAAATGTAAAATAAAACAAATGTTTACTGTTGTCTAGCACTGTCCGAATTGCATGCCCCCTACACTGGCATACTGTTGTCTGTAGTCGGTTGTCAAACGGACCCTCGCACACCATCGTGTTCTCTGTACAGCACCTCTTGGTCGAGATGCAACAGCTACAGTACGTTATTCCTGTTAAATGCCCCGCTGCTACTTGGAGTTAAGAGGGCACTCTATCAAATATCTCAGATAAATGGAGCCTTGCGTAGGACAGACTGTCCAAGCTCAAACCAGTGCCACGGGGCTAATGATACTGAGCAATTACATTATTTTAAGTGGATTATAGATCATCTATGAGACAACATTGAGGGCTATACCTGTGCGTTTGTTTACAACTCGACCAAAGCATAAGTCTTTCTAAGGAAGAGAATTTTGCACGCGATGCTTAGTTGTGTCCTTTGCATTAACATCTGAGAAATCGAATTTGAAAGATAATTGAAATGCAAACACATACAGAAAATAGTGTATGTGTATGTATGTATATATATATATATATATATATATATATATATATATATATTAGACAGCTGCAAGTGTTTATTGTAAATGGTGGTTGGCTCACTAATCTAATAGACTTTGGGCACATTGCAAGTTTACTTTTGCTTCATAATATTGATCGTGCTTTTCCAAATTGTGTAAGTGTAAAAAAATGAAATGTTTCTTTGTTTTAAGGTAGTTTGAACTCGTTTTGGATGTTAGACCCGTGTGGGTAATTGACGGCTGCGGAGTAGTATTAGACAATGGAGTTGTTTGTTTCTATCAGTAGAGGGCCCATTCTAGGAAAGCGTTCTTCTTGGGGTACCTGACACAGGTAGAGTATTGCCCCATGTGTGCCATCACTTTATCAATATCACACTGGGTAATTAGATGACCTCACCAGTAATGGGAGTAGCAAGGGTCGGGGCAACACGGCACTCCTGCACCATCTATTCCGAAAGAATATTCAAGCCTGCAAGTCTGAGCCTAAGGAACATTAATAAGATCTGGCCCCACCTCACTTAGCGCTTCACAACTCTACCTTTCTAAGTAGCAGCTTGATTACTGTTCGAGCCTCGTTCTGGACCCCCTTCTCTACTCCTTTGATCCCCTTTATAGAGAGTACAAGCTGCAAATTGTAACCTCCTGTAGCGAGCCTATCTCTTCCTCACTGACGGTTCATGTAGCCCGTTCCAAATGTCTCCTCTTAGGGCAGTGGTATTCCAGCATTTCTATACTAAGTCCCCCGCTTGAGTCAACAATTGTTTTCAGTCCTCTCCCGCCCCCTGCACCACAAGCGGTTTATTTTCTATTAAATGCTTAGGTTTTCGATTAAAAGCAGTCACCGGAACCACTCCCCAGATATCCTTTGCCCCCCCCTCCAGGGGGCCAGCCCCACAGTTTGAACACTGTTTTAGGGCCCCATTATGTATATTACGTGTTTGGTGGTATTACCAGAGCCAGACCGAATTGCCGGGAATGGTAGTTTACTTGGTTATTTAGAGTTCAAGACACGCTAGTTCTTCCACATTTTTCAGTTCGTTGGAGTCGTTTAGGGCACGCATGGGGCAACACTGCCACTTTCTGGCAGTCGGTTTCTATCACATGTTGGTTGCAAAACTCACAATAGTGCAAAGCGGTTACACATTTTTTTTTTCTGAAATACCGCCTGGCCTACCATTATGGCACAACTCCTAATGTGGCCCTTATTCTTTCAATCTATCTTTGTGCTCACCTCCTACCTGGTAGCCACCCTTGCTTGATACTTCCCATCCCGCAACCTCACACTTCTCCCATATTTAGGCCCATGCTCACCCTCTTGCTTCTGCAAACATCATAACATTCAAATTTGCCATTGCACTATTTTTAGGAGTCAGGAATGAAACTCTGACATAAGTAATCCATGTTTTTGTTTAAAGACTTTTCTAAAAAAATTAAAGGGGTTGGGTAAAATGTCTCTTTGACCCAGCTCTAAGACGAATTTCCCTACTAAACCTAAACTAAGGATCTGTTTGTGTCAGGATTTTATTTTGTATATATAGCGGCGCACACAACACCCTCAGGTATCTAGGGACTAGTTATACTAAGTGCGAAGTGGCATTCTACAAAGTGCAAGGCCACGCATGAGGGATACAACATGCAGGTGGATCTTGAGAAGCATAATTTGGCAGAGCCACTCCTCATGGTGTGGGGGCTTCTGCAGGAGTACAAGTATGCATGGAAATACAGATTTGGAGTAGGTGCACAGTCTGGAAAAGCCACGCCTGATGGTTCAGGGGGCTACATCAGGTATACAGATGCGCAAGGGACAAAGTAAAGGGTATGTGCACAGTCTGGAAAAGCCACGCCTCAAGTTACAGGGGGCTACATCAGGTGTACAGCAGGTAGATTAGGTGGGATGCAAACTTGATACAGTGCATGGGCAGCACAAGGTGGTTGGGTGGTAACTAATGCAGTGCCGTGCTGGTGGGGTCATAGTATGTGGGTTACAGGTATAATACAGATTCAGGTACAGCTCGAGGCTGATAGATCATAAGCAGTGCAAAGCTGCAAGGCATAGTCAGGTAGGTTTACATGCAAGATGCATATACAGCACAACGCTGAAAAGGCACAGTCTGGTAGGTTGCAGGTACAATACATATGCTGCGTGAGGCTGGCAAGTCGTACACAAGCACTGCATGGCTGCAAAAGAATAGTCAGGCTGTCATAATCAAACTGTCCTTGTGTCCAAAAGTTCTTTTCTGATCCTCACTACAACTAAATTATGAAGGTGAAAAGGGAATTGTCATTCACCTTTAAAGCTCTTGAAAAAGTATTCATAAAAGAAGAATAGATGGCTCCAACACAAAAGATATTTATGTATGAAGAGGTCTTGTTCCAAAAATGGGACTCCCTTCCCCTGGATTTCTCTTCCATGAATACAGCAGTTCCTTGTGTCTTTATTGGCCCACAATAGCACTGTCGCAACCAAAGCTTCCTAGCTCTTTAAATCCTTTTGTCCGGACTTCGGTTTTTCTCATATGTTTAATACAGTTCTGATATTCTTCTACTTAGAAGTTCTTGTTCCCTAAACACTTGAAGTTTCCTGGTATACTCTCCTGCCAGAGTTTCTTAGTTTCACACACCTGTTATTGCCTGGTACACTCTCCTGCTAGGACTTCTGCTCCTTTCCCATTTGTAATTGCCTGGTATAATCCCCTGCTACGGCTTCTTGTCCTTACACACTTGTAACTGCCTGGTATCATTTCCGGCCAGGGTTTCTCGTGTTCACAAATGTGTAATTGCCTGGTATATTCTCCAGCCAGGGATTCTTGCATTCACACGCAGCTTCTAACCCTTTCCACAAATTGTATATTTACTTGGTTGGATAGTATATCCTCTTGATATACATCTTGTTTGGTGTGCCCATGCGTTTACATACAGACAATGGTTTTAATTCTGTTCCACTTTTTACAGTTGGTCTCTCTGCTGTCTCACTTTTTGTGGTTCATGTTACTGTTATTGGTATTTGGCACGATCACAAATATGCCCTGGGGTCCCCACTGTCTCTGGGCTGACTCACCAGCTCTTGCCGATGTTCTCGTGCTTGTTCGCGTTCGTTCAGTCAAGGTAAGCCGCCTGGTTTCCCTTTGTGTCTTTTTCCAGTTTGTTTTTCCATCTCTCACAGTGTCTCTTCCACTCGCCAGCTTTGCCCCAGGTTCTGGTAAGAAAAGAGTTGCTTGTGGAGGTCAGCGAACACCCAGGAGTCTTTGCCTGGCTCCTGGCATGCTCTGTTAACGTTTGCCTTCTTTGCCGGTGAGCTGCTTGTCTCTACCACCTCTGCTTCTGCTTTTCAGTTCTTTGCGCCTCACCGGGGGGTGAAACAATTTCTTCCCAACAGCAACCGCCTCTCGCATCTTGTTTCCGTCCTTTAAATTTCCCGGGCACAGGTGGATGCAGAAATAAACTAGAGTGGGTTTGCGGCTTCTCCCGCTCTGCATTACTCTTTACTACTTCTTTGTCCCAGTACTTGAGTGATTCTGGGACAAGTAGTCCATTGTTGGTGATTGATTTCCAAAGCTTTAATTATCACTTTAAATAGTTTTTAAATGGCAAAGTATTTTTGGATGATTGCAAAATGGACCCGGAGAAGGTATTCTTGTAATTTCTATAAGATAGATCAAGGTTGGAGGTTTGGCTCATTTGATGTGGGGAAAGGTTTTCCCCTATTCAAAGGGGGAGGTGAAGACGTATGACAATAGGCCATAAGGGTTTTAGGTACAGGAGTATTATCTTCATGAACAAACAGAGGATACCATGTCTCATCCAATGAAGCCATGTCATCTCCCTGGAGGTTGTCTCCTCCCCTGCATCCTTCCTCATATAGCCACCCCTAGGGCTCAGGATCAGGTAGCGGTGGTTGTGCCATGGCTACCTGGGAGGAGGTCACCAGCAGGAGATAAGTGATGACTCCATTGGATCCATCATAACTGCCACTGGTCGAAGTTTAAACAAAACAAAAAAGTTGTGGAACTATGCTCCCCCTTTCTCATCCTCTTCTACTCCCCATTCTCAGCCCCCACACAATTCAAACACCATGACTCCTTTTCTCCACCCTGCCCACACTATGTTTACAACATATGACGAATCCCCGGATGTCGTAACTTCTCCCCTGGTGGGGGGGGAACCCCTCCGATGAGGCCAGGAAGGTGAGGCTGCTACCCGATAATCCCCATGGGTGTGGTGCATCTCATGGGGAGGGAAGCGCTCTATGGGATTAATGACTACCTGGAGAGAGCATGGTATCCACATAGCCCACCTAACCCTAACACACCACCCTAGAGTACCTTCCCTAGTGTACCCATGTACCTTTGCCATACCAGCCAGGTAGGCAGTACTGAGACGAGAAAGAGTGTGGACTTCTCAGGGGACTTGTATCCCTTTTGTACTGGGAGGAGGATGAGACCAACTGACTCCTCACCATCAGTACTGGGACTACGAAGAAGTCCGGAAGCATAAAGAGCATATCTACTGAATGGTCTAGTTTTATAGGATTCCTTTTGGCCCAGCTACCATTGAAACAGAAGGGGGAATTCCATATCAGACCGGCCCTCCCTGGAGGAACCAGGAGATTTCAGCCGTGTACGAAGGAAGAAACAAAAGGGAATGAGAGGGGAAAAAAACGCTTGCAGTTACATCACCAGAAGGTCCGTTGTGGAAAGGCTGGAGCGGGAGACAGGAGGTGAAGCACCCAGCTGAACATCAAGGCCGCAGTGAAGAAACAGCCTGGGACCTGCAGGATCGCAGCGGGAGCTGCTGCAGAGCGGCAGCAGTCCTGGAACAATCGGAGAAGACCCGGAGGCCACAGAGAGCTGCCAAAGGGATACATCTAGGGGGCATCGCCCCCCGCCCGTGCCACTCAGCATGCCTTCATTTCATCTCGTCGCATGGCTGCACCTCTTTGGCAGCATTGGTGTTTGCCATGGCGACGGCCTGTAGCATCGGTTTCCATGGTGCAGACACGCATGCCACATCACGTGGCTTTTCAGCTGACCGCACCCGCGACGCGGCCTCGCCGGCTCTGCCTCCTCAGCAATGCTTAAATGCTGAGTTTCCTTTTAGAATGCTGCTTCTATTTGTAGTGTTTAACTCTCTATTTCTCTCGTCTATTTATGATCTTGGTACGACTACGGCCTGTTGAATCGGATTGCTCTGCTGCCTAACGTCTTGCTTTGTTGAAATCAGCTGTTGCCGACTCGGACTGTATACGGACTCCCTTGCCTTACCATTCTGCAATTACTGGTCCTCTCGGTTGCCAACTTTGGCCTGCCTCCTGAACTCCAATTACCTCCCGTTTGATCTGCTCCACTCCGTATCATTACCGCTTTCGGCCTGCAAACCGGAACCATTCCTATGGGTGCCTGGTAAGCCATTGTGGTGCCTCAATACTTAGAAAACCTTGCTTCTGCCTTCTGTACCATTGTGTGGGTTCTTACTCCTTGCTCCCTGGTAAACCCACTGTTCAGAGTACATCCAACGCTCTTCTGTATTGGGGGTTCACGCACTCCTGAATTCAATTGTGTACACTGCCATTTCACTGCTCAACTGTAAACCGACTACAACTCATGACATTAGTCTCTGTGGTCCACGCAGGAAACTTCTTCAGCTACCAGACCTTCACACACTGTCATGTGCACTCAGAACGCTCTGTAGATTCAATGCACCAAACTGGAACTAGCGCAACCCTCGTGCCGCCCAGGGTACTTACCTGTACTAACCATCCCGTTTGTTGTTTTCTCCCTGTCGTTGTTACCGTACTATTAAGTTGTTCAAGAACCAACTCCACCCCTGCTGTGTTAAGTGTTATGCTCACCTGGTCTCTGCGGAGGCATTGGGGCACGGTTGCAGCCCTCCCTGAACTTGAATCACCCCCTTCAGGCCTCTCCCCCAGTAGAAAAGTGGTGAGCGGTGGTACGTGGTGATACTGCTCCTGCGAATTATGGAAGATAAGTTCTCCGTCCTACTTCTGGAAGGGGCGTGTCAAATGGGATCTAGTTCCTTCACTGATCCCTGTTAAGGATTAGTCCAGTCCAGCTGCGACTATGCTTCTCCTTATGATTGGTAAGTCTTTCTTGAGCTCTTGTGATGCTGTTCGTTCTGTTTAATGTCTTTATATGTTGCTCCTATTTATGCCTGCAATAATGTCTCTCTTCTGTTTTCTTCCCTTAGATGGAAATGTGGCCTCAATGCAGCTGTGAGACGCGAGAGGCGGCCGGATGGAAGATGAATGCTACCGCACTGCTTGACAGCAGGTAACTGATGATTTAAGGAAAAGCGCGAAGTATGGCGAAGCGCAACCTTAAACTGACTGTTTTTTCAATGTCTAGCCTTGTCTTCTGTTTTTCCTTGCAGGCGCTGCTGTTGACGATGGAGCGTGTCGTGCTGCGGTGCAAAGATGAAGATTTCAGCCACCCGGAAAGTGTAAAAATGAATACTTGGTTTGCCGAAGAGATGTACAGGTAAGAACGGCTTCCCCCAGTTGGTAAGTATGCTGGCAGGAAGCAGGATGTCCAGGAAGCAGGATCTTCAAAGGTAAGTCTGACCTCAGGCTACAGTGAGCGTTACACTGCAAGTACTGAATAACGCGAAGCATCTGTCTTGAGGATCGGGGCAGCTTATATAGCTGAGATCGTGGGCACGCCCATTAGGGCTGGTTTACCAGCCACACCCTGCCACTCCTAGAGAGTGAGCACGTGCGAAGGCATCCATTAGCAGCCACATCCAAGAATACACTTGAGGATGCTTAAAGGATGGAATGTTCAAGGTTAATGCATCCTGCTTAATGGATGGAATGTTCAAGGTTAATGCATCTGAAGTGCTATGTCCATAATAAAAGCTTTTTGGTGTTAAATGGATGTTCTTGTTTACTTTTGTTCATGAGCCTGGCGCCAAAGGCGCCAGGACAGTGTCCACCCAGGTCTCCTCTGCATGCGACCCCTGCATGCCTGTGCCCCTGACTTCATGACCATGACAGTAAGCCTGATTACTCTCCTACCCCGTTTTCAACTCTCCTCTTCTAGTGTAAAGGGGTAATACAGGTCCTTGTTTGTCCTTAGGTCCATAACTTAACCAAGCCTTATCCATCAATAACCAGGTATTACCAGAGAGGATTTGGGACATAGCGATACCTATTCAATTACCGCCTGTATTAACCTGTTATTGGTTTCTTTCCTACAGCGTGTGGTTTGACGGTGCACGTGTTCCCCGCTCTTTAATTTGATGTACTCCTCTGTCTGTCCCTACCATCCAGCAGAGGGGCGCATCATAGTAAAGAGTTCCCTCAAGTTGAGGAGGCCCAGGTTCTGGGAGAACCTCGGCTTACGATTGGCGTTCCAAGGGATTGCTGTCTTGCGTCTTTCCCTCCAGCTATCTTGCGGTACGTCTCAACGCCCCGGCCAGTGTGGTGGTGAGTAACAGAAATAGAAGCCTGTAAACATGCCGATGGAGTCAACTGATGCTTTGGCAACAAACATGCAGATGGTCACTGACTTGCGGTTGGATTTGGCATCTGCACATGAAGCATTGCATCACCACATCGACTCCCTTCAGGATATGATGACTTTGCCCCGTTCACAGGGAGCTGAGGCTTCAGGGGATTCCACTTCTGGTTCAGGGTACCCTCTCCCTCGGCAGGAGCCCACCCCTGTGTTAATGCCCACACAGTTCCCACTGGCTCCCACAGAACGACTTATGGGCGACCCTAAACATTATAGGACCTTTTTATAAATCGGTGCAAACTGCACTTCCTCCGCCGCCCATCTTCTTTTCCTACCTCTACCACAAAGGCAGCCTTTGTCTTAACTTACATTGGGTGTACTGCCGCTGCCTGGGTGAACCCTCTGATGGCGTCTAATAGCTACGTACTTTCCGACTGCGATGCTCTCATAATGGCTATGAACAGAGTATTTGACACTCAGTTTACCACCCAAGCCACAGACTTGGAGTTCTTGAAGCTCAGACAAGGCAACACTTCTCTTCTGACCTATTTGGCTAAATTGAATCAGTTGGGTGCAGAGACCGACTGGGCCGAGGAAAATAAATCAGCCATTTTTTACCAGGGGTTATCGGAGCAGCTCAAGGACACCCTGTCCACTGTCCCTGTTGTTCCTACCGCATTTGGGGATCTCCTCGATCTAGTCCAACATATCGACGTCCATAGGGCTGAGAGGCGGGGAGAAAAGAAAACAATCCTGGTTCCCGTGCCACCTGATTCTGCAGCTCATCAGTTGCTGCTCCAGAACTCATGCAAGTCGGGGCCATAAGGGTCCCCTTGACTCCGGCACAAAGGGAATACAGCAGGTCCCATAACCTGTGCATGTATTGTGGCTCCACGGAACATCTACTACAAGACTGCACTAAAAGACCCAAAAGGAAGGAGGGAAATGCCAAATCTCGGCAGTAGACAGAGTACCTATGTCGGTGAAAATCGATTCTGGACTCGCCCATTACTGGTCAAGCTGTGCTCTTTCATCTCCTGGTTAAGTTTACAGTCACATTTGGAGTTCCTTTTTCTTCCTCAGCTATTATAGACTCTGGAGCCACCGGCAACTACATGGATCCTCAATTTGCCCTTTCCTCTGGGATACCAACGGTGACCAAGGCTCAACCTGAAGCTGTCATGCGGTGGACGTCTCTGCTCTTGTATCAGGTCTAGTAACACAACAGACTGTCCCTATTTCCATGTGTACGCCTGAAGATCATTTGGAGGTAATAACCTTCGACCTGCAGTATAAATCTATACTGGGTCTTCCCTGGCTTCAGCATCACAACCCTGTCATTGACTGGGCATTGCGCTTGATTCAGTTTCCTTCGGCAATGTGCAACAGCCAGTGTCTGCTTTCACATGCAATTTCTGCTAGGACGCCCTGTCGGGCTCTGGTAGCCACATCCTCTTTCATTGGGACTGTTTCTGCCGCTTCAGCCATCACCATACCCCTTCCCCCAACCCCCCCCCCCTCCTCCGAGTATTCCGATTTTTAGGATGTCTTTGACAAGGGAATGGTGGAAACACTTCCCCCACATCGGGTCTTCGACTGCCCTATAGATCTGGTACCAGGGGCGAAAGTCCCATCAGGAAGGGTGTGTTCCCTTACACTCAAGGAGGACAAAATACTCAACGAATACATAGACCAGGCATTAACTATGGGATTTAGCCATCCATCTAAATCACCATCATCCTCACCACTCTTTTTGTGCCTAAAACGGAGGGTGACCTAAGGCCTTGTATTAATTATAGGGCCTTAAACGTGGTAAAAGTGAAGAACTAATACCCTCTTCCTCTGATTATAGGGCCTTAAACGCGGTAACAGTGAAGAACCAATACCCGCTTCCTCTCATATCGGTGCTCCTCGACCAATTGGGGTCTTCCCAGGTATTCACCAAGTTGGACCTCCGGGGCGCTTACAATCTTGTGCGAATAAAGGAGGACGATGAATGGAAAACGGCTTTCAAAACCCGCTTTGGTCTTTACGTGTACTTAGTGATGGCTTTAAGGCTTTGTAATGCCCCAGCGACTTTTCAGGCATTCATGAATGACCTTTTTCACAACATCTTGGATCAGTATGTCATAGTCTACTTGGATGATATCCTAATATACTCTACTCCGGTAACGGATCACATTCAACATGAACGTTCTGTTTTGCAATGCCTCAGAGAAAACCACTTGTATGTTAAAGCGCAGGAATGCGTATTCCATGTAACCGAGGTTGAATTCCTAGGCTATGACTTAACCAACCATGGTATCCGTATGAGTAAGTTCGAGGTCAAAGCGGTCCTGGATTGGCTGGTGCCCAAAACCATCAAAGCATTGCAGAGCTTCCTTGGGTTTGCCAATTTTTACAGGCGTTTGTCCATTCTTTTTCATCCATTTCAGCACCTCCCTGCTTTGACCAGCGCTAAGGTTCTGTTTACCTGGTCTCTGGAGGCGCAGACTGCATTCGAAGTTCTGAAGGTGGCTCTTTCTTTGGCGTCCGTTCTGCAACACCCGAATCCCGATCTGCCCTTCTTTGTTGATGCTGATGCTTCGGGATTCGTTGTAGGAGCGATACTCTCTCAATCTTGTCCTCATTCTGGTGAGATCCATCCCATCGCCTATTATTCAAGAAAACTGTCCGCATATCAAAGAAACTATACCATCACAGAACGTGAACTGTTGGCCATCAGAGATGCCTTTGCAGAATGGAGACATTATTTGTTGGGGGCCCGTCACCCAGTCATGGTCTACTCTGACTATCGGAGTCTCCTAGCATTTCGGTCCATGAAGTGCTTGACTGCCAGGCAAGCCCATTGGCACCTTTTCTTCTTGCAGTTCCAATTTACTATCACCTACCACCCTGATAGCCTCCAAGCTTCGGCTAATGCTCTCTCTCGTCTTTACACAGAGGATTTAGCTTTGTGTAAAGAGCCGCCTGTTCTGCCCAACGTGGTGGTGTGCGGATGTACTGTGCAACCATCCCTGCGGTCCCTCATTTGGGATTGGGTCTCCTCTCATCCAACTGAGGTATCTGAACTTAACCTGGATATCACCCAGGGTCTGCCATACACACAGTGCCGTGTATTCATACCACCCTGGCAGGCTCGTGACCAGGCTCTAAAATGGACGCACAACTCTATCATTGCTGCGAATCCTGGATGGCAAAAAACCTTGGAATCCCTGAGGCGTTGGGCCGGGTGGCAATCCATGTCTCGGCACGTCAACGACTACCTCACTACTTGCTCCATCTGTGCGCAGTGCAAGTCGGCTAGATCCAAACCAATGGGTCTTCTTCAGCCTCTTCCTGTTCCATACAAACCTTGGCAGGTATCATCAGTGGATTTTGTGGTTGAACTCCCCGATATCAATGGAGTTAACACTATTTGTGTAGTTGTTGACTACATTTGTAAGCTAGCAGTGTTTGTTCCCAGCTCAGGACTCCCTACGGCACCCGTTCTGGCTAGACCCTTCCTGTAACACATCTTCCGGCATTTTGGCTTGCCTTCCATCATCGTGTTGGATAGTGGCACCCAATTCATGTCCCGGTTCTGGAAAGCCCTCACTGCTTCCCTCCTCATAGATGACAGATATTCGTCGGCTCAACATCCTCAGACAGATGGTCAGACGGAGCAGACTAATGCTACATTGGAGCAGTACCTTAGGTGTCTATGCCTCCAGTTCCTGGGCTCTTGGCTGACAGTTTTGTACCCTGCTGAGTTTGCGTATGACAACTCGGTGCATTCGGCTATGGGGGTTTCGCCCTTCTACGCTCTGTACGGCCAACACCCATGGTCCATGCCGCTGGACCCATCGCTTCCTAGTGACAATCCCACTGCTCTTTCCTTTGTTCGCGACATGGACCAGTTGCACCTTTTCCATTCGCACCTTTTGCGTGCTGAAGTGCGGGCCAAAAAGTACACTGATGCCCATCGTGTCCCGGCCCCCGACTATTGTGCTGGCATGCAGGGTCTGGTTGTGTCCTCGCTTTGTGGGTCCCTACGAGATTGCATCTCGTCAACCCGGTGGCGGTCAAGCTCACCCTTCCTGCTTCTTGGTGTGTTCACCCCGTGTTTCATGTTTCCCTGGTCAAGCCCTGTCTCTCTAACACCCGTCTGCCTTCACTCCCGAAACCCATGCTAGTAGATGGGGAGGAGGAGTATGAGGTGGCCTGTATCCTGGACTTCAAGCTTAAAAGGGGCTCTCCTTATTATCTCATTGACTGGAAAGGGTACAGCCCCGAGGACAGGACCTGGGAACCTTTGGGTCACATTCATTGCCCGGACCTACTGCGTTCCTGTCATGATTCCAGGGGGTTGCCGTTGTCTTTGGGTGTGGATGCTGTCACATCTAGGGGGCATCGCCCGGCACCACTCAACGTGCCTTCATTTCGTCTCATCGCATGGCTGCGCCTCTTTGGCAGCGTTGGCCTTTGCCATAGCGACGGGCTGCAGCGTCTGTTTCCATGGTGCAGACACGCATGCCACATCACACGTGGCTGGTCAGCTGATCGAACCCACGACGTGGCCTTGCAGGCTCTGCCTCCTCAGCAAAGCTTAAATGCTGCGTTTCCTTTTAGAATTCTGCTTCTATTCATAGCGTTTAACTCACTATTGCTCTCGTCTATTTATGATCTTGGTACGACTACGCCCTGTTGAAACGGATTCTTCTGCTGTCTAACGTCTTGCTTTGTTGAAATCTGCTGTTGCTGACTCAGACTGTATACTGACTCCCTTGCCTTACCGTTCTGGAATTACTTGTCCTCTCTGTTGCAGACTCAGGCCTGCCTACTGGACTCTGATTGCCTCCCGTTTGATTTGCTCCAGTCCGTATCATTACCACGTTCGGACTGCAAACCGGAACCATTCCTTTGGGTGCCTGATTAGCCATTGTTGTGCCTCAATACTTTTGCTTCTTCCTTCTGTACCATTGTGTGGGTTCTTACTCCTTGCTCCCCGGTAAACCCACTGTTCAGAGTACACCCAACGCTCTTCTGTATTGGGAGTTCATGCACTCCTGAATTCAAGTGTGAATACTGCCATTCAACTGCTCCACTGTAAACAGACTACAACTCATGACATTAGTCTCTGTGGTCTACGAAGGAAACTTCCTCAGCTACCAGACCTACACACAAAGTCACATGCACTCAGAATGCTCTGCAGATTCAGCGCACCAACCCGGAACTAGAGTGCAACCCTCGTGCCACCTGGGGTACTAACCGTACCATTTGTTGTTTTATCCCTGTCGTTACCGTGCTACTAAGTTGTTCAAGAACCAACTCCACCCCTGATGTGGTAAGCCTGATTACTCTCCTACCGCGTTTTCACCTCTCCACTTCTAGTGTAAAGGGGGTAATACAGATTCTTGTTTTTCCTTAGCTCCATAACTTAACCAAGCCTTATCCATCAATAACCAGGTATTGGCAGACAGGATTTGGGACATAGCGATACCTATTCATTTACTGCCTGTATTAACCTGTTGTCTGTTTCTTTCCTACAGCATGTGGTTTTGTGGTGCGCGTGTTCCCCGCTCTTTAATTTGATTTACTCCTCTGTCTGTCCATACCATCCAACAGAGGGGCAGATCATATTAATGAGTTCCCTCAAGTTGAGGTGGCCCAGGTTCTGGAAGAAGCCCGGCTTACGATTGGACTTCCAAGGGAGTGCTGTCTTACGTCTTTCCCTCCAGCTATCTCGAGGTAAGTCTCAACGCCCCGGCCAGTGTGGTGGTGAGTAGCAAGCAGTCCCTGGAAGGATCAGGAGATGCCAGAGAGGGAAATCGAAGACTTTGGGACTGGGACTGGTAAAAAAAAAATACATGTAGAGGGGAGATTAACAAAGAAAATGACCCCACACTTTGTAGCAAATTAGCTATTGATTCGTTAGTATTCCCCCTGTGTGTTCCCAAACATATATGCACACTTTTCAGACATTTTTCACAGAGAGAATGGCACAAACATAGAGACATAGAGCCAGCCCCACATCCCCCATGGAACACACTTCCTCTTTCCTTCCACCCCTCTCTCCCTCTCTGTTTTCTTTCTCTCCATCTTTTTCTTTCTCTCCATCTTTTTCTTTCTCTCTTGTTCACTCTCTCCTCTTCTGTTTCTTTTTCTCTCTTCGATTCTCATCATTGTGTCCCCACTTCACAAACCCTTTTTGGCGCAGAGAGTATTTTGGCCTTGTGCCTCAGCACCTGCAGTTGTCATATGGCAAGTCGATTATTCTAAGAGTCTTGCGGTATGCAGGATTGGCTGGCAGTGGGCACAAAAAACCAGCAGTCGGCCTCGTCCATGCTTGCATAAATCATGTGCTTGTTACGGGCACTTATGTATACATTTTGTGACAGCCACCTTTGGGGCAACCATTGAGGGGTGCTGCTGAAGCCTGAGGGCCAGAGGAAGCCACCAAGTACATGATGCAACTGCCAGATTATATGGGGGGGATTCTTCAGAGCTTCCACGGTCTCCCCTCAGATGCTTCGGTAAGGGCCTCACACTCTCCACTTCAACATAAGGTCTGTTGTATGCCTTAATAGGAAATGTGCTATGCAAAATGGGGGTAAGTGTCCAGGACTATCCTCTTTAAGGGGGAATATTATTAGTGAGAAGAAACCCTGAGAAAAGAAGCTTCAGAGGGGACTTGCTATTCACACAATACAGAGTGGAGCTTTGATGGGCTGTCTGTTGGGCACCCCTTTCTCAACTATCTTCAGCTCTTTGTACACCAATGAAATAGATTACTGCAGCACCGTGTTTAGCAAGTACATGAACATTAATACATTAAAACAAAATAAGATTATACAAGAAGTAACACCATTAGCATAAACTTGCTAGTTATAGGAAACTCACTTATTCAGATTATAATTCGTTACTGGATAAACTTATGCACATATGACCAGACTTTCCACAGATATTGGCTCATAGATGACAGTAAATTATTAGTTAGCCTGCGAAAGGGAAATGCCAAAATTGGGTACTTTATTTGAAACTCATTCAGAATAGGTTTTACCCATTTTCCGTCTCAATTTAGTTGTAATTTGGGCAGAGAAAGAAGAATTGAATTGTATAACCGTCTCAAAATGAGCTAATCCGTTTCCACTTTCCTCTGTTTGTCTGAAACAGCAAATGCTGTCAAAATCTGGAGCCGGAATGTAGAAATCAGTAATTATAGTGAAGGCAGTTGCAACAAATCAAGATGAATCTACAGGCAGGCATGTTTTAGCTAGATAATCAATGGTGAGGCTGGTGGATAATAATCTAAATTAGATCTCCCAATCAATATCCAAAATGCACTGCAGACCAGTATTGTGTCTACCAATGTGTTGGAATCTGGTTTACTTCGCAAAATCAGGAGTCCCTTGCTTGTACCATGGCATTTTCAAAACTGTGCAGCTAGTCTAAAGTTTCTAAGCTGTTTCATAGACCGGTCTTTTTTCAGTTTCTGCCATGTTCATATTGTGAGAAACCGGAGGACGTTTTCACAGCTACTTCAATTGGGTCCTCTGCGCCAGTGGCCAGGGAAAGGCCATCTCTTTTGGATGCTGACCCTGGGGTTGGAGAAGCTAGAGAGGAACATCTGGCTGGAGGGTTCTTGGGGAGGGGGATTGGAATGTCCTCGGGCGAGACGCAGTATCCCCAATTTCCATTCCGTGATGAATCCCTAGTCCCAGAAGCCTTGGTGGGATATTGTTATCCCATTCCCTTTGGTCAGAGTAACATCAGTGGAAAAGACAAGCCTTGAAGACCCAGAACAAGGGTGAGAAAGAATAAGGTACCCCTGGCCAAGACATGGTATCCCCTTTCCCTATTGACAGCTAACCCAACCCTTCCTCAACCTTCACGGCCTGTTATAAACCAGTTCCCCTCATTTCTCAACAATTGACACTTGGCAGTACTGATACGAAGAAGAGGCAACTAATGGCAATGAAGACCATGCTCTTTTACTACCGTGGTACTGGGACGAAGAAGATGCCTGCTTAGAGCTTTGAAGGTCTGGCATGTCCCATTTAATTGTGGTCAGGCAGGGCTAATTGAACACTCGCACCTGCAGCCTATCGAGGGACTGCAGGTGTATAAAAGGAGCTGAACAGAGCAGCAGAAAAGGCGACAGGAAAAGCGGCACAAAGGCCGGGGCAAGCAACACAGAACCTTCCTGGAGTGAGACGCAGAGACGCTGGGGACCATTGAGAAAGGTGGACCATGGAAGCATGGTCTGGGAGCTGGGACTCCTTGGAGTGGCGGGAATGAAGTAAGGGAAGCCGTGCGGCAAGGCTGTCCCTTTCACTTACGCTTGCGTTGCTTATTTCCCTGTGTGGGGAGGCCAACACAGGAGTGCCTAAGGGGGAGCCTGACCTTATATGTTGGAGACTGTGTGTTTCAAGCTGCAGCGAGAACTGTCAAAGTGACCAGTGAGTTTCTGGTAGATTAGGAAGCTGGTGCGCAAGTGTGTGAACTTTGGTAACGAGGAATACCTTGTATCGGAGTGGTTGTGTGTCTCAAAAGAGAATGTTTTGGAAAGTCTCTGGTCTTTAACATTTTTCAATTATTGAATCGCCAGGAATATCTTGTATCTGAGTGGTGGCTTGTGGCATGAAACACGTTTTCGAAGGTCTCTGAACAGTGGGCAATCTAAATTGAAATTAGCTAATATTGAATATTTAAAATGAAACAAACAAACATTAAACATTTAAAGCGGAACGAGCTAACATTGAACATTCAAAGCAAGAGGAACAAATACTTAACAGCAGAATAATTCTCTAACAGTAGATAATGTAAACATGAGTTAAGAGTGAAATCCACAATTCTTGAATGCAGAACTGAATTAAAACTTTGAAAACAAACGGAATCACGACTTTTTGAAGTTAAAGAGGGAACAAGACCCTACATTCAAGCAAACCATTAATTGCTGAGTTTCAAAGCAGGCCTTCCAAATTATTAAAAATCCCACTACACCTGCAGGGCGAGTTCCTTAGTTTACATGCTTGACCTAAGAGAAATGAACTTGCCCCAAGCTGGCTGGTGGCCAAATATTTACCACTGCTTTTTGTAAAATGTGCATGTCTCCATAAGCACACTTTATATTTGGTGCAAATCTGTCAAGCATGCACAGTTAAACTTATATTTGCCATTTACTGCAAAGGGTTTTTACAGTAAATTAAAAATAGGTTTTCGAACATGCCCATTGTCTCCAGCAAGGTCGAGTAACGTGCAAATGGAACTCGCCCTTTGTAAAAACTACTTGCCAATGCCAGTGGGCTAGTAGATTTTGTGACCCCTGCTAAGTGAAGATAACTTAAAAGAACAAGCATACTACTACATGCTATGTTCCACATTGAAAATAACTTTGAAGAATAAGCAAATGAAACGTGAAGTCTGATTTGTACAGGAAATTTAAACTTAAACAACAGAATAAAATATCACTTCCAACTTGTGCCAAAGCCATAAGCTACCAGAACAAATATTTGAAAGTGGAAACAATGCAACTGTTAAAATTAAAATGAAGAAGGCAAGGATATTGACTTTTGAACTATGTTGTTTAACCAAAATATACTTTTAGGAAGGGACCACTTGATAACTGAGACATTTGTTGAAGTTAGGACGAAGTCTCATGGTTCCCATGGGTTTTGTGACTTGGAACAATGGGAAGGGAACCCGGAGTATTGGTTAAAACTCTTGAATCCAAGGAATGTAACTTTAAGACTTTTTGGGGAACTGCTTTACACTTGGAGAAGGTAGCTTAAAGGAAGCTGGGAGAATCACAGACCTTTGTATTGAACACTGGTTTCTTTTGGCTACTGACGTCCCTACACATTGTACAGATCTAGTTGTGAAGGCAAGCATATGTTTTGGACACAGTTTCCTAAGTTGAACTCTTTAAATCAGAAAATCCCACCTTAGCCTAGGGCAAGTTAGGCATTCAAACATCCTAACATATAAGCTAAATAAAAGTGTTTGTTTGTACTTGAAGTCTGTTGTCTGTGTCTTACTTCATGATGCCTTCACAATACCCAACATAGTAAAGGGTTTAGCGCGAAAAGAGAATCAATCCCCTCAATTACTGTCTCAACAGGCAGTTGTGCCGGGAAATCTGTCCCCAAGGAAAAGTATGCAAAGAAAGGAAAGCACCAGTTTTAAAACAAACATATGATCTGCTACCTGAGCACAGCATCTGAAAAAGACATGCAAGGAAATGTGCACGTTTGCAGCCCATCTACAAAAGTATATGTCCAGACTAAAGACAGGAACCAAAATACATTTTTTCAGTGACATGGATGAATCCAGGAATCTTTAGTTAAATGGAAAACAGTCCAATCTGAGCTAAAAAGCACATCAGTTCATGGGGAAAAAACAACAACATATTCGGCCTTGCATTGTGTGTATTTTCCTATGCATTACTGGGAATCCTATTTGAATAAAACACACAGATAGTGAACATATGCGGTTCCAAGAAGTTTGATTGTAAACATGTTTAATGTTGTACTGTTTTGTGGAAATATAAAAGAAATGTGGGAAAACAAATTATAGTTAAAGGATACATTTCTGAATCAAGCAGCATATTTCGGCGTGGACAGCCAAATGGAATTCCATCCACAGCTACAGTAACACTGCCTTTTGAAGCTCAATAATACATGTTTATGACTGTGCCTTGTGTAGATTCTAAGAAATGCCCTGCAATAAAAGCAAATGCCCCTCATGTACAACTGCCATCTGTCTGTTAGCATGGGCTAATCTCCTTTAATACACACTGAAATTTATCCTGACCGGTGGTCCCCTCTTAAATAATCTGATCTTTCAATCCGCCAGGCCTTTCCTGATGGAAACCCTTCACACCTTTTAGAGACTGGATGTGTGACAAAGGTATAGGCAGAGGCTGGAATCACTCAAGGAGACGTGACTCAGTCCTACATGGCCCTTGCCAGCAGCCTAACGCAAGAAGGGGTCCCTGTACTATATTGAAAATGTATAATGCATAATCCTTAAAGTAACATATGGAACACTGCTTGCTTTTCAAAATAATTTTGAATGTATTAAGTAAGGTATATTGTATAATAGAAACGGAACATCTAGTAAAAGTACCTAAATACGTTCACATACATGGGGGAGGTGGGATAAGGGAGTTCATTGATTGAACACAATTCTGTTCATCCCACCCCCCCTTCCCTCACAAGATCTGTGATTGGTCTAGTAAGAGGAACTGCGTACAGCCAACATCAAAACAACCAGACTCTCATTCGTACTAACACATAGGACTGAGACAAATACAATTGGTGAACTTTAAACAAAACAATATCATGAAAATAAGCTTGTTTGGAGGCTGAATAATTAAATAGGCTCCCTTCATCTGGTATACAAATGTAGCAGGCACTGTTAATCATGAACACTCCGTGCCATTACTCTGTAGAACATGGCTTGTGAATGAGTATAACGCCTACGTCGCTATAACTGTAAAACAATGCTCATGCACTTGGAAAAACCTTCAGCATGTAGAAACAGAGCTATTCGACTACTGCCAACTTGAGTTTTGGCCATCAAGGTGACGATAACTGTATGGGTCATGTGGGGCCATCTTCAGGGCAAGGGGAGGAGAGCATGGAAGCTGGTTGTAAAAATGATCAGAGGTATCTGGGGACCTCATGGGTTCTGAGTCAAGCGGCAAGTGGAGCCGCTATTAAAGCAACCTGAAGGGTTGAATGAAAAAGGCCTGCAGTATGATTGCTCATCAGGCACTCTGTATGTAAAATGGGGTGGAGACACTTGTGTCGCTCAACATATGCGATCCTTGTGAATAATCTGTGCCTCTGCGGTGAGGGTAAAGGTAAAGGCACCCAGTTCAGGCTCTGGAAGGGCCTGCCAAAATGCTCATAGGGGACCTGTGAGTATGAGCATGCGGCAGGGCACTCGTGCGCATCAATGTGCTCGATCCTTTCAAGACGTGATCCAAAGGAGCTCTAGTCAAAATGGTGGCTGCACATAGGCGGTCGCATCCACAGTGCGCCAGATTGATTCACTCAATGTCCCTTGCTGCAGAGCTCTGCCCGTCTCCTGCTAACTTCAAAGAACTTGTACCATGACAACAGCATTCAAAAAGCCCCCGCTCTGAGATGAAAGGAGCTAAAACCAGATGTTATGTGACCAGGCCAGTTAACTGGAGGTGCCATGTAATATTTTGTAAATCAGAAAAAAATGCCTTTTGAAATTTACATTTGGATTCATATTCTTGCTTCTAACCTTTTGAACAAAAGGTCCTTGAGGGTTAATGTAAAAAAAGAAATTCAGGCTGAAAAGTTCTATTAGCTGGATGTAAAATGATATTTTTGTAATATTCTATTCCTTATGTAAAATGGGCGAATGTGGATACCGTCACACAGAAGCAGCGCTCGCCAATGATCCATATATCATAGCATGTATGCCAGTGAGCCAGTTTTTCTGAGATGGGAATAGAATCTTTGTATAAAAATGTCAGAAAGAAAACATTTTAAATCTGCAATTCATCCACCATATGTCATGCCAAGCCGAAAATTGCATTATTTGGTTTGCCTAGGTGAGAGTAATCTGATGAACTGATTAGTAATATGATCACGTGTAGAATATGCAGTTTTTTTAAAGTTAAAATTGTTTGATCTAGGAATCAACATGGCATCAAATCAAATGGGAGGAGAACTAGATGTAGGAATGACTGCCATAAGACTGCCCTCTTCATTAATATGCCCAATTAGTACAGAGGGGTTTGTTTAGTGTGATACCCCTTTTGGAACACTGTCCAATCAAATACATTGACCAATTAGATTAGAGAAATTATACACACGTTTAAAGGGAGTGGTTTCATCTCTACAAACTTTCCACTCCATAGGTTCTCGGAAAAACACACTCACTCGCTGACTAGCTGGCTAATGGAGGGAGAAGAAGGAGAGAAAGGAGAATTTTTAACAACATAAAGGAGAATGGAATGCCTTAGTTTCGCCCCATTTGGACCCGGTCCTTCGGTGGAAGCGACAGCAGACTGTCCCAATACAGAAAGAGGGAAACCAGGGTGTTGAGTGAAGTTGACCACATCTTGGTGACTGATGCCCACCTGTTGCCAAAGGGGTACAATTCAACCAGTCCTTAAGAGGGTGACCACCTGTCTGTGACATCCACAAAGAAATTCCTATGTAAGTATAATATTAAGGGGAAATAATCCTGAGGGGAGCGATACTATAAATGGGAATAGATTAAACATTGGCTCCTGACGTTTGTAATTACTGGGGGGTGAGAGTATATACATTGACTGCGCATCCTATTTCAGAAGTGAATGTGCTTCTGGAATTATAGATTTGATAGAATAGGGCCTATGATGTGTATACTGGAAGATCCCCTGTCTCCGTAAGCAAAGTCGTTTCCTGGTTACATCAGCAAGCAGAGGTCCGTTACTGGTGCTCAACCAGTCAAGACAAAGGGGAAAGAGTGATTAACAGTTATCTATTTTCCCACATTTTAAGTTCGCCATTGAAAATGAGAAATGGACACTTTCACACAATAATGCAGTAGATGTATCATTGAAAGGAGCCAAATGAACGAATCCGAGTGATTTGCCTGCGGCTGAAAGTACCGCGGGCAAATCGTTTGCATGAGAAAGGTGCGAACTACCAAATGTTTGCACCTTTCTCATGCGAACACACATTCTCACACCCATACACACAACACACCCACAACACACCCCCACGCACACCCTCAGCACACCCCCGCCCACACCCCCAACATAAACAAACCCCACTTACCTTCAACTTCACGGTGGTTCCTGGCAGCGTCAGTTCCCTTTCACTTCCGTGATAGGGAACCGGTGCTGCAGGGTCCCTTTTCTTTATTTTTTTTTTAAACGGAAGGCAGCGGGGGTGTCCCCCCGCAACCCCGCTCACTATACCATGAAGTATAGTGAGCGGGGAAATGCGGGGGGCACCCCAGCAGCCCCCACTTTATTTTTCTTTTTTTTTTCAATGTTACCACCAAAGGTTCGAACATTTGGTGTTCAAACCATTGGTGGTAGCATTTTAAGAACTTTTGGTCAATGCAACAATTTTTTTTAGGTAATTTCAACCTAAACCATATGAAAAGGCATGTTACAGAGCTTTTCTATTTACAAGAGATTTACATGCAGGAATGTATGAAAAACCTAAGGATGTTTGCACAAGTAGTCCCCGGGGATCCATTGCTCTGGTAGGCATGGGAAGGGCCTCTCCCTAACCACACTGGGCCAGAATGTGAATGCGTGCTCCCCATCTAACACGGACGTCAGCAATCTTAGTTGGGAGTCGGAACTTACCAGTATGTGGCTGGAGGCCACTAAGCGATGCCAAAGCCTTCTTTTGGCTTCCCCAGAGTTTGCCGAAATCGCAGCCCACAACACAAGTTTTTTTTTCTCCTCCATTGTTTCTATGCAAACCCAGTGTCCAACAAGGCATTTAATGCCTGAATCGAGAAAGGCAGCTGTTAATATTTCAGAAGTTGACCCGAGAAACCTTCCTCCCGTTCTTGAAGAAATATATCAGGTGCTGAGCATCTTAGTCTCTTTGTACATTGGTTTAAAAGTGGAGGTTAAATCCCATTCAACACTACTGGAGTCTTTGCTTTTTAAATTTTAATAATGTTGGGTTACAGAGCATAATTTCTGGTGTCTCACTTGAAGCTTTGGCTTCACAAAGGGTTTCGGGGCTGGCAGTAATAATAATGATAATTTAGTGTGCATATATATATATATAAATATATATATATATTGCTACGAACTCTCAGGTATCTGAGCACTGCTTATTACCTTGCGTCACCAGGCTCTGCACAGATGTCAAAGCGAGCGCTCTACTCGCTGTGCTATCGGACCGCCAGTCAGGCCAATTATGAATCGCTTCATAACTCAGTGGTATTTTGATAGAAAGAGGGGTCCAGATTGAGGGAGAGAGCTATGTTGTTTTGGTATCAGTATCAGAGCTCTGTACAGTGACTGCAGACTCCCAACAACCAAATGCAGATGCTGCGAGGCTGCCCTCTCCTTTGCATTTTTCCCATTTTGCATCCTTGGTGACTGAGTAGCCTTCTCAAAATCAGCCTACATCACCGCTCGCTGGGACGTAAACAACATGGAAACAATCGTATAAGAAAAAGCTTTGTGTGAAAACGACGGTGTCTGAAAATCAATGGGAAAGAAAGTCTTCCTACCGATCCTGCAGAACGTTTTTAAGATCACTTTTTAGACAACCGTCTGTAGCTGTTATTTTCAGATCTCATAAAACGGGTAAAATATCGGAATCCATCGGGAACAGGCTCTGCATGATTGACAAACTCTCACACCAGCCGCATTTCGGATAAAGAAATCTATTTGGAAACTGCATACAGTTGTGGTCTGCGCAGGTGTGGGACATTCCAGCAGAGAAACTCAATGTAACTTCACTTCGACCATGGTTCACGTGTCTGCTTTGAGTAATGAACAAATGATTGGCTTAACACTTGGCTCAAGCTCCTTTTCTGCCTCACATGTAATGACTTTGATTCCGAGTCCTTTAGAGGCGGCCCCGCTGGGGGGATTATCACCTTGAATATATCGGAGACCTCATAACAATTTAATATGTTCAGCCCCAATTTCCTTCAATGTGTCGCAATGGTTCCCTCAGTAACTAGCCCAGCTCAAAGACCCTATAAGGATGCTTTGATGGGAGTTTCAAGTCGGCTATTGCCTGAAGTCACATGGTTTAACGTTGCAGCACTTTCTAACGTGGCAAATGTTGTGACTATGGCCAAGACCTTGGGTAGTCAGTCGACACCACAACTGGGCATACTGGATTTTAAGGCTAAATGCCTCCTTCCCGTGAGGGCCCCTCTCTTTAATCCTCGGGGTGGATCATGGGCGGGCCAAAAGGAGGTCTCTTGTTATTTTGAGAGGTGCTCAGGATTCTGGCCTTCACACTGAGCTGTCCGTTACACAATATTCAGAGGGAGGGACATCAAGTTAATAATGCTGCTACACACAATATTCAACCAGCTCAGATGACTGGGGTCTCAACTATTGGTTGAATGTTTGCTTCCGGAATATCAGGCGATTTCTTTAAATCGTTGCAACATTTTGAAACTTGCTGATGCAATTCCGTCCTTGTGTTCCATTGCATCAAAGGACATCAGAAGGGTCTATTGTGTTGATCATTACTGCACGGATCGTGCTGTTTTATACATTAATTCGAAGGTAGTTTATGATCTGAGCATTAACAAAGTTGTTGCAGCAGATGGGCTTCAACGCAATTCCTTTCTTGGAGTCAATAAATAGGACAGGACCTCTCCATTTCTATCCCTACTCAGACCTGTATCCAAAGGATCTTGTTTCTACTAAAGTGCACAACGGGGGATTACTGTTGGTTAATACTATCGGCCAACTGTGTATTGGCGGCCAAGATGAGCAAGACTGGACCTGGGTGGTGGGGCTTTAAACTGGCCAGGTAAGCTCCAAGGTGGTCCTCTGACTTTTTAGTAAAAACTGTTGTTTTTCATTGCTATGATGGAACAATAGGGGCCACAGGAAATAATTAACTGACCATACATTGGGGAACAAATTAAAATAACATGTCATTTGCTTACAGGAGACTTGGTTTACCAAGAATGTTCATACTGACAGATATGTTTCGGTTTCACAGCTCCCTACCTCTTCGGACATGAGTCGCCCTAAAGGCGGTCTTTTAATCTTATTGAAAATGTAGTCTGGAGTGAGAGTTGTCTCTTCAGACCTGATACTGTTGCACCGCTCAGGGGCTGCCTTGAGGACCAGGGAAACCTGCATGGCGGCAAACTGGCTTAAACTCATTTGATGACAAAACGGAGGTTGTGGTTGTGGTTGTTGGCACATCCAACCCACCTTTCTTTCTGGATGGCTGATTTCAGGCCCACTTCTTTGGGTCCTTTTCGTATGCCTGCCTCTTCTGTAAAAAACCTGGGTGTTAAGATTGCGCCGTCCTTATCCATGGGCGACAAGGTTACGTCTGTCTGCAGGCCTGGCCATTTTAAATAGAACATTTTGCGGAAAGTTCTTCCTTCATTCCGGCTCAATTTCAAGCCCCCGTTGTTGTGGTGCTTCTACTTAGCACAATCAATTGCTGTAATTCACTCTACCTCAGTCAGTCCTGCTATCTTATGCACCATCACCAGCTCCTTCAACATGCTGCAGCCAGGTCTGTACTTCATCCTCCGCTGGGCGCACATATGTCTCCTCTACTTCGGCAACTCCACCGGCTATCCATTGAGAAGCGTGTTCTTTTCAAATCTCTTTGCATTGTGCATCACGCCTATAAACTCTGCGCGGAATACGTTCAGGTTAAGTTTCCTCCCTATGTTCCGCCACGTCTGCTTTGCTCTGTCTGCTCTTATGGTTCAAGTGCCCCCGGTTCAGACTTTCCCGTATGGGTGGCCACGCCTTTTCAGTTGCTGCGGCCAAGGTTTGGAATTCTCTCCCTCATTCCCTGCAGGCCATTCCTGATCATCTCTCTTTCCGTCATTCCCTGAAAACCTTCCTGTTCTAGTTCTTTATCATTCTTCCTGCCGGTTTAGTGCCATTGTGCCTTTGGGCAAACGTGCGCTTTATAAATATCCATAACCTAACTACCATGTGCTTGCTATGTGTACACGTTCAAGTTGGATTGAGTAAGAATGTAGTGAATCTGCTTTTGATTAACATATATTGGCATCTGCAAATATGTCCCATGGACGATTTGTTTAAAGTTCTTAGTATTAGTAAAGGGCTTTGTTATATTGGTGGGTGATTTAAAGTCCCCATGTCTGAGTTAGTTTTGACTGAACAAAGGAGAGACTTTGCCCGGTTAAAGAAGAGAGGTGTGTAGAAGGATGGAACTGGCCTGTTAGTTTGGAAAGTTTGGGACTAAGCATGTTGAAATAGGTTGACCCGAGGGCTCCAGGAGATCACTTCACGTGGCATAATGGAACAGTGAGCTCTACCGTAGATTATATATTCATGAACATAGAATTATTGGAAAGCTGTTCCCCCTTTGTTAATCTCCAAAACTACCTTGAGTGATCACTACCCTCTGAGTATCGACATTGACCTGAAATGGGTTGATTCGATGAGTGGGGGCCCACAGGGATTATCATTTAAGGGCTCTTGCCACTGAATATTTTGGAATCCGGTCAAAATTCGGTCAAAATTCGTCGGGTCAATATTGCTTCCCCCCCCCCATCTCCCCCGGAAGCTCTTCTTGGAGTCTATCAGTATGGGAATGTCTTATGAATTGAAAATATCTATAACTCTGTAGGGGCACCATTGTTCCATATAGTCTGAGTGTAAATAGTCCAGGACCGTTCCCCATTCCTTGGTGAAGGATTCACTTGAGCCCTGAATTGTATGCATCAGCTTTTCCATTGTCATCTGTGACCAGACCTTCTGGAGCCATGCGTAAACTAGTGATGGGTCTTGGTTTTTCCAGTTTTGGGCTGTTGCCGCCCATGCCGCTATAACTAATCCCATGAAGCTCCTCCAGTGTGATTTTGTGTATTTCTTAGCTGCCTTATCTTTCATTCCACAGAGCAACACCCTCTCCCCCAACTGTTCTGCATCTGGAAACGTTTTTCCCCATCTCTGTCTTTACCGCAGACAGAAACCCTTGATCCTCGGGCAGTCCAACCAGACGTGTTTCCACGTACCCACTTCTGCGCAGCCTCTCCAGCATACATTGGATGTTTGAGGGTACATTGTATGCAGTCTCTGGTGTGTAGTGCCATTGGGTTACAATCTTTACCCACATCTCCCTCATTTGACCTGATCGGGTCATTTTTGGGATGCTGTTCCGCAGGTCTACCCACTGTTGTTTTGGGATATCCTCACCCAGTGTTTTCCCCCATTTGATCATATAGGCGCACTTAACTTCTTCTTCTTTGAAGTTAATAAAGGTACATAGTGACAAGACTAATCTCCTGGACCCCGAGTTGGTTATTGTGTTATTTTTCAAATGGAGTGAGGTCCCTTGTTGCTGCTCGTTTGATTTCTGGTGTCGCCAGCCAGTGCCTGAGTTGGTCATATTTATACCTGTCCCCCTCTGTAAGGTTTAGTAAGGATTTACATGCCTCGAGCGACCTGATTTCTTTGTCCTGGTACATTTCGCCCAATTTGTGTACACCCTGCTGTTTCCCATTTCTCGAAGGGCCCTCGTTCCATTCCCTGTGGGAATTGGGGGTTCCGTCAGATGGGTGTGAAGGGAACTTCCACTGTAGTCATGATACCCCTTTGCGTTTGTTCGTCCCAGTCCTCCAGAGTGGCCATCATGACTACACTGATGCGGAGGTTCGGGTGCCTATATCGTATTGCTTTCCAAAGCAGTTCCGCCAATGGGGATCTGGCAACTGCCGTATCTTGTGTCACCCATACTGTTTGTTGGACTTCCCCCAGCCATTCCTTCAGTACCCTTAGTTGCGCGGCTTGGAAATGTTTTTGAAAGTGTGGGAGGGACATCACCAATACCCCCCCTCCCAAGTAGGTGCTGTGAGAACTAATCTGGCAACCCTCAGGGGTTTCCTTTTCCAAATATAGGCGGAGATTGCCTTTGATAGCGCTTTGAAGAATGATCTGGGAACCGTAATTGGGAGAGCCTGAAAATAGTATAGCAACCTGGGGAGAATGTTCATTTTTACCGACTCTATTCTACCCCAACATGAGACCATTAGGGGACTCCAGGTCCCTCCTTATATGTTCTTGGAGTGGGGGATATTTTCCTTCATATAGTAGGTCCACCCTGTGTGTCAGTGTTATTCCTAGGTACTTGATTCCCTTTTCTGCAATTTTGAGGTCTAGTGCTGCTGCCTCTCCCCTCTCTCCCCTGCCAGGATTAGTATCTCCGATTTTTTTCATTTTTTTTTTCATTTTTTTTTTCATATTGATTTTAAGGCTGGAGATTGCCCCGCATGTCTCTAATTCACTTATTGTTGTGGCCAGTGTCCTTCCCGGATCCGCTAGGGCTATCAACATGTCGGCGGCATATGCAATCACTTTGTTGTCGGCCTGCCATCTCTATCCCCTTTATAAGGAGGGATTCTCTGATTCTAATTAACAATGGTTCCAGGAATATGGCATATAAGAGGGGGGATAGTGGGCAACCATGTTTAGTGCCCCGAGATATATCTACCCTATCTGAGACCTCCCCATTTATGGCTAGCCTAATCAAAGGATTATTGTAGTTGGCTCTTAACATGTCTGTGTAATGCTCTCCAAATCCTATGCACTTTAATGTTTTAAATAATAATGACCACTCCACGCGGTCGAATGCCGTTTTGGCGTCAGAGTAGAATTGCCGGGTGTGTGTGATGCCCGTCTTATCCACCAGGTGTATAAGTCATCTAAGGTTGTCATGCGTATGTCTATCCGGTATAAAGCCTGATTGGTCTGCTTTCATCAAGTTGGGCAAAAGTGGGAACAATCTAGCTGCCAGGATTTTTGTGTAGATCTTAGAGTCCAGATTGATCAGGGTTATGGCGCGGTAGGAGCCGGGAGGGGAGGGGTCTTTACCTGTTTTATGGAAGACTAGAACCTTAGCTCCATTCATTGTCTGAGTTACGTTTCCACCTTCTTTGCAGTGCCCAAGATGCGTACTTACAAGCCCTCCCCATCCCATAAATAACGGACGAAGATAGAATTGCACTTGAGAGCTTGATTAGGGAATACATGGAAAAGGCAATAACAGATCTCCAACATGGCACCAGGCCCGGATGGCTTTACAGCCCATTCTATAAAAAATATGCTGACATTATAACCCCGTTCCTAACCAGACGGTTAGGAACGGGGTTATAATGTCAGCACATAACCCCGTTCCTAACCAGACGGTTAGAAAATCTCTTGAGAAATCTGATTCCTTTAGTTGATTGGGCTCCACAGGATGAGCAGGTTGTTGAAGTAACACAGACTACTAATACTTCTGATAGTCCCTCGCATTTGATTCAAATTATTGTGGAAGAAGAGCAAAATACAAAGGGTAATGAAGAGAATGATAAAGTGGAAAAGGAGCTTGAAGATAATCAGGAATGGAAATACTTTGTCACGAAAAGCAAATAAATTGCAATTAAGAGGTAAAAAACGACGACAAAAACCTGCAAAGCGGACATTAGTGGGGCCGCCAGATGCAAAAAAGAAAAATAAGAAAATTGGTGTCTATGAGGAAAAAACACTGTAGCCAGGACCTCCCCAAGGGTGGGACAAGTCAGGCGGTAGAGAGGTGCACAGCCTTGAGTCAGTCCGATGCAGAATCTATAATCTCACCGCAGTTAGAAGGGCAAAACCCAGTGACAGTCCAAAAGAAACAAGGTCAATCGGAAACCTCTACCGCTATAGGGAGGAAAGTTTGTTCTTCAAACGTAGTGGGAGGGAAGTCTGTACCCTTGAAACAACCTAATCTGGCTGCCTTTTACCCAATGATTGAAAATAAAAGATCATTCAGAAAAGACAGTTGTGATGGAGAACATGCTAAAAAAAACACCTTGTCTGGTCCTGGAAAGAAAACAGATATACAAACCCTGTATATATGCTTGGAGCATAGCAATTCTACAAACGAAAAGCCTAAGCAGGACACATTGGAATCTCTGCCTGCAGCGTTTAAACAATCAAGCAGTGCCAATGAAGGCAAAATTGGAATTGCTGAGAAAGGTGAAATGATAAGCAAGTAGATGAAAATACAAGATCAAATGAGTGAGAACAGAGATGCTGGGGGGGAGAAGGAGAACAGATGGCATGTGAAAAGTCACTAGCAAATGGTCCCTCCCACGAGGAGATATCTAAAGAAATGCAATTGCTCATTGGTTGGATCAGTGAGTTGGATGTAAATGGAAGGGAGAGGATGAATCGCAATCACTTGCTAAACGTATTCCAGCAAATTCCTATCTTGCGTAGGCTACAGTCTCAAGATATTGAGTGGATAAAATGTGCACTTGTCAATAACAACAGAATGGTGTGCAAAATGAAATCTTTAGTAATTGCTCAAATGATTTGGGAACAGAGATAATTTCAATTTGCTGGGATACGAAATATATGCATTTGAAAGTTGTTAGGAATATACTACGTTCATTGAATTGCAACCAGAAAGGACTGAAATGGAAGTTTCGAATAGAACTCAAGCTGAGACGAATGTAGCTTTAAATTCAGATATACATTTGCAATTAGTATCGGTTGTAAATGCTCTGAAAGGGCTTGTATGTTTGGAACCTACTACTAAAGTTTCAGGCAGCAATGATAACTCACCCAAGCAATCATAACTGACATCCTTTAACCTTTTAAGTTGGAATTGCTGTGGTTTTACCAACCTTACAAGATGCCACACGGAAAAATCCATATTCCAAAATTCTTGTATTATTCTAATCCAAGAAACTATGGCCCTGAAACAATTGAATCTAGACGGGTTTACAGTATTTAGTCATCCTGCTAGAAGAGGTCCTCAAGGTGGTCTAGTGACGTATCCAAAATAGTGCAAACATTGACTTTTTACTTTCATATCCTCAACTAATGAACTGCTTATCACAGAAGTTGGTATACATCCTTATCAGATACTCATCATAAACATATATTGGAATCCTGTGAACTGTTATAGAAAAAGATACTAAACGATCTGGATGAAATATTACAAAAAGCATTTTTGCAAAATGAACAGTATGAGATGATAATTGGTGGGGACTTTAATGCTTTGCTAGATGAGTCACTCGGATAAAGCCCAGGCCAATACCCTCACAATGCAACTTTGATGTCCCGGGAAAGCGGGAGGTATTGGATGGAACTTTTAACAGAATGGGGTTTCCACTTAGTCCCATATGCGCATGGTCAAAGTCAGTTTACATGGAGGATGGGGAATTCTATGTCTTCGATAGATTACATTGCTGTCTCGAGAAATCTAGTTGATATATGTGTACCAACGCTTATTTGTGATTTAGGTTTGGGAGACCACAAGCCCCTACAGACCACATTTAAGATCCCGGTGGAGTTGTTTATGCATGTACCTAACTTGGCTCTTATAGAGGTTGAAAGATCAGGAATTTCAATCAGATGGAATGCAAAATTATGTAGAACTTTGGCATACTCAGTTAACCAAGATATATGGAAATATGAGAAGAGGTTAATGAGCACACAGGATCTCTCCACCTTAGTTGAACACAATTCCTCGGTGGTAAGATTTCATTTAAAGGCTTTTGCAAAACAGCAGTTGACAATGCCAAATTCCATCTATGTTAACAGATATAACATCAAAGTTGCTGCACTAAAATCCACAAGGAATAGGAAAATTAGAAGAGCAAAAAAAGACAGCATTTGGAATGACGCCTTTTAGAGGCAGAAAAAATGCATCCGAAATAAATTTAAATTTGGTCTTAAGGGATGAAGTTGACCAAAACACTCTGAGAACCAGAAAATGATCAGGCTCTTATGTAAACGGGAAACAAAGGATGCATGGAACATACTTAGAAATCCAACAAGTAAGCCTCAATCTGAGTTCTGTTGTAATATTAGCAGCCAGGTATTTACTACATACATTAGACAAAAATATATGCTACTGAACCGCTTTCCTGCTGCTGTCCTTGAACACATTACCAATAAAATTCTGAGTTCTTGTCCATGGGATATAGAAGATGTGAAATGGGCGATTAACAAACTAAAATACTCTAAGGCTGCTGGCCCTGATGGGCTACCCCCGTGCTTACTAAAAGATGACCCCCATTTTTGGGTTAAAATGTTAAAACCTATATTTGATCTGATCTTCGCAACAAAAGTGATTCCTCCTTCCTGGTCCACTGCAAGAATTGAACCTATTTATAAAAAAAGCCCTGTTGCTGATCCAGAAAACTATCGACCTATATCGTTGATAGATGTACCTGCTAAGGTGTTTGCTTCTCTGCTGCTCAGGGAACTTGAAAAATGGGTAAAGGAGAATAACCTGCTATCACGCTTTCAAGTTGGGTTCAGAAGGGCGATGGGCACCACATTAAATGCTACCATTCTTGCCC
Organism: Ambystoma mexicanum; assembly: GCF_040938575.1. Lineage (NCBI taxonomy): Eukaryota > Metazoa > Chordata > Amphibia > Caudata > Ambystomatidae > Ambystoma > Ambystoma mexicanum. The sequence continues at coordinate 143,393,628 of NC_090929.1, forward strand.
ACCTCCTGGAAACATCCCATCATACAGATTCAGGAGCAATTTACATGGCACCGCTAGATCTGTCTGCTGCATTTCACAGGGTTATCCATTCATTGCTGTGGTGTAAAATGATACAATAGGGTATACCTACATCTTTGGTAGGATTGATAGCCCTGTTGCACAATCACACCTCATATCGGATACGGATAAATAAATCTGGGTCAGTGACCGATTATATTGAGACTGAAATTGGAGTCAAGCAAGGGTGTCCGCTTGCGGCCATACTTTTCAATTTGTATATTGCGGATATGGATATAATCTGGGAAAAATTGGCGACTTTTCCAGTTAAGCTAGGAGAAGCAAGAAGAAACTGGTTGGCTTTCGCAGATATTATTTTATGTGATCAGACACCCTATGGGCTTCAAAATAAGCTGAGCCTGTTTGATGCATATGCCACTGAGCAGAATCTTACAATTAATCCCTCAATGTGCCATTCTAGTGTTTGCTAACAAAAAGAAAGTATGTAAATATAATTGGAACTTGGAGGGAACCTCTATAGAAAGGGTTCTGCAAACAAGATATTTGGGATATCATTTAACAGATGTAAATTCCCTTACAATGTGGAACAGAACACTAAATCTAAAAATAATTCACCTCATTTCTCAAATGAAAATAATATATATTAAACATGCAAAATGTTCTTTAGTCCCAGTTCTAGACTTCTATATTCTTAAAATAGAACCCATCATTCTGTATGGTTTAGACCTTTGTTTATTAGATTTAACAACTATGCTAAATAAAATACAGGGCAAAATTTGGAAACAGCTGCTGGGCCTACCAAAAGCGTTGTCCAACACGATGATGTTTCATGAACTGGGGCTAAATTCTTTGTCAGCCAAACTTGGGTGGCGAATGTTGGTGAATTATGGGAAAATTATAAATTCTCCTGCTAATTCATTTCATGAGGACTTTGTTAAAATGATTGGGACAGAATATCCTGCTTCATTGAAAAGTTATGTTAACAAAATGAACATGTAATTAAATTTGATCGCCAAAGAACCAGAAGACCTGTATGCCTGAGCACAAACTGTAAAAATGAGATGGATGCAGTACGACTGGGCAAAAACGATTGAGCGGAATGCATCCTACAAATCTTATTCAGATATTACATGCTTTTTCCACAAACAATCCCCTAGGATGCATTACTTGTTGATCTTTCCGTGTAGCAAAGCGAGAAAATTATATCTTAGATTCAAGTTAGATCTCTTTCATACCAATGAAAGGACCAAGCATTGGAAGAAAACTAATAATGTGAGTCGAATGGAAGTTTGTTGATTTTGTGCAATAGATTCTAAGCAAGAAACTCTAAAACATCTGGTGATACATTGCACATTTTTTGAAAGTCTTTGTATAATGCACTTTGCCTCATATTTTAATCAAGAACTTAACCTGTCAAGAGAAATGTTATGGGCACAGTGTATGTGGGGCTCTAGACAGGCCCTGATTCTGGCCTTAACTCGTTTTGTGAAAGTTCTGCAGGTTCATCTAGATGAACTGGAATAGTAATACGGAGCTGCATACTGTGTGAAAATCACAAAAAAGAAGTCAATGAAATTAGTAAAGGGAACATCTTGTTTAATGTGATAATATAAAATGCTGGTGTGATCTCTTGCTGTGATGTAAGGATATCTTTTAATGTAAATATGTAAATCGATAAGCTGTATGTTATGTGTTGATGATTTTTGATCTTTTTGTTTTTAGAAAGTATTTGATACTGTATTTTATGTACATTTTGAAATATGATGTAATATTTGTAAAGGTTTATTTGCCAAATACAAATGAATGAATAAAAAAAATAAAAAAAATTGCCTTTTGTTTCTCGCGGAGTTGTCTAGCTAAGTATCTATCTGCCTTATTGGGCGAAATGTAGTAGCGTTGCTTGAGATATAGAAGTGATTTCTCTGCTTTTTTGGTGCGTAGAATTTCCAATTGTACTTGTACATGTCTCAGAGCCTTCTGTAAGCTACAGGTGGTGTGAGTCAAAAGTTTCTCTTGTGTGTCCGCTATTTTCCTTTCCAGTTCTCTTTCCCACCTATGCCTCTGGTTGTCCCTGGAGGTTTTCAGTGCTATCAGTTTGCCGCGGATTACCGCTTTGAATGCCTCCCAGACCGTTCCCAGTGGAACATCTTCTGTATCGTTTTGAGCAATGTATTCTATAACCATGTCCCTTATCGATTCTCCCACTATCGGATCCTGAAGAAGGTCTTGCAGGAGCCTCCAACGCCAAAGCCCCCCCCTTTCCCAGGGGTATTCAACTCCATCCATAGCGGAGCATGGTCTGACCGTGAAATTGACCCAATATCCATCCCCTGTACTTTACTCATCAGTCCCACCGATGCCCAGAAGTAGTCAATTCTCGACATTGTGTTGTATACATGCGAGAAATACATATACCACCTCTGTTCGCCCTTAAGTTCCCCGCCATACGTGCACAAAGCCATATGGTCCATCTTTTGCTGAGATGTTTAGATGGTGCCCCCTGGCCCTAGGAAGCCCCTGTGCTCCTATCTGTTCGTGGGTACCATGCCAGATTTAGGCCCCCCTCCCCAATATCACCTCTCCCTTTGCAAAATCCTCTAACTCTGCCAAAGTGTCGCGTAGGAAGCCATCTTGGCCCGAGTTGGGAGCATAGATTGATGCCAGGGTGAGGCAGTATCCGTCTATCATGGTATTAGCAAATGCAAACCTCCCGTTCCTATCTGTTAACTGGTCTATTAGTCTAGAGTCCCCACCATCTTTCACCACTATCACCCCTTCTCTTTTATCTGGTGCATTGGACTGAGCCCATATCTTATATCCTCTGAGGTGCACTCTGTTTGTCCTGGGCTCTTATGTGTGTTTCTTGTAGTAATAGAATGGTTGCCTTATCCCTCCTGAGCATACTCTCAAGCTTTTTCCTCTTCACTGGGGAGTTAAGGCCCCTTAGGTTATATGTTAGAATTCGGAGTTTCCCCATAGTGTCTTAGCCTGTGGCCAGTGTCCAGTGTTCCCCATTGCAGCATTCCTTTCCGTCTTCCGGGCGTCTCCCCTCCCCCCCAGTCCCTCTAACTCCCATCCCAACATTAAACTTTGAAGCAAACTTTGTCCCGAGTAGGGCCTGGGTTCCTAAGGATGCTAGGGTGTTACGTCTATCGCTCACTGCCCTCCATAAACTCAAGGTGAACTTCACAGGGTTCCTATACCCCGCATCTCCCCTTGTCCTTACCAGGTTCCACTTCCGGGGCCTTGCCCCGTGCCGCTGTGTCACTAATTCTCAGGATGCCACCATGTGTTCACCTCTCCATCCTCCCGGTGTTCTAGTCCTGCCACCTGCGGATAAATCTTGTCAAGCATTTTCCTGTTGCTCATCTGGGGTCGTTCTGCTGTTCTCTTTTCCGGTTTGCTTCTTATTTCGCCGAACCGTTTCCCAACCCCTCGGTCTTCTCTGGTGTTCTCCCTTTGCTTTATTGTCCCTTTCGTCCGCCCCATCTGCTTGCATCTCCATAATGTGGAGCCCTTCATCCCATGTGGTCACTCTTTGTTGTTTGCATTCAGGTGAACAGCAACCCAAACGGGAACGTCCATTTGTAGCGTATTTGCCTCGCCACTAATTCCTCGATCAGTGGGGCCATCGCTCTTCTTTTTTGTAAAGTTTCCTGGACCAGATCTTGGTACAGCTGGATATCCGCCCCATTCATTCTTATGTGGTCCAACCCCCTCGCCCTCCTCAGGATTTGTTCTTTTTGGGGGGTATGAGGAGAGGGCAACCAGCACATCTCGTGGTCTCTCCAGTTGCGCACCCGTTCTTTTTGGGCCCACCCGGTGCACCGTGTCGACACCAATAGCTTCCGTCCCTTGTGCCTCTAGAATGTCTCTGAACACCTCCTGTACTGCCGTTTTGAGGTCTTTATTGAGTACCGACTCCGCCATATTTTTAATGTGGATGTTGGATCTTCGTGAGCGGTTCTCGAGGTCTTCACATTGTATCTCTAGGTTGTGGGTTAGCCTCACCAAATGTTCCTGTGTCTCGCTATTATGCTGTGCTTCTTCTGTGCTCTGGAGTATTCTCTCGAGTGTGTCGGTCCACTCTTCCAGCTTGGCCACATCCACTTTCAGGTCCTGGACCACCTGCTTCATGTCATTCCTTATCGTGGCGAACTGCTCCTGACCGTTGACATGAACTTCTTTTGGAGCTCCATGAACCATGTATGCATGTCATCCCCAGAGGGCGGTTGTTGATGAGAAATGGGAGGATTGCATTCGCCAGGGGGGGGGGGGGGTCTTCCTGTACCCTTCCTCTGGTTTGTACTGGGGTATCTGTTGACCACATTTGAATGAGGTTGGTGTCCTGTTTGGTGGTTTGGGAGCTTGTTTGGGATGAGTTCCCATTCCCCTTCCCCTTTGCCTTTGACATGACCCTTGGGATATTGATGCTGTTGGATGGGACGCCGTGCGGTGTCGTTGTCACGCCTCTGCCCTCAGTTTGTTGCCCTCCGCTTGGTGGTGGGGGGGGGGAGCTTTATGATGTGGGCTGATGCGTTGTTTAAATTGCCCCTTGGTAGGTGAGTACCTGCTGCCTCTTGTCTCCTGCAGCTGTGGGTGGGAAACCACGTTGCTCTGCCCCCCCGACCTGTGCTCGAGGGGGGGGGGACCCTTCACCTCGATCAGCCCGGCCCCCGCGTTATGGGACCAAGTTACTGGATGGGGGCGTGTGGAGTCCCGCCGCGGGTGTTCCGGCGGGGGGGGGGTATGTTGCATGGGGGGGGTGTGGGATGGGGGGCCTCACCTCCACCGCCGCCCAGTGTGCTATCTCATCCTCCTTCCCGGTCCGGGCCTCGGCCTGCTGCTTTCCCTGGTATCGGGCCTCCCGTGCCCTCTCCCGTCGCAACCATTGCATGCTGCTGGTTCCTCCTTAAGGGCGTCTTCTCCACATCCTAGGGGGAGGCCATCTGCTGCTCTCCGGGGCGGGGGGAGGGTTGCCTCCGACACCCGTGTCTCCTCCTTGGTGTGTCCATTCCGCCGTCGGGGGGGGGCACTTCAGCTCTCGCAGAAACTGCCTCAATGTTCTCTGCGCCGGCGTCCAGTTTCTGCTTGTCGCCCTCCCCGGCCGCCAAGCTCCCCTGGTGTTCCTCAGTGGGGGAGGGGCAGTCTGTGGTTCTCCGCACCAATGCCCCTTATAATCTGCTTCCTCTAGGTCAGAGACCCTTTGCCGCTTATGCCGGGGGTGTCGAGGGGTATGTGGCTTATTATTCTTATATCTTGGTCATCCAGGTTTGATTTATGGTGCTTCTTTGTAGCGGCCCGGCGGGAGAGAGCCTCACTCACGTCTCCCTGCCCCGGCAGCCATCTTGGAGTTAGATTGGTGTCATTTAGCGGCTGGTGATTGGACAGTCTGTGCTCTGACTGGAATCCTTTCAGTCGCTTGTGAACAATATTTTGTCAAAAGTTTTAAAATTTGCCTGAGACAAATCGATCCGCCCTAGGGTCGTTCATCTGCAAGTTTGATCTTGACGCAACTGTTTGAAAAAATTCCATCCGACTTAAAATTAAAAAAAATCATGGATAGGTTGAGAAGCAAGCCTGCCATGATGTTCCTACAGATTAAAGTGTGCTTAAAATAATGTGATTGGACTAGAGTTAGAAGAGCACCCCTCTTCCAGTGAGATAGTGACAACAATCTTGTGGTTTTAGAGTTAAGACTCTCCGATATTTTGGCATATTATTAACGGGAACACCAATCCATGAGCACAAAAACAACTAAACGCAGTGGCGGAACCAGAATGCGTCGTGCATTTCAAGGTGTATTTTCCTCTGACATCCCGAATGATAGTCTTCTGTTTTTAGAAGATTTTGGGGATTGGCAGTTGGAAGTAGAGCAAGAGATCATTTTAAGTATTCTTTCTAAATGAAGCTCATTGCAGACCTATTGCCCGAACAAACTTTCCTATCTGCTATTCCCTGGTGATCCAGCAATGTGGGCAAACATTCTGACTTGCTTATTTAAAAACATCATGGATACAAATTGTTTCCCTGATGGTTGGCGAATTGCTCACGTAATTCCTATTTACAAATTTGGCCCCAAATCTGACCCAAAAAACTATTGCTCATTCTTGATTTTTACCCTGACAGCAAGGTGTTTGCTGACTTGCTGTTGTGTCAGGTTCAAGATTGGGCGAGGGAGACAGGTAGGCTTCAAAGGTGGCAAGTTGGTTTTAGAAAGTTTATGGGCTAAATGGGTTCTAGTTGAAATGTCTTCAATCAATGGCATGGGCCAAGGCGTACACATCTATATGTATTGAGACTATGGACCTTATAGCCAGTTTTGACAGTGTAAATGGAGGAACTTTTATGGAATAAACTGCATGGCTGGGGAATGCCATTCTGTCTGTTGAGGTTACTGATTGGCCTGTACGAGAATTCTGTGATGCAAGTCTGATTAAATCAGGAGGGGGCTTTATCACACCAGATTAAAGTAAATCGAGGAGTGCACCCAAAACTCATGCCTCCTCCTGCACATGGTTTGTGGGCGGAGTTGCCCTGGAATTGCTGGAATGCTTTGTTCACTTGGGACTCCCAATTTTCGCCAGTCCAGTATGGGGCAAGTTAAGGATTTGTTCAAAGTCTGAGCTGTAACCATGCTGAATGAAATGAAACATATTGATTTGAAATATGGAACATGTTCGTAAAACCCCTAATTAAGTTTTACAAGGAAAAACTGATACCCAGGTTGCTGTATGGCATAGAGACTTGCAGTGGAGACTTATTGTTTTATCGAAAGATTTGAGATCCTCTGACACTGTTCTGTCACCTGAACCAACTAAAATCGAGGCAGAATATCCCATTCCTGAAGGACTTGATGGGATTGTGAAGGGAAACTGTCAAAATGGCTATGCGGAAAGTGACCTGATACAGAACCTAGGTTATTTCAAGAGACCCTTGTACAGATATAATTGGACACACACTATTGGGAATTTCACTCTTACCGTTCCCTTCTGCACTTGATTGAAGATCATAAAAAATTAGGAGACATTGCTCCATATCTCCTGAAACATCCAAATTGGCACTGTAGGAGATCTTTCCTAAAGTTTAGATAGAATGTGTTCTTGACTAAGGAGATGCTCCATCGGTATCCAAATGTTGTGAGTGATCACCTTTTCTATCTTTTCTGTGGTGCAAGTGGTTTCTTGGAAAGCTTACGACATCTGATCTTTTGTCCATAACTGGCAAGGGAAAGATCTCTTTATTTTCAGAAACTTTTGGTGGGTCGCAATTTTTACAATGACTTGGGTTCTGACTTTTGGAAGATCTGCTTGACTGGTCGTTCAACGTGCATACTTATATCTGTTGTTTTCTTTGGACCGCCTGTATCTTGGAGCTTTGTCTTTGTAATACTTTTCTTACCTACATACCTGTGAATGTATTTTAACTGCAGCTTAAACTTAATTTCGAAGGGATTGTGTCCTCCGACGTATTCCTTATCTTAGAGATATCTCCTTCCAGCTCTGCTGGCCTCGGAAAATTTTTCTCTAGAGGGCGCTGCGCGTCGACGTCCTCCGAGTCGATGTCCCTCGACAGCCGCCGTATCGACGTCATCCTGCCCATAAAGGCCGTGCGCAGCGTCCGTTGCTCAGTTCCGTTTTTCCACGCTTACTCAGTGCCTCGGAATACCGTTGCTCAGTTTTGTCAGGTTAATCCTATTTACCTCGAGTTATTCGATCCGTACTCGATGGCTTCTTCGTCGGAACCGACAACTCCTCGGTCCAGCTTCAAAAAATGCTGAGATTGTGGGAAAAAGATGTCGCTGACTGACCCTCACAGAGTTTGTCTGTGGTGTTTGGGAGCTGAACACCATTGTTCGGAGTGCGAGGACTGTATGTCCATGACAGCTAAGGCCCTGAAGGAGCGTAGGGGGAAGCTGGAGAAAGGTAAGACTTTTAAAGCTTCTTCTTCCTCGAGGAAGTCGAGACATTCGTCTCCTCGTCACCATTCGCGCTCCAGGTCTCGGAGTGGGTCCCATCACTCCTCGAGATCGAAGCACTCGAAGAGGAGACGTCGAAGATCCCCTTCTCCGTCTTCCTCTTCCTCTGTTTCTCCAAAGAGAATCCCTTCCCCCGCGAAACATAGTTCCCGGGCTGAATGGGAGGAATTCCGCAAAAATATGATGTGCGTCTTCGAGAAAGCGGCCTCGACCCCCTCGAAGACTGCCGAGAGCGATGCTCTGGTCGAAAGACCCAAAGGTCAAAAACGCAGCGAGTGCAGTACCCGGCGAAGGAAACTTCTCGAGCGCGTCTCAAACCCTCGAGTAGGACTATGACCTCAAAACCTTCTTCGAAAGTTCCGTCGACACAGTCTACGAAGGTTCCGTCGACGCCGAGGTCGGTGTCTTCGACGCCGTTGTCGAAGGGACCTTCGACACACGGGTCTGTCGACTCGACGCCATCTTCGACACCGGCGTCGACGCCAAGAAAAGTCACGGTTACGACACACCCAGTGACTATCCCCAGGTCCTCGATGACTATGGCGTCGAGATTGTCGAGCAGAATCCCAATTCTGTCGAGGTCATCGAGGCCTCCGCCTTTGTTTTCGACGCCACGCTCGAAACCTTCGGCGTCGACGACATTGACGTTTTCGAGGCCGATTATGACAAGTTTGGCACCCTCTGCCTTGGAGATGGGGTTTACACCCTTTATGAGTTCAGAACAATTGAGAACTATGTCCTCAATTATGGAAGAGGGTGAATTGTCTGAACAGGAAGACGCATTTGAATTGCAGGGACCTGTAACCCCAATTAGAGAGGAGTTTTCCTCTGAAGAACGCAGGTTAAAGGATCTTCATGATTCCTTACATGAGCCAAGTGGGTTAGACACTTCCCCTGAGGTGGAGTTTGCTAGGCCAGACCCGGGGTAGCACGCTGAAACCCCCTATAGAGCCTTAATGGCCAGGATCACAGAGTTTATGGGGTGGTCTGCACCTTCAGTCTTTCCAACAAGATGACCTCACGGATATTCTTGACAAAGGCCCACAGGAGGATCCTGTGGTGCCCTTTCATAAAGCTCTTCAGAGAAAGATTATGACGAACTGGGAAACCCCAGATGTCGTCCCGGCAGTAAATCAAAAACTGTCTACAAAATACAGGGTATCTTCTACAGACCCGGAGTTTTTGTCAAAACACCCATCCCCAGAAAGTCTGGTGGTACAGGCAGCATCTTCTACTGATGTCAAGCCGGCTTACCCTACCGTCCCACAGGACAGGGACGATAAAAAATATGATGCTATGGCAAAGAAAGTTTTTTCGGCATGTAGCATGGCGTTAAAATCTGTTAATGCTACTTGCACCCTTGCTAGATTCAGCCATACACTTTGGGAGTGTGCTTCTACAGCGGCTGACTGCATCCCAGAGGGAGAAGAAAGGGAGGCGTTCCTGAATATCATACAGGACGGTAAAGACGCTATGTGCGAATCCCTCCAGACGGGCATTGATTCGGCTGACAGTATCAGCAGAGCAATGGCGGCAAGTACAACAACCAGGAGATTTGCTTGGTTGAGAACGTCTGGTTTTGCCCCAGATGTGCAAGCCAGGCTCTTGAACATGCCATTCGATGGCGGCTCTTTGTTCGGGGAAAAAGGCGGATGACAGTTTAGAGAAACTGCAAACTTCAAAAGCAGCAGCAAAATCCCTAGGTGCTGCAATCCATCAGACACCTTTTTGTCCCACAGGAACCTCTGCGAGGGGCAAGTCCTTTCGCTTCTACTCCGCATTCGGAAGAGGTAGAGGACGACCGGCTCAAAGGGGACAAAGAAGAACTACCCGAGGTGGACGGGGTAGATATTCAAAAGCCGCAGCAACAGCAGGTTCCTCTTTACCATCGGCATCTGCATCAGCCGCCCCAAAACCACTGAGGATTTCCCTCACAGGACACCTGTAGGAGGCAGGTTGACTCAACATCTGGCGGAATCGCAGGCTATCACGTCAGATGCTTGGGCATTGGAAACAGTTGCCCAAGGTTACTGCCTGCCTTTCCTACGCATACCTCAGAGTCATCCACCGGGGATCAGCTCTCAGAAAGCTCCAGATCCGCTCCTCTTGCAGAAAATTTTGGACCTGCTAGAGAAAGGTGCCATAGAACCGGTACCTGTAGCGGAGAGGAACAAGGGCTGGTACTCCCCTTACTTTCTCATTCCAAAGAAAGACGGGGGACTGAGACCCATCTTGGACTTGCGAGAATTGAAGAAATTCCTCAGGAAAGACAAATTCAAGATGGTCACTCTTTCTCAGATCCTCCAGGCCCTTCAGTTCCAGGACTGGTTGGTATCTCTGGACTTTCAGGATGCTTATTTCCATGTGCCTATCCATCTCAAACACAGGAAATACCTGAGGTTCGCAATTGGCAACTCTCATTATCAATTTTGAGTGCTGCCATTTGGGCTGACCTCCGCCCCGAGGGTCTTCACCAAGTTAATGTCGGTAGTGGCGGCAAGTCTAAGGAGGGAAGGGATTCACGTCTACCCCTACCTGGACGATTGGTTGATCAGGGCTGTATCTTCGGAACAAGCTCAGATCCAGCTAAATCACGTGTGCCACTCCCTTCACAAACTGGGCTTCTCCCTCAATTTAAAGAAGTCTCAAATGATACCATCGCAGAGACTCCAGTTCATAGGAGCGATCCTGGACACTTCCCTGGGAAAAGCCTCGCCACCAGAGGTGAGGGCTCAAGATATTCTACAGATGGGTACCAAGTTCCAAGATGCCCAACGTCTCCCAGCCTTCGACTTTTTGAGGTTGCTAGGCCTCATGGCATCCTGCATTTTCCTAGTGCCAGAGGCTCGCCTGAGAATGAGAGCCCTCCAGTGGACACTGAGGACTCAGTGGTCACAATTCTCAGGGAGAATGACAGATCTTCTTCAGGTTCCCGACAGGGTGGCTCGAGACCTTCAGTGGTGGGCCTGTCAGGAGAACATTCTGAAAGGAGAACAATTTTGGCAACCCTGGCCGGAGATAACAGTAGTCACGGATGCCTCACTCATGGGATGGGGAGCCCACGCCAACGACTTGACCATCAGCGGTCGTTGGTCTCCATCGGAGTCCAGACTACATTTCAACCTGTTAGAGCTGAGAGCCATCAGACCTGCGCTGAAGGCGTTCCTGCCAGCTGTACAAGGGAAAAATGTCCTGATAATGACGGACAACACGCTGGCCATGCATTACCTCAACAAAAGAGGAGGCGTAGGATCACTACCCCTGTGCAGAGAGGCGATGCAGCTCTGGTTTTGGGCAATCCAAGAAGGAATCTCTCTATCGGCAGTTCACCTAGCCGGAGAGAAGAACTTGACAGTGGACGCTCTGAGCAGGCAGAGCACAGTCTCCCATGAGTGGGAGCTAGCTCAGGAAGTCCTTCAAGAGATCTTCGCCCTTTGGGGAACCCCTCAGGTGGATCTGTTCGCCACCAGCCTCAACGGGAAATGCGATCTGTTCTGCTGAAGGGAATTTCCCCCGAGAGGAGCTCTGGGAGACGCGTTCATAGTGGACTGGGAGTTTCCGCTTCTGTACGCGTTCCCACCGGTCCCTGTCATTCCTCAAATGATCAGGAGGTTGAGAAGATTCCGGAGAACCATGATCCTAATTGCCCCGGATTGGGCCAGGAGAACGTGGTACCCGGACCTTCTAGACTTGTCCATCTGCCTTCCAATTCGACTTCCACTCAGAGAGAACCTACTCTCACAGAAGGGAGGTCAGGTTCTCCATCCAGACATCAAAACCCTCAACCTTCACGCTTGGCTTCTGAAAGACTGAGGTACAAGGATTGGGACCTCCCTGATGATGTTATGAGGTGTTGCTTTCAGCAAGGAGGCCAGCAACAAAGTCTTTATACCGCTGCCGTTGGAACAGATTTTGCAGCTGGTGTAGAGAACAGAATATCGACCCCTTTTCATGTGGTACACCATACTATATTTGGCGAATTCAGGCCTTCAAGTTGGCACCATTAAGGGCTATCTCGCAGCGCTATCCATCTTTAAGCGCACTGCGGAAGAACCATCCGATTTCAAGTTACCCTTGGTAATACAGTTTCTAAAGGGGTTAACCAATGTTTATCCCCTAAGACCATTCCAAGTTCCCCTATGGGATTTAAACTTAGTCCTAACTTTCCTGATGGGCACACCTTTCGAACCACTCCATTCTTGTTCGTTAAGATTCCTTACCCTTAAAACTGTTTTATTAATAGCACTTACATCTGCTAGAAGGGTGAGCGAATTACAAGCTCTTTCTTGTAAACCCCCTCATACAATCTTTCACAAAGACAAAGTTGTCCTGCAAGTGAAGCCTAATTTCCTCCCAAAGGTGGTTTCTGAATTCCAGATCACTCAGAAGATTACCCTACCATCTTTCTATCCTCCTCCTCATCCGGGGAAAGAGGAAGAGAGGTTACACAGGCTAGACCCTAGAAGGGCTTTAAGTTTTTACATCAGTAGACTAGCCAGGATAAGACAGGCAGACCAGCTGTTTGTAGGTTACACAGGCCACAAGCTGGGGTTACCAATAACTAAGCAGACCATTTCCAGATGGATCATTCTAGCCATTCTGGAATGTTATAAACTGGCAGGGAAAGAGCCCCGTCAAAACCTTAGGGCTCATTCGACCAGAGGTATTGCAGCTTCATCGGCCCTCAAAAGAGGTGTGCCGGTTAAAGACATCTGTGCGGCCACTACATGGTCGTCTATCCATACCTTTACACGATTTTACAACTTGGATTCCACCTCCAGTCAAGAGGCTAGGTTTAGAAGGGCTGTACTGCACTCTATTCATCAATAGAAGACAGCGTGAAGTCAGTACTCCCTCCTCCAATAATAGAATACTGCTATGGGAGCCTATCTAAGATGAGGAATACGTCGGAGGACACAATCCCTTCGAAGAACAAGTTACTTCTTACCTTGTAACGTTCTTTCGACGGGATGTTCCTCCGACGTATTCCTTATCGACCCTCCCATCCATCCCCGCAGTTCTACTTCCCTTGTTGTTGCAGCTTACGCTCCTTCAGGGTGATAAGTCTAGTCCAGACAGAAATACTGTGGGCTACAAAACGGAACTGAGCAACGGACGCTGCGCGCGGCCTTTATGGGCAGGATGACGTCGATACGGCGGCTGTCGAGGGACATCGACTCGGAGGACGTCGACGCGCAGCGCCCTCTAGAGAAAAGTTTTCCGAGGCCAGCAGAGCTGGAAGGAGATATCTCTAAGATAAGGAATACGTCAGAGGAACATCCCGTCGAAAGAACGTTACAAGGTAAGAAGTAACTTGTTCTTCTCTCTTGGTATTGCTTAGGCATGTCTATGCAATGTTGGAACAGCTTTTATTTTTGATGGATTTTGCCATGGTTGAAGCTTTATTAAAAAATAAATTTAAAAAGAAAATAAACTAAAATGTATGTTAACTTGCTACATGGTAATTACATTTTAATCCCATCTTTCTTTTAGTACTGCTTATTCACTAATAATGGATTTGTTTTTAGAAAAAAACATTCTTTGTCATGTTAAGTGTGTTGTCTTGTTTTATTGGTCGAAAGATTTTTTTTTTTTATAGCATTATAGCAACTGTAGCTGGGGTACCCGGCGTTGCCCGTGTCCTGATCAAGTGGCCTCTCATGTGCACTGGAGGATGTTGCTCTTGTCCTCATGTCTGCAAGTCTTGCTTCAGTTTGCTCTGGCATCTCATTTGCCTTGGAGAAAGTTGCTCTTGTCCTCTGGTCGGCAAGTCGTGCTGCTGTTTGTTGTTTTTCAGAAGCTCTTGATATTGATTTTCGCTTCGCATCAGATGGAGCTTTTCCAAGTGATGTTAGTTTTTTGTGCAGCATGTTTCAGTCACTTAATGGCTACAGCACATTCTAAAAAAATGTCCAGGAAAGATGGATTGATTGTGCTCGGTTATTTTGATTTTTTTAAATTTATTTTTTGCATTCCCCTTAAAAATGCTTCAATGAACAGTTTCGAACTGTACATACTAGTAATATATTTTAAAGGAATGTTCAATATCTTGGTTATTTTGCCTCAGATACTTTTCCAAATTGTTCCTCCTTCTAGTACCTACTGTAGTGAATAGGGGTGAGCGTCCGTAAATGAGGGTGTCTACCGAGTACATTTTTTGCATCCAAACATAGACTACCATCTTGCCCCAGACAAATGAGGAATCCATGCAAAATTTGGTATCAGTGGGTTCAACTGTGTGGAATTGTATAGTAGGGGAGAGAGACACAGACACAGGAGAGAGACACAGACACACACAAAGATGACCAAATTAATAAATAAAATAAAAAAGTAGGCATCCTCTTTCCCTGTGTTCCCTCCTAGGACTTGCTTTGTATTCAAAGTTGCATTTTGCTTTACTTAGAAACATAGGCTGGCTTTCACCTCCGCTTTATAATGCAATTTGTGTGACATCGATTGACTTCAATATGGTTGATACTTTGAACACCCTCATGGATTCTTGAACTTGGACAAATACTATTCACTGCATACGCTTTGTTGTGAACGGTTTAAATTGTTCCTTGTTTTAGGCAACTATGAACGTTTTCAAGCACTCCTAGACTTAACATAGACTCACAGTTAATACTCCCAGTTAACACTTTTGTTGATTATTTGGCTTAGACAACTGTGCACTTCATAGATTTCCCATTATAGGCTTTCAGTGGCTCTGAGGGGAACCATGAATTACAGGTGCCTCCATGCATCGTCACCCTCTGGTGCCAATTTATTCTATTCAGGCACCCAGACACAGGGCTCTGCTGTCCCACACACTCTTGTCTATTTGTGCCTCAACATGTTCCCCCAACCCCCCCCTCCCCCCACTCCTCTGCCTATGAGGGACTCTCTTTGACACTAGCTTTTGGTCTGCTACTGCAGTGACTCTGAATTCTTTGTAAGGCATAACACTTTGGTTTAGTCTTTTTATCCCCACCTTTGCTTTGTCCTGTGTGGGCGGATGTATGCCTTTTCTTCTTAAGCATTCACTTCACCATACATTTGTTTGGTCACTTTTACCTCTTTATACTGTAAGGGTGTAGAAGAAGGAATCGGACAAGGAGGTGTCATAGTTTTGGAGGAAGACTTTTATTTAAATGTGGAAAAACCAAACTATGCCCAAGTCTGAGCAGTTTCCCTGCATCAACCGGCCTCAAAGAAATGTCAGAATGTTAGTCAAAAATCATAGTCTCCCTCCTTGTCAAAACCCTACTTCTATCCCTTACACTTAAACAAAGGTTGTTTTAAATAAAGTAACGATTTCCACCAGGAAAATGCCTCCCTTCTACTGATTTCATCCCTCTCATAGAAGAGCCGGTTTCGAAGAAATTGCTCTCGATGAATGAGGTGATTTCCCAATTAACAGTTCCTTTTAAGATTCTACAAGTGGTCTTTGGGCTACCAATGGGATGAGGGAGTACCTTTTGGATGCATTCCACATTCCAACTTGGTTTAGTTGTCTTCGACTGGCCACTAGGACAAGGAAGTACTCCTCGGATGCCAATTTCGGGTTGTGTTGCGTTAGTGGACTTATATTAGCCACAGTAACAAGGACGTGGTCCTCTGGTGTTTAGTTCACTAAGGTTGGGGTCCCAGACCCTTGTCTGCTGGTCAGTGATTTTATCTATACCACTGATACGAGGACATTCTCATCGAAGGCTTTGTTTACTTTGGTAGGGTCCCAGACCCTTCTTTGGTGGCTAAGGGGCTGCTGAGGAGATCCTTACTCTATCCCCATGTGCCTGCCGGCCCACCTGTGCTTCGCGTTACCTTCTGGGACCTCTCTTCACAGCAGTGGCTCTTGCCGGGACTGAGGTTGATCTCCTGCATGCTACCGGTAGCCGTCTGCTTCTCCTTTCGTTCGGTGGCTCCACGCATCTGGCTTCTTCCATTGTTGACACCGTTGGAGGACCACTCAGTCCACCTCCCCCTGGAGGTCGTGCCACTAACTTACCTGCTGCTGCTTTTTGCTCACTGGTGTCAGACCCACAGAGACACCCTCTGACTCTTGCTCGCGTCTCCGCACGCCTGGTTCTCTCCAGCTCGAAACTCCCAGGTCAGGTAGCTTTCTCCTATGCTGCTACCCCAGGCTGGCCTTCTTTACTTTTTATACCCGTCAGACTTTCCGTAGAATGATCCAAGTCATTTGTTGATTTCTGTATCAGATTCTTCATGCCTCCGTGGGACTTCCTCGTGCCAGTACTTGTATGCAATGTACTCTTCATGTTCTTGAAGATCTTCTTTGTCACAGTACTGTCACCCCTAGATACAATTGCGGTATTAGCATAAAATACAGGTTTGTTCTCCCAATTGTTATTGGGCAAGGAAAATGGGGCCAGTGATCTTGGGGTTGTCTGCCTGGGGGAGGCTGTGACCCAGTTGGTGGTCCTTGAGCACAGGAGGTGAGTCCCCTCCTAGAAGGTCCTCCTGCATATTATCACACCTTCACACCTAAGGGATTATTGGGTAGTGCCCTCATTCCCTAGCCCCATGGGAAAGCCCCCCCCCCCGGCAGAAGTGACGACACCTGGTGAATCGTGACAGTAACTTTAGTTCTTCAGTCTTCTTCAGGTTAGACAATAATTACACCTCTGTTGCAGACAAGGTGATCTACAACACAATGGGATCACACAAATGAATATTAATCAACTTTCTTAAAATAAATGTGATGTGAGGAGTCTGGAATGAAACTCTGACACAAGTGAGTCATGTTTTTGGTTAAAGGCTTATATTGAAAATAAAAACGGGTTGGGAAAATGCCTCCCTGACCATGCTGTTAAGAGGAATGTCCAAAACAAAACTGTCCTGTGATCAAAGTTCTATTCTGACCCTCACACTCTAATAGACTACATTCTAAGGTGAACATGGTAATGGCTTGGCCTTGGTTGGTTTAGAAAAGTGTTCAAAAAGGGAAAATAAATGACTCCAACACACAAGTTCTTCACGGATAAGGAGCCTTGCTCCAGAAGGTAGCTCCATTCCCCTGGATTCTTTCTCACTTTCTGAAGTTTTCATTTTTTTTATTTTTATTTTTTATCTTTTTACAAGTAGCAGTTTCTTGTCCAGCAACAATACTGATACACAGAATTGTCTGGTTTACTACTTTTGTCTCTTTCAGGATACCTGTTATACTCTCCTGTCAGGGTTTTGCTCCTTCTCTCCGGTTATGTTAAAACCATTTATATAGCGCAACATCCGCCCAGAGGAATCTTGGCGCTAGCAGCAATGAAGTAGGAGACACAGAGAAAAAGAGGTAGACTGGTTAAAACTGATAGGACTGGCTAAAGGACAGGTAGTTGTCCATAGTGCCGAGTGACAGTGGAAGAGAGTTCCAAAGCACAGCAGCTGCTATGAAAAAAACACTTGCTTAACACAAACCTTTTTCTAGTCATGATATTTCTTCTCATGACTTTTTTACTTTCTTGTAACTGCCTGGTATATTCTCTGGCCAGGGCTTCTATTCATACGGACTCTGTGCCCTCTTCCAGACTTGCACATTTACTTTGCCTGATAATGTTTCTGCTTGATATATTCTGTCCGTGTTTCCCCTATACTTGCACTTTATACATTGACATCTTGTCAGGTTTTCATTTGCAGTTCATATGCCCTTTTGACAGTTCTCTCTTCCTCTTTCTCTCTTTCTCTCTCTTCCTCTTTCTATCTCTCTTTCTCTCTTTCTTTCTCTTTCTCTTTCTCACGGTTACTTGCATGTGGCTTGGACTGACCAGCTCTTGTTCCTGGTTTCTCCTGCGGTCACGCTGAGATGGTCTTTCAGTGCTTTCTTTCTTGCAACCTCTTTCTCTTGCCTTTCTTGCTGCTTGTGCTGGGCTTGTCTGCTTTGTTCCAGGCTCCGGTAAGTTATATGCTGCTTTCTAACACCTGCATATGCCCAGGAGTCTATCTGCTGCTCCTGGCATTCCTGCAGCATGTCCTCTTTCCATGGTAGCTTCTTTCTTCCTGGCTCTCGAGCCAGTCTGCTCCATAGCACTAGTCCCAGCCTTTCAGTCTCTCGATCCACACAGAGAGGCGCAGCACACCTTGACTCTGTTTCTGTTCTTTAAATTTCCCGGTCTCAGGTGTGTGTACAACAACTACAGCACTCCTTGCGCTTCTGGTCTCTTTTGCTCTGCAGTGCTTGGTTCCTCTTCCTCGTCCCAGTATTTCGGTAGTTATGGGAAGGAAGTCCATTCTTGACCATTTGCACGATAAACCTGGGTAACGATTCTTCATGGTTTTCAGGGAAACTCCTGGATGATTTGTATGTGGAACCTGAGAAGACGTTTTCATAAGTTTCACAAGGCAGATTAGAGTTTAAACGTTGGCCTATGGATCTTGGGACAAGGTTTTCAATACCCTACAAAGGTGGGTGAGGAGACCTATGACAAAAGGTCATGAGGGTGTTTGGTATGGGAGGATTATCCGCTAGGAAAAATGGGGGATACCATGGCTCATCCGATGATGCCATTACTCCTCCCAGGAAGTTCTCTCCCCCCATGTGATCCCCTCATATAGCCACCCCAGTGTCAGAATCAAGTTGCAGATGCTGTCCTCTGGCCACATGGGAGGAGGTCACTGCCGGGAAAGGAGTGATGACAACATACGATGGACCCCAGTACCTTCCAATCGAAATTTGGTTCAATAAGTAATTCATCTAAGAAGCAAAAATAACAAAGAAATAAAATATTCATCTAAAATCCCTACAGTAATAAAAGTAAATGCACACGGCATGTTCACCATCCCGGATGACATTAATCAGCTAACTCGGGCAAACACTCTGTACAATGCATTGTAAAGTACTCCTGGTTAGCGCTCAAAGTGCCTATAAATATCTTTCAGTGCAGGCCTTGCGCTCATAAATAGACGCCCTAAAGTGATGTAAAATAGTGTAATGATAGTATTCAATATAAGAAAGTGAGGGAGAGGTGCATGTAATAGAGCATGTTCCAACTACCTGTAAATACACAGATTAGCCAAATGCTTCAGGAATGGACTCCGGATATCCATAAATGATGCAAGGCCATCTTTGCTTTTGTAGATTCTTTTCAAAGGTAGAGAGTCTTTCACTTCTTCTAACATTGGTTTTGTCATTACAGGGTGAGACCCTCTGCCGCACCCTTGTTTTCCAACCCATAATATTCCCCCTAACCCCTCTTGACCCCCAACCCTAGCCTTACAGCCAACCTTAGCATAGCCATTGCAACCTTAACCATGTGAAAATGTAAGACGTAAATGCATGAAGAAGTAAATGACTGAGGAAGTGAATGCTGAAGCGGTAAGTATTATGTTATGATATATGATATTCTAGGTCATTTATAATGCGCTTAATACCCAGAGGTTTCTAAGCACAGACCCGGGGATCGAACCTGTGTTGCTCCGTGTCGTCTTGCTTCCAAGGCGAGCACGTTGCCCCAGAGCTATCCTCACTGTTGAAGAAGTGTTTTTGGCAAACAAAAGGGGGAGATGCTGCTTGGGCTAGTTCCAGCTTTGCAGAGTTCTGATCCTGTTTGTAGTGGTGTCCTTCTGGGCAAGCTAAGTCATTCAGTAGTGCGCTTTCTTACTTTTCTACTCCTCCCATCCCCTCGTCCTCTGTAACTCTGCGCACGGAAAGGGAAACTGCTCCACAGACTCAATCATGTGTGGCTGCATAGCGATGACAGACTTGCACGTATCAAATGGTAGTCTCCCTGGATACAGCAATTTGTCACAGACCGCATCACCTTAGAGCTGCATGGTGTATAAAGGGCCAGGCACCTGTGTACCTGTTACGCCCTGTTTCTTTTGTGGTGATATTGGCTTTTCGGGAGCAAAATAGGCAGGCAAGCCATAGCAGCCCTGGTCATTTGATATGAATGGGATGCTCTCTGCCTTAAATTGATGAGTCCAAGCTCAAGACTGGGGTATTTCATATATGAAGAATCTTTAGCCGGAATGCAATAATGATCATACCATTCTTGGAAAAGGGAATGATTGATAGCGGGATATGCAGGAAACAGATCTGTATTGCTCCTTTCACTAATCTATACAATGAAAGTAGCGGATTGCCTGTGGAGCTTACTGGTTTCCTCTGATTGAACCATGAATGCATTTGCTGAAGAAACCTTTTATGTATGGGTTAATGTGGTTATCATCACCTTGTATCTTTGATTGCTATATGGGGCAAATTAATACTTATTTGAAACAGACATTGAGCAGGAAAATGTGTAAAATGAGTTTTCATTGCCAGGCAGAAAGCTCTGCTGCATTGGGATTTAAAAAAGGTTTCAGCCTGTGGAACATTAACTACCTGTAATGTATTGAGTGCTATTATTTGGCTTTCATTATAACATACCAGTCTGAACATTTCCATTTCTTTTTAGCAGGTCCACTGTTTTTTCCAAGATGCCCTCAAAAGCATTTCAGGATCCAGCTTTATCTGTACACCCTGTCCTATTTTTCTTTAAATTGAGATTTGTTTGATAAGCGTCCTTATGGTTTTCCTGGACTGTGTTCGGCTGGATCCATCCTTTTCTTCATTTTCAAAAGATTTCATTACTTAGCACCCGAAGCAGTGCGCCAACCTCGGTGATTGAGTTTTTTATCTCACATCTCTGCGTAAATGTCTTTCTTGCAAGTATTTGCTAAAACTAAAACGAGTTTCCTTCTGTTTTTGCAAATCGCATTTCTTTTTAGCCCAATTCCCCTGCTGCTGAAATTGCTTGTGTGATCAGAGGAAATTGTACTTAATACGGTCTGATTCTACACTCCTTTGGAGGAGGATAGACACACGTAGAATGCCATAGCATTCTCAGCCTGTTAACGTCTTGATGACCGCAGTGTAATTATGAAGACCACTATGCTCAGTGAAATAACCTATTACTTCTTCTATCCTATGTGACAGAGCCAGCTTTGTGGCCCTGTCAAAAGGGGGTTGGGAGGGTGTGCGCAACACTGGTGCTTGAATGCAGGCAGGACCCCTCCTTACCTGCGAAGATGCTGGCCTCCAGGCTGTAGTTTGAGTGGGGCAGATGCGTCAGGAAGCTGTAGACGTTGGCGGCGGGGACAGGGAGAGCCCTGTTACATTCAGACAGACGTCGGAGACTGTGGCGGCATCCCTGTCAAGGAGTGCCACAAGCACAATAACACTGACTGGAGGACGAGCCAGCAGTCGACTGAGAAACTAAGGGCTGCTGCATGAACCATAACACAGTCAGGCTCCAGCAGACTATCTGCTGGAGTCTGCCCCAGACTATCTGCTGGAGTCTGCCCCCACAGGAAGCTACCACTAGCCCCCCAGGGAAAATGTATATTGTTTATTTGAAAGCCTCCATGGGGGCCATAATGAACCCACTATCCCACCAGGGAGGGTTTTGGTAATAGAGAGGTCGACCTGAGAGGGCAACCGGTCTGTGGGAGCCAGTACAAGTTCCAGGATCAAAATGCAGCTGGGCAAAGGGACGGGTCCCATCAGCCCTATGAAGCCCTCCCATGGCCTTTCCCTTTCACACCCCTTTGAGCCAGGTAAGTGATTGGACAAGATAAGTATCCAATCCTTTGAGTGGGGTTGGGTATTTATGGATATGCATGTGAGTTGTGCAGTGTGGATTATTTGGGTGAGAACAGGAGGCGGTGGAGGACGTCCGAGAGAATATAGGAGGCCAGAGCGAAAGGAGTGCAGAGGCTATTATAAGGAGTGGGTTTTTGGAGTGTTTATGCAGGAGAGGGGAAGAGTGTGAGTAGTTGAGGTAGAGTAGGAGTAAGAGTAGCAGAGTGAAGTAGTAGTAGTTGGTAGCAGAGGGGGGTGCAGGGCGCCATATTTCTGAGTGTCGTGGAGAAGTGAAGGTAGTAAAAGAATAGTGGTAAGTATATGGTAGTAGTAAGAAGTGGGGAGGCAGACTGAGATGAAGGAGGGAATTGAAGACAACAGGGGTTGAGGGGTAATTGGAGGTACGAGTGATAGTAAGAACAGGAGTAGGAAAATAAGTAATCTCGAAGGGTGGAGGTGGAAAGGCAGATTGAGAGATTGGAGGGACAGTGACATGGAGGGAGGAGAACCGCTTAAGCAATCAATCTAGTGAAGGGTCAGGTACAAGAAGGTCTGAAAGGAGTGAGCGTGATACTGGGCGAAAGAAGGCACCATTCATTACTCCCTGAGACTACTAAGCATGGAAGAAGAGTCAAAGATAGAAGATCCCTAGCAAGTTAGGTAGCCAAAGATTTAGGGAAAACGTCTCAAGCGCAGGAAGTGAAAGAAGGATGGGTGTTACAGATCCTAGTGGTAAGAACATCCCCGATGGGTACGTCTGGGTGGCAGGGACAAGGCTGGGATTGACCAGAGAGAGAGAGAGAGAGAGGGAGGGCCAGCCCTAGCCCCAAATATTCCAAGCCCAGCTAGGCCCAGATACCATTGCCTTGAGAGACAGTTATCTTACCTGAAAATAATTTTAATAAACACCCTTAGACTTTCAATCAGAGTCCACATGGTTCTTTGTGGTGGGACACCCCGTCACAACTGTTTCAGCAACTCAATATGTTCCAGGTCTTTACACTTCCTTTTCCACATTACAATGACGCTTGTCAAGTGCAGGCAGGTCTTATCTGCATACTAGGATTGCTCTGTCTTGTCGGAGAACAGAAGCAGCAGTCCCTCTTACAGAACCACTCTGGCCACTGCTGACTGCCATTGATGAAGGAAAACCTAGGATGGTCATTCATGTTGTGGGCTATTTAATGCTCTATGCAAGGCTGTTATGCAGGACTGTGGAGTGCCTATGGGCTAGTGAAAGGGGAAAGGATTCTGAGGGTCAAACTGCCACGCTGGCAGGTATGCCCCTCCCTGACAATCAGCTAGAGGCCAGTCCTCCCCGATGGTGATTTGTAAGGTGATTTCCTTGAGGTTGTGGTAGCCCAGGTGAGGGGCCTCACTCTGGCAGCTGATTTGCAGGCAGAGGGAAATCACCCCCTGGGAAGGACTAGCGAGGTGCCCTCTGGTGGGAGCAACTGGAGCTGAGAATATCTTCAGGACAGTAGCTGTCCTCCTGAGGCCCACAAATATGGACCGGCACCGCAGCGCAGCATGCAGGTGTGAACAATAAAATCACCCTGCTGCTTCCCTGAGAATGTTTCCCTGTCTGTGCGACTAAGCCTGAGCTGGAGGTGACTGAGCACCAATGCGACAGTCCTTCTGTTAGCCGACTTCATCATCCGTATCTGGGGAGTGTGGCAGGTGAGAACTTTCTTTTAATTAAATTATAAAGAAACTACCTATCTATCCCTATTGCTTTGGGGTTTTCCCTGCCTGACTTGAGTAACTCAAGGTGCTAGTCTGTTGTAAGGAAGCCCAAAATAAAAGTCCTCAGTCCAAGCCTAACTATATCTGACCCTACCACTAATATGAGTAACTAAAGTAGGCCAAAGGAATGTCTCCTATCTCCTGGTCATATCCCTATATGCCTTCTTTCTTTCTTGTGGCTTATCTCAGGGTTTTATTGTGTTTCCTTGTATGCTTAATTTATAGATGCCTCTGGTTAGAAATGTTTCTTATGTGGCTCTTCTCGTAGACTCTTGTGTTTCCTTCAGGAGCTCTTGCAGCTCCTCAACTGTTCATGGGTTTTATATTCTTTTCACTGGTTTGTTTAAAAAGTTTCTCCTTGATATATTCTCTCACACTCTTCCATTTAAGTGTATTCCTTTCACTTTCTTAAGTTCACCTTCCTGGGTTCTTCCTATTGGCTTATGTCCCTCCTTATTATGTTCACTTGGCAGTCTTAATTCAAAACACATGGGACACTGACTCGGGGAGTGCTCTCCCCCCTCTTTAACTTCGAGCGCTGGTGGTCTTCTTCTTTCCCAGGGTACTCTTTTCCACTTTCCCTTAGTTTCCCAACCACACTTTTTCGTTACATTCTTTATGATTTCTTCATTTCTCCAGTTATGTTGGTTTATTTTTTAAATGTTGCCTTCCTGGCTTTCACACATTCCACTTCTTACATTATGTTGCCCTGCTGGCCCCCCGGTCCTCCCGTTCACCCCGGTACCTGTGTTTCTCCAGGTTGACCTTGTGGGGCTCGGCACTCACTCGGGTATTTGGTTTGGCTTTCTGGCTTCTCCAGCTTCACTAGCATCTCGTTCTTGGTGTCGCAACAAGAGATTGCATTCCACAGACGCTGGCGGCTGGGAACTGTAAGTGCTCTCTCTGTGGTAATGGTCTTGGCGTAGTTCACCGGGCGCATGGCCCACCATGGTAGACTTTGGTCATGCCACCACGTCGGACAGGCTTTCTCTCCCTGCCTCCAAACGGTTTCCCTTGTTTTCTTCATTGCCGGTTCTCCAGCATCTCGGGTGGACTTTCTGTAGCTTTTCAATTGCCGTGGGCTCTGTGGCTTTCCAGCTTGTGGTAGGTCCGAAGGAGGAGAGAGACTAGGTGGTGCCACTTTGAAAGGGGTTTATCGAAACAATAAGAGAAATGGCCATCTTTCTCTATTTTAAACAGCTTCCCTACTTAACACAACTAATCTAGGGTGCGCATCGTTGTGACTAAAGTCCAAATGAAAAGTCTGTCCTCTGTCTGAAAACTATTATAACTGACCCCACCACTATTATACAAACACAAACACGAGGAGAATGACTCCCTTCGCCTGGGCTGCGTTTCAGCAAAGTTCCCCCTCTATGGGATTCTTAAATAGTTTCTTGTTATTTCTCATAATAACTGTTTGTTCTTTCAGGGGGCTTCCCTAGACTTGTTCCTTTGGGATCCTTCAGATTCCTTTTTTGGCTTTCTGTTTATCAATTCTCTCTATCCAAGTTGATTCACAATTTTTCCTCCTTTTTTTTTGGTACTATTTACACAAGTTTTTATACCAATATTCTCTCCTCTGGCAGACCCCTCTTCGATGTGATTTACAAAAAGTCTTTATTTGACCCTTACTTCCCTTTTGGGATCTTGTCATTCACTGGGACGAGTATTATGTGTCCCTTATTATATTTGACTCTTCTGACACTTCTGTGATTCACTGGGACGAGTACTGCGGGTCCCGGAATATATCTCACTTTTCTGATACTTTGACTATTCACTGGGACGAATGCGATGAGTCTCTGAATATCTTTCACTCTTCTGGTATTACTGACAATCACAGTGACAAGTATGAGTCCCTGTGTGCATCTTACTCTTCTGATACTTTGGCCACTCACTGAGACAAATACAATGAGTCCCTAAATATACTTTATTTCTCTGGTACTTCTACAATTCATTGGGATGAGAATGCAGAGTCCCTCAATATATCTCTCTTCTCGTAATCTCTCCATTCACTGGGGCGAGGTGTCTTTCGCCAAATCTTTACTCAGCTCGCTTGTAGTGGCTTATATCTTCGCCTCTTCTCACGTTCCCGGGTCTCCCACGCTCCCCGTTACCTGCACTGTAAGGGGTCTGCGGTACCATGTTGGCTTTCGGTTTCTCTTCTTCATTTACGGTCACATCGACTCTGGTGTTCTCTCAACCACTCTTCCGACACTCCTTGGTGTCCGACGATGGTATCGGCAAGGAAACGGTTAGTCACCGTTTTCCCTTCCACGCCACCACCTTTCTGCTGCAGTTTTTGGTTCGGTTTCTCCCTCTGTGAACTTGGGTCCTTCCTTGGTGCCTTGCCTCTCCAGCACGCCAATGCTAGTGCTCTTCTCTGACGCCTTTGCACGTCCCTGCTGGGACTTTGACAGGCTGTGTTCAGTCTGCCAGGTGTACCGTGCCTTGTTGGTACTTCGTCTTGGTATCTGTTCTTCGACGTAAGCAATACCATCTTCTTTCCCGATCTCCTACCCTCCTCGATCCAGCAGATTCAAACAGGCCCGGGCCTCACTTTCTGGTTTTCATGGCCCTCCTCCTTTTTATAATGCATGGCTAGGGCTTCCCCAGCTTCTCAGGAAAATCCTTCTGTTGTGTTAGGGCAGTGTTCTTTACAACTCCCCTTGGCTTCTTCATCTCAGTGTTTGTCAAATCATCATTCTTCATTACTACTATGTTCTTACTCGTCAGTTTCAAGCCGATGTTCTTCTTCTGCCATTACATCACAATAACATATGTATGAGGAGTTTAATGGTCTATGGCTTAATGATGCTTTGTGCAGTCCTTGATGATAAAAAGGGAGGTCCTCGCTGGAAAGGGACTCCGTATCCCCAAGATGGGAGTCCCTCCGTGTGAGGTCCGGCTTGCCACCACCCCTAGGGGGAATGTTGCGTAGCGGGCTCACCCCCCTATCCTCCCAGGAAAGGACCTACCCCTCCCTAACGCCCCACGCATGGAAAGTCACTGAATCCCTCTATTCGTCACAAGTTCCACCTCTCATGCTTAAATCAGGGGGTTTCCCCTGCGCACCGTGCTCGCTCCCCTCTTGTGATCCACTTGTCGCAGCTAAATACAAGTATTAGAGCTACTCTATTTGCCTTTTTTAGATCCAACATTGCCTGAAGCAAGGTGGAAGGATGGCACAGTATTCTTCAAGGAAGGCAGTCCCATATATGCAGATATGGTGCTTGACCTGGGGAGCTACTCGTGGGAACGGGAGCCCTTGTCCCCTAAGAGGGAGTCACTCCCATTGAGGTCCCACTTGCCCAGACCCCTAGGGAGGGTTTTGCATGCCGGGCTCACCTCCATCCTCTCAAAGGGGGTGGGGGGGTGGAATTCCCCTTGTGGAGAAAGGACTAAAAGCATGCGTGCACGCGTGAGACACTCCTACTATTCAGGGGATCACACGTGGTGAGCATGGGATGGCACCAGGGTCAGCTAGAGGAAGCCATCGAGGTCATTATGGAACCGGTATGTCAGAATGAAACAACAAAGAACACTTACAGAAGAAGAATACAGACCCAGAAGGAAAATAAATCGACTACCGACAAATGAAGGAACAACCTAATCCTTCCAAAAAGGAACACTCAAACAGCATGAGGAGAGACATGATGGAGTTAGGGCGGCCAAATACAGAACCAGACTTTGAAAAATGAAGACCTCCGTCATCTTAGACAAATACTGTTGACAGAGAGCATAGAAAACCTAGCAAAAGGTGTTGGGTTTTATTACTGTTATTACTTTGAGAATTAGATTGCTGGTGGATCACAAACTGGTACTATTCTTGGACTGCATGCTCCGTCATCCTAGACAAATACTGTTGACAGAGAGCATAGAAAACCTAGCAAAAGGTGTTGGGTTTTATTACTGTTATTACTTTGAGAATTAGATTGCTGGTGGATCACAAACTGGTACTATTCTTGGACTGCATGGAAGTGTGACAAATCAAAGGAATTTGTCACTTCTCCCCAAGGAGGTAGGACATTCCCCACCTCCCCGGTGAGGCTAGGGAAGTGAGCCCGCTCCACAACACCCTGCCGAGAGGTTGAGGCAAGTGGGACCTCACTGGGAAAGACTACCCGTTGCGGGGACAAGGACCCCCGTTTCTGTGAGGAACACCCAAACCATAACACATAATGGCATACATGGGACTCTCTAAAATACCAAGGACTTAAAAGTCCCAAGACCATTATCAAGAAGAAAGAGAATGTGCTCCTTTAAATAAGTCTCCAATCAACTGAGAAGAGTATGATGAATAGTGAGTATGTGCCGAACAACGGAGAGGGAGAGAGGAATGCATATGCAGGCAAGGGAGGCCTACTTCCTGCCTAACAGCTGAAGGAGGCGGAGCAGAAGTGAGCCACAAAGCCTGTGACATTCCAGCTTGCGCAGAACCCAAGTGGGAGACACCAGAGAGACAGTGTATCCCAGATGAAAGGAGCAGAGTGGGCTACCAAGGTGGTGGCATGACTACAAAGAATATGTGGTGGGCAGGCAGTCTACACGCCAACACTGATACCATCGTGAGAATGAAGCAGCAACCTGACTGATTACCTGAAGGAACACTGGAACGCTGTGGGAGTGAGAGAGACTCTCAGCAAGAAGACGCTGCTGACAGTGTGCTGACAGCAACGAGGAGCAAGAGAAAAGCTCCCAGACGGGCACAGAGCCTGGAGACATTCCCCTATGTTGTTGAGGTAACAAGAAGACCAGGAGGCAAAAAGGGAATTGTTATACAGTTCAAGAAACTCATCCTAGAACATGTGAAGAAAAGTTGAATACAAAACTGATGAACTTAAAAGTCCCTGAGAGGGAGAGAAAGTAACCTTTGATATCACTACCCTGGAAAAAGGGGAAGTACGCAAACCTTCAACCCAGAATGAAGGGGGACACACAAGAGAATGACACTATTATGAATAGAAGTACAAAGACACCTTTGGGAACAATATTAATGTGAGAAACCTGAAGGCGTCTCACCCGTCTGTCCCCGGGGATCTGTCATCCTGGTGGCCAGGACAGGGCCATCCCTATTGGATCTAGTTCCTGGGGGTGGACCAGTATGGGAGGATTGCCTGGATCAGGGGTCTTCGGGGAGTTGACGTGGGACACCGAAGGGTGAGATGCGGTATCCCCTTCCTTACAACACCTTTTCCTAGACCTAGAAAGTCAACCCCCCCCCCCCCTCCTTTTCTAACACAAGCACTTTCTCACAGAGAGTTCATCATGAGCGACAATGGACTAACACCAGAGCCGTATACCTGACCTTTTTGATAATTTGACACACTGGACTTCCATCACACTTCCCCACACAAATAAAAGGCGGAGCACGAAGGCACATTCTGAGGAAGGCAAAACGTATGAGGAAGCAGTAATTCCGAGACCAGAGAGGATGACCAGGAGGGAATTACCGTGGCCCTTTTCAACAAAGTTCTGCTACTTTCAAGAAGCCTCAAGGAAAAGAAACATAAGACCGGGAATTGCAGCTGTCAAATGGTGTAGTGTGTGTCAAAGGAACAATGGGCCCTCCCGCATTGATAGCCAAGGTTGGGAGAAGCGATTGCCACTGTGGTACTCTCATTGACTGCAACAGCAATGCAACAGCAGCGAGTTCAGCACAGCCGGTGAGTTAGAGAAACTGATAGCAGACCGGACTGTTATGCTAAAGGTTGTAACAGCAACATTGTATGAAGAAAGAACTTATATACAATTTGAACTTAATGAAACCGAAATAGGTACCAGATACAGAGTGGTCCGGCGCCATCTGGGTGCTCACTTGAAGGTCTGTTTGGTACCCCCCTGAGCATGTAAACCTTTTCGAACTGTAAAATCTAAAGTGGTTCTGCAGAGGGTTAAGTTGAATCCTGTGTACAGTCGAAAGTCTTCGATTGTCTGCAAACTGAAATTTGTCTAAGCCTGGCTGAGAGAGACTAATTGTAGAAAAGCGGTCTGAGCTCAGAAGTGGGGAATCCTGGGTGAAAAGTAACACACCCGAGAAGATATTTCTTTGGCACATGTGAACCCGACTGAGGGATGCCTGCGAATAAAGTTGGTCTGAAACCGACTGAGGAAAGCTAATTGTGAGAAAAGGATCTGAGCCTGGCTGACGGGGATCCAAGGTGAAGAGCGAGCGCCCGCCTTGTATATTTGGAAACAAGCCTTTTTTCGTTGTTTCTGATACATCAGGCCCTCTGAGGCAAGAGACTTTGAATAAAATAGAATCAGGCACAGAAGGCCCTGATGTTGACAAAAGGAACTGTGACCTTGTACTGAAGAGGCCCAAGAGTGTGCTGTGCACGAGTGACATGCCTTGTCCATGCTAAAAACATGGAGAATGGAGGCCAACGGCCTAAACATACTGACCTATCATTTTGTCAACACTTTAGATGGGTGTTTTTCACAACCCTGATAAAGTTCAATAAACATCCTTGAACTGTGATCACTTGTCTGTTTTACTTTGATACCATGACTTCCTTACAGAAAGAATCTCCTAGAAATCCCTGAGAGGGAGGTCAACAGAAGTTGGTTGTCAAGAGCCTGTGGAGAAGAAAAGCAGACAAGCTATTCAAAACAGGAAGAGGCGAGTCTTATAAATTGAAGCATAGAGAGACAACTAAAGTAAACCATATACGAGACCGAGAATGTCAGAGTAAGGTGAATCACAATTGTCTAGAAAAGAAAGTGTACATTTTCAGGTTGTTCTGAATCCTCTAAAAAGGATCCAAGAAAATATGAAAGGTCAAGGAAAGATATTCTCCCCGAGGAGAGAAAAGCTACCAATCTCATGATAGAACTGCATAAACTGATAGAGCAAGTGTCTAGAGCAGTGGTCTTCAAACATTTTAGCCCTGCCCCCCGCCCCCCACCACCTCCCGAGTGAAATGTGGGCAGGCTGGGCCCCCCCAAATATGCCAAATGGACAGGAAGTCCAAATTGCTATGAACTATTATGTGCCGTCACTGCACCCTACTCCCAGTATAGTGTCTGGGCTCCCCAACTGGCTACCAACACTGTTGCTGTACCAATATGATATGGCATTTGTAACGCGCCTATACACAAGTGTTTCAAGGCGCAACAAGTCAAGGGAGGGGGAACAGAGGGAGGACAGACAACGATCCTACTAGGCCAGGTGTCATTCACATTGCGCAAGTGCCTGGGAGGGGGAAGGAGGAGAAGTGCGGGGGTAAAGGACAGGACCGTGCAGTACATGAGCTAAGAAAATAAATAACAATAAGTAAAAGTACGGCCAGCAGGTGGCAAGAGCAAGTGCAAGAGTAAGTGCAGACATCAGGCGTCAAGTGCTGGAAGTGGGACTGTAGGGATACAGGAAACAGTCCCCAAGGGTGGGGGTTGCCTGGACGACCGTGCAGGAGTGCGACTAACGGGGGAGGGGACCTGGGCCCGAGATCAAAGGGTGGCCAGGTAACCAGTGCAGTTTCAGTGTCAGCCAGGAAGTCAGCAAGGGAGAGGAGGAGTAAAGGCAGAAGCAAAAAGAAAGGTTTTGAGGTGCTGCCAATGATGATTCTCCTCAATTTTCAGGGAGGCAGGGAGGCTGTTCCAGAGGGAAGCCCCAGCCGAAGAAAGATCTATCAACTTGTTGCTTGGAGAAGCAACTGACCCTGGGGGAGGTGGAGGCAGATGAGCGAAAAGCTCAAGAAGGAAGGTATTTAGGAAGAGAGTTGAAGGTATTGAGGCCCCAGACCCTTGAAGGCCTTGTGGACGATGCAGTGGGTTTTGAACTTAATCATCGCAGCTGCTGGGAGCCAGTGCAGAGATTTCAGTCTTGGAGAGATACGGTCCCTGGGCTTGAGGCCAAGGACAGGTCTCGCAGTCCTGTTCTGGATAAGTTGCAGAGGACGGAGAGTAGAAGCAGGCAGATTTGGAAATAGGCTGTTGCAATGATCCAGCCTAGCGAGAATCAGTGCTCTGGAGACAGTGAACTTCTGGGGGAAGGTGAGGAAAGGAAGAATACCTCTGAGGAGGTGCAGCTGGTAATTAGACTTCTTAGAGACGTCAGAGATGTGAGGAGAGAAGGAGAGTGTGGAATCAAAGATGACCCCAAGGTTTTTAGCCCTGCAGGTGGGAGCAGGAAGTGGGCCAAGAGAGGCCAGCCAGAGAGCTGCAGGAAAAGAGGGAGCGGGTGTGCCGATGAGGAGAATTTCAGTCTTACTGGCATTAAGGCAGAGGTCATTAGCAGCACACCACTCCTGGATAGCAGACAGTCAAAGATGAGGGAGGTAGAGGAAGAGGCCGAGGGTAGCCTGAAGATGAGCTGGGCGTAATCCGCATAGCCGTGAAAGTTGGGGCATAGAGCGGCGATGCAGTGGGCAAGGAATGTCAGTTATTGGTTGAACAGCCAGGGAGAGAGGTTAGACCCCTAGGGGAGACCACAGGTAGAAAAAAAGATAGCGGAGACAAAGGACTCAAGTTGGACCTGGGAGGGTCGGTTGGAGAGGAAAGAAGTCATCCAAGCCAGAGCCTGACCAGTGATACCCAGGTTATCACAGAGACGGTTGAACAGGATGGCATGGTTGACGGTGTCAAAGGCAGAAGATAGATCAAGCAGGATGAGGACGCAAGGGGTGTTAGAGTCATGGTTGGAGAGCAGATCTTCACAGATGTTCTTCAGAGCAGTTTCCGTGCTTCTGGCCGCTCTGAAGCCAGACTGATGGTCATCAAGACAAACAACATATTCAGTGTGGAGATTAAGCTGGGAGATGGTCAGTTTCTCCAGGAGCTTGCCAAGGAATCTCACTCCTCTCCCAGTACCTGTGCTACTCAGAAGAAGAGCTGATTTTGGCAGGTGGATAGGGGGATTGCGCAGCAAAGGCATTTTTAAAATGCCTTTGTTGTACAAGCTTCCTTCCCACCGCCAGCCCCCCTGCATCAGCTCAACGGACACATGCACACACACGCACATCCATACGCACACACACACGCTTCCACACACGCACCCATCCATACACACGCATCCATCCATCCATACACACACGCATCCATCCATCCACACACACGCATCCATACACATTTAAATAAACAATAAATTAACATAAATGTAACTTCTGCAGGGGCCTGCACGTGGGTGCTGAAACGGCCTGCTCCAGACTGCTCTGTCCGTATATGCAAGCAGGCACAGGAGCTCCCCCTCCCATATACAGACATACAGTGCCCCAGCCAACATTTCCAATGAGCTATGCAAGGCTGGCAAAGCAAAACAGCAAGGTTGGGTAGAAATCAGAAAGCTGCGGAATGGGGACCACATGTCGTTGGGGCGAGAGTTCATAGGTTGCAAGGCTGTCCATCGCTCCTCCATGTCCGATGCCCACGCAACTGCTTTTAGCCATTGGGAGGCAGTTTGACCAACCAGGCGAAGCCATACCAACCGGATACATCGGACAGCTAGTAACAAATAGACTTGCCACTTTACGAATGGAGCTGTGTAAGTGCTCGAATTGATGAAACGGGCAGATCATTGGGGAGGGGCGGAGTTCAGTGTTTAGTATGATTGACATGGGGTTGCAGACTCCTGGCCAAAATTCCTCCAGCTTCGGGCAAATCCACAACATATGTATGTAGTCTGCTCGGCATGCTGTGCATCTGTGGCATGTGGACGGGTGACTGTGTGAGATTCGATGGAGCCGGATGGGGGTGTAATGGAAGTGATGTAAAACTTTGAACTGAATCAGTTGGAATTTTGTGTTAAAGGATACCTTGTGTGTTTGCCGGCACATGGATTCCCACCTCACATCTGGAATAGTCTTCCCCAAATCTCTGTCCCAGGCTTTTCTAAGCCCCATCAATGGTGTACAGCAGCGGTCCTGCAGTGCCCTATACAGTCTAGCAACCATCCCCCTGGGTACTGTATCCATCATTACAATATAGAGTAGAGGTTCATTGGGCGCCTATATTGGGAACGTGTCCCATGTGTGTTTAATTGCTTGGCGTAACCCGGCGTATTGGAACCATTGCCCCCTCGGGGGGCTTCAGACAATTCACTGAATTCTACAAAGGAGTCATTGCTATATACATCTCCTCCTAACATGGCGTGCCCACCACTGGCCCACTGCTGCACGTCAGCTTTGCTTATATGAGAGAGTGATGGGACGAAGTTCCATAGAAGCATATTTTTGTGATATGGTCTAGGGTTTTTCAATATCTTCCATATTTTCTGTGTCTGCTCATGATCCGAAGTGTGGAGGGAGTATGAGGGAGCATACGTCACAAGTGCCCGCAGCATGCCTTTCTAATTTTAAGTGGGGTGTGTCGTGTCAACATCGGACCAAAAGGCTGCGTAATGAGCCTGTGCTGCCACCCAATATCGCTCAAATTGAGGGGCTGAGAGGCCTCTGCTCTCGTATGCCCTGGCCCATTTGTCCTGTTTAAGGTGCACTACGCTCGCGTGCCACATAGCCGGTTATCGCCCTCTCTAGCGTGTCAAAAAATACCACTCCGGACTACAATGGAATGCTCACAAAGTAATACAGCAATTTTGGGACGCGTAGCATCTTTAGTAGTGAGACTCACCCTGCAATAGTGATCGGGAGCTTTGCTCAGTCGTGGAATTTGGTGTGTAGTTGAGGTAGGTAAGCTCCAAGGTTGTGCATATACAGGTTAGCTTTTTGTCGTGTTACAGTTATCCGTAGGTATTTTATTTCAGAGGGTGACCAAGTGAAACCCAACAGATCAGGCGGGGGAGTGGTAGAGTCCATTAAGGGAAATAGTTCCGATTAAGTGCAATTGACCCGAATCTAGACATGATTCCGAACTCGTGGACGGTCCGCATTATGGGTGCCAGTGGTGTGGTGGGATCATGTTTGAAGAGTAACGCATTGTCCGCGTACAGTGAAATGATTTCGGGTTCCATTATGAATCTGATCCCTCTGTGCACGTGTTGACTCTGTATATCTGCTAGTAACTCCACATCACTATAGCAAATAGTAAGGGTGACAGTGGGCAGCCCTGCCTGGTACCCCCGCATATTGTGATTAGCAGTGACAGGGTACCGTTGGTGTTTACCCTTGCTACTGGATATGCGTATAGTAATTTGACCCATGAGATGAAGAGCGGGCCAAAATTGCATTTCTCTAGCACTGCCCACATGAACTGCCAGGACACAGAGTCCAATGCTTTTTGTATGTCTAGGGCCGCGCCCACAGCTTGTACTTTGGGGTCTATTTGTGCCAGGATGTTAAATGGGTGCCGTAAATTCAATGCAGTGGATCTGCCAGGAACAAACCCTGATTGGTCTGGGTGTATGATATGTGGCATGTAGGGGGCCAGGCGGTGGGCCAACACTTGGCAAAGATTTTCATATCAGAGTATAAGGGAGAGGGACGGTAGGCGCTACACTGTTCAGGAGGTTTGTCAGGCTTTAGCAGGACTGTGATCACTGCCTCCTGTAGTGTGGGAGGAAGCACCCCAGATGTTAGGGACTCAGACCAGATCACTAATAGCTCCGGGACAAAACAAGGCTTACACTGTTAATAAAATTCAAGTGTCAAGCCACCTGGGCCAGGAGCTTTGCCAGCAGGCAGTTTGACAATGGCGCAGGATACTTCTTCGAGTGTTAATGGGGCTGTCTAGGGCCGCTCTGGTGTCTGCTGAGAGGGACGTGAGCGGAAGGCTATCCAGTTACCTATTTATTTCACTAGTGGTCACTGTGTCAGTATTGGCATATAACTCTGTATAAAACGTGTGAAATTCCTGACCAATGTCCCCGAAAGCGTTTAATATAGCAGGAATATAGTGGCTACCCCGGAATTGATGGGCCACTCTTGCGAGGAGCCTGCCAGGTCTCTCCCTTTCACCATACCTCCTCGCCTCATTGGTGGCATCTAGGAACTTTATTTCTCTGTCCGCGTGTTGCCTGAACTTTTCTAGCTGTTTTAATTTCCCCCAGGATGTAATTGCCAGGTGATGCCTTTAGCTCTTCTTCCAAGATATATAAGTGGGTCTCACTGCGCTGTATGTCCCTAAATATACATTTGAGTATACCAGCCCCAGAGGCCAGGGCTACCCCTCAGATATACGCCTTCTTCTTCCAAGATATATAAGTGGGTCTCACTGCGCTGTATGTCCCTAAATATACATTTGAGTATACCAGCCCCAGAGGCCAGGGCTACCCCTCAGATATACGCCTTAAAGGCTTCCCAAAGTGTTGCCTGCATATCAACTGTGCCCCTATTTTATTTCAAAATACCCATCGAAGCGTTTAGCTAACCCTACTTTGAAAACAGGATCTAGCAGGGATTGTGGCTTAAACCTCCATCCTATGTGTTTGTTAGGTGTGATCCCAAGGATATCCTTAATGTTACCAGGGTATGATCAGAGAACGTTCTGGGTAGTATTTCTGCCCCGCTCACATTACCGATCATATTGTCAGATGTGCCACCTGTCTATATGGGAATGGTGGTCATGGACTGTAGAATAATCTGAATAGCATTGTGTTGCCGGGTTAAGCACTCTCCATGTGTCCATTAACCTAGGTCTCTGAGCTCTTCCTGAAGCACCTGAGCAGCCTTGGTCGGTTGGCGGTGGCGCGCACCAGATCCATCCAGGTCATGGTCTATTATGGTATTACTAAAGTCACCCCCCCCCCCCCCCCCAGAGGGTGGTTATCAGGGAGTATTGATTGAGCAAAAAGCTCCATATAGAAATCAGGGCCCATCAATGTTGGGGCCATATGTGTTCATAAGTAGTACCTCTTGTCCGCGTAATTTCCCATGCAGTAGAACATACTGTCCAGCCAGGTCTGTATGGGTCCTGATGTCTGTAGTGGCTGGATTTGTGTATGTGAGTCATACTCCCCTGCATTGGGTCGAGTAGGTAGTTTAAAAATGCAACGGGCCCAAGATCTTGGCAAATGCTTCACAGGACTGCGCCAGAGTGAGCTTGTCCTGCAAGAGCAGGATGTGTGCTTTGTCGTTCAAGGTATAGTTGTAGGTGCTGCATTTTGACCGAGTTGCCTAACCCCCGAATGTTCCAACTAACAAGGTGCAATGGTTCATCCCCCATCTAATCTGCTTGAAAAATAATTGTGGACTGTTGTGATGTCATTTATCAAATCATCCCCCATCTGAGCAATGCATGTGGTAATTGATTATTAGGGTCATTTTATACACTAAGTAGGTGCGTATATCTTCACTGTGCGTGCTGTGGTTGTAATTGGTGCTTAAAGACATGTCAAACGCTTTTTTTGTTGAACTTTTCCCCAACTTGCCTCCCCTCGCCCACTCCGAATCTGAGGGATGCCATCCCCTTCACTAACATCCCAAGAACTTTTGCAGCCTTGCATGGGGGGGGGGGGCTGTGCGCCGACTGCTTCGGTGCAGCGCAACTGGCTTAACTGTGAGAATGCTAAACAGTGGATTTCCGGTTATCAAGCAGCCCGGGTGGTAGTCGGGTTTCAGCAATTGCTAAG
This sequence comes from Ambystoma mexicanum, assembly GCF_040938575.1. Lineage (NCBI taxonomy): Eukaryota > Metazoa > Chordata > Amphibia > Caudata > Ambystomatidae > Ambystoma > Ambystoma mexicanum. The sequence continues at coordinate 143,430,387 of NC_090929.1, forward strand.
GAGAAACGGACAGTGACACACAGAGCTGCTTCTCTTTCAATATGCCTATTAGGATTTGCCAGTGAGCTGCAGTAGGGCTAGTGGCCGTCTTCATCATCCAGGGTAGTGTTTATCCCTAAAGCGCATGGCCGCCTCAGGTAGCGTGAAAAAGTATTTTACTATTATGTTCGATACAACGCTTGGCAGGGTAGAGCATAGCATATTTTATGTTATAATCACGCAGTCTTTTCTTAGTTGCAAGAAATGATTTACGCTCCTGCTGTACCGATGCAGAAAAGTCTGGGTATAGATGGACCCTGCAAGAACCCAGCAGCAGCTCGCCCTTGGCTCTAGCGGCATGGAGCAGTGCATCTCTGTCTCAGTAATTTAGCACGCAAGATATTATTGGGAGAGGGCGCCAGGTTTAGGCTTTGGAGCCAGAGTGCGGTGCATGCGTTCCATGGCGAATTGCGGCGACAACCTCAGGTTATCCAATTGGGTCATGAGCGTTTGTTTCACAGTCTTCCATTGACCCCTCTATGTTGTTTTCTGATATGCCAATGATCTGTATATTGTTGCGGCGGGATCTAGCCTCTAGGTCTTCGTTCTGTAACGCTCATCTGATTCCCGTAGAGGCGCCGGTCTTGACTGGGCGTATACCGTATCTTCAAAGGTGATGTGTAACACACGGCTGGCTCTTTGGGCTGGACCTCTGTGCACTGTATGTCTGGCTCGAAGGGTAAGATGTCTGCAGATAGAAAATGTGGGATTAATGAACTGGGTTATTGAATGTCTCTCTCTTCTTCCCTTTCTCTTCTCCTGTAGAACCCCAAAGGTTAACGCTCTCACCTTAGGTAAGTGAACGCCGTGCTCTCCATCTGCCTCGAGGCAGGGTGCTGTAACCAGTTTCTTCACTGGATAAGGGGAGCAGGCCTCTTGACTTCAGAGAACTGCTGTCCGTCGTTTACTGCACGAACGGTAAGTTTCGAGTAATTCTAATGTCTTTAAAGTCTTTAGTAATGATGTCTCTTGTTTTGCAGGGTTCCGGCGATGGCGGATGGCGGGCTGAAGTGAGTTGAAGATGGAGCCCGTGTGATGAATAGAAGCGCCTGGAAGCACATAAGTAAGCGTTTGTTGCCTGCTTCACGATGCGCTCTAACTGTCTTTTTATTTTGCAGGTACAAGTTCGGGGAGGCTGCAGGGTGCCGGAATACCCACTGGGTTAGATGTGGAAAGGAGTAATGGCATGTGAGTATTAAAGTTCCCCAATGTCTTTAAACGCACCTTGTTTTGTCTTTCAGATGCGGGATGCAGCGCCGAAGGCCTCCGGAGAGTGCGAAGAGTTGGTAAGCTTTTGTCTTTCAGATGCCGGAATGCAGTGTGAAGACCTCCGGAGCGCACGAAGAGTAGGTAAGCCTTTGTCTTTCAGATGCCGGAATGCAGCGCGAGGCGTTGGTGACAGCCGATGGACCAGGTAAGTGAAGAGCTGTCACCGAAGACCGTAATGCTAACCTGTTCTTTCTTGTCTTTATAGGTGTTGCTGAAGACTGGATTCAGAATGGTAAGCCTTTTTCCTTAGGCCCAGGATCAGATGCAGAAGACACGATGAGCGTTCTGCTGCTGAGGATGCAGAATAACGCAAAGCAAGATTCATCCATCGGGTGTGGTTTAAATAGCCTCCTGTAGTGCTTAGGTGTCTCCTTCCACAGCCACGCCTAGGTAAGAAAAGAGTTCCTGCTTTCCAGAAGAGTTCCAGTGTTCTGAATCTAGGGAGTGGCTCCTGCCCCACCCAACAGGAAAAGTAGTTCCAAACAGAAGAGGATCAGAGACTCAACTGGCAGGCAAGTAAGCAGCATGGTCTGCTGCAGGTAAGTCCACCCAAGCATTATGAGCCCGGCGCTTCCAGCGCTGGGACTGGGCATATTTATGAGCCTGGTGCCACTGGCGCCAGGACTGGGTCCAAAAGGTCCCAATTGGGACTGGTTGGCACTCGGAACCTGGGTTATGGATCTGCTTCCAAGGGAGTTGGGAAAACCCCGACCTTTTGGAAGCAGAGATCATGACAGGTTGAAGGAAGGGAGGAGTATAGCATTTCTTGAATTTTTTTCCATTACTAGTAGCATTGGAGTTGTGGGGGAAGGAGTTGCGAAACAAGACGTCACCAGATCATGCAATGATGAGCATACAGGGTGTCCTCAGTCTGTGCTAGGTGTGTTCTTTGATACACCCAATTCAAGAGCAGGATAAGAGGCACTGGGCTACACTGCAGGGGTGGGGGGGGGTGTGGGCATAGTATTTGTTGAATGGCGCACACGCGGTTGTGGCCTGCCGGCAGCCTTTAAGGTTTGGGGCCAGTTGTTACCAAAGTAGGGCCAGCAGGTATGGAAGTGTTCCTCGCCAGGTGGGGGGAGGGCGGCTGCTCCTCTCAGCCCCAGCAGGTCTCCACCCCACAGGGTCAGCGGGGCGCTTGGAGTGCAGGGGCCATCGGTGTTCCAGGTGTGGTTGGTGCCCTGGTAGCTTAGGCTGTAACAGTCGGGGAATGGGTTCTCCGCCTCGCAACAGCAGGGAAACTGAGCAAGCAAAGACACACCCGAACAGTAATGGCGGACGCCACAGGTGTGTTTGAAGGTGGGTTGGAAGTTGGAGGAGCCGCCATCGGCACAGTGGATAGTGTTATGGCTTCACTGCTCAGTAATACGGATCATCTCGTATTATTTGTAGTGCCAATTTCCACAAGGCACTAGCATATGGTCATGCAGTTAATGCAGGGTTCTGTACATCGAGGGATGACGCCTTCACAGTGCCAGTGGACCCCCCCTCCCCCCTCAATACAGGGCTGGGATGCACCTGCCGTGTCAGGCAGGCAATCCATAGACATACGGTCTCTGTGGGTATCAGCGTCGTGGAAGGCCCTGCAGGTGCGATCCTCCAACGGACAGTAGGTCGTTTGACTGCAAGGTAGCAGTCGGGGTCAGAAGGGGCCACCTCTGCCTGGGGTGACCGGATTGTGCACTCCTGCTGTTTTGTCCTATGCACCCCAAGGGCCAGCACCACCAGATCCTCAGCCTTAGGGCAGCTCTCTGGGGCCTCGGTGGCTTCAGTCGCAGCAGTATGACGATCCGGAGCTTTGACACCAGCAGCAGTTGCGCCGTATTGTGATGATGTCTCACTGGGATGTCTCCCTGCCTCAGGGTCGCAGTGAATGAAACAGCGGCACTACGGCCGCTCTCCACGCAGCGGGCACAGAGTGTGCAGTCCCAAACTCTCTGTGGCAGTGGCCCATAACAGTCGTTGGGGTCGTCCAATTCCTGCGATTTTCTTCTTTTTTTCCCCCCAAAGTAGGCCTCGGCTGCTGCGCTTAGGCTGTCGTCGCAGTCCAAACTCTCCTGATTCCGGAATGTATGGGATTATTGCCAAGCCAACACAAGCTGGACTGGAGCTCCCTCTTTATGCCTCCATATTGGTTGTGTGCAACAGCGCCCCCTTCATAAATATTTAGATTTAAACAAAAACACCCCCTTGGGTAAAACAGTCTGTGACTAAAGGAATGAATATATTTTTTAAATTATTTATATTTTTTGGTTTTAAATGAAAAACCTTTACAAAACCACAGAGAAATCAAACAACTTACAGAGGTATACAATACATAAAACAAGCAATAAAACAAGAAAGGGGTGCTGAGTAAACCAGGGGCTGCAGGAGGGGACTGATTGTGGCCCTCTTATGCTCATATGAATGGCAAGTGTCTTCATGAGTTTAAAAGTATGGAACATTTTTCCAGGACTTTTACTATCGTAGCCGTGAGCATAATTTCTTGACCGGCGATCAGTCTATCCCAAAAATGTTCATGTAACAGGCTCTCTTCTTTAGCCACAAATCTCCCAAGTAACGACAGTCTTGTTTCCCAAGTGCCTTTGCACTCCATTAGCAGGTGTCTAAGGGATTGCTGGCTTGGAGAGTCACATTGTCTGCAGAGTTTTTTTGCTTTGTCCCCCTGGTTTCCTCTGACCAAAATTTCCCCCGTATGAGCTATATTGAGTCTTAATCTCAAAAAGTTGTTTCTTATACCTTTTTCAGGAAATTTTTGGAGAGAGGGAGAGTACCGAGCTTTCTGTCCACCTTCAGAAAAAGATTCGGGGGACCAAGGTTCCTTACTCCATCGATAGTAGTAATCCAGTCTCTTGTTTCTAATAGTTTTTTTTAACTTTCTGATGTCAGATCAAGCTTGAGCAGAATACTTCCAACTTTCTTCTCCAGACCAAGGAGTTGCTTAGATTTTGCTTTTTTAAGATGTTCATTTACATCAAAATAAAGAGAGGACTGACCTGCTGTTATTATTTCACGGTATAGAGACAAAAGTTTCCAATCTGCTAGACAGCTCAAGGAAGTCAATCCCAATTCAAACCGAAGACTTGCAATTGGAGTACACATTGGGAGCATTAAGGATTTTTTCCACAAGAGACCCTCAATTTTGTTCCAATCATAATGCCAAAGGAGGGGCTTCGCTTCCAGACCATACAAAAGAACCGGGCCTGCTTTGGCTATGTAATATTTGATAAGTGGAAGTAATGAGAATTTACAAAATTTGCGTTCAGTTTCTTCATTTGCACAATGATCTTGGAGGCTTTGTCCAGGATGGCCGTAGTTACTTTACTTTATTCTGAACAGGAGAGGCTAGGATTTCATAGCCAAGGTAAGTAAGTTCTTCAACACGGGGGACTGCTTTTCCATCCAAAACCCAACTTCTGGAGCCTAGGTTCCTTTTGGGATGTTTGAATATAAGGATCTTGGATTTAAGGGGATTAATTAAAAGCCCATTTAGAATGGCATATTCCCCTAATTTGGACAAAAGCCGCTGCAGACCAATCGCTGAGCTGTCCAGCAGAACTAGGTCGTCCGCATAAGCCAGCCAATGTATTCTCCTCCCATTTATCCTGGGGCTGGCAAGTGATGATGAAGCCAGGAAGTCTCCTAGATCTGACACAAATAGATTGAAATAGAAAGGGGCTCCCAAACATCCTTGCCGCACCCCTTTGAATACCTGTATTACATCTGACAGGTGACCCAGGTCGTCCAGCCTCAATCTTATAGTAGTGTTCTTATGGAGCTCCATGAGCATTGCTAAGAGCGAAGCTGGAATCCCCCAACTATGAAGTTTCTGCCAAAGACGAGATCTGTCCACTTGATCGAATGCTTTGGACAGATCGACCCAGGCCTCATAAAGGGGGGGGGGTACCCTCTTTCTCATTTGACTTTTTGCTAAGTAGGTTCAGAATGAGCCCATTAAGGCTGGTAGAGAGCCCTTTTCTGAAGCCTGTTTGATGCTGAGAAAGGATCTACCTAGAGTCCACCCAGAGTGTAAGTTCTTTTAATAGCAGCCGCATAAACAGTTTACTGTCAATATCCAGGAGGGCGATTGGGCTGTAGTTTGCCGGACTTTACCGATCGCCCCCCTTGAAAAATGGAATAACTAATGCATTCTTCCATGTCGTAGGAAAAACCCTGTTCTTAAGGATTTCCTAGAAGAGGCAGCTTAGAAGCTTAGCCCACAATTTCGGGTTAATTTTTAGGACCTGATAAGTAAGGCCATTAGGGCCTGCCGCTTTCGATGTGGAGGAAGATAATATAAGTTCCATGATGTCCTGTTTGTCAAATGTGAGGGACCAACATGGGTCTGATGGCAAAACTAACTCTGTAGACCCAGTTGGTTTGAAATTTTCAGACAAGTATGCCACCCATTTATGCTCTGGGACCAGATTGCAAAGAGAACTGTTATATCCGGTCTCTAATTGGCTCAACTCCGCCCAAAGGTTTCTGCAATTATTTGTGTTAAATAGATAGAGCATTCTCTCACCATCTTCTTGCCATTTCTGATTTTTATGATTTTTTTTACCAGTTTCTATAGGTCTGTTTAACCATTCTTAGTTCTTGCTTTCGGATGATGGGATCATCATGCCCTTTTTTATATGGCACAATGTTTGACGCAGGGTTCTCTTTTTCTTTAGTATTTCTTCATCAAAGAGATGGAGATGTTTTTGTTTGCCTGCACCCTTTGCTTCGTTTGGAGGATGTATAGACCAAACAAAGTTCCCAAATTTCTCCGGATGAAATTCCTCTCTCCAAATTGAGGGCGGAACTGCTTCGAGTTTTTTGTTCAGCATTTTCCCCCCATATTGATATTTTACGACTCTGTTTTCCTTTGATGCTTTCCAGTTCCTGAATATTGTTAATGTACCGATACTTCTGTATATTGGGGAACAAGAGCTCCAGGCAGGCATGATCGCTCCCCCCCCTCCCAGTTTAAAATTAAGCTATGGCAAAGAACTGAGAGACCTGAGGAAACAAAAATATAGTCTAGGGTAGATTCAACGGTCCCTTGACGCCAAGTTGATTCCACTTTTTCAAGTCCCTCGGGCTTTCCATAAATCATCTCGAGATCCCATGATATCATAAAGTCCCTTCACAGTTTTCCTTTACGCAACTTATTCAACTTTGAATGCACAGGCTTTCCACTACCAGGGTTCATATAGTATGCATTTAGATCTCCTGCTAATAAGATGTGAGCTTCCTCAAAGTCTGTCTTCACTGCCGTTAAGACAGAATCCAACATTTCTAGGAAATGCTGTAACTTAGAGTTGGCAGGGTTCCAGTAGATGTTAATAATTACCACAGTAAAATGTGGGATATCCATTTCCAGTTATACTTTGCACGCTTGGATTCCAACGTCATTGTTGCATAACGGTATGATCTTTTTGAAGCTCGAGTTTTTAAGTGCAATCATTAGACCTCCCCCTGGTCTCCCTTTTGGTTTTTGCGAGGCTCGTAGGTTCAAAATTGTGAAGCCCTCTACCTCTATAGGATTGACAAGCCATGTTTCCGGGAATAACAGGATGTCATTTTGCCCTAAGATTTCCTCCTTTAGTTTTTTCCTTTTTAGGAAACATGGCCATCTGGTATTGCAGGAAACTAATCTTCGGCCCCTTTGTCTAAAGGCTATTTTCTTCCACTCCTAGTTTTAGGATTATTTGGGTAATGATCTCTGGAAGTTTTGCTATGCGATTCCCATTTATGCTTGACCCTGTGGCCATAATCCTGTCTGACTCTCTTGGTTTTCCAGCTTGACCAATGTTTTTTGCAGCTTCCTCCGACCCCGATTGTTTTATACTGGAGAGTTTCTCCATGCTGCCTTCCTCCCCGGACTTATAGGCCATCAGGCCTTCTCTAGTGAGATCGCTTTTGTTGTTAAATAAGGCTTGTTGCGCTCTTCTTGAGTTCAGTCCAATTTCCATAGAGAACTTATCCTCTTCAAATGGGAATTTTAGATATTCAATATCCGCTGAAGCGAAAAGAAACAGATTGTGATTTTTTTTTTATCTCCGTCAATAACACTGACCTACAAAGTGATTTATTCTTATTTTGTTTGACGAGCCTAAGCCATGCCTTTGGGATTGTAAAGTCGTCCACATCAAGTTCATTTTTTTTTTTTTTTTGCAGGTGTCGAAGGTGGGATTCCATCTAGCCCCTCTACACCATTCCCCTGAGTGAGAGATACGAGATTTCTGAATTTCCCCACACCATTCCAACAGTCGTTTTCATTTGGTATTGGCCTTAATAGCACTTCCTCTTGAATATTATTGGAGTGAGAGAGGGTGCTCAGGGCCATAGATGACACTGGTTTTGTTGTTTGTTTCAAGAAGATGGGGGCCAGTTTCACAGCAGACTTTATGATCACCTTTGAGGTCTCCAGATTGGAATTGGTTTTTTGAGCCTTTTGCGCATTTTCCTTCTAAAATATTGGGGCAATCTTGATATTTACATGACCCATGTTTTGGCATTGATTAATCAAAACATTTTTTTGGGAGATTGTTGGATCTGTTTGTAGTCCAATACTTGTTGTTTGTGCCTTAGGTCCCTTGGGGCCTATATTTCGATGCGGAGGCCCCCTTTTTTTTTCTTTTTATCCCAGGGGCTGAATTGATTGGGGTAGTTTGATTAAGACTTGAATTTTGTGACAATCAGCAGTTGGTATAACCGGTACAATGGTTACAAGCACTCTCGTCAGTTGGTAATACCAAGTTTTTCAGAAATGAGTTTGTTCTTGCATTCTTTGTAGCTAACTTTTTCAGATTTTTTTTTTGGGACTTTTTCTGGGTTCTTTTCGACTGCGGAAGTGGAGTTGTAAACTTCACATTACGCTCTTTTTTTTTCGTTTTTCACTCCTTCCTTTTGAGTGGCTGCTGGATTCCAATTTGCTTCACTAGAAGAGGGCCCTTGAGAGGTCTTATCTTTGACTTCCAGGGAACTATCAAGGATCTCTTTGATTTCATCAATGTCAACATTAGCTAGTCTCTCGAATTTCATCCAGAATCTAGCCCGAAAGTGGTGTATCATCGAAGATTGAATAATCCTCGATAGCCTCTTCAATGATGGGCTGACCATGGATTTTAAGGTTTAAGACTTTCATTGGCAGTTCTTTTAAGAGCTCCTGTGCGGTGACCTTTCCCTTTATCCCCTCCTTCAGTAAGTTGAAGATTTGAGCGATGTCCAGCCCTCGTTTCACTCCTTCTACTTGTGTTTCTTTTAAAGTAGGGATCAGGATGGTGTTCATGATGTTACTTAGAGCCACCATAGCCGATTCGTTTTTAGACATCTCATTGGACAATTCCAGCAATAGGCCAGCTTGAGTTTGAACCTCTGATTTTAAAAGTTCGAAGACAGAAACCAGAGAGTTTAGCACATAGCTTAAAGCTGCCAGCATGCCATCACTAGCTTGTGAAGAGGCACCTATAATGGCAGCGGCGGAACCATCTGGATGATCCTGGAGTGTAGACAGTCTTGCCTCATTTTGCATGTTTGCGACTGGTGACAGAGATTTTCTTTCACCCTTTCAAGAGGGGGTGCCCTTCCTTCACCCTCTTGCACACAGTCAGAGGACTGCCAGGTACTGTCAATTATATTAACCAGATCGTTCACGCTTTTATTTCTTTTCCTGGAAAAGTGATCATTTATTCTGCTCTGAATCTTCTTTGTCGTGGTCGCGGGCAGACTCTGCCTCCTCCTGGAGGCAAGCGCGTCTCAGAAAGAGCCCTTGGTAGCTTGCAGTGCTGGGAAACAAACAGCAGATGGGCGAATGTTGGTTTTGTGAAAACTATTTTTCTCCGTCTCTGCAACACAATGAATATTGAATATCCATTTGCAACCGCTGGCCACTTTTTCATTGGTGCCTGAGACAGTTTTATGCTCCAGTCTGACCATGTGAGCCATTTCCTCCAATTTAAAAAGAAAAAAAAAAGTTTATTATTTGATTTTTATATTTTATGCTGGGCTCTCGCACCCACACGCCCCGTGCGATGCGGCTGTGCGCACCATACTTTGAAGACCTCTGCTATACACAGATATAGCCCTCTTTCTATGGCATTTCTAGCCACTTTTCTATTCCTATTTCTATACCGCGACGAGGTGAGGGAGGCTGGTCCATCTCCCCTCAAGACGCGGTTGTGTTCTTTTTCGGGCGGCGTTGTCCGCTGCCTAAATTTCCCACACCACGGCAAGTGAGGAACGTGGTTTGATTGCGGTAACACACGTAGCGGCCTTCGGTGGATGACCTTAACAGGTAGGTCTCTGCCTTATGCAACGATGCACAATCTGATTGCGTTCGAAGATTGATAGAGAGCACATAGTGGACTTATAGGACTGACAGAGGCATCTGGTATGCACTGTTTATGTCCCTTAGATGGCTATCTAAAACAAGCCGGTCAAAGAAGTTGAGCTTTGCGAGAGGAGGAACACGAGAGTAGCTCTTCTTGGACTACTCTTGAATACCAGGAAGACCACAGATATAGACAGTAGAGGTTAGTGACTGTATTTTAACTGGATGTTTTGTGCTCATATAGCACCATAGAAGAGAATAAGAGGTTTATTCCTTATTCTGCATCATATCTTTGCAGGTATTTAGCTTTACCCTGCATTTGAGGTTGAAAATGGAGGCACCCCCGCTATACAACCAGGAATGAACATATGGTAAATGTTCTTCAGATTCAAATAACGGGAGTTGCGAATGGGTAGTGCTGGCTTTTTTAATGTTAGCTTGGATTTATTTTGTTGTTTTGATGTTTTTTAAGAATTATTATACATATCACAGGATGGTGTAAAAAAAGAAAGAAATGACTATAAAAAAATATATATACTCGATATGCCATTTTCAAGTCCTGAGGAAGATTGACATTAGCTCTTGTGGAACTAGATGATTACTTTGTTGAAACTAAGAGAAAAGGGAAATTCACCAATTTAGAGCGGAGGAGCTTGTTTTTCTTTATAATCCTCCTGAATACCTTTAGTTGACGAATACTTGAAATATGCCATAGTTGTGACAAAGAATTTAATATGTTTTTAGTCCATAGTTTACATACATTGGCACTAATGTTATAGATATCTGGCATGAATTGTAAAACTTATTTCTCTATATGCAGATTTGCACATGTATGCTTTGCACTCTTTGCACTATACAGCAATAAGGCGATTTTGTACATGGGTTACAAAACTATTTTAATAATAATGAAGGGTTTTTATAAAAATATTTTCTAAAATAAAGATTTATTATTGTGAATTCAAATTCAGCACTGACGCATCGCATTTCTTCACTACTGTCTGAGCACTAATGCAAATTAATTGAATGAATCATATTTCTGTGAGGCTTCATTCTTTGTGGTTTTCTATTAGTTACTTCCTGCCCATGATGAAGGGGACACCCATCCTTTTTGTTTTAGTTTCAAATAACATTTCAAGCCACGGAAATCATAAGCTTCTCCAGCATGGGGTCTGGCATGGATTCACATGCTCATGAATATTCCCCGTCGTCAGGCTGGGAATCCTCGGTAAAGAAAAAACCAGTATCAGTTTCGTTTCTGATCTGTCTTTCGTATTAATAACCAATCACTGGTCTCTGCGTCATACTGACCACAGCCAATGACTGCCCTCTACCTAAGCACCGCCTCTGGCAGCCATCTTCAGATTTTTACCGCACGTTCATGTGTTGGGATCCTCGTGCTATTGCTCTCGAGCGTTAGTGCTATTTTTTCACGTTTTTTCTCAAAAACTTCGTTTTTTTCGGTCAAAAGAGCCTCAAGCTCCACCGACTCTCCATCCGATCAACGGGGACCCGTGTCGGATTCGTCTGGGCCCCTCAAGGGTGAAGATTTCGTCGAGCTACGTTTTTGGAGGACTCCAGAAGCTTCTCAGGCCCGGACATGGCCCTGGAGAAGGGAAGCTTGACGCCCGGAAAGCTGTTCAGGGTCTGCCCTGGATGCCAGCTGCAGAACGTCTTTAAGGAGGACGAACACTCCTTTTGTCTCTGCTTACATGAGGACAAGACGCACGTGGAGAAGGACTGTGCGTTTTGCGGCAATATGTCGGAGCGGACCATGAAGGACCGCCATCAACGCCTCGCCAACTGGCTGGAAGGGAAGAGCCCGTCAGGCGAGAAGAAGAGGAAGAAATCCGAGCGGTCTTCTAAGACCTTTGAGGACGCCCCGGCGACGGGGGTCCAACACAAGGCCAAGCACCGCGAGTCCGCTGGCACCGGGAGCGCCGAACGGTCGGGCTCTACGGGCGCCAGGCAGGGCGCACCCTCCCCGGCACCTTCAGCCACGAGCCAACGCTCTGGGTCGGGTAAGAGGAAGGGCGAGCACCCGGCGAGGCTCCTGGAGAGGCCCCGGTCGAGCTCGAAGGCCCCATCGGAGGGGGAGCGAGGCAGTGTCCCCCCCCCCCTCAAGGATAAGGCGGTGAGCGCACCTAAGGTGGTGAAGGCCTTAATCCATCCGGCCAAGCCCTCTATCGATACTGTCGCGGCGGCCCTGGCTCAGCCTGTGGAGGCTACACCAGTGGTGGCGATCTCGGGGCTCAGAGTCTCCCTGCCACCTCGGAGGGAGTCCTCTTTTGTGCCCATCGATAGGACCCCCGTGAAATCCCCGGCGGGGAAGAAAAAGGGGGGGCAGGGCGTCGTCGTAGATTCGGCTCCAACCTCAGAGGAAGAGCTGATCGAGGTCTTAAGCCACGGCCTTGGCGTGGATGAAGACCGGCCCGTCGGGATAGATCCCGACGCAGGTGACGACGACATCGTCGAGGGTGCCGACGGGGCCCCTGATCGCCCGTCGGATTCCCCTCTGCCAGCGCCGCAAGACAACTCGGCGGCCATTTTGTTGGCTATACAGTCCTTATGCTCAGAGATAAGGACGAGACTACCGTTGCCGACGGAGGAACCTCTCCCGTCGGGGGATCCTGAACCGGGACCTTCTGGTGTTTCCCCGCCCAAGAAAAGAAGGATTCACCCTCCACCTCCTTTTCAGCTGTCGCGACCCGTCCAGCCCTCCTCCCCGTCCACCTGAGGGGATGATACGGGGACTGACACGGCAGCGACGGGTACGGACGACGAGGTATACGACGAGGATCTGCCGTCGTCACCTCCCACCAGGGCTTCTCCGCCCGACGAGATTGGATCGTTCCACTCCATGATCGCCAGGGCATCCGAGCTTTTCCAACTCTGGCCTGAGGAGAAGAAAAAGGAAGGATTCCTTGATCAACGGCGCGAGGCCAAGAGGAAGACGGTCCTCGCGGTGCCTCTACTGGACGACATTTGGGATGAGGGCCTCTCCCTCCTCAAGAACCCTTCCACGACGCCAGCTAGAAGAGACCGGTACGAGAAGAAGTACCGGGTCCCCGACGCGGCCCCCCTGTGCCTCCGGGCGCAGCCTACCCCGGACTCCGTCGTCTCCGCGGCGGCCAGGAAGAAAGCGGGGGGGGGTGCGGCCTCCACATCGACTTCCCCACCGGACGGCGAGGGAAAGAAATTGGACGCTATGGGACGCAGGGTCATCTCGTCTGCAGCGACGACAATTAAAGCGGCCAACGCCTTGGCTATCGTGGCCCGCTATGACAGGGAGCTATGGTACAAACTGGCTCCCCTGCTGGACTTCCTACCGGACGACAAGAGGGCGGATGCCCTGGAGATCCTACAGGAAGGGGAGGTGGCGTCGGACCACGCCATCACTATTGCGACGGACATCGCCGACACTGGGTTTCGCCAGTTGGGCAACGGCGTGTGCCTTAGGCGGCGTGGATGGCACAAGGCTACGGACTTCCGTCAAGACGTACAGACCAGAGTCCTGGACATGCCGTTCGATGGGAACAACCTGTTTGGGAAAACAGTGGACGATTCCCTTCAGGCCATTAAAGCGGACACTGAGACGGCCCGGGCCCTTGGGGTTCTGCAGCAACGACGGACGCCCTTTCGGAGCAGCGGAGGCATGGGCGCCTCCAAAGGTTCCGGCGGCGGTTTCTCCACCTACCGTCAAGCGGCCCGCTCGTCGTCTCAGGAGGCCTACAGAGGACGAGGCAAGTCTGGCGGACCCCGCCGTCGTCGCCAAGGAGGTCAAGGCGGCAAAGCCTCGTCGAAACAGGATTGAACCGGCCGTGGGGTCGGGCCCCCGCCAAAGCACCCTGGTGGGAGGCCGGCTGGCGAGCTTCGTCAGCGTGTGGGAGTCCATCTCCACCGACCGTTGGGTGCTGGACGCCTTAGCCCGGGGCCACGCGCTCGAGTTTCAAAGAAGGTGCCCGCGCGTCCCCCCCGTGGCCAGGAAAGAGCTTCACGTCCCTCAGCTTCTCCTGGAGGTAAAGGCGATGCTCAGGAAGGGCGCCATCGAACTCGTCCCAAAGAGGCTTCGGGGCTCCGGAGTTTACTCGAGATACTTCCTCGTGAAGAAGAAGACGGGAGGATGGCGCCCCATCCTAGACCTGCGACGTCTGAACAAGTTCATCAAGGCGCAGAAATTCCGGATGGTCACCCTCCAGCACGTCCTGGGTCAGCTGGAGGAAGGAGACTTCCTGTCGTCGTTGGATTTGGAGGATGCCTACTTCCATATTCCCATCCTAAAGGGGCACCGAAAATTCCTCAGGTTTGTGGTCCAAGGGCGTCACTACCAGTTCAAAGCCCTCCCCTTCGGACTACGGTCGGCACCCAGGGTATTCACCAAGTGCTCCGCACCGGTGGCGGCGCAGCTGCGCCGTGAGGGGATCCACGTCTACCCCTACCTGGACGACTGGCTCATCCGAGCCAAGACGAGGGAGCTCGCCGTGGAGCACACGGCAAGGACCGTCCAACTTCTCACGGACCTGGGATTCTCCGTGAACTACGCCAAGTCCCACCTGGTACCCGCGCAGAACGCACTGTTTCTGGGAGCGAAGCTCGACAGAGTGTCCCTTCTGGCCTCCCTGTCGGAGGAAAGGACCAGGTCCATCCTGGGCAAGGTACAGCGGATGTTGGTTTCCGACGCGGCCAAGGTGAGGTCCATCAAGTCCCTCCTCGGAATGATGTCTTCTTGCATCTACCTCATTCCCATGTGCAGGCTCCGGATGCGCCCGTTGCAGGAGTTCCTGGACGCGCGCTGGATCCAAACGACGGGCGGCTTCGAGGAGAGGATCACACTCGACGAGAGTTTCCGCCGAGCGGTCCGGTGGTGGGGCACCCGCGCGCATCTGACGGCGGGCATGGACTTCCAGACCCCAGACCACCAGGAGACAGTGACCACGGATGCCTCCCTGGAAGGGTGGGGAGCGCACACCGAAAATCTGCACGCGAGAGGCCTTTGGCTCCCGACGGAGAAGTCCCTCCATATCAACGTCCTGGAGCTCCGTGCAGTGTTCTGGGCCCTCAGGTCCTTCCTTCCATCCCTCAAGGGCAAGGTGGTGAGGATCTTCACCGACAACACCACCACCATGTTTTACATCAGGAAACAGGGCGGAACCAGGTCCCCAGCACTGTCCAAGGAGGCGCAGGACCTGTGGCATTGGGCCGTCGCCCAAAGGATGTTTCTAGTGCCGTTTCATCTGGCAGGGATAAAAAAAAAAACACCATCGCCGACTCACTCAGCAGGGAGCTGCGCTCGTGCCACGGGTGGGAACTACGGCAGGATCTAGTGGATCGCCTCTTCCGACGGTGGGGCACACCCCAGATCGACCTGTTCGCGACGGCGACGAACTCCAAGTGCCGGAGGTTCGCCAGCAGGTTTCCCCAGGGGAGGAGCATGGGCGATGCTTTCTCGTTCCCTGGGAGGGCCTGTTCCTCTACGCGTTCCCTCCTTTGCCACTGCTAATCCGGCTCGTCAACCAGCTCAAGAGGTCACGGTGCAGGATGATCCTCGTCGCACCTGCGTGGCCGAGGCAGATATGGTTCCCGGACCTTCTGGACTTGTCAGCGTCCCCGCCAATCAAGCTGCCGGTGGACGCGGATCTACTCTCCAGGGAAGGAGGCGCCATCCTCCACCACGACCCGAAATCGCTGAACTTGCAGGCCTGGCTCCTGCAGCGCTAGAGTTTGGAGGATACGACATACCGGCCGACTGCAGAGAGGTTCTTGCAAAGGCCAGGGCGTCCTCGACTCTTAAATGCTACGGACACAAATGGAAGAGGTTCTCTGTCTGGTGCCACGCACAGAAGATTAACCCTCTACGGATTACGGCTCCCCAGGTACTGCCGTACCTGCTGACGCTGGCCAAAGCTGGACTGGCACACGCGTCCATCAAGATTCATCTTGCTGCGATCTCCCGATACACCAGAACCACGGGCCGGACGTCCTTGTGGTCTCATCGTCTGGTGAAAGAGTTCATGAAGGGACTGTTCAGATCGTTCCCGCCGGTGAAGGCGCCGGCCCCGGCGTGGGAG
The DNA here is from genome assembly GCF_040938575.1 of Ambystoma mexicanum. Lineage (NCBI taxonomy): Eukaryota > Metazoa > Chordata > Amphibia > Caudata > Ambystomatidae > Ambystoma > Ambystoma mexicanum. Next base: position 143,446,080 of record NC_090929.1, read on the forward strand.
CTCAACGTGGTGCTGACCAAGCTCATGGGACCTCCGTTCGAGCCTCTGCACTCGGCCCCGTTGAAGTTTCTGTCGTGGAAAACAGCGTTTCTTGTGGCCATCACCTCCGCACGACGGGTGGGAGAGATCCAGGCCCTTTCCTGCAAGGCCCCGTACTTGACTTTTCACGACACGAGGGTAGTGCTCAGGACGCACCCCTCCTTCATGCCCAAGGTACCGTCGGACTTCCATCTCAACAAACCCTTGGTGTTGCCTGTGTTCTTCCCGTCGCCTTCGTCGCCGGCTGAGAGGACTTTGCACTCGCTGGATGTGGCTAGAGCGCTGAAGTTCTACGTGGACCGCACAAAGTGTTTTCGGAAGACGTCACAACTCTTTGTGAACTTTGGACCTGTCAATCAGGGGAAGGCTCTCTCGAAGGCTTCCATTTCCAGATGGCTCTCCGGCTGTATCATGTACTGTCATCGGTTGGCAAACCGACCGCTGCCTGGCCGTCCGAGAGCCCATTCCACCAGAGCGATCGCAGCTACCACGGCGTTCCTTTCTGGTGTGCCCCTGCTGGACATATGCAGGGCTGCTACGTGGAGGTCGACGCACACCTTCACGAAATTCTACTGCGTCGATCGGGATTCCAGGGAGGAGTCCAGGGTCGGCCAAGCAGTGCTGCGCAACCTGTTCGCCTGAGGTGAGCCTGGTGAGGAGGTAAGATGCTTAATGTTGAGTTTGATGTAATGCTTAATGTTGAGCCTTTGCCACCTCCCGTGGTTGTGCATGTGTGTACTGCTATGTATTCTTTATTCATGAGCATGTGAATCCATGCCAGACCCCATGCTGGAGAAGGAACAAGTTACTTACCTGTAACTGTTGTTCTCCAGCATGGGTCTGGCATGGATTCACCTGCGACCCTCCCGCCTACCCCTCTGCGGCTCTTCACTTGGTCATACTGCCACTTCACGTGCTTCCAAATCTGAAGATGGCTGCCAGAGGCGGTGCTTAGGTAGAGGGCAGTCATTGGCTGTGGTCAGTATGACGGAGAGACCAGTGATTGGTTATTACTACGAAAGACAGATCAGAAACGAAACTGATACTGGTTTTTTCTTTACCGAGGATTCCCAGCCTGACGACAGGGAATATTCATGAGCATGTGAATCCATGTCAGACCCATGCTGGAGAACAACAGTTACAGGTAAGTAACTTGTTCCCTCTCTGGCTTTCGATCAATACCCTGGGAGTGCTCCACGCACTGCATCTCTGCAACTTTTTGGCTCCAAAGGCACACCCACTAATCTTGCGCATGCGCCTTCCGTGCACCGCCCTAAAACACAACAACTTCTTCAATCCTCAATTGTCGTCTACACCCACTAAAGAGTTTTGCACCCCTTGTGCGCACCAAGTCCTACACACAAACCAACCCTATTGGTGACGTCCCCTCTACGATATAGGAAAGAAAGAAAGGATTGCTGACACATCACACCCTTCAGAACATCTACCAAACCGTTTCCCAATTGCACAACACCCCAACAAAGACAAACCACATATATTCACGGTGGTCTTCCTGCCTCCTAACCGGGGATAGCAATATTTCACATGCTCAATCTGTACCTACAGGGTCGCCTTGTAGATAAAATGCCTATGCGCGACTTAACCATAAGAACACCTTATGCGATTCAAGCTAGCTTCACCTGTTAACCATGACCTGAGCTACAACACCCAACCCACAGGAAATCCAGTATTTACATAACTTTTATCTTCCATACCCTCGAGCCAAACATCTAGGCCAACTGCCGAAACTGGTCACCTAGAGATCGAATGTTCCCTAATGTAAGGAAGGCATGGTCTCAACAGTAAAACAGACACAAGTGACCACAGTTCAAGGGTTTTTATTGAACTTTAAAAAGGGTTTGAAAAATGCCTATTTAATCCTAAATCTACAGGTTAGAGCAAGCTACGATCATCAAATAATAATAATGCAGTTCTAGTGGTGTCTTGTCAAAATAACAGGGCCTATACTAAAAAGTAAACTTTTGCCAATCCTTACCTCTAATTACAAATAGTGTGGGAAAACAGTGTTATGCAAAAGAAAGAAGTGTTCACAAAATGATATGCCGGGAGGTTCAGGCCGTTGGCCTCCCTTCCCCACGTTTTCAGCAAGTGCAAGGCGGCACACTCGAGCTTAGCACAATATCTGGTTTCTCTAGCACGAGGGTATAATTCAATCATTAGCATGAGGACCTTCCGTGCGCAAGTCTTTGTCTTTCAAAGTCTCTTCTTTCAGAGGGCCTTATGTGACAAACAATAATTTATTTTCCTCCTAGGATTTCACAGTATCCAATTTCTCAGGTGATTCACTATTCACCTCTGGTCCCCCTCAGCCGAGCTCAGATCCTCTTTAACACAATGTTCAATTTGTCTCCCTCCGCTGGGCTCGGACCAACTTAATCTACTTTGTCATCAACTTTCTTTACGCTATCAACATGGAAGATTTTCGATTGTGCACAAGATTTTGCTTGACCCGCTGCAGGACCATTTCAATTTCACAATTCTTTGTCACTCTTTCTCTTTTTCCACCTTTCAGTTGGATATCTTACAGAGACTTGCCAATGAACACGCGCACGGTGCCGGACCACTTTGTCTAAGGTATTGTATCTTCGCTTTAAAGTTCAATCACTCATCTGTTATTTTAAATAGACTTTCCTCTGCCGGTCCTAAGCCTTTCAGAAAGGTAGTTTCCCAAAACCACCTTTGAATGGATTGTGTCCTACCACGTATTCCTTATCTTTGACTTTTCCAATATCTCCGCTTTGCTGCCTCTGAATTATTCTTTCAGCAGGTGGCGCTTGGCGTCGATGCCTGTTGACTCGATGTCCGCCGGAAGCCTCTGTCTCAAAGTCGACGTCACCATAGGTATATGTAGCACGCGCAGCGCCAGTTGGCCTCAGTTCTGTTTTTCCGCGCTTTCAGCTTCAGATACGTAATGCCTTTTTCTTGACAGGAATTCTTGCGAAAATCTTCTTAGAATTTCTTCGAAATCTCATCTATCTTGAGTTTGGATACAAAATGGCTTCGTCTTTGGCGTCGTCCACTCCTCGATCCGGCTTCAAGAAGTGCTGTGAATGCAGTGCTAAGATGTCCATGACAGACCCTCACAGGATCTTCCTGTGGTGCTTGGGGTCGATTTCATCCATCTTTAGAGTGCGAGGACTGCCTGTCGATGACGGCCACAGCTTTGAGAGAGCGTAGAGGGAAGCTTGCAGCAGGTAAACCTCAGAAATCCCCTTCTACTCCATCTAAAGTAAAACCTCTGAGTCAAGGACAACTTCTCCTCATCGTAAAAGATCCAAACGTTCCCGTTCACAAAGTGGTTCTCGCCATTCGTCAACTTCGAGGCATGGGAAAACAAGGCGTCATAGATAGCCATCATCCTCGTCATCTAGTTCACCCTAACGGGTCGTTTGCCCCTCCAAATCCAGTTCACTGGCCCATTAGGAAGAGTTTAGACTCTGAATGTTAAGGGTTTTCGAGAACGCAGCCTTACCCCCTTCAAACACCTAAAGGCGATGCTCCAGTCGAAAGACCTAGGAAGTACAAGAGATGTGCGTCTTCGGACCCAGCTGCCAAATCTCCTTGAGAGCGTTCCCATCCCTGGAGTCGAGAAGAAGTCTCCTCATAGACTAAGATTCCGACGTCAAAGGAGACCATTATGTCAAGACCGAAAAGTGTCATCAGCACCGATTTCAGTGGAGAAGCCATCAACGCCTTGAGTGTCGACCTCCTCAATGCCACAGGTGTTGATTCCATCGACACAATCGTCGAAACCATTGACGATTCCATCAAAACCAGTGATGCTTTTATCAAAACCATCGACATTGACAATTTTGAAAAAACCTACAATCCTCTGCCGTGTTCAGACTTCAAGTCTCTCTTCAATTTATGAAGAGGCAGAGGAGTCTTCTGATGAGGAAAGGCCCTTTGGGCTGCAATATGGAACACCATCAGTACCTGAGGCACTCCAATCCGAGGACACTCGCATGAAGAATTTACAAGAGTGTCTTTGTGAGGCTAGTGGGATTGACACCTCTCCTGAGGTTGAATTTGGAATAGCAGACCCTGAGGACCACGCTGAGGTAACATACAGACAGCTAATGTCAAGAGTCATGGAATATATTGGATAGTCGGGACCCACACCTGTCTTTGAACAGGATGATCTCACAGACGGTTCCATGTCATTTCATCGCTTGATGTTTTTTTGATGGGTTTTTACAATGGATTTTTTAACGAAAAAAACATTTTATTTTTTTATTTCTGGGTGGGTTGCCCCCTATTCCCTTTTCATTATTTTGCTATTCTCAAACAACCACACCCCAAATATATATTTGTCTACCCCCCCTGCTAAACATTAAATTCAGATTTTTCTTTAAAAAAATAGCAGTAAAAACCGCCACGAAAAAACATCCCACGATGCAAGGACGTCGTACCCTCAGACATATTGTGCAGAGGGCGACAGGAAGATCCCATTGTTCCTTTTCACCAGGCCCTGCAAAGGAGGGTTGGCTCTAATTGGGGAAGCACCAGAGGTTCTTCCAGCTGTAAACAAAAAGCTAAATGCTAAGTAGAGTCTCCAGTTCTGATCCTTTTTACCTCTCAAAACATCCTACTCCAGAAAGCCTTGTAGTGCAGGCAGCTTCTTCCACAGACAGACAAAATGATGCCAGCCGGCAGTATGGCTTTAAAGTCGGCCCACGCGGGGGAGGAGCGGGGCGGTTTCCTTAACATTGTCAAGGATGGGAAAGACTTAATGTGCGAGTCCCTCCAGGCTGGTCTCGACTCTGACAGTATCAGCAGAGCTATGGCGGCTAGTACAGTGATACGCAGATTTGCTTGGTTGCGAAAGTCAGAATTTGCCCCAGATGTACAATCCAGGCATCTCAACATGCCCTTTGAGGGCACTCATTTATTTGGAAGCAAAGCTGATGAGTTTGGGGAAGTTGCAAACTTACAAGGCGGCGGCAACATCCCTTGGAGCTACAATTAGACAAACTCCAAAACGCCCCACAGGTACGCCCTGCAGGGGTAGGTCCTTTTGCCATTATTCCTCATTTAGAAGGGGCAGAGGACAGCCAGCTCAAAGAGGACAGAGACGGTTCCCTCTTGGTGGATGGGGAAGAAGTACCAAGACCACAACAGCAGCGGCTGCCTTACCCTCGGCCACTATGTCAGTCACTCCAAAACCTCGGAGGTCTTTGTTCACAAGACTGCAGTAGGAGGAAGGTTATCCAGCATCTGACAGAATGGCAGGCTATTATTTAAGATGTTTGGGCATTGGAAACAGTGGCCCAAGGTTACTGCCTACCTTTCCTGCAAAAACCTCAGAGTCCTCCACCGGGGGAACAACTCTTTGAAGGTTCCAGATCCGCTCCTTATACAGGAGATTTTAACCCTGCTAGAGAAAGGTGCTATAGAACCAGTACCTGTAGCTGAGGGGAACAAGGGTTGGTACGCCCCATATTTTCTCATTCCAAAGAAGGACTGAGGATTGAGACCCATCTTGGACTTGATGCTTGAACAAGTTCCTCAGGAAGGACAAGTTCAAGATGGTAACCCTTTCTCAGATCCTTCAGGCCCTCCAGCTTCAGGATTGGATGTTATCATTTGACCTCCAGGATGCTTACTCTCATGTGCCGATTCATCACAAGCACAGACAGTACCTTATGGTTCGCCATTGGCAGTTCTCATTATCGGTTTCGGGTTCTGCCATTTGGGCTGACCTCCGCCCGAAGGGTTTTCACAAAGCTAATGGCGGTTGTGGCAGCGAGTCTCAGGAGAGGGGGGAAATTCTTGTCTACCCCTACCTGGACCATTGGCTGATCAGTGCCAGTTCCTCAAAATATTAATTGGAACTTCTCAGCTCCACCTGTCCCTCCCTTCACAGGCTGGGCTTTTCCCTCAACTTCAAAAAGTATCACATGATACCATCTCAGACTCCAATTTATCAGAGCAGTCCTGGGTGCATCCCTGGGAAAGGCCTCGCCACCAGAGGTGAGGGCTCAAGACATTCTGCAGATGGTGACAAAATTCCAGAATGCCCAACATCTGCCGGCCTTCGATTTTCTGAGGTTGCTTGGTCTCATGGCATCCTGCATTTTTCTGGTGCCAGAGGCTCGACTGAGAATGAGATCTCTCCAGTGGTCTCTCAGGACCCACTGGTCACAGTTCTCAGGAATGATGTCAGATCTCCTACAAATCCCAAACAGTCTCGCTGGATCTTCAGTGGTGGGCCTGTCGGGAGGACATCTTGAAAGGAGCACCTTTTTGGCAACCATGGGCGGAGATGACAGTAGTGACGGATGCCTCGTTCACGGGGTGGGGAGCCCATACCAGCAATGTGACTATCAGCTGTCATTGGTCTCCATCGGAGTCCAAACTACATGTCAACCTTTTAGAGCTGAGGGCAATGTCCTGATAATGACGGACAACACATGTACTACCTCAGCAAGAGAGGTGGTGTAGGGCCACTACCACTGTGTTAGAGAGGCAGTGCAGCTCTGGCTCTGGGCAATACAAGGATGAATCTCTCTATCGGCAGTTCACATAGCTGGAGAGAAAACCACAATGGCGACACTCTGAGCAGGAAGGAGATCTTAACCCTTTGGGGAACCCCTCAAGTGGATCTGTTCGTGACCAGTGCCAACAGGAAGTGCGAACTGTACTGCTCAAGGGAATTTCCCCCAAGAGGAACTCTAGGAGACCGTTCGTGATGGACTGGGACTTTCCACTCCTGTACAAGTTTTCTCCAGTACCCGTAATTCCTCACGTAATCCGGAGGTTCAAGAAATCCATGATCCTAATTAACCCGGACTGGGCCAGGAGGACGTGGTACCTGGACTTCCTGTATACGCCCCGGGAGGATAGCTCAGCGGCAACGTTTTGCCTTGGAAGCAAGGCGACACGAAACAACACAGGTTCGATCCCGGGGTCTGCGCTTAGAAACCTCTGGGTATTTAAACGCGTTATAAATATACAACTAAGAAAAAATACAATTGCGCAACTAAAAAACAAACAATTCCTGTAACAGCGCCTCGATGCCCGCGGCTGTGTGAGCGCTTTAAAAATGCAAATAAATAAAATGCCCATCTGCCCTCCGATTCGCCTTCCACAAAGAGAGGACCTTCTCTCGTGAGAGGAGGGTCGGGTTCTCCATCCGGATGTCGGGGGACTTAGCCGTCACGCATGGTTTCTGAGAGGTTGAGATACTAGGATTGGGACCTCCCGGACAATGTAATGGAGGTTTTGCTTTCGGCCAGAAGGCCAGCAACCAAATCTTTATACCGATGCCGCTGGAATAAGTTCTGCAGCTGGTGTAGAGGTAAGAATGTTGACCCTTTCTCATGTGATACACCTATGATCTTATCATTTCTATTGCATCTATCAAATCTGGGGCTCCAGATAGGTACCATCAAGGGATATCTGGCAGCGCTTTCTATTTTTAAGCGCACTTCAGAGGAGGTCTTCTACTTTGCTTCCTCTAGTAGTACTGTTTTAAAAGGGACTAACTCATGTTTGCCCTCCAATCCAGTTTCAAGCCCTTTTATGTGATCTTAACTTGGTGTTAAATTACTTGATGGGAGCTCCTTTCGAACCTCTACATTCCTGTAAATTAAGACTTCTAACTCTGAAAAAACTCTTCTTAGTGGCAATAACATCAGCCCGAAGGGTGAGTGAGCTACAGGCTTTATCCTGCAAGCCTCCTCATACTGTCTTTCATAATGACAGAGTGGTATTAAAAGTGAAACCTACTTTTCTTCCCAAAATTGTCTGCGTTTCATATTACTCAACAAATAACACTACCTTCTTTTTATCATCCTCCACATCCTGGGAAGGAAGAGGAAAGACTTCAGAGGCTTCATCCTAGACGTGCGCTGAGTTTTTACATCTCCATATTGGTTCATTGCGCCAGAATGACCAGTTATTTGTGATCTATTCACGTCACTGGCCATTAGCAAGCAAACTATATCCAGGTGTATTATACTAACTATATCGGATTGTTACAGACTGGCAGGGAAAGACCCTCCAGAACATCTAAGAGCTCATTCGACCAGGGGCATTGCAACTTCGTCCGCCTTGCAGATGTGCAGCTGCTACATGGTCGTCTGTGCACACCCTTACTAAACATTACAGTTTAGACTGCTCCTCTGGTCAAGATTCTGCTTTTGGAAAAGCAGTTTTGCACTCATTGCATACATAACCACACTAATTTGGGAGTGTATCAAAGATAAGGAATAGGTGGGAGGACACTATCCATTCGAAGTACAAGTTACTTACCCATGGTAATGTTCTTTCAACTGGATGTTCCTCACACGTATTCCTTATCGCCCCTCCCAACCTACCCCAGAGTAGAATTTCCCTTGCGGTTGCAGTCTACCTTCTCAGGGGGAGTAACCGTCAAATACAAGGTAGAGCTCCACTCGTCAAAACGGAACTGAGGCCAATGGACGCTGCGCGTGCTACATATACCTGAGGTGATGTCAACCTCGAGATGGAGGCCTCAGAGAGACACCGATTCGACAGGCATAAACGCACGTGCCACCTGCTGAACATTTTTTTTTCCGAGGCAGCAAAGCTGAGATATTGGAAATATCAAAGATAAGGAATACGTGGGAGGAACATCCAGTCCAATAATGTACTTTTTTTTTTTACCAAAGCCTCTTGGTACTTGTAGTACACTCACTTTGAACTTCTGTAGTTCTTGCCAGCTTTGCCTTCTGGACAATTTTGCATCTTCCTTTTCCTTCTTTCGTCTTGTTACCTTGCTCTCATTATGTTATGACTTTCAATCGGGATCTCGTTATCCCTTTCCACTTAGCTACAGTTCAACACAGCTGCAAAAAATTACTGTGCATGCGCGAGCCGCCGATGAGGAGCTAAACGCACCAGCTCCCGCCAGCCGCCAACATCCGGACAAAATCCTGCTGGCCCCCCCCCCCCCCCCTGGAGTCGGAGGCCCCCAACCGAGGGCACCACTGTGCAGTGGAACACCCCCGCAGGCTGACCGCCACATATCTGACAAAAATCGGAGCGGCCAGAGCAACAAACGAGCTGCAGGTTCCCCACTACCCAAGAGCCACCATTTGCAATCAGGCGGCCGCCGAATACACGCGCCACACCAGCCCTTCAGGCCCCCTGAAGGAGATCTGAGGGCGTACGCCACCCACGTGAGCCCCCGCAACACCCGTAACACACCGCAGGATCCAGCCCTGCAAAGACACAGAAGACCGCAGACACACGTGGTGAGAAGCCTCCCTCTCCCCTTTACCCCCTGCAGGAGTGCTGGACTGCCGATCGGAGAGGTGGGATACGGCCTGGGTGAGGAAGGCTCCCCCCAAGAAGACCTCGCCACGACAGGGGGTGGCCAACGGATTGCCCCCTGAATATCAGGTGCCTGCACGGCCGCCACCCATCGAGTACCCGGGGCGTCGGATCCTCCACACTGCTCCGGAGGTGAGGACCCCCCCCCTCTCTTCTGATCCTGCTGCCCTGGGATTCTGGGACCACTGGACCGCATCACATGAACAGGCCTACCCAGATACACCGCGACCAGCCCACCCACCGCTCACGGGCTCCAGCGCCAAGCAGAACCAAGGCCCCAGGCTATATACAGAGGGGAGCACCAGCAATACATGGAGATGTGCCAGGCAAGGAATCGCCTACCCCAGGCACCACTGGACACGTGCTGACCCCCACCTCGAGGACAACCACAGAACGGCTAACAGCGAGCCTCAGAATAGACAGCCGCCCCTCAGCGCTCCGCAACACTGGAGGAGACCTGGGCGCATCTCTACTAAGCCAGAAAAGGGGAAAGGAACCCCGATATGAACCCCACTCCCTCTAAGGTATACGAACTGCGGGATCTCCCCAAAGATCTTAACCACACTGGACTACCCGCAACAGCAGCAACCGCACACGAGGGGAACAGGCCGCATAGACATCTACCCCAGAGATGCAATAACTCTGGCCTACATCTGATACAAGCCCCTCAGGGCCCTAAATACAACCCCTGCATAAAAAAGGCCCACAGGACGAAGAAACGGGGCACCCTCTCCCCCGATCCACACCCCAAAACATGGGCAAGGACAAGGTCAAGCGGCAAACCCTTCAAAGCAAAATGGACCTTTACACAGTGGGTGCCACGCAGGGGCCCCCCACCCAGGCCCCAGAGAGTGACGAAGCGATGACCGAAGACTCCACCATCTCACTGACGGATATCATGAAGGCCATTGAGGAGTCGAGATCATTGCTAGAAGGGAAAATAGGTGGCCTGTCAACTGAACTCTCGTTCCTACGCCAAGACCTCCACAAAGTATCTGCGAGAGTGGGAGAAACAGAAGTGAGGATATCCAACACAGAGGACACAGTGAAACCGATTGTCAGAATCCGAGTGCTCGGATTCTTGACTCGCCTGTTTGCTTCTTGTGGATTTCTTCTTTGGGTTCGCGGGTTTTCTTTTCCTGGATGAGCGTGCCTTATAAAGGTAAGCTCTGGAGTCTTCAGGATCCAGTCTGCTGAGCTTCGGAGACAGCACGGGTCCGTGAGTCCCGTTCAAGGTGGCTCCGTGGCTCGGGTGAGGCGGCGCTGGTCCGACTCCCGTTCGCCGTGGCGCCGCGGCTCGGGCATGTTCAGTTTGTCCAGGAAGGGACCAGGAAGGAGACAGATAACTTGGTACAGAAATGGGCTTTAAGAAAAAGGGGGGGAACCTGGAAGGATGGAAGGAGGGTACCAGAATACAAGGAAAAGGGGCGAGACACTAGCACACAACTTGCCGGATGGAACGCAGGCAAGCAAAGCGTTGAGATGCGCGGAGGTGTGGGGGCGTGTCTCTTTTCAAGGGAGTATGAGGTCTATACAGACGACTGGACCGCACTGAAACATGGCGTCGGCCATGTTGAAGAGGAACGGATCAATGGCTATTGACTGAAGGACCAGGCAGACCAGAAGGGTCGATCTCGCCGATTCATGACAGCATGCCTCCTCCTAAACTCCAGTCCACCCGGCTTGCCTGGATGAGCTCGATGAAAACGTTGCAAAAGTCGTGGTGCATTCATATTGGAGACTGGTTCCAAAGTGCGTTCACTAGGCGGGTAGCCCTTCCATTCCACCAAATATTGGAGACAACTTCTTCTGTACCTGGAATCACAGATCCGGGACACTTCGATCTCGGTTTGATGTCAACAAGGAGTGCAGGAGGTAGAAGAATTGGCTTAGTTGACTGGTGGAAGGGTTTCAGTAGTGATGTATGAAAAACAGGGTGGATTTTCTTCCAAGTGGTTGGTAATTGAAGTCGAAAGGTGACTGGGTTGATGATCTCTATCACCGTGAAGGGTCCGTAGAAGCGAAGAGCCAACTTGTTGGGTCTTGGATGTCTGGGAAGATAACGTGATGAGAGCCAAACTTTATCTCCGACAGAGTAAGAAGGTCCGGGACGCCTTTTAGTATCCGCAAACTTCTTTTTCCTTCCTGGCCTTCCTTGGTTACACAAAAATGGACGGATCCTTGTCGTGGAATGATCTGAAGGCAAATTCCGCCACTGGAATGAGGAGCGATCAGTCATCTTGTACCTTAGATGCAAAACAACGTAAATTCTGTTCCAGGGTCTGGTTTACTCTTTCTGTAATCCCATTCGTTTGTGGGTGGTAACCAGACGACAATGCCCGTTGGATACCCAATTGCCTACAAAGATACTTCCAGAACCTGGAAATATATTGTGGTCCGCGATTAGAGATGATTTTGGAGGGTAGCAATCAACCGGAATATATGGGTGACAAATATCCCTGCCATCTCGGGTGCAGAAGGGAGTTGGTTAAAGGGGTAAAATGGGCCATGTGGGAAAAAAGGTCTATGGTGACCATTATGGTGGTAAATCCTCTGGAAGGAGGAAGATCCACGATGGCAATGTTTTCCCAGGGTCGAGATGGTACTTCCGGTTGAAGGAAACCTACTGGTTTCCTGTAATCGATCTTGTTCGGGTTGCAGATTGAACATGCTTGAATATAGGCGTGTACGTCGGAGTGCATCTGAGGCCACCAGAAGTTTCTCCTGATTGTCTGTTAAGTAGCTGTGATTCCACAATGCCCGGTATGGAACGTGTCATGGCAGAGACTCATGATCTTGAATTGGATCTTCGGGGTAGGAACAACTAAGCACTTGTCCTTAAAGAGGTATCCATCTGTGACTGAGAGAGCCCACAGATTATCAGCAAGATACTCCTTCCAAATGTCTGATGTTGCAGTCTCATTACGGATCATTTCTAAGAGTGAATTAGCCTGTGCTATGAACACCTTGTCGGGAAACATCTTGGGTAGGAGTGGTACATCCTCCTTTATATAATCCGATCTTCGGGATAGCGCATCTGCTAATACATTGGATGACCCAGGAATGGGTTGAATGCTGAATTGGTATTGAGCAAAAAAGTAGGCCCACCGTGCCTGGCGAGTGTTTCGGCATTCCATGGCCTACAAAACCTGGAGATTCCGATGGTCGGTCCTTACCACGACCGAATATCTAGCGGCCAAAAGGAGGTGGCACCAATCCGTGAAAGCATGTCTGATGGCGAGTAGTTCTTTCTCCAGGACTGAATGAGTTTCGCTAGGCTGTAATGTCTGCGACAAATAAGCTATTGGGTGTTCCAATACGTCTTCTGTAGCTTGTTTAAGGACTGCCCCAATAGCATGTTCAGAGGCATCCGTTTCTACCAGGAAGGGTTTGGTAGTGTCTGGTTGAGCCAGGATGGGTTCACTAGTAAACAGATGTTTGAGTTTCTGAAAGGCCATTTCTTGACAGGCAGTCCATTGGAAGAGAGTATCTTTCCGTAGCAGACGGACGATGGGTTGAACAATTGCTGAAAACGAAGGAATGAATTTCCGGTAGAAATTTGCAAGTCCTAGGAATGACTGCACCTGCTTCACTGTGGTTGGGGCAGGCCACGAAAGGATTGCTTCCACCTTAGATGGATCCATGGCTACTCCTTGAGGACTCAAAACAAACCCTAAGTATTTGACTGTGGTCACATGGAAAATAAACTTCTCGGGTTTGGCCAACAAATGATGTTGGCGCAATCTTTGTAGGACCATAGACTTGTTTTTCGTGTAAAGTCAAGTTTCGAGAATAACTCAAGATGTCATCTAGGTAGACAATCACAAAAAGAAACATGTCTGAAAAGACCCGGTCCATGAAGCGCTGGAAGACGGCGGGAGCATTGGCTAGGCCGAATGGCATCACCAGATATTCGTAGTGGCCGAAGGGGGTCCGAAAGGCCATCTTCCATTCGTCGCCCTCCTTTATGCGAGTCAGATGATAAGCCCCTCTTAAATATAGCTTGGTGAAAATCACGGCTCCTCGCAGGGCCTCCAAGATATCCAAAATGAGTGGCAAGGGGTATCTGTCTTTCAAGGTACATTTATTCAAACCTCTGTAGTCCAGACATGGACGGAGTTCCTTAGTATCCTTCTTCAGCACAAAAAATAGAGATGCTGCGGCTGGGGACTTGGATGGACGAATGGTTCCATTGGAGAGATTGGTGTCTAGATACTCTCGTAAGGCAGCCTTCTCAGGTTCTGATAGAATAAACATCCTTTCAAATGGTATAACTGCATTCTCTTCTGTGTCAATTGCACAATCTTCAGGACGATGAGGAGGGAGTGAATGAACTATGGCGGAAGAAAATACATCTGAAAACTGACGGTACACCTCGGGTACCTGGGTAATGGCAGAGACCGTGAGGTGTTGTGGTTTTGGAGGGTTCACTCCGGCGAACTGTTTGGGTTCTCCTGAAAGACAATGAGTGAGACAGAATTCAGAAACAAGGATCCAGCTGCCCAATTAATATATGGATTATGTTTCCGCAACCGTGGCATGCCAAGCACTTTAGGATAGTGAGCGGCCTTAATTATATCAAAACGCAGAATTTCTTGATGATTGTGGATAGAGAGCAAGAGTTCAGACGTTTGTTGAGTTATAGGACCGGAGGATAAAGGTTTCCCATCAATTCCTTCCACTGCTTGGAAAACCTCCTTGGTCTCTCGAGGAATATGTTGTTTCTGCGCCCATTCGTCATCCAGAAAAAGGCCCATGGCACCGCAATCCACCAGGGCTAGTATGGAATGTATTTCTTTATGGTGTGTTGAAAGGTTCACCTGGAGTAGCACCAGGGTATTGCGTGATGGACAGTCTTGTGAGGGTGAAGGGTCGGAGCAAGATTCCTTTTCCTGAAAATGGGCTCTGTTCAGGATCGGGAGCTGGCGTATCCCGAGCGGCGAGGAGGGGCAATTGGGCAATTACGCACTAGGTGTTTATCCGATGCACAGTACATACAAAGACCGCTATTGGTCCTTTGTGTTCTTTCCTGGGTAGAAATGGGGCCTCTCAAAGACCCAAGCTGCATGGGTTCAGGTTCAGGTTCAGATTGACCTTTGAGAGAGGCTTCTTGTTCCACCGGACTATTATAATCAGGCTGAGGTTTGGGTGGCAGGTTCTGTGTCTTCTTCTCCTCAGCCCCTCTTTCCTGTATTCTGAAATCTATCTGTAAAGACAGATCTAGGACGGCCTGATGGGAAGCCGGGCGGGCTACTCTGGCTAATTCATCCTTGACTTCTTCACTTAACCCACGCCTGAAGAAGGTAAAACAGGCTTCTGGGGTCCAGTTAGCGTCCTTGGCCAATTGTTTGAAGCGGGTAACATATGTCAACATATCCTGGTTTCCCTGCCGGAACTCTAACAGTCTTTCCTGGGCAGGATACACTTGTTCAGGGCGGTCAAACATGGACTTAAGTGCAGAAACAAATTCATCATAACTATCTAGCACTGAATCCCCAGCGGAGACCAAAGGAGTAGCCCAGGCCAGCGCGTTGCCAGATAAATGAGAGATCATGAACCCCACCTTAGCTCTGGGGGTTGAGAAATAATATGGTTTGAAGGTGAAATGAACCAAACAAGAGTCCAGGAAGGAGCGTAAGGTTTTGGGATTCCCATCATATTTATCCACAATGCCTCCTACCGATGCGCTTTCCTGATATGCTGAGTCCCTGGACAAGACAAGCTGTTTTAGGGCAGCGTTCTCCGCTTTAAGGTTTTGCACTTCAGTGGTGAGCTCCTGCATGCCTCTCATTAGGTCTTGGACAGCTGCCTCCATGACGGAATCAGTTGTAGTCTGTTGGCGTCTCAAACTGTCAGAATCCGAGTCCTCGGATTCCTGACTCACCTGTTTGCTTCTTGTGGATTTCTTCTTTGGGGTCGCGGGTTCTTTTCCTGGATGAGCGTGCCTTATAAAGGTAAGCTCTGGAGTCTTCAGGATCCAGTCTGCTGAGCTTCGGAGACACCACTGGTCCGCGATTCCCGTTCACGGAGGCTCCGCAGCTCGGGTGAGGCAGCGCTTGTCCGCGACTCCCGTTTGCGATGGCGCTGCGGCAACGGTGGCGCTGCGGCTCGGGTACGTTGAGTTGGTCCAGGAGTCCAGGAAGGAGACAGATAACTGGGTACAGAAATGGGCTTTAAGAAAAAGGGGGGAACATGGAAGGAGGGTACCAGGATACAAGGAAAAGGGGCGAGACACTAGCACACAACTTGCCGGACGGAACTCAGGCAAGCAAAGCGTTGAGACGCGCGGGGGGGCGTGTCTCTTTTCAAGGGGGCATGAGGTCTATACAGACGACTAGACTGCATTGAAACATGGCGTCGGCCCTGTTGAAGAGGAACGAATCAATGGCTATTGACTGAAGGACCAGGCAGACCAGAAGGGTTGAGATCGCTGATTCATGACACAGATGGAAAAACACCTGGCCACCATTACCCAAAAAGTGTCCCAATTGGAAAATAGAGCCGAAGACAGCGAGGGACGGGCCAGACGTAACAACATCCGGATCCTCGGGATCCCGGAAAAGGAGGAAGGACCCAGTGCCAAACTCTTCCTGGAAGATTGGCTGGCTGATGTGTTCGCCCCAAAGACATTTTCCAAATTCTTCTCCATTGAACGCGCCCAGAGAATCCCGTAAGGACACCCAATACCGGGAGCACCGCCACGGACACTGATGAACTTTCGTGACAGACGCCATCTTTCAGATGGTCCGCGCAACCGGACCAATCACCTACAATGGCGAACGAGTGGGCTTTTTCCCCCGATTACACCAGGGAAGTTCAAAAGGCCAGACAGCTCTTCGACTCGGTCAAAAAGAAGCTACACTCGCTAACTTTAAAATAGGCACTCTTCTGCCCAGCACTCTTGAAGGTACACCATAAGGTCATCACCCACCTCTTCTACTCACCAAAAGAAGCCTGGGATTGGCTGGAGACCCAAATCCTGAATGAACCGGGACCGCAAGGCTCCCCAAGGGGGACCCTATCCCAAAAAACTAGAGCTGACCACTCACCAAGGCAACCAGACACGCCGAATCAAAACTCGCCAAGACCCCAAGGTGAGAACGGCGTGGAGAAAGGGTGCAGGCGCACGGCAAAGATATGAACAGTGAAACATGGGCCACGACTCCGGAGAACAAGGACCCTGCGGTTGCCGAGGAAAGACAGTAAGCCTTAGGAACAGACGAAGTGAGCGATTCACAACACCGATTCCCAAAGCAGCTTTATAGTTGTAGGTTAAGTTCAAAGTTCAATGTTTGGACGACAGGTGCTTCCAGTTGGCGGGGGGGGAGGGGAGTACAGGGAGAGGGGAGTTTTAGCGGCACTGGCAACCGAAACCGCAGGAAAAGATGGCAGGACATGCAGCCCTTCCGACACAGGAAACACAAACACTCCACCTGGTGGGTCCGAGACACCCACAACACCCAGTCTCCAGTCACAGCAACAGGGCAACCTCCAGATATCCCCCTGCAAGATAAGCAATCGGCTACTCCAGGCCTACGCCATGCACCCAAAGGTAAAGATAGACCCAAAAATGGAAGGCAAAAAACAAAAACAGAGAAAACACAATACTCGGCCCAAGAAACTACCAAGACAAGAGATCCTATTAGAGGCCTCAAAGCGAGATCCATGCATCCCCTACAGGCACTGATAAACTGTCTCTCTTAACCTGGAACGTAAATGGTCTTGGCTCCTGCGTGAAGCGTCAGCTTGTGCTCCAATACCTCAATCGATACTCACCAGATATAGCCCTCCTCACAGAAACCCATTTAATTGGAACAGGCAATTGCTTCAAGAGGTCCAATTACTGGCATACATACCAAGCGGGGTTCACGAAAGGTGCCAGGGGCGTAATGATACTAATCCACAAACGGGTGCCCCTGCAGTTCAAGAAGGTTTCGGACCGACCCCCGTGGCCGATTTGTACTGCTACTCGCCGACATCTGGGGAGAACGATGGGGCCTAATTGCAGAATACGCCCCCCCACACTCACGAAGGAACTCCTTGGCGAACTACAGAACATATTGTTAGAAGAAGAGGCGGACCTGTGGGCCCTCGGGGGGGGGGGAGGGTGAGGGGGGTGTGGAGGGGGAATTTCAACAAAGTGATGGAGGTCACCGCCGATAGATCTCACAGAAGAACCGGAACCCGAAACACCCCGACCACCCTACACGTTTGCCGAGACACTGGGAATGTCCGATACCTGGTGATCACTGCATGACACAGAAGTCGGATTCTCGCTCTACCCCAGTGCACACAACATTTTCGAGAATTGACTATACCTTCATCCCCCGCAACATGTCCCACAGGCTTGTATCTGCCGAGTTTTTCGCAAGGGGAATATCGGACCATTCCCCACTCCTTATAACCATGAAGAATACCTGCCACCGCCCAGACACCACCTGGCACCTAAGCACTTACCACCTGAAGCTTCCCGAAATTGCTGAAGAACTAGAGAAAAAGACCACAGAATATTTCGAAATAAATGAAGGCTCAGTAGAATGCCCAATCTCACTATGGGAGGCGTATAAAACTGTCCTCCGCGGAGAAGCCATCTCTGCGTTCTCAGCCCACCACAAACGACGCACCCAAAAGATCGTGGACGCCGAGAAACGAGTGTCTGAATGTGAGGAACAACTCCTCGTGCAAGGAACCCAAACCACAAAGGAGGCCCAGATAACGGCCCAAGAAGCCCTTACCAACATAGCCCTGGATAATTGCACAGACTGCTCACCGACTTGTTCAAAGCTAAATCTATGAGAAAGGGGACAAAGCAAATAAAACCCTAGCCTGGCTGGAAAAACGCGAACAAACAAGGACACGTGCGGACTATCCGATCGCCTGAAGGGGAACTACTAACCACAGACTCCGACATTGCGGAAGCATTCGCCACCTTTTACGAAACACTCTACGCCCCACCCATAAGGGACCTTGCACCCTCACCTTCTAAATGTCTTGACCAGATCGACATCCCGAGACTCTCTGTACAACAAGCAGACCTCTTAGATGCCGTTATCACTGAAAATGAAGTGCAGGAGGCGCTCGCGCAGCTCCAAACCAGCAAGACCCCAGACCCCAACGGCTTCCCAACAGAGACCTGGAAATAACTCCGCACTGCGCTACCTGGACACATGCATCGGATGTTTCTTCGAAGTAAAGAACAAGGCGCACTTCCCTTAGACCTCAAAAGAGCGTGCATAGTGGTCATACCCAAAGCCGGGAAGCCCCCAGAAGAATGTGCCTCCTATCGCCCCATTTCGTTGATCAATGGGGAAGCCAAAGTCCTCGGCAAGATACTGGCAAACAGACTCCTCAAGGTAATCGAGTCCCTTGTCCATCCAGGTCAGTGCAGATTTATGCCCAACAAGTCCACCCGCATGAACCTCCGTAGAGTCCAACTTGCCCTTGATAGAGCCCCGGAAATATTGTGCCCACTGGCCCTCCTGGCGGTTGATTTTGAAAAGGCATTTGACTCAGTCGGGTGGGAAGCCTTGTGGGAAATCGTGGCCCGGATGAATTTTGGGCGAGACTTCATCTCCTGGGTTAGACTCCTATACGCATCCCCAGAAGCAACCATAAGGGTAAATGGCAAAACCTCTAGACTGTTTCCACTGGGCCGCGAGACCAGACGGGGCTGCCCCTTCTCTCCCCTCCTGTTCTTGCTAGCCATTGAACCACTAGCAATTAAACTCCGATCGGACAGAAACTGGTCTGGATTCACCTGGCCAGGAGGAGGAGAAGATCGGCTCTCGTTTTACGCAGACAACCTCCTCATATACCTTAGCAACCCTCTCACCTCATGCCCAACAATGTCCCACACCCTCATGGAATACCAATAATTTGCCGGCTTGAAGGTGAACGAGCAAAACACCATCTACTTCCCGATCCAGGGTGGTGACACTGCGATCCCCGAGACCTGCCCTTACCACTTCTGCATTCAAGAATTCACATATCTAGGCATACGGATCAGCCCAACCCTAGACGGATACCTCCAACTTAATCTGCAGCCTGTACTGGACAAATTCACCCAAGATTCTCCCACTTGCTATCACTCCCCCTATCATTAATGGGCAGGGCAGCTCTGTTTAAGATGAAACTCCCCACACTCCAATATGTTCTGCAAAATGCCCCACTCCCCATCCCCATTGAAACCTTTGCATGTATAGACCGAAGCCTTCGCACATTGCTTTGGGGGGAGAAACAACCCAGAATCGCTCTTACTACCCTCAAACGCTCTGTATGGGAGGGAGACATTGGATTACCATGTATACGCACGTACTATCTAGCAACACAGATAGGGGTGGTAAATGAATGGTTGCATGCTGATGCCAGACTACCACATATCCGCATTGAGATCGAAACTATGCACCCTGCATCACCCCTTCAAGTCCTATACGCCACCAGTAACCGAACCCCGAAAATATCAAGAATGTCACTTCACATCCGCCATACCTGGAGGAAAGCACATAAGCATATAGGCTAGCAAAACAAACACTAGCCCAGCCCATATGGTACAATACACACCTTCCAGAAATAAAGAGAATGGGCTGTTTTGAAAACTGGGAAAAGCAGAGGGATAACCACACTGGCACACGTGATCCAAGAGGGACGCATACTAGACTTCGATACTCTCCACGATAGATTTGATCTGACTCCAATGGACCGGTTCCGACAAGCAGAGTTGGCACACGCCAAACACACCCAATTCCCAGACATATCTAACATACCCCCCCTGCTCCCCCCTAGAGACCAATACTCTTCCGCAACGTATTCCATCCAAAGTCACCTCCACGCTTTACCAAGCCCTCCACTCTTTCGGAACTAAAGAACTCACTAAGCTGAAAGAGAAATGGGAAAGGAATCTAGGCGACCTAGAACCGGAGGATTGGGTGGACGCACTGATGTTCCCTCGAGAGATAGGGATCGAAGCCAAACTTAGACTTATACAACTCAGAATACTCCATCGCTCCTACTACCCTCGCACAGCCCTCGCCAGATGGGGAGGGACCAGAGATGTGACATGTCTCCGATGCAAACGGCAGACTGGTACCTTTTTCCACATGATATGGGACTATGAGGTGCTACAAACCTTCTGGGAGAAATGCATCAATATAGTATCCAACGTACTAGGGACAACAATTCCGGAATACCCCAAAATGATACTCCTGGGACCTGGGGGGAGGTCGACCTCACCAAACATGAAAAGTAGTTTCTAACAGTGGCACTAGGAGCAGGAAAACTGCTGACCACCGAAACCTGGGGCTCGGCAGACTCTATATGCTCGGACCGCTGGGTTAATGAACTAAGCATGTGTGCATCTATGGAACGCCGCATTTACAACGCACAGGTCTGCCCCCGGAAATTTGAAAAGATATGGGGGAAATGGCTAAAGGCATATTGAGAGACAAACCCCCCCCCCTCCCTACCCTCCTTTCCACACCCCACTCCCCCCCCCCCCCCTTCTTTCCCCTCTCCTCATCCCGGGACATGTCACACTGCCAGAACGACCACCTGTGTTCTGACTCGGAGGTGTGCTTAAGACTCCCCCAAGACTTTGTTTACTGCCATTGTCAACACTGCCATAATCTTCTTTCTGATGAATGCCTATGTTTGTTGTTTTGTTGTTTAAACCCAAATAAATAGTTATTAAAAATTTAAAAAAACACAGCTGCAAAAGCGTTAGTTTCTGGATAAGGTGAACTTCTCCCGCAGGACGCCTCTGTTATTTTGACAGGTGCGTGCGGTAGATTTCAACAAAACATTTTTCAATTTTTGCAACAGTTTCATTCACGGTAGCAACTTCGTTTGATTCAGACACAAGCGGTCTTGCATTCATCTCAGCAATGCACTGGTCGTGTGTCTGACTGTACAGCCATCAAGGCTCTCTAAAGACTATTCTTCTACTCCCCAACTCATTCGTCATCTGGGAGGGGAACAAGGCAACCTTGTCTTTCAGTAGAAGTTTCTTCCTCTTCAACATGGCTCCTTTGCTTAAACTCTTATGGCCCATTGATCACAAGGAATTCTCGCTTGGCCTTCCAATGAGTTCCAGCTTTCTCAAGCAGCCCCTCCGCCGCCTTCTTCGTGTCGCCTGGTTTGCATCTGCCATGGAGAAACTGTATCTTGTTCACGTGTCCAGGCTCGCTCAGAGTGTGCTCTTGTGCTGCGCCTTTTAACCATGTGGGGAGAGGTAATAGGGGTCAGGTGTGTACAATTAAGTGCCTGACCCGGCTTGATCTCATTATCAGGACAACATGAGGGTGGTTGGTGGTAGTCTTTCCTCTGTGTCGTGAGGTGTTTTATACGTGTGATCTTTACTGCTCCCAGTCGTCTCCTCTTTCCCACAGTACTATGTAAAGATGGACAGGGGAAGATGTGTGTTTGGAAATGTCCAGAAATGGTAGAGGGTTTGAGCAATTGTGGGTAACTGCAAAAAGGGGGATACCGCGTCTCGCCATCAGGTGTCTCGGCCCCACTCCCAGAGGAGCTCTCTCAGGTGATCCTCTTGCAGTTGTCCACTCCCAGCGTCTGAATTCAAAGGCGATGGCCGTGCACTGGCCACCTGAGCAAAGGATCCTTGGATTTTGGCCACCGGCTCTCCCTCAACCTGCCACCCCGTCCTTCTGGTCTGCTAGGCGTTCCACGGGCAGTGTGCAGGATTTTCTCTAAGGTGGCTCCTAATGGCCTCTTCCCAGTGTGCACCTCCCGTGTAACTCTCGGTCTCTGGGGGTGAACTCACAGCCCTCCAGGCATTGCGATGGGAAGAGATGCCTTTGTGCCGGTCGAATGTAGCTAATGGTCACTGCTACCACTTTGTAATAGTATACCAGAGGACGGGCGTGTTCACATCAACCGTACCACGGGTTAGCAGAGTATATGGGGCCCATCCAAACCCTTCCACCCAGCAGTAACGGAGAACTCCGCCAATGGGCAAATAGTCTTTATTTTCCAAAAGACAGGGATCACAGAGGAAACAATAATATCTCCGGCAATCTCAGCGTCTAAGTCTGTGTCACCCATTTTTATTCCTTGGTGACACTACGAACACCAATCTATCCCTGAAAAGCTTGGGTGGTGATATAGAAATCCCTTATGTTAATCATGCCATTGGTTCACCATGTCAGGCTTTGCCTGAGACTTCCCCAAAAACCATCTATTCCTTTGTTCCAGGGTCACACAATGATCTTTGGCCTATGCAACATTCTACACCTCCCCATTATCTGAGCGTCTGGATTGGCTGTGTCATGATCTCTGCTTCCAAAAGGTCAGGACTTACCCAACTCCCTTGGAAGCAGACCCATAACCCAGGTTCCGAGTGCCAATTAGTCCCAATTGGAACCTTTTGGACCCTGTCCTGGCGCCAGTGGCACTAGGCTCATAAATATGCCCAGTCCCAGCGCTGGAAGCGCCGGGCTCATAATGCTTGGGTGGACTTACCTGCAGCAGACCATGCTGCTTACTTACCTGCCAGTTGAGCCTCTGATCCTCTTCTGTTTGGGACTACTTTTCCTGTTGGGTGGGGCAGGAGCCACTCCCTAGGTTCAGAACACTGGAACTCTTCTGGAAAGCAGGAACTCTTTTTCTTCTAGGCGAGGCTGTGGAAGGAGACACCTAAGCACTACAGGAGGCTATTTAAACCACACCCGATGGATGAATCTTGCTTTGCGTTATTCTGCATCCTCTGCAGCAGAACGCTCATTGTGTCTTCTGCATCTGATCCTGGGCCTAAGGGAAAAAGGCTTACCATCCTGAATCCAGTCTTCAGCAACACCTATAAAGACAAGAAAGAACAGGTTAGCACTACGGTCTTCAGTGACAGCGCATCTCTTACCTGGTCCATTGGCTGTCACCAACGCCTCGCGCTGCATTCCGGCATCTGAAAGACAAGGGCTTACCTACTCTTCGCGTGCTCCGGAGGTCTTCGCACTGCATTCCGGCATCTGAAAGACAAAAGCTTACCAACTCTGCGCACGCTCCGGAGGCCTTCGGCGCTGCATCCCGCATCTGAAAGACAAAAGAAGGTGCGTTTAAAGACATTGGGTAACTTTAATACTCACGTGCCATTACTCCTTCCCACGCCGAACCCAGTGGGTTTTCCGGCACCCTTCAGCAGCTCCGAACTTGTACCTGCAAGATAAAAGGACAGTTAGTGCGCATCGTGAAGCAGGCAACAAGCGCTTACTTACGTGCTTCCAGGCGCTTCTATTCCTCACACGGGTTCCATCCTCAACTCACTTCGGCCCGTCATCCGCCATCGCCGGAACCCTGCAAAACAAGAGACATCATTACAAAAGACTTTTAAAGACATTTGAAATGCTCGGAACTTACCGTTCGTGCAGTAAACGACGGACAGCAGTCCTCTGAAGTCAAGAGGCCTGCACCCTTATCCAGTGAAGAAACTGGTTACGGCACCCTGCCCCGAGGCAGATGGAGAGCACGGCGTTCACTTACCTAAGACATCTTACTCTTCGAGTCAGACATACAGTGAACAGAGGTCCAGCCCAAAGAGCCAACCGTGTGTTACACATCACCTTTGAAGATACGGTATTCGCCCAGTCAAGACCGGCGCCTCTGCGGGAATCAGGTGAGCGTTACAGGCTGGAGCGGGTACCCCCAGGCCTGGGACCCTGTTCTGTTCTCAGAGTTCTGAGCTGGGGGTTCTCCCAGCCCTTTAAGATGGGTTGGAGATGAACAGTGGATGCAGAGTTTACTCAGACACCAAAAATAGAAACAACTCGGGTAGTTGGCAATAGATACTGTTTTAATATCAATTATCCAAAACAGGGAGTACAATGGACATCAACAAACATCCCTCATCATAATCTCTCTCGAGACTTCTTAAAGCATTTCATAAAAAATTACATTCTGATAGTAAAAAATCGTCATAGGTGACATTTAACCTGTGTATCACTAACTTCATCCTATGTGGCAAACTACAAAAACCTAACGGCGAGTGTGATAGGTTCTGCAAGTATCATTTAGGTGTACGATCCATACTAGGGCAGTGGAACAATGTGATTTGCTTCTTAGCATCTGGTGGGGCAATTAAGCCCTTCCTTAAAAATGTGTCACTATGAAAGTCACTAAATATACAACATCTAATTGGCTAGACAACTATAGGACCCTTGATCATGCGGTCCTCTATCATTGGTTACTTTCTAACCTCTGTCGGTACCTTCCCAACCTACGTTAGCAGCATGCACGCTGAAAGTCCAGGTACAGATGAGCTAGTCTCAACCATAGCTTCCCACCAATTAGCATATCCATCCATCACCTCAGTGATCCACTGTCAATGTGGTCTTTGAACTCGGCCTTGAACATGTTCTTTGCTCTGGGGAATTTAGGGAAGTGAAGGCACGCTCTGCCCTCGTGCGTAGGTGTGACCATCATGGTCGTCCAACTTCTTCTCCCCACGTGACTAAAGACCACGAAATCGAGCTTTCAGTGTATTAAAGCGCCATGCCTTCTGAACAGGAGCTTCTTTCTTTCACACGATTTGTATCCAATGTCGACTCACCCCAGACTGAGAAAGCCTTGGCTCATCCAACCTAGCCTTTCAGAGTTTCGCCTGTAATTCACTTGTTTTCGAACTGCGCCACACTGTGAAAAGTGGCCTTCATTCTTTTGCTTAGCTCTGCTATCATACATAGTGGGAACATCCATCCTTTACAGATATATATGCGCATGCTGAAAGCTATTCACTATAAAGCTAGACTTTAAGAATACTTAATCTGCTTATGTTTCGTAACATGTGTACACGTGTGAAATAACTCTATATATCTTCACTACTTCTGTAGCATAAGTTTCTTCATCTTGATCCCAAGATGAAATTTATCTCAATTACTTTCTTGATGCCATATAGAATTGTCTGCATTCTCTCATCTCTGCATCTCTTTTCTATATGTCACTTTGCTCTGTATGATGGTGGTGAATTCACCATTATTCATCATCCAACTGTCCTGTTTCTTCCAGGATTTCATTCAGATGAGCATCATATTGTTTTGTATGCAAGTATGGTTTCCTCAATGGGAACCTTGCCTCCCAGATTCTCCTAGGTATCAGTATTTTCACTGGTACTGCACATGTCTCGCACTCTGGCATCCAACACACAGGTGATGTGAGCGAGATGGTTGAGGTGGGGGTACTTAGCTCCTTCTCTGCAGCCCAGTGTACCTTTTCAAGGTAATGAGGCTGTGTCCCCATTGTTGCCACTGATATGACCACCTAGCCTGAGAGATTGCCTGCAGGTTGCAATATTCGGTGGACAACATATATATCAATCTTGTCTGCTTCGCTGGGAACAGCTCCTTTTCCCACCCTGAGTGAATGGCCATTGTTCTGTACGGCTGGGTCACGTGTGCGAGGATTACAAAACAATCTGCAATTATTGAGGACTTTATTCTGCATTTTGCAGGTGGCTCCCCGACTCAGGAATCAGGAATTGTCCTCCCACCCTTGTCCTTGGCTGCGAACACTGTCTCTGTACTTCGTGCTGCAGGGCCTGCATCTCTTCTTCCATGTTATGAGGCCTATGACTTTATGCAAATTCACTAGTCATTCTATGGTTTCCCTATAGTTTCTAATATCTTATTTAGGGATTAGTTGTGGTAGAGTCCTATAGGTTCCTTATACATGCCTGTAGCTTCTTATGGTTAGTTGCCATAAATTGATTGCAAGCGTGGTCTGTGTTTGCTTGACTTCCTTGCTTTTCTGCATTCGGCTAGTGAAAAGGAAAAGCTTTTGACAGTATGTTTATGTATCTGTACTCTATCTACAGAATGGTATAAGCATATTCTTCATGTGTGCCTGAGTAATTTCGTGCAGGTGTGCAAATTTGCTTCGTAACTATTGCTGCTATGTTGTGGTGTCACTAGTGACATCATCAAGGCTGGACTTTATCAGTCAACCTGATCTAGTGATGAGACACCCGTCTCTTCCAAGCCACCAACTGGATACGGTTTGACTTGCCGTCATAGAATATCTTTTCTCGGATGTGGGATACACTGGTGTGCCTGGTGGTTGGCCGAACAGTGAGTTACATCTTTTGTTTCTCATTCTTCGGACTGACATGCGCATAGGGGACATGAGGCCCATTCCAGGGAGCCCCCTCTTCACTGTTTTTCCCTGTGGACTTCCTGTATCCTACTTCTGGCATCTGCCAGAAGTCTTCCACTACAGCAAGAAGGTGTTTTCCCCTTTGTTTTTTCCTTCGCAATTGGATCGTTCCTTAGGGCAGGCCTCCTCTTACCCCTGTTACTCCAGGATTCGAGGTTGCTTCCCGAAAGGATAGTCCCTACCTCATCCACGAACTCAAACAAACCTGGCCCCATGTACGCATCAAAGACATTTATGCATGCTTTTTACAGTATGGGTTATTTTGGTGATTTTGAATGATGGACTGGGGCCAGATATCAAAATAACCAATTCTGCCATCCCCATTGACTCTACCATACAAAATCAAGTGCATTTCCTCCAGGAATCTGGTAGTTTTTAAAATTTGAAAAAAGCTGTCGGATTCAATAGGAAGCCATGTAATGTCTCCCACCATGCATGTTGTATTTGCGATGTTTGCACTAGGAACTGCAAAACATCCACATTGCATGGATGGATCTGCCTTAATGTAAGTGCATGTTTGTAGTCTTGTGTGCAATTTACCTGGACCTGACAATATCTGTGGGTTGTCCAATTGTTTTTATTATTTTTATTTTCCATTGATTAACACTGCTCCCCTTTGAAACTCCTATTCATATTGATTCTTTTGACGTTTGCCGGAACAGTTCAGATTGTTTCGGTATCCAATTCATTTTCTATGATAAATAATAAAATGGACTATTTTTATTGCTTGGTTGGGCGCTGAGATTGGGCCTCACCTCACACCTTTTATTAGTAAGGGTTGAGGTTGGCCTATGTTACCAAAGGAAAGGTAAGGGAAAGCATTGTTGTCTGTTGGTTTGCCCATCAAGAACACCCACCCCCAAAGTGGCTACTGCTCGCACATGGTCTGTACTGTGTATGTGAAATCAAATGTCCTGCAGGGTTCTACACCCCTAAATGTTCTTTCACTTTGCTGTATTGTACTTTTAGATCTCTGTGCGAGATGATTCAGTCAGTTCATCAAGCAGCTGATGTCAGAACGGTGTTGAAACTGAAATATGTGCAATTAATGGGATTGAAATCGCAAATGGAGGTATATACTGTGCTTGACACGCTCTTTGCTGTAAATAGCACACTGCAAAATTATTATTAGAATATGGTTTACCGTGTGCAATCAGATTTTCCCTGGAACATATGTCAGACTTTTCTGGCTTTGACACGCAAATAAGGGTGCTGCTAAAGTACTGCACAGCAGGTGGTTTTCTTTTGGTCTCTAGGTCTTTGCCACACTACGGGGCAAAAAAATGAATATGCACTATGTGAGAGGTGGCTCCTGGTGTCCCAGTCTGATTGTGGCAAAGGGTGAATTGTGTTGTTTTGCCCACAATTACAAATTAACAGGTGGACTCCAGACGGGGATTGTAGCATGAGTAGCGAAAAAGGAACTGTGCAGTGTTGATTTACAGTCTGGTAATGTTGAGTTTTTGGGATGTTCCGGTCCTCACTGATGACATGAGCAAGGGAAAGTGGGTGGTGTTCACTGAACACTGGATTAATATGGGCAAGGACTTCAGACCTGCTATTGACCGATCAAACGTCCATCACACTTGAACGTTTCAACAGACTGCTGCTTTAGAAGAGATGACTCCTTGATATGAAAGATTTCTTTTTTAGGCACCTTTCCCTCTATAGTCTATGGATCCCCAAACATTTTGCTTTTGTTTTACACCTTGTCCTGACTTTTTACAGAGAAGTCACTTACCTTGCCTTTTTGCTCATTTGTTATGGGGAAACTGACTAGTCCTTCAGACTGTCAGTACTGGGAAACTATGCTTTCATTGGGTCTTTTGAAATGTCACCTTTTTGGGTAGTACTCCTATGTCCCGTCCCCTTTCCTCCATACTTATGGGACATTCCTCCGTCCTGTGGGACGGGACTGGAGCACTTCGTAAAAGCATCAAAAATTTTGCAAAAATTGTAGTCCTTCCTCTCTTTCTGCATGGGGTACTGCACGTAGCTGTAACCCCACCCATCTTAGCTCCGCCCCACGTATCGCCCATCAGTCGTTTTCTCCGCGCGTTCGGGACTGGACGCACTTGCATCTGCGGAAGAATTTCTTCCTTTTTTCCTCCTCTCTAGCTTTCGCTAGTGATCGCGTACTAGTCTGTCTATGCCGTTTAAGATAGACTTCCCTAATTGTTCCTCGTGTCAGCGGCGCTTCGCAATGGCGGATCCCCATCCTCTTTGTTTAGAGTCTTTGGGTTCCGATCACTGTTGGGACTCCTGTTTCTTTTCTGATTCCCTTTCGGTCCGGGCGCTTCATCGATTGGAGCGGTGGGAGGAGGTATTCCAACGTGCTGCCCCATTGTATTTTCTTGCGTTTATCGAAGAAAAGAAGAAACGCCCTGTGAGTTCTTTGCTTTTTAGGGCACCCCGACCGGGGGACTCCTTCCCAGGGTCTTCCCAGTCTGGGAGGAGCATCGACCGTTCTGTCACCTGGGTGTGCCCTGAGGTGCCTTCTGGGCCTAAAAAGTGTACCAGAGTTTTCTCTGAGGGTCTCCATAAGAGGCCTGTGGACACCGGAGTACACTCCGAGGCCCCTCCGGTGGGGGCTGCCTGTAGACCTAGTTCTACTGAGTCGTGGGGTACCGGAGCTCGTTCCGAGGCCTCCTTGTCGGCTTCCCTCAAAAGTACCGGGGTGCGCCCCGAGGCCTCGACTGGGCTTGGTGATACCGAACGTATGTTCGAGGCCTGCTGTGAAGAGGCTTCTACCGGACTCAGGTCAGAGGTCCCTCGTACAGCAACCAACAGTTCTGAGAGGCCTAAGAAGGCCTTATCGGTGAAAGTGTTTCTCACTGTTCCCGCTCCTGTGGCGACGCCAGAACCGTTGAGGGGGAAAGGAGTGAGTTTTCAAACCGTAGTTCCTCCTTTACCGGCAGTGCCGAGGTCCTTCCTGTGAAGGCTAGTTTGGCTATTGGTATGTTGCAGAAACATCCCAGGGTGCATAGTACCAGCTCGGCCGAGGTTCCATGTGTAAAGGATAAAATGAAGACTCCTGATCCACCGATGGGGACCCCTGCCTCACTTCCACACGTGTCGCAGTTCCCCCCAGGTGATGGCAAAATGGCGGCCGTTCCCGCCACGACCACGGTGGCGGTTTTGGGTGCTTCCCCTACAACTACGCCATCGGCCTCAGGTGTAGGGATTGGTTCTGTTGGTGAACATAAGGTTCTTTGTGCACATCAGTTTTGCCCAGTTTACGACTGGCACGCTCGGATGCCCCTTCTGCACAACATCTCGCTGCCTGTGGGTTCAGCACCCTTGATTTATGTGGACACCTCTGGGGATGGGCCTGCTTGGCAACCCTCCCCTCTGTGTCCCTAGAATTATCCCCTTCATGAGAGGCCTTCTCCGGCAGCTCCAAAGCTTTCTCTGGAGGATGCTTTTTTTCACCAAATTTCAGGTACTCATGCGTACCGACCCGATGAGAGAGTATTTCAATGGTCCTTTTTTTAGGGAGATATGCCCGCCGGCTCCACCCGCGCCTCCGGTGGTTCTGCCGGCGCCGCCTTTGCCTACGGTGTCTCCCACTTCCCTTCTGCCCTTGCCTCCGTTGTCCCCGGTGGACAAGGCGATGCCCGACGTGGTTCAGCAGGACCCTGACCTGTCGGATGATGCGCAGGGCGATCAGGACAGCGAAGACCAGCCACGCTCTATTAATTGGAGCCTTTCACGACCGGGTGCTGGAAATGTCTTTTGGATGTTCCAGTGCTTGAGGCACCTGCTCTGCAGGAGGGTGTGCTTTCGGAGGCATTCACCTTGTCTCCTTCGGAGCGTACCGGCCTGTTCTTGCAGAAGGATGTTTTGGCCGAGGTCCGTTGAGTCTGGGAAAAGCCCCACTCTGGACTTTTCGTCAGTAAGAAAATTGACACGCGCTACAGTCTGCATTCTTCGGAAGAGGTGGTCCTAGCATCTTGTCCGCCCCCCCTCCTCCACGGTCGTTGCTGCGGCCACTTTACAGTCCGGGCCTGCAGCATCCTCTTCTGCGACGGCTACTCAGGTCCTGGTAAAAGAGGACAAGCTACTAGACTCCCTTGGGAGGAAGATTTTCGCTAACTCTGCCCTGCAACTGTGGCAGGCCAATGCAGAACTGGTGTTAGCGGGGGCGAATTTGAAGATGTGGAAAGGTCTGTCGGAGTTTGAGGATTTCATTCCGGTCGAGAAGCTAGAGGATTTGAAGGCCGGATCGTCGGTTGCCAGGGTCTTGGCCCAGGATCTGCTGGAGGCCGCAGCTCATCACGTTGACACTTCGGCTCGGGCCTTGTGCTTGGGGTTGATACCTCCCGGCAGGCTTGGTTGCACGCCACCAAGTTCTCAAAGGAGGTGCAGAACAAAGGGCTGGACCTGCCGTTTGACGGTAAGGAGCTTTTTCATTCCTCAACGGATGTGGAGCTGACCAAAACAAAAGACAGCACCCAGACAGCCAAGTCCTTGTCCGTCCTGGTTGAAACCACTTTTAGGACCCAGAGACCGTTGTCACAAAGCCGGCCCTGCTCTGGTTTCAGGGGGTTTCTAGATCGGAAATCCCGCAGAGTGGATACCCCTTCGGGAAATTCCCGCTGGAGGCAGCAACGGACTCGGTTTTTCTCCCGCTCCCCAGCCTCCTCCTCCGGTTCAGGTGTTAACACCGCCGAAAAACCTGCCAAATGAGGGTTCTCTGCGCTTGCACAAGACCCCGGTGGGAGGATGCATTGCGTCTCATTGGGAAGCGTGCCAGACCATCACTGAGGACCGGTGGTTCTTGTCAGTCGCTCGGGCGGGCTACCTGTGCACTTACCTGATGCAGACCATGCTGCTACATCCAGGCCCTCTTGAGGTCTGAATGGAACTACTTTACCTGTGGGACTACTTTCCACCCAGGTGTGGTCGGGGAAGGATACATACCTGATCGGTGGAAGGATACACACTTGGAACTTCTTCCAAAGCTATTTAAACCACACCCGATCAGCAACTCACGCTTCGCGTTGTTCTGCTCCTCGCAGCTGGACGCTCACCGTGTCGGCTCCTGCATCTGGACCTCAGCCACGCCTGTCAGTATCCTGGATCACCTGCAAAGGGAGACAAAAGGGAGACAAAAGACCTTACCTGCTAAATCAGCACCACGGAGACATCACACCGACGATCCTGAAAAGGAAGACATCATTTTTAAAAGCATTTCGCTGCGATCGCTGCAGCACTGCATTTCACTCACCTATCCTGGACGCCTCCATCTTGAGCAGCGATCATCCGGATCCACAGCCACTTCCCAGAGCCTAGAGAGAAAAAGACAAGAACAAGGTGAGAGAAGGAAAGGAATAGGAAAAGCTCAGTTTCCTTCTAAGACTTACCTGTTGCGTCATTCCCATTTCATTTCGGGTCTTGCCGCTTCCAGGCATTTCCCGGACCCCGGCCCCCATGGGGAAAAAAGACAAAGACATTGAATGAGCGAATGCAAAGACATTACCCGAGCGCTCATCCAGAACTTACCTGTCATTTACTGGAACTGCACGTTTCACTTCGGGTCGGCGCCATATCTCCGGCATTCCGAACCCCGGCCCCTAAGGGGAAAAAGACATAAGCATTAGCGCTTGCTGCAACAAGACAATGAACTTTATTATAAAGTTTGGACTTTTGAACTTGCAGCAGAACTTTTACCGCGCCTTACCTGAATAGTCAAGCTTACCTGAATTCCCATCAATCCTCAATCCAGTGAAGTAACTGGGTTTCTAGGCGCCCCTGCATCAGAAGCAGGATGAGAGCTCATCCTTCCTGACCCTAAGGTGAGACTTCACGGGGAATCGTGGAAGGGTATCGTGAAGGGTTGGAAGAGAGTGGGAGGCTTGAGCATAACTCAGTCAGTAGGTAATACTCCCTTTTCACGCACAGGGGAATATTCCTGCGAGCCAGAGTAGAGGGGACCTTCCTGTCCATCTTCAGGGTCCTGCGCTTCACCATTGAAGAAGCACCAGCACTCGAAGCCAGACCTGCGCCTCCGTGGGAATCAGGTGAGCGTTACATCGCCCTTTCTCAAAGCCGAGGTTCAGAAGTTGCTGGACCTCAAAGCAGTGGAACCTGTTTCGCTAGGGGAGCGAGGGGAGGGCTTCTACTCCCAACTGTTTACGGTGCCCAAACCCAACCAGGCTGGCCTACGCACCATCCTAGACCTTTACCAGTTCAATCTTTTCCTACCCCAAGGGAAATTCAAGATGATCACGCCTGGCCAGATAAGGTCCTTTTTGCAGATGGGCGATTGGCTCAGCGTGGTAGACCTTCAGGATGCGTACATGTATATACTGATCTGGAATCCACAGAGGAGATACCTCCGTTTCTCTGTGGGAGAGGAGCACTTCCAGTTCTGAGTGCTTCCTTTTGGCCTCAACTCGGCGCTGCGTGTCTTTACGAAGATGATGTCGGTGATTGCGGCCCATCTTCGTCTGCAGGGTATTCATGTGTATCCGTACTTAGACGATTGGCTCCTGCGCAGCCCTTGCCCGCTGAAAACCGCATGCAATCTTCAGTCTCTCCTCCAGCTCTTGTTCTATCTCGGGCTGTCGGTGAACTGGCGTAAATCTTCCATGATGGTCTCTCAGGACTTGATTTTCCTGGGTTTTCGCTGGAACATGATCGACTGCAGGGTTTACCTGACCGGGACAGAATGGCGGATCTGTTGGCCATGTGTCAGATGTTTGCGCAGTCGGAGAGCATGTTGGCCTGGTGGTTCCAGAGGCTTCTGGGCTTCATGGCTTCATTCGTTTTGGCTTTACCTCTCGCTCGTCTCAAGATGAGGCGGACTCCGATGGCTCTTCGGAGTTCCTGGTGTCAGGCTGTGGATCCGGACTCCAAGTTGATTTTGATTCCTGCTTCCATGAGGACGGACCCGGAGTGGTGGTCGTCTCTCAGCAACCTGTCGGTGGGTGCAGGTTTTCAGGACCCAACCCCGATGGTGACGGTCACAATGGACACCTCCCTATTGGGGTGGGGTGCGACGTTAGATCTTCTTCCGGTCTCGGACCTTTGGTCGCCTCAGGACAAGCTCCTTCATATAAATCATCTGGAGCTCCTGGCGATTTTGCTGGCGCTCAAAGCGTTCAGACCAGTCATTGCCAGCAAAGTGGTCCATATCCGCACGGACAATGTGGTGTCAATGTATTACTTCAATAAGCAAGGGCGTACCAAGTCTCCCCTGCTTGTGGACCTGTCCATCCAGATTTGGGAGTGGGCGATTCGTCATGGTGTCTGGCAGGTAGCAGTCCACATCCCGGGCCAGCTGAACGTTACGGCAGATGCCCTCAGTCGGCGGACGATGGTCAGCTACCAATGGGAGCTGAAGGCGGAGATCCACTCATGGATTTTCCTGCATTGGGGCACGCCGAAGGTGGACCTCTTTGCGACGTCGACAAACAAGAAGCTTCCTCTGTATGCCTCCAGGAATGGCCTGAGATCCTCCTCTCTGGGGGATGCTCTTGAGATTCCTTGGCACAACATGAGGGCTTATGCTTTCCCGCCTCTAATTCATCGGACGATTTGCAAGCTAAAGAACACAGTGAACTGTTCGCTTCTACTCATAGCCCTGTGGTGGCCGGCCAGGTTCTGGTTCTCAGAACTTCAACACATGTCGGTGTGTGCACCGATCAGGCTACCAGTGACTCCCGACCTGCTTCACCAGGTTCAGCAGCTGTGGCACCCCTCCCCACAATCGTTCAGCTTGGCGGCGTGGTGCCTGAGTTCAGGTCCTTAGAACATCTCAACCTGTCTGCTGATGACATGCACATTATTCAGGCAGCCAGGAAACTCTCGACCAGGTCTCAGTACAAGAGCAAATGGCTTAGGTTCTGTCATTGGTGCTTAGACAAACAGCTAGACCCAAGGGGGCTACGATTGACACTGCTGTCCTTCCTATCCCACCTTGCAGAGTTGGGTATTCATGTTTTGTCGTGCAGAACGTATCTTTCGGCGGTATCCGCCTACCAATCCATGGACCAATGCTCTTATTCTCTGTCTTATCCAGTGATTAGGAGACATTTTGCAGGTTTGATGTGCCTTTATCCCCCAGTTTGCAAACCGCATCCTACGTGGGATCTGAACGTGGTCCTTACAGCGTTGTGCCATAAGCCTTTCGAACCAATAGCCACAGTGGACCTTAAGCACCTTTCGTGGAAGGTGTCTTTTTTTGGTTGCTGTTACTTCAGCAAGGCGCATGAGTGAGCTCCAGGCTTTGTCAGTGGAGCATCCCTTTTTGGTTTTCCACAAGGATAAGGTGGTCCTATGGACCACCTTACTCCTAGTCCATAGTCCCCTTTCCTCCATACGCCCGCCCGCCGTCCCCTCTAATAAGCTTCCTCTGTTAGTGCTTAAAGGTCTCTGACCTGGCGATAGAAGAGGACTGATGGGCGATGCGCGGGGGCGGAGCTAAGATGGGCGGGGTTACAGCCGCGTGCAATACCCCACGCAGAAAGAGAGGAAGGACTAACATTTTTGCAAAATTTTGATGCTTTTACAAAGTGCTCCGGTCCCGTCCCACAGGACCGAAGAATGTCCCATAAGTATGGAGGAAAGGGGACTATAGACTAGGAGTAAGGTGGTCACTATGGTGAGTAACCTAGTTATTTTTCTATATTGCACACAGCAGCTTTCATTGCAGTGCAGTGGGGATACTTTTGTATCACCTGAGACGTCTACCAAAGATATATTAAATGTATCTTAAGACAAGCTGGTGGTTTACAATTTTTGCTATAATTTTAGTGTGCCCATTGATGTTTACTTCGTTTGGCTACTAGAAGTGGCTAGTGTCCTAAAATGGCTGTGCCACGAGATGTTTCCCTTATTCTTTGGCCATTTTGTTCTTTGGCCTTCTTCCTGCCTTCTCAGGAATCCTCTTTTATGGTCCTGCATTTGCCCAGGAAAGCTGCTGTTTTCGTGGACTAGTGCATGCCATGTATGTATGGTCCCAGGAAGTAGGCTGGGACATTCTGTTCTTAATACAAACTGGTGCCAGTTAGTCTAGTGTGCATGCACGAGGCAGCCCCACAGTGGTCCCTAATTGGACCACTGCCGGTGTGCATGACTGGTGCAGATCCTTGCTATTGGAGTGCTGAGTTTGATCACTCACTTGAATTTAGGATGAGAAGAGGAGTCCTGCAGCCATTTCAGCAGATCAGAGGAGGACCCAAGTATACTGTGTAGCTATGCAGCTGACTGAAGGACGACTTTTGAAGAGGCTTGGCAATGTTTCCCTCAACTGTCCCGTTGAAGACCTGCTGGACTACTTGACCTGGGAAGGCCCTCGTTCGTGCTTCGACCCTTGGACATGTGGGATCAACCAGTCTCAACACCTTCTCGCGATCCTCCAGCCTGGAGCCTTCAGAAGTGTCCTCAGCCACCCAGTGGATTACTAGCTTTTTTTTTTTTTTTGCGCTTCGGTGTCAGAAGTGTCGCCATTCTGCATTTTTGGCCAGAACTTCGGTAGTCGCCAGCTAGTCTTACAAATCACCTTCCTGCCAAGACTCAGCGTCTCAGTATACAGGGATACTGTTCTGGAGGGCTTCCTTTGTTTGCGACTGGAGAGACGCCTCGTGTTGCCCATTTGTGATGGTTGTCGCTGGGACCGGCCATCCCCCGTTTGGGAGAGTGTCCTTTAGAGTCCTGCTGCATTTCTTCACCGGAAAGGGTTGCACTCAGCTCCTGCACCGCACCGGAAGCTTCCTTGCACCTGCAGCTCCTGCACATCTTCTACTGGATCCAACAGTGGGAAAACATACCTCCAGCGTCCCCCATTCGACCTGCCAAGTCCTTTGGGAAAATCGGAGTATGGGAGTTGAGTAGTCGCAATACTTACTGGTGCCCCCATCTCCTTCATTATAAAGTTTGTGAAGAACTTTGATTTATATTGCATTCCATTGCTTTTTAAACATTTATTTAAAAAGCTGATCTAAAAGATAGTAAAAGTACTTTGCTTAGCTGTAAAAAGTACTGAAGTTTTCTGGAACATTGTTCAACCCCACAGGAACTTTTTTTTAACTTTATTCCCTCTCCTAAAATAACTTTGTGAACTTAAAAAAAAAGCCCTATTCAACTTAGGGTTGGACTGATAAACACTGGCGAATTGTATGCATTGTTATAACCAAAGGTGACTGTATAGATATTTTATATTTAGAGTGTTCTGCGATATTACCTGCTTGATTCATTTATTTTCTTACTGTGTTTTCTTGCCTATAATATAATATATTTGTAATTACCAGTCTAAGTAGAATCATTGTGTGGACTCATTGTGGATCCCTGACCCCACTTGCCTCTCCTGAGACTTACCCATGACCAATATTCCTCGTTTACCTTGATTCATTTGGCTCAACTCAACTTCCCCTGTTCACTATAACTAGGGTGGTCTCCTGATCCCTGTCCACCAGGCCAGATTTCGAAATCCACCTCAAAACCCCTGCTTAGTAAGCAGGAGCTGGATATCGCATCTGACATGTTGTAAAGTTTCATTCTGGAGGCTAGGGAATGGGCTTCGTGTGAGCTTGCGATTGGGGACCACCACCTAATCCTCGATGCAGGTATATGTTGGATCCCACAGGATACCCAGCTCATCCCTATCCCTATCCTTATATCCATGGCAAACCGTGGTAGCTGTGAACTCACATGAGGCCCAGGAAACAGTCAACCCATGGAAAGAATGACGGGCACTGCAAAACAGACCAAGCCACTCACAGGCAGCTGATGCGGACATCTGTGGGCTTCTAAGTAGATCCAGGGACACCTTTCTTATTGAGAGTGAGTCATTTCTGAAACTCGAAATCTTAGGGCAAGACATAGAAGGGGAAACGGCCATGAAATGTTTCCAAATGTACATGCTAGATTATTGGCTTCTGGTGCTATGGTGCAGTATGCAGCCAAATGTTGTCACCTGGGTTATCTTTAGTTCATGGAAGTGAGGTTATCTTTAGTTCATGGAAGTGATACCAAATCACGGTTCATGATCAACACAACTTATCGTGCCTAGGCAATTAGATGTTCGGGCCACAGCCCACGCTGGGATAAAAAGGGAGAGGACCCTGAAAAGTGTGGGTGTTGGGAGTTTGGAGGGAAAGATGCATGTTGGACTGTGGCGATCTGGCTAAATGCCTGAGGCGACAGTGGAGTGGTGGAATGGAAGAGAGAATGGAGTGAGTGTACAGAAGGAGCAGAGTGTACAGAAGGATCTGAGTTGAATTGTTTTGTTTATTTTATATATATATATATATATATATATATATATATATATATATATATATATATATATATATATATATATATATATATATTCACTGAAAAAACTTTGTTAAAGGGATGTTATGGTTCCAAGTAAAACCGAAAACCCCCTGAAATTCACAAGTTATGGTAAGCTAAGCAACCATAACTCGTGCCACCACTGTGCACTGCTAACACTAACACCCGGGAAATCAAAGATGACATCACAAATGGCATTGATGACATCACTGATTACATCACATATCTGGGCCACTTGTTTTTGTTCCTTGACATATATAGGCCAGGTGGTTTTGTTCACTGGCAGTCAGAATAATGCATTTAAAAAGGTGCTATATATCTAGAAGTTAACCTTCTCATATGTTCTTTAAGTACCTTCCTTAGGGTTTGGTCTCAGCTCATGGTGCACATACATGGGGAAATGAGCAGACCTCAAACGCACAATTCATTTGTATACATGAAGATAAACTTTAATTTAATTAATATTTTCTGATGATGCAGTTTCTTTCTTCCTTACTTTAGTTTCCCTGTATGTGTCTGATTTGTATGCATTGTTGTGCTTCATATGTTTTGTTTGTACCAGCACAAGTGCTGGAAGTCTTGAATTGTTATCTAGTTATAACATGTTTAACATTACTCAAAACTCTGATAAGGGAGCATTCATTATTGTACTATCCAAAATTACAATATTATAAATTGTGTACTTCATTGCCTATGTTTATATATGATTAGGTTTCTGTATTAACAACAACACTCCAATACAATGATATTAGAGGAGTACATTCTTTAATGGATAAAGTAGTTCATGATGGGTCTCCCGATCACTCCTGACATCTTGTTATCAACAATATAAACACAACTCCTTGTAGAGACTTCATCAAAATGTATTTCACGT
Organism: Ambystoma mexicanum; assembly: GCF_040938575.1. NCBI lineage: Eukaryota > Metazoa > Chordata > Amphibia > Caudata > Ambystomatidae > Ambystoma > Ambystoma mexicanum. Next base: position 143,484,748 of record NC_090929.1, read on the forward strand.
GTGATGTCATCAATGCCATTTGTGATGTCATCTTTGATGTCCTGGGTGTTAGTCTTAGCAGTGCATGGTGGTGGCGCGAGTTATGGTTGCTTAGCTTACCATAACTTGTGAATTTCAGGGGCTTTTCGGTTTTACTTGGAACCATAACGTCCCTTTAACAAAGTTTTTTTCATTGAATTTCATAGGTTTTTACCAGTGCATGCTATTTTCCTACAACTTACTAATATCATACTTGCCCAATATAGCAATATTTGTGTCCAATTTCCAAAGTTTCACCTTAAAACTCTGCCATTTCACACAAGCTGGAATAATTTTCAACACTTCTATAGACTTCTTGCAACTATTTCAACTAGTTTTGCATCCGTAGACGTCTACGAACATCTGACTTCATAGCGGACATTCCGGACAGTGCCACATGAGCATACGCTGGCGCGCGGCATGATGCCGTGTCTGAGAACCCGTCCGCACTTCACAATAAGATCTCTGCTTGGCGGACAGTTCAGAACTGCATTTTCTACTGATCTAGGAACTTCCAACTTCAAAATTTCCCTTGCACAGCTCCAACACCTATCCCTACTCCTTATCAATTAACAAGCTAGTACACAGTACATACTTTTTGCAAAACTGCTATTTATCTTAAAATGGCGTCAGCTAATGCCATCCCTCCTCCCCAAGAGCCACCACCACTGCTATAATCAAGGAGCATTAGAAACAGTGCCCCCTAACTTAGAAATAACACACACGCAACATTTTCCCTTGTCCATCTACCCCTCCACATAAGTGTTTGGTTGCTCTTCCCTCATTTCCCTCCCCACCTTTCGTTCTCAGCTCTCCTGCCCAAAAAAATACATCCAAAAACAACAAACGACATATTCCTTTAGAAACCACCTTTCACAGTTAAAAAATAGAACAAAAAAAAAATTTATAGACTCCATCTACCTTATATTTCTCAGTAAAATACATAGACTAAGATTTTCCAACATTTCCATTTGCATTTTGTGCTATGCTAACGGGAATATTGTGGCGTTCATCCTCCGTTCCAGGGACTGGAACAGTGGATACCGGCCCAGCAGCCCAAGTTATCAGCCCAAGCGAAGCAAGGGTGGATAACGAGTTCTCTGGACCTTTATCCCCCCATTCCAGCCCCTGAAATGGGGGATGAAGGCCTTTAGCACCCTAGGTTCCCAAAGCGGGAACGCGGGGTGCTAAAAAAATAGAATTTTTCTTCCAACACCGGGACGCCTGCGGCATCCAGGTGTAGGAAGGAAAATCCTTTTCCAGGATGGCCACCATGGAAAGGGAAGGTGAGGGTTCCATACAAGGCCCCTCCTCGCTTTCCATAGCAGCCTGCAGAAGGCAAAAAGAGAACCCTATCACCATATTACCACTAGCACATTTTTCTTCCCTTTCAAATCTATCCTAATTTCGAATAGCTTTACCACAAAGCCAGACCCTGGTTGACCTTGCCACTTTAATCCTATGTTTTGTCCCTTTGGTCATGGCCAGTAGCCAGATTGTCTGGATCATGACCTTATTCGAAGACCGTTCGATCTTTTCTTTTATGGAGAGCCATTTGTAGTGTCTTCTTGTAGCTGAAATGTGCTCTCTTCTCTGTATATTTAATGCAACTCTAAGTGCATTGTTCTGCATTATTTGAAGTTTTTGAGCACAGACTTATTAGCTCCTAAGTAGAGACCATTACAATAGTCCAGTTTGGACAATAGAAGTGCTCTTGTTAATATAAGATAACTTTCTGTTGATAGTAGTGGTCTGCAGGCCCTTATCAGTTTGCCCGTATAAGCGGTGGCTGAGGCAGTCATATTTACTTGTTTAAGTTAGAAGTAGCGTCAAGATAGAAACCTAACGTTTTTACTTCTTTGGCTATTGGGATATTATTCCTGTCTATACTGATAGTGGCATAGATGGTGCTCATTTTGTTTAGGTTGGCTGGTGAACCCACAAGGAGGAGTTCCGTTTTGTCGTCATTCAGGCAGAGGTCCTGTAGGGCCATCCATGCCTGAATGATTGTGTAGATTTCGTTCACACGTTGTACATCAGTGTCATGATTGCCTGTGAGGGGTAGGAGAATCTGGGTGTCGTCTGCGTAATTCGTGTAGGTGACACCCAGACAGTCCAGTTCATCAAACAGAGGCTTTGTACACATTTTATACAAACTAGGGGATACAGACTCGCATGGTCCTATTGTTATTGAATCCAGGTGATGGCTGTCTTGGAAAAGTCCACCGACAGATCCAAAAGGAGCAGGATAGCAAGTCTTCCTTTGTCTTTAGATCATCAATCTGGCTTTTTAGGTCAATGAGGGCTGTTTTTGTCACGTGTTGTGGTCTAAAGCCAGATTGGCGAGCCCCCTGGAGTTTATTGACCTCTAGATAGTCTTGGATTTGCAAGTGTGCAACTATGTTCAATATTTTTAATAAGAAAGGGACCGTAGTAATGGGTCTGTAGTTTGTGGGGATAGTCGGGTCTAACAATTGTTTTTTGAGCAGTGGGAGTACCCAGGATTCCTTCAAGTTGCTAGGTACAGTACCTCTTGAGAAAGGAGCGTTAATTAATTTGGTAATGAATGGTGCCAAGTCTTTGGTCGCATTTTTAATAACCTGTGCCGGGCAACTATCACCCTGGCATCTTGAAGGTTTCAGTGAGGTGATAATTTTTTGTACCTCTGGTATCGATAAATTTGCGAATTTAAAGCCTTGAGATTGTTGGGTGAGCAGTACTTCTGTCAGTTTAGTTGGGGCAAATTGGTTAAGTTATAGCGTTTATTTGCTATTTTTGTTTGCAAGGTGGCAATTTTGTTGGTGAGAGCATTCTGAATGGTAGTGCACCAGACTTTATCTTTTATGCAAAAGTCAGGAGGTGGTTTGGGCGACTCCATTTCTCTCAAGATGATGAAAAGCTCTTTCGTGCTGGAACCATCTTCATTTATTCTATTGTTTAAGTTATCGCGTTTACTACATATGATCTCCTCTTTGTATTTAGCAGAAATGTTGGTTAGGTTAGTTTTGTTCTTTGACAATGGGGTGTTTTTCCAGAGTGTTTCAAGTTTTCTTTTTTCAGAACAAAGCACCTTTAGCTCAGGGGTAAACCAGGAATTTACATGGGCTTTTGGTTTCTCTTTGTGCATTTTGAGGGGTGCAACTATATCTAAGGCTTTGCACATAGAAGAATTGTAGGATTCTACTAGTACGTTGGGGTCGTTAGTGTTTAGTAGTGAGTTTAAGGTGGGGATTACCAGAGGTAAAATTGCCTCGGCCATGATGTTATGTTTCTAGTAGGGCATGGCTGTGCTAAAGGACAGGTTTTGTTACCTAGTTTGTTGATAGTAAGCTCAAAGGAAACAAGGTAGTGATCAGTCTACAATTGAGGTAGGATTTCATTCACTATAATGTTGCAGTTAAGGTCGGCTTACCAGTCAATGGTCCTTCCTTTCTCATGTGTAGGCTGCGTGATTTCTTTTTATAGGAATCCATGTTCAGCCAAGATATTGGCTAATGACTGTTGCTTGCACGTCATTCAGGTCATTATAGCTCAGATTGAAATCGCCTAATATTAAGGTTTGCGATGTAGTTTTGATATTGTCCGAGAGTAAGGTCATCATCTCTTCCTCAAATGAGCCAATGGGCCCTGGGGGTCTATAGATTAAATGGATTGTAGTGGTGCTATTATGTGAGGTTTGGAGTTTGGCAGAGAGGAGTTCGCAGGAAGAGAATGTTGATGTGGTCGCTATTCTCATGTCTAACGTATTTCTAAAGATAAGGGCAATACCTCCTCCAGAGTCTGGTCGATCTATTTTTATAATTGAGTAGTTCTCTGGTACTGCTAGTAGAAGTGAAGGGCCTGCTGCAGCATGCAGCCAGGATTCTGTAACTGCTAGGAAGTCCATTTTTTTTTATAGTATGAGATCTGCTATGTCAGTAGCATGAGCTACCAGTGACCTACTATTTATTAAGGCTCCCTTAATCATACATTTGGGATCGTTCGATAATGGGTTGCTCGGAGAGTGTGGAGAGATGGTAGAGGAAAGGAGAAAGAGGGGAGAGAAGAGGTGAGGAAAGAGAAGAGAGACACACACCCACACTGAGGAGACAGCAAAAAGACAGTAGAGACACTGGAAAACACCAAAGGAGAGTGAGAAGGGGTGAACAAGGCACGAGAGAGATTGCTAGAGCCATGAGAAGTCAGTCCGATTGAACCGAGCAAATGCAGTACAGTAGGAAATGAGTCGAGAATGACAAGAATGAAAACGGGGAAGGATTAGAGATGAGTGACCGCATTTCACGTCCTGATCCAGAAGAAGCTGATACAGTGGTGGAGAGACTTTAGGACCACAGCAATGCCCACAAAGGCTCACCCTACGTACCTGCTTACTGTCACCAGGAGAGGAAGCCAAATCCCTTGGGATGTTTTCGTTTGTCCCGGTGTCTGGTTCCTGACATCTGTTGAAACACGAATGGGGTACCAGTTGGGGGTAGTTGATGAGAGTAAAAGTGGACTAGCGCCAACCCTGATGACAACAGCAAGACCCAACACCAGCCGAGTAAGAAGTGTGGGGATACTATAGATGCAAGAGAATGTGAGTGACTGCTTTCTGCCATGGAGAACGACCCATCCTAGAGAAGAGAGGGAAGGACTGAGCTCCACAAACCAAAAGAAAGCTTTTACAGGCTGTGACATCCTAACACCAATCCCAAGGCACCCAAGTGAAAGCCTAACTCCTGTTGGTTTGTGAAATAAAACCTAATAGTAAAGATATCTTTGTATTTGAGTTGTATTTTGATACTCAGAGATGACGAGCATCAGTACTCCACTTCCTTGAAACCATGGGGCAGGACCGAGGCATCAGGTCTACCCTGGGCAGTGGGTTGCACGGAGGGATTTGACTTACAAGAGTGGCCATGTCTAGCCCATAGTGGAGTGGTAGTGGTGGGTAAGCTGTGAAGGAAATTCTGTCAAGAGGCGATGTGTCATGGGGTGTTGGTTTCATGCCAACCAGTTTAACCATCATGCCAGATTGGCAGGATGTTGAGATCAGTGTTTGTGTGCTGTGGAGAGGAAAGCCAAAGGTGCCGGGGAGAAGACAGTCTGATGAGCCCTGGCATTGATCTTTGAGGGTGCTGGGCTAGAAGGCAAAAACGTCTGATGCAGAAGATATGAGTTCTCCAGCATGTTGTCTGTAATGGATTCTCATGCTCATGAATGTTTCCGGTCATCAGGCTGGGACTCCTCAGTAAAAGAAAAAAACTGTTTAACTTTTGTTTACAAACTGTGTTTCTCCTATAAAGCAATGACTGAGCTCTGGGTCATACTGCCCCCAGCCAATGACTGCCCTCTCCCTAATCCATCTTCAGATTTGTACAGCACATCAAAGTGTTAGGAGTCCTCATGTTTCCCTCTTAGAGCTTTCTGTGTTTTTTTGCACTTTTTTGCTAGGAAAAACTTATTTTTATTTTGCTCGATCGAGCCCGTATGCGCCATCGTTTCTTCATCCGACTAACAGGGATCCGTTTTTTGGCAGCTTTCATCGCCCCTCAAGGGCGGAATCATTGAGTGTATCTTCTTCGAAGTTTCCAGAAGGCCACGCCTACACCGCACGCCAGACCGTGTCTGAGGAGAAGGACGGGGCTTCCCTCTTCAAGCTCTGCACCAGCTGCGGTTTGCAGAATGTTTACATGGAAGACCAGCCTTCCCAGTGCCTTTAGTGTCTGCACCCGATGCACAAGGAGGGGGATTGCGAGATCTGTCGTGGCTTTACCAACCGCACAATGAAGGATCGGCACACCAGACTGGCTGCGTGGCTCAAGACCAAGGCCCCTTCCCCGTGTGGTTCACAGAGCCATGCCTCATCCGGATCCGGCCAGTCAGAGCAGGCTACTAAGTATTTTGAGGGTGCTCCATCCATGGTGGCCCAAGACCAGGCCAAGCACTGAGAGTCCGCTTCTGTCAGGGTCACTGCGTAAGCGTGTCCCGCGACAGTCTGGGCCTATTAATCATCGCCATCGGCCTCAATCTCTAGCCATCGCTCAAGTTCATTGGTGAATAGAAAGTCGGCCACCCCAGGGAATCTGTGAGAGAAACCTGAGAAGGCCAGGCAGCAGGACAAGGTGTTCGACCTGCTACAGGCTAAGACCTCCTCTTCTATGGAGCTGGTGGTGGCCACCCTTTCAAAGGCAAAATGGGCTGACCCGGTCAAGGGTACCCTGACGACGGTTAGGGTATCGCTTCCTCCCAGGCGGGAGGCTTCGGCCACACCAGTGGAGAAGACCCCGGAAAAGAGGATGCCATCCCTTAGCCTGAAGCTCACCCCTCAGGACCCAAAAAAGGTGGAGGAGGGTGTGGGAGAATTCCAGGGTGCTGATATTTCTTCTTCCGACGAGGACAAGGGTTTCCGTCCACGCCATCCCAGACATTGGGGATGACGACAGGGACATTGAGGAGGTTGTCCCCCCCTAGAGGGGGTGACTATGATTTCAGTGGGGACGACGACATAGGCGCTGGGCCAGGCGACCCAACTCCCCAGGCACCGCCCAAAGATTTGTTGCATGATATTCTCTCGAACCTCCACACGCTGGTGTCGGAGATGCAGAAAAGAATGCTAACTGTGCTACCTACTGCACCACCAGCGACGACCGCGTTGGGCCACCACTGCTGAAGAAACTGAAGAGGCACCTTATGCCTCAGCTCCTGCCGCCACCACCCCCCTACCCCCCGACCCCCCTCCTAGGGATACAGGGACGGACACGGCAACGAGACACCGATGACGGCGGCACCTCTCCACCTCCAAAGACTTCTCTGCCAGACGAAGTGGGCTTGTTCCACTCCACGGTCACCCGCACATCGGAACTCTTCCAGCTCACGCCGGAGGAGACGAAGGAGGGGTTCCTGTATCGGCGCCGGGAGGTGAAAAGGAAGACCATTCTGGCGGTGTCCCTCCTGGATGATGTCTGGGATGAGGGTCTGGCGCTGCTGAAGAACTCCGCCTCAGCCCTGGTAAAAAGAGACCAGTTAGAAATGAAATACCGGGTGCCAGAGTCTGCACCCAAATGTCTGCGGGCACTGCCATCACCGTACTCTGTGGTCTCAGCAGCTGCTCAGAAGTCGTCCAATCCGTTGCCCACAGCCTCCGTTCCCCCGGACAGCGAGGGGGAAGAAGTTGGGCGCCATGGGTAGGAAGGTCATATACTTGGCGGCGACGACGTTCAAGGCTTTAGCTATCCTGGCCAGGTAGGACTGGGAGTTATGGTACAAGATGGCCCTGATACTGGATTTCTTCCCAGAGGACAAACCGATCGAGGCGATGGAGATCCATCAGGAGGGCGAGGTGGCGTGGGACCACAGAATCACTGTAGCCCTGGACATTGCGGACACAGGGTTCCACCAGACGGGAAACAGGGTTTGCCTCGGTCGTCGTGGCTGGCTGAAGGCCATCAACTTTAGACAAAAGCTTCAGACGGGAGTCCTGGACATGCCTCAATAGAGACAATCTCTTCCGTAAGGCCATTGATTAATCTCTTCAGGCCATCAAGACGACACAGATGGCCCGTGCCCTGGGCATGCTGCAACAACCCTGTCCGTCCTTTCGTTCCTCAAGAGGGAAGTCGGGCAGATTTTCAAAGGGTTTCCGCGGAGGATTGTCCTCTTACCGCCAGCCCTCCTCTTCCACGACCCAGGAAGCCTAAAGGGGTGGTTCCAAGGCCTTTAGAGGTGGCCACCATTGTTGTCAAGGCTCCCAAGGTGGCGCACCGGCCTCCCAGTAGGACTGAACCGGCCAAAACGTCCGAAACCCCCCCCCCCCCACCCCTGCATCCCGGTGGGAGGCTGGCTGGTGAACTTAGTCAGCATGTGGGCAAACATTTCAACTGATCGATGGGTGCTGGACGCTCTCGCCCACAGACACACTTTGGAGTTTCAGCAAAAGTGTCCGCAGATACCATGGGTGGCCCGGCAGGAACACATTCTTCAGCTGCGGATGGAGGTTCGGCCCATGTTTAAAAAAAAAAAAAATAAAAATAAAATAAAATAAACGATGGAGCTGGTTCTGAAGTGGCCCCGGAGTTTACTCCAGATACTTCTTGGTAAGAAAGAAGACTGGGGGCTGGAGGCCCATTCTCGATCTACGAGGACTCAACAAGTACATCAAGTTCCAAAAATTAAGGATGGTCACGTTGCAGCACGTGCTCGGCCAACCGGTGGAGGGAGACTTCCTGTCGTGGCTGGATCTAGAGGATGTTTATTTCCACGTCCCCATTCATGAAAAACATTGCAAGTTCCTGCGCTACGTTGTACAGGGGGAACACTACCAGTTCAAGGCTCTCCCCTGGGAACTGAAGTCGGCGCCCAGAGTCTTTATGAAGTGCCTGGCTCCCGTGGTGGCCTATCTGTGCTTACAGGGAATAGATTGTATTGTACCCATACCTTGATGGCTGGCTCATCCGGGCCAAGTCAAGAGACATTGCTGTCGATCACACAGAGAGGACCGTCCGGCTGCTGACGGATCCAGGGTTCTCCGTGAACTTTCCAAAGTCCTGATTAGTTCTATCGCAGGACGCACTGTCCCTGGGGTCCAGGCTCAACACGGTATCCTGCCTGGCAGCCCCCTCGGAAGGGAGGATGGTGGCCATTTTGGGCAAGGTGCAAAGGTTGTTAGTCCTCACCGTGGCAATCTTTAGTGCTATCAAGTCGCTGCTCGGCATGATTTCGTCATGCATCTACCTGATCAGGCTCTGCAGGTTGCGGATATGCTCTATGATATGATATGGCATTTATAACGCGCCTATACACAAGAGTTTCAAGGCACGACGAGGCAAGGGGGGAAACAAAGGGAAGACAGACAACGATCCTACTAGGCCAAGTGTCATTCAGATCGCGCAAGTGCATGGGAAGGGGGGAAAAGGAAGAGTGCGCGGGGGAAGGGAGAGGTGAAAGTGCAGTACAGGGGTGGAGGGTTAAGTGGAATAAATAAGAAAATAAATAAACGGCCAGCTGGTGGCAAGTGCAAGGAAGTGCAGACAAAAGTGCTGGTGGGGGACTGTAGGGATACAGAACAACGGTACCCAGGTGCAGGGGTTGCCAAGGAGGCAGTGCAAGTGGGAAATTGACGGGGCCTGGGCCAGCGATCAGAAAGGTTGGCCAGGTAACCTGGGCAGTTTCAGTCAGGAAATCAGCAGGGGAGAGGGGGAGAGAAAGCAGACGCAAAGAGGAAGGTTTTGAGGTGCTTCCGGAACCGGAGATGGTTCTCCTCGAGTTTCAGGGAGGCAGGAAGGCTGTTCCAGAGAGAGGCCCCAGCCGAGGAGAGTAATCTGCCACCAACTTGTTGCTTGGAGAAGCGACTGACACTGAGGGAGCTGGAGGCGGATGAGCGAAGAGCTCGAGAAGGAAGATATTTGAAGATATTTTGGCCCCAGACCCCAGAAGGCCTTGTGTACAATGCAGAGGGTTTTGAACTTAATCCTCGCACCCACTGGGAGCCAGTGCACGGATTTCAGTCTTTGAGAGATACGATCCCTGGGCTTGAGGCCAAGGACAAGTCTTGCAGTCCTGTTCTGGTTAAGTTGCAGAGGGCGGAGAGTAGAGGCAGGCAGATTTAGATAGAGGCTGTTAAAATAGTCTAGACTAGACGACCAGGGCTCTGGAGACAGTGAGCTTCTGGGGGAAGGAGAGGAGAGGAGAGGAGAGGAGAGGAGAGGAGAGGAGAGGACGGAGGAATACCTCTAAGGAGGTGCAGCTGGTAGTGTGACTTCTTGGAGACGTCGGAGATGTGAGGGGAGAAGGAGAGAGCAGAGGCGAAGATGACCCCAAGCTTTTTAGCCTTGCAGGTGGGAGTAGGAAGAGGGCCAAGAGAGACCGGCCAGAGAGCTGCAGGGAAGAGGGAGTGGGTGTGCCGATGAGTAGTATCTCAGTCTTACTGGCATTAAGGCAGAGGTCATTGGCGGCACCCCACTCCTGGATGGCGAACAGACAGAGATGAGGGAAGGAGAGGAGGAGGCCGAAGGTAGCCTGAAAATCAGCTGGGTATCGTCCGCATAGCACTGAAAGTTGGGACAGAGAGCGGCGATGCGGTGGGCAAGGAGTGCTAGGTATTGGTTGAACAGCCAGGGAGAGAGGTTAGATCCCTGGGGGACACCACAGGTAGAGAAAAAGATGTCGGAGAGGAAGGACCCCAGTTGGACCTGGGAGGGGTCGATTGGAGAGGAAAGAAGTCAGCCACGCCAGAGCCTGACCAGTGATACCCAGGTTGTCACGGAGACAGTTAAGCAGGATGGCATGGTTGACAGTGTCAAATGCAGAAGAGAGGTCAAGCAAGATGAGAACGCACAGGGTATTCGAGTCAAGGTTGGTGAGCAGGTCTTCACGGATGTTCAGGAGAGCAGTTTCCGTGCTTCTGGCAGCTCTGAAGCCAGACTGATGGTCATGAAGAAAACCAACAGATTCAGTATGGAGATTGAGCTGGGAGATGGCCAGTTTCTCCAGGAGCTTGCCCAGGAAGGGAGTGATGGAGATTGGGTGATAGTTAGCCGGGCAGGAGGGGTCTGCAGAGGGTTTCTTAAGAGGGTGCACAAGGGAGTGCTTCAGAGGGGAAGGGAAGACTCCAGTGGCAAAGGAGTGGTTGCATAAGTCAGCCAGGGCAGGAGCCAGGGAGTCCTTGATAGATTTGGAGGAACAGGGGTGAACCTGTTTTGATGAGACTTTCATAGATTGGACTTGTCTAGAAACCTCGTCTGCAGAGAAAAGGGGAAAGGCCGAGAAGGAGCGAGGAAGGGTGGCGGAGGAAGAGCAGGGAGTAGAGGGGGGTTGGGAGGCGAAAGGAGGAGAGTGAAGACAGGATGTCCTGAGTTTTAGAAAGGAAATGAGAAGCCAGTGCCGTGCAGAGGGCCTGGGAAGGACAGGAGAGGTAGAGACTGCGGCAGGTTTGGCCACTTCCTTATAGATTTTAAAGAGTTCAGCAGAGTTGTTAGATGCTGCAAAGAGGCGGGTTTGGATATGGGCTCTCTTCTTGGTGAGGACGGAGAGCCGGTATTGCTTTTGCAGCAGGCGGCAGGCCAGTTTGTCAGAGGTTGAACTTGAAGCACGCCATTTTCTCTCGGCCACCCTACACCTGCTTTTTAGGGTGACGAGGGTGACGAGGTCTGAGTCATACCAGGAGTTACACTTGGCTTTGGGCTTCAGGCGGATTCTCATGACAGGGGCAAGGATATCAAGAGTATCAGATATAGAAGAGTGGAGCGTGGAGAGGGCTGTCGGGGTGAGAGTCAGCCAGAGGGGGAGGGGGAGGAGGTGGTGAGAAGGTGGTGGCGAAAGCCTCAACTGACATGCGTTTCATGGGTCGGATGACTGAGAAGGTGGGTGGCAGTGATGGAGGTGGCTTGGCCTGCGGGGTAGGGAGGGTGAGGTGGGAGGAAAGGAGAAAGTGATCACTCCAGGAGAGAGTGATAGAGAGGGGAAGGTCAGAGGAGATCAGAACATCAAGAGTGTGTCCTGCAGAGTGAGTCGGGCCAGAGGGCAGAATCGTGAGAGAGAGTACAGAAGGGGTACATGAGGCATCCAGGTGGATGTTGAAGTCTCCAAGAAGGAGTTGTTGAGTGGTTGAGGCCAGGAGTGAGGAGGACAGGTCCTCCCACTCCGAGAGGAAGGAAGAAATCTGACCAGGTCGCCGATAGATGGTAAACCAACAAACAATAGTGGGAACCTCCAAATCCCGACACCTAGAGGTAAAGCAATACATATGAAACAAGTGGTGGTGCCGGAAACACGAGAACAACTGAAGAACAAGGCAAAGGATATTACATCAAAAAATTCATTTTATTACAAGTCGAAACTATGTATTAAGAAGCCTGTTTGACTAAGAAGACTCATTTATATTGGCATCAATAGTCTGGGCACTAATAGTCGATAATTTTTGTCTGGAGTGAACCATTATTACTGAACATTGGAAGTGTTGTTTGCATCTCCACTATACAGAATTTGTATCAGTCTGCTTTCTTTTGATCACATTAATTGTTTTTCTTGAAAGTGTAAACAAAAAAATGTTTTATCAAAACATTTTTTTATCTTAACAATGGAACAGTTGTTGCATTTGCTTCACATTTCCTTTAAAAAAACGTAAATGTACTATTTTTAGAGTTATATTAGTATGAATGAATGTCTGCTATATATGATGTTTTTTTATAAAATGAACTAATTAAAGACTTTTTACAATTTATAACAAAATAAAATGAATTTTTTGATGTAATATCCTTTGCCTTGTTCTTCAGTTGTTCTCGTGTTTCCGGCACCACCACTTGTTTCATACGCCGATAGATAGTAGCCACGGTAAAGGAATGGATGTGGCCCCCCCTCCAGGAATTCCTAAACGCCCATTGGATCCAGGTGTCTGGAAGCTTCATGGACAGGATTGTGTTCGACGAGGAGTTCCGGCAAGCGATGAGGTGGTGGGGCGTGCGCTCCAACATCGCTGGGGGCACAGACTTCCAGAGCCCCCCCGTACCAGGAGACTGTCACGACTGACGCTTCCCTGGAGGGCTGGGGAAGCCCACACCGCACGTCTCCATGCCAGAGGCCTGTGGCTGCTGCAGGAGAAGGAGCTCCACATTAACGTCTTGGAGTTGTGGGCAGTGTTTTGGTCCCTCAAGTAATTTCTTCTGTCTCTCAAGGGCAAGGTGATGAGGGTCTTCACGGACAATACCACCATGAGGCTTTACATCAGGAATCAGGGGGGCACCAGGTCCTCAGTGCTCTCCAGAGAGGCACAGGAGCTGTGGCAATGGGCCGTCGGCCAGGGGATGTTTCTCGTTCCTTTTCACCTGGCGGGAGTAAAGAGTAGGAGCTTCGGCAGGACCAAGTGGACAACCTCTTCATGTGGGGCAGACCCCAGATCAATCTATTTGCGTCGAACACCAAGTGCCAGAGGTTCGCCAGCAGGTTCCCTCAGCAGGGGGAGTATGGGGGACACATTCTCCTTCCTTTGGGAAGACCTGTTCCTGCACGCGTTCCCTCCATTGCCTCTACTACTACGAGTCATCAGTAAACTCGGACCGTGTGGGTGCAGGATGATCTTCGTTGCACCAACGTGACTGAGGCTGATCTGGTACCCGGACCTTCTCAGCATGTCAGCGTCGTGGATCTGCTTGCCAGGGAATGCGGCGCAATCCTGCAACACGACCCAGGATCGCTGAACTTGAAGGCCTGGCTCCTGTAGCATTAGAGTTCAGTGGTTACGAGCTGCCGGCAGACTGCAGGGAGGTCCTTGCCAGGGCCGGGGCGTCATTGACTCTTAAATGCTACAGGCAGAAATGGAAGCGTTTCAAGATTTGGTGCCGGTTGCAGCAGATTAACCCTCTGAGGGTCACGACCAACCAAGTCCTTCCGTACTTGTTGTCATTGGCTAAGTCAGGGCTGGCACATGCCTCCATCAAAGTGCATCTGGTGTCTATCTCCCGCTACACTAAATCTCCGGGACGGTCTTCTCTTTGGCCAGACCGTCTAATCAAGGAGTTCATTAAACGACTGTCCTGATTGTTCTTGCCGGTGAAGGCGCCTGCCCCGGCATGGGAACTCAACGTGGTGCTGACTAGGCTCATGAGGGCCCCCTTCGAGTCTATGCATCAAGCTCCTCTCAATTTCCTTTCTTGGAAGACCGCTTTTCTCGTGGCCATCACCTCTGCCAGGAGAGTGGGTGAGATTCAGGCCATTCTGCAAGTAGCCCTATTTGACTTACCATGAGACGAGGGTGGTGCTGCGGATGAACCCCTCCTTCACGGCCAAGGTTCCGTCGGAATTTTATCTCAACAAATTCTTGGTGTTGCCTGTGTTTTTTCTGAAGCCTTCGTCGCCGGTTGAAAGGACTTTGCACTTGTTGGATGTGGCTCGAGCGTTGAAGTTTTAAGTGGTCCGCACAAAGAGTTTCTGGAAGACTTCACAGCTTTTTGTGAAGTTTGGTCCTGTGAGCAATAGGAAGGCTTTGTCCAAGGCTTCTATCTCCAGTTGGCTCTCCGGCTGCATCACTCATTGTCACCAGTTGGCAAAACGACCGCTGCCTGGCCATCTGAGAGCCTATTCTACCACAGTGATTGCTGCAACGACGGCGTTCCTGTCTGGTGTGCACATGATGGACATCTGCAGGGCTGCTACGTCGTGGTCTACGCACACCTTCACGAAATTCTACTGCGTCGACAGGGATTCTAGAGAGGAGTCCAGAGTCGTCCAAGCAGTGCCACGTGACTTGTTCGCTTGAAGGTGAGCCTGGTGAGGATGTGAGAGTAATTGCTTATGTTGAGCCTTGCCGCCTCCCTTGATTGCAAATGTATGTACTGCTATGTATTCTTTATTCATGAGCATGTGAATCCATGCCAGACCTCATGCTGGAGAAGGAACAAGTTACTTACCTGTAACTGTTGTTCTCCAGCGTGGGTCTCGTATGGATTCACATGCAAACTCTGCTCCTGCCCCTCTGCGGCTCTTCTTGGTCATACTGCCACTTTACATGCTACCAAATCTGAAGATGGCTGCAAGAGGAGGGGTTTCAGGGAGAGGGAAGTAATTGGCTGAGGGCAGTATGACCCAGAGCTCAGTGATTGGTTTATAGGAGAAAGAGTTTGTAAACGAAAGTGAAACTGTTTTTTCTTCTACCGAGAATTCCCAGCCTGACGAAGGGAGTATTCATGAGCATGTGAATCCTTGTCAGTTCCATGCTGGAGAAGAGTTCCAGGTAAGTAACTTGTTCCTTGTTACTCTGCCCATTCTTTCTTGATGATAGAGTGGATGTCAAGAACTGACCCCTTCCAGCACTCTGCGTTTCACCTTGCTCTGTAATCTTGAGGGCCAGCTCCCCATTCCCCTATTCTAAAGCAGGGCAAATACTGCTTCTGGCTGCACAGTTCATTTCACATCATCTGCATCCAGGAGCTTGGGGGCTCGGGGCAGCCCTGCAGGTGCCAGACTATTTGGCAGGCACCCGAAAGTAATTCTTCTGAATTGGAAGCACATTCTAGCTCAATGTATCCTCCTTCCTGCACCTCTGCTTCATCATCCATTTTTTTGCTGATTGTTGTGGGCCCTGCTCTTTCCCCTCTCGATAGCAACGTCCAGTTTTTTGGTCTGTACTCCTAAATCCCAACCTTTTGCCATCACACTTATGCGCCTGGAGACTTTTTTCCACTGCACAGCTAACTTCCCCTTCTAGGCCTGCCCCACAATGCTGAATTCCCCACCATTGGTTTTGCCAGTCCTTCCTACTGCTTCTCCCCTACTATGTAACTGATTTACGGGTACAGAGGGTAGGAAGTATGGAGGAAAGGGGACAATGGACTTGGAGTCGAGTCGTCATTACCATGAGCAACTGTTTCTCACTCCTACATCCCTTTACCTTTCCTCCATGCCGATGGAGATTTCTTAGTTAGGAAAACATCAGGTGGGAGGAGCTTTAGTAGTTATTTTCAAAGGGGTTCATGGGGACTGCCTGTCTAAAGTTAGCATCATCAGTGGAACTGTACTATTTGCAGACGACCAAAGGTATAGACTATGTGGCAGCCCTACTGATCATGTCTCTTGGGAACATTAAACTGAAAAAAACACAGCAGTGTCTTAGTTTTGATCCTGTTAGCGTGGAGGCCCTTTGAAGGAGAATGCTGTTGCATGATACAGCAATAATTAATCGTCGAAACAAGCCACCTTGCTGTCATGGCCTTGGAAGCCTGAGTGCCTAAACGGTTTCATCCTATGTATATAAAACTTAGGAGCTTTCCTGACATCTAGAGAATGTAGGACAGTATCCGCAGTTGGTTGCAGATTTGGGAAAAAGGAGGGCAGAACCTCTTCCTAGTTAATGTGGAAGGTGGAGACCACCTCTTCATGAGACTGTGTGGCCCAGAAGCAGAAAAAGCTTGAATTTCACCAACTCTCTGAACCAGTGTAAGAGCTACCAAGAGGTTCACGTTCCAAGAAAGAAGCTTTACATCTGCACATTCCAATTGATCAAATGCTTTGGGAGCTACGTGTGAAGAGTCCTACGGATCCTTCACTGAAACCCTGCCTAATGTCTCCTAGGTGGCCAGGGAAAGGCAGATGCTTCCTGACCTTGAGGGTGGTGTACTGCAGGAGGAACACCTTGGAGGAGACAGGTAAGATAGCACAGCGAGCTGGGCCCTCGCCACTGACATCTGTGTGTAGCCTGCTGACGCAGGTTTGAATCCCAGTAGGGCCAACTCAGCATTTCATACTTCCGTGGTCGATAAATTGAGTACCATGCTGTGGGATGATAATATCAATGATTATCCAGCGCTTTTATGCCTATGGGTGAGTTAGCGCTATCTAAAAGCTTGCTTAGTATTATTATTATTAGTAGAGGGTTCAGGGTGGTGAGGAGATCCTGTGGGGATGAGACGCAGTGTTGGTCCTCTGACAGGGAGTGCCTTTCTGGGTTGCCCAAACATGTAATGGCATAGTGTCATTATACTGTCCGTAAATACATATAAGATCTGTGACGCGGGTTACAAGCTCTGTTAAATCTGAACAACCCTTGTTAACAGAAAGATCCTTTAAGTATAAATATCCTCCTTACTCCCTAAAATATGATGCAAAAGGATGTAGAGCAAATACGTTAAGTCAAATATCTTCCTCTGTGACAACCAGTTCTGACAGCCCACCTTTTAATGAGTTTAAGGTAAGTAGATCTGCCCTCAAAATTAACTCAATTGTTGAAAGAAACACCTTTTTGTTGAATGGGAAAACAAGTCCCAAAATCCCAGAAGTACCGGGACAACCAAGAGGGCTGAAGAGGCATGCTGTAGCAGTAGTCAGGTAGCAGTCCACATCTGAAAGAACCTGGGAGGCATAAAAGGCCCCTTCACGTGCAGGCAATTGGAAGGAGCTGGAAGTGTGACTGGAAGTTATGGTCATCGGGCCAAGAACGCAAACGCTCATGAATAACAGTAAGCAAGAACATTTATTTGGGACAATATTATGGACATAGCACCTCATTTTGGGTGCAAAGTGCATTTAACATGGGAACTTCCATTCACTAAAGCAGACCCACGTGTACTCTTGCCTGTGGCTGCTGCTATTGGGTTGCCTTGCACGTGCTGACTCTCTAGGAGTGGCAGGGTGTGGCAGGCAAGCCAGGCCTAGTGGGCGTGCCCAGGATCGCAGCTATATAAGCTGCTCCGATCCCTGAGGCAGATTCTTCCCGTTATTCTGCACTTCCATGCAGCGTAACACTCGCCACTGCCTGGAATTAGACTTCGCTTCAAATCTTCCGGAACGCTGACATCTTCATCTTGGCACCACATCTCATCTTCAAATCTTACGGAATGCTGAAATCTTCATCTTGGCACTGCAGCATGACGCACTCCGTCCGCGACAACAGCACCTGCAAGTAAAAACGAAAGGCAAGGTTAGACACTTAAAAGACAATCAGTTTAAGGTTGCGCTTCCACTGAACCATGCGCTTTTCCTTAAAACATCACTTACCTGCTGTCGGACGTTGCGGTTTTACCCATCTTCCACCCGGCCACGTTCTGCGCCCTCACAGCTGCTTTTGGGCTGCATTTCCACTTATTGGGGAGAAACATTAGTCAGGAATTAACAATATTGAGAGAAATAATACAAAGACATAAAATGAGAAGAGGCAAAGCGAAAACAGAAAGGGAAAGAGACAAGAGACATTGAGAGACACTTACTACCATCCAGGAGAAGCATAGTCGCAGCTGCACTGGACTAATACTTACCGGAGATCAGTGAAGGAACTAGGTCCCGTCGACAAGCGCCCCTGCCAGAAGTAGCAGGACGGAGAGTTTATCAAAAATTAACACTTGAGCCTTATGGGCCGGTACATGCCCACAGAAATCACACCTTGGGTAGAAGGGTTTGAAAGGTACAAAAGTCACAGATTAGCGCACTCACGTTCTCTCATATCCACACAGGAGCAGTGTCACCAATTGCTGCCACTCACAGCATTTCCGCAGAGGGAGAGACCTGACAGGGGTGATCTAACTCCTGGGAGGGAGGGCTGCAACCGTGCCCCAAGGCCTCCGCAGAGACCAGGTGAGCGTAGCAGAATGCAAGCCTCTACGACTCTCGGCCTGGGCATTATGGAAACTTCAGAGACAGACCAATTGGCCCAATTACTGGGGGAATTACAGGCTGAAGTACATGCTTCAAGGCAGGAAACCAGTGCATTAAGGAGGGATCTTATTGTAAGTCGAGAAAGAACTGACGACTTGGCAAGACAGATCCTACAGGCCCAAGCAGGACAGGTTCCCTTGCCTGTGATAGCCCATTCTTCCACGCCACAGCAATCAACACCGTTTCAGGTGGTTCTTCCAGGGGCAGTGCCTCTAGCCCCACTCAAACGCTTCATCGGCGATCCTAACAATTTTGCCATATTCATGAACCAATGTCTCCATTTCTTATGCAGACCAGGAGCCTTTCCTAACGATCAAGCCAAAGTTACATTCGTACTCTCATATCTAGGAGGCAACGCGGTGGACTGGTCAATACCATTGGTAACTCAAGATGATCCTTTGCTTCGGAACTTTGGGGATTTTCAGCATGAGATGGAGAAATTGTTTGCCCGACATACTCGAGGACAAGCACTGGACAACGAATTGTTGTCACTCAGACAGGGGAATCAAGATCTACTAACCTACATTGTAACCTTCAATCGTCTCATACCCCAGACCAACTGGCCAGAAGAAAAGAGAACTACGCTCTTTTATCAAGGGTTACGTGGAGAATTTAAGGATGTGTTGGCTCAAGTTGTGAACCCACCTGAGGGGTGTGCAGACTACATAGAGCTGACAGTGCAACTGGATCATAGGTTGCAGAATAGGAAACTGGATCGAGCTAGAACAGAGGGACGGTCAGTTTATGTGCGACCCCCATGAGAACCAGACCAAACCACATGAACATTCGGAACCAATCCAAATCGGTGGATTACAAAGTCCTCTTACCAAGGCGGAAAGAGAAAACAAGACAGCAACAGCTTGGCATATATTGTGGTAAAGGTCACTTCCTCCGTGAATGCCTGGTAAAACCACCGAAGAAAATAGTTGGAGCAACGTACAAAAACGGCGATGTAGTAGTAGTACAGGACTAGGGGAAACTCCACTGCCCGGCAAGCATAGGGGTCCACTTGTCGAGCAAGAAAAAGGAATCCGTGCAGACCTCACATCTAGTCCTTCCGGTACTTTTGGTGAATCACAAGCAGCCGTCAAAGATGCATGCCTTGGAGGCGTACATTGACAGTGGAGCTGTGGGAAACTACATTGACCAAGATCTGGCTATCCGAATAGGCCTTCCTCTCCAACAAAAGCAGAAATCAGAAAACGTCACTGCAGTGGATGTTTCTCAGCTATCATCCGGCCCAGTGACACAATACACTGAGAAAGTCAAGCTTCTGTTGCAGGACGGGCATCAAGAGGACATTACCTTCGATCTCATTGCTGCTCCTCAGTTCCAGATGATATTGGGAATGCCTTGGCTGGAGACCCATAATCCAAGGATCGACTGGCGAAAACGAGTTCTGACCTTTCCTCAAGACTGTGCCGACACCCATTACAACAAAGACATCGTCAACCTAAAACCAAAGAAAGGAATTGTGCTGGCCCTCACTGGCTCTTTACCACTTGAATACCTTCATTACCAGGATGTCTTCCAAAATGAGAAAGCCAACGTTTTGCCCCTGCACAGACCCTATGATTGCGAAATCGATCTCGTGCCCGGAGCCCAAATTCCTTGTAGCCGGATTTACGCTCTAACAGAGCAGGAAAACCAACATTTTAGAACAAACCTGGATTAGTATCTGGCAAACGGTTTCATCCGTCCATCCAAGTCCCCTGCTTCTTCGCCCCTCTTCTTCGTGCCTAAAAAGGAGGGGGACTTAAGAACCTGTATTGACTACAGAGCTATCAATCAGATCACAGTAAAAAAATGATACCCCTTACCACTTATACCAGAGCTCCTGGATCAGGTGAAACACGCTCAGATTTACACAAAGCTGGATTTACGAGGGACCTATCATCTTGTGAGAGTCAAAAAAGGAGACGAGTAGAAGATGGCCTTCCGCACGAAGTATGGCCTCTTCGAATACCAGGTCATGACCTTCGGGTTATGTAACGCCCCCGTGGCGTTCCATTTCTTTATGAATGACGTGCTCCGTGAACTATTGGACGTTTGCGCACTTGTCTACATAGATGACATTCTCTTTTACTCAAATTCCAAGGAAGAATATGTCTGTCATGTGCAGGCAGTCTTGGAGAAGCTTCGACAACATCAGTTATATGCCAAGCTGGAAAAATGTTTCTTCCATGTGACTGAGGTCGAATTTCTCAGTTTCATGCGCACACCACAGGGCGTACATATGGACACACGAAAGGTGGACGCAATCCTCCACTGGCCCTCACCAACATCCACGAAAGGAGTACAAAGTGTGCTCGGATTCGCTAATTTCTATCATCGATTTATACCTGGGTTCTCACAAATTGTACACCCAATTACCTCCTCGCTGAGAAAGATCAAGAAATTCCATTGGTCCACAGAAGCCGAAGAAGCCTTTCGCAAGCTGAAACTAGCATTTACCACAGCACCAGTTCTTCGACACCCTCGACCAGACCTGCCATACGTGGTTGAAACAGATGCTTCCAACATAGCTATGGGAGCTGTATTGTCCCAATTGGACCCGGAAACAGGACAGTTACATCGCGTCTCATTCTGGTCCTGCAAATGTTCTGCCCCCAAATTGAACTACGCGATCACGGATAAGGAATTACTGGTGATTAAAGCAGAATTCAAGGCATGGAGACATTATCTTCTTGGGGCAGGACACACGCTGACCGTCATCACGGACCACCATAACTTACAATACTTGAAGACCGCCAAAGCACAATCCTTGCATCAACTTCATTGGGCTCTCTTTTTCACAAAAGACGACTTTATCATCACCTATAGACCTGGAGTACGGAATTGAAAGGCAGACGCACTATCACGCATGAGTGAAGAAAAAGAGGCTTTTACAACATCCGATCCCGTGGCCACCATTCCCAAAGAACGAATCCAAACCAAGATTGCCGCCACCACGTGTGTAGATGACTTAAAAACCAGTTTGCAATCCCAGATGAATAAGTCAACACAACAGGAATGGCTTTTAAAGGGAGACCGGTACACCATCAATCTACCATATTTTCAAGGACGCTTATATATCCAGGACAAGAAACTGAAAAATCATGTCATCACGAACTAGCATGATTTATTCAGGAAAGGACATCCAGGAATAGCCAAAACTCGGGCTAAGATAAAGCAAAACTACTGGTGGCCAACTTGGAGAAAAGACATTGCCCAGTTTATTGTAACCTCTGGTGTCTGCGCACAACACAAGTCTCGGAAGCAAAATCCTGCTGGCTTACTACGTCCCTTGATGGTACTGCCAGCACCTTGGCATACTCTGTCAATGGACTTTATTACAGATCTTCCTCCCTGCAATAGTTACAACACCATCTTAGTCGTTGTGGATTTATTCTCCGAAATGGCCCATTTCATCCCTCTGAAGGGACTCCCAACTGAGTTGACTCTCGCTACTGTGTTTTTAGAACAAATTGTCCGATTGCATGCATTTCCATCAATATTATCTGATCGTGGAACTCAATTTGTTTCTGCCTTTTGGAGAAGGTATTGTACAATTGCCAAAATAGACCTCCGGTTGTCCACAAGCCATCATCCTCAAACTGATGGGCAAACCGAACAAACTAATCAGATGTTGGAGCAATATTTAAGGTGTATGTTACAGCACTCCGAGGACTCCTGGAAAGACATACTCTGGGTAGCCGAGTATGCATACAACAACTCTGTTCACATGAGTACTGGGCAAACTCCATTCTATACTGTGCACGGAAGACATCCGCGGACATCAGTGTTTGAGCCACTCGATACTTTGGAAATGCCAGCAATAAAAACTTTGGATAAAACAGTCACTCAGGTTCTTGAGGAAGCGACAGAGCATCTGACTAAGGCCAAAGAAAGACAAACTGTTTGCTGATCGGCACCGAAAAGAAGCTTTCAATTACCAGATTGGAGATGAAGTTTGATTGGCATCCAGATACATACCGTTGAAAGGACCAAGGGCCTTCCTCCCGAGATGCTTGGGCTCTATACTATCAAAGCAATAATCAATCCTGCCGCCATGAAATTGGAGTTACCATCTCACATGAAGATTCACCCAGTATTTTGTGTCTCTCCTTAAACCAATGAAGCCTAATAAACCAATTAGTCCTCCACCAGATCTCGAATTACTACATGGGGAACCAGAGTATGAAGTCAAAGCCATCCTGGGCTCCAAGGTGGTTCAGTCCAAATTAGATTACCTTATAGACTGGAAAGGTTACAGACCTCAAGACTGAACATGGGAACCCAGTGAACACGTCCATGCTCCACGTTTAATCAGGCAGTTCATCGCAATAATCCCACCAAACCAGGACCGAGAGGACTACCCTTGAGAGGGGCCTTGAGGGGGAGTGCTGTCATGGTCATCGTGCCAAGAATGCAAGCATTAAAGGGCCACATACACAGGGGGCCTTGATGGACACAGTCCTGGGTCATTTGGTGACAGGCTAATGAATAAAAGTAAGCAAGAACAATTATTTGGGACAAGAATGCTTTTATTATGGACATAGCACCTCATTTTGGGTGCAAAGTGCATTTAACACGGGAACTTCCATTCATTAAAGCAGCCCCACGTGTACCCTTGGGTGTGGCTGCTGCTATTGGGTTGCCTTGCACGTGCTGACTCTCTAGGAGTGGCAGACAAGCCAGTCCTAGAGGGCATGCCCACGATCGCAGCTATATAAGCTGCTCCGATCCCCGAGGCAGACACTTCGCATTATTCTGCACTTCCATGCAGCGTGACGCTCACCGCCACCTGGGATTAGATTTACCTTGGAAATCCTGCTTCCTGCCATCATACCACCTGGGGAATCTGCTCTCACCTGTGCACATCTTCGTTGATCCTGGCATTCTTCTTTAAATCTTCCAGAATGCTGAAATCTTCATCTTGGCACCACAGCACGACGCACTCCATCAACGACAACAGCACCTGCAAGTAAAAACGAAAGGCAAGGTTAGACATTTAAAAGACATTCAGTTTAAGGTTGCGTTACCACCCGACCTCGCGCTTTTCCTTAAACCATCACTTACCTGCTGTCGGACATTGCAGTTTCACCCATCTTCCACCTGGCTGTGTTCCGTGCCCCCATAGCTGCTTTTGGGGCGATTTCCCACCTATTGGGAAGAAAACAGAAGAGAAACATTAGTCAGGAATTAACAATAGTGAGAGCAATAATACAAAGACCTAAAACGAGAAGAGGCAAAGAGAAAACAGAAAGGGAAAGAGACAAGAGACATTGAGAGACACTACTATCCAGGAGAAGTATAGTTGCAGCTGGACTGGACTATTACTTACCGGGGATCAGTGAAGGAACTGGGTCCTGTTGACAAGCGCTCCTGCCAGAAGTAGCAGGACGGAGAGTTTCTCAATAATTAACAGGTCAGCCTTATGGGCCGGTACATGCCCACAGAAATCACACCTTGGGTAGAAGGGTTTGAGAGGTACAATAGTCACAGATCAGTGTTCTCTCATATCCACGCAGGAGCAGTGTCACCAATTGCTGCCGCTCACAGCTTATCTGCAGAGGGAGAGACCTGACGGGGTGATTTAACTCCTGGCAGGGCTGCAACCATGCCCCAACGCCTCCGCAGAAACTAGGTGAGCGTAACAGTGCAATGTGAGCTGTAGTAGTAGAAGGAAGAAGACACGAGGCTGGCGAACCAAGCAGAAGCAGGAGGGGATGCCAGAACGTGGAGAGGATGTCACCTTCTTGTTCTGAGAGGGTTCTGTTCCCCCAAACTCTGAAATGCAGAGGCAGTGCAGCGGAAAGCATGCAGGAGAGATGTCTTTCCCTGTGTGTGCCTGATTGCCATGTTTGTCATGCAACGAACGTGCTGGAGACTGCAGCAAGGAGCAGTTGTCGAAACATGTTTCTCAGGAGCCAGAGGGGCTCCAGGAACATGTGGCCGGACCGGAGACACCTTGACAGACAGTTGAAGTTGTGGCAGAAGTCGTGTAATCAGTGTGACCCACAGAGCAAGTGTTAAAGGGGCCGGTTAATTACATTGTTCTACTACCTTGCACGAGCATTGCTGGCAACAGTATCCAGTTCCATATTCACTTGCGTATGGTTTGAAGCGAGTAGAAGTGGTTTGTTGAAATACTGGAACAATGGAAATGTAGCACTCGCGTGTAATCTGAAAGTTTTATTCGCGTAGAAAGCGAACGCTACTTAAATCCATTGTTTAATTTTTAAGAGACTGTTACTGTCTAAACAAGTGGCCTTGCGTCACTAATGAAAAAGAGTGAACACTACGAAGACCATTACTGAATACCTAACTTTGACCATACCATTGTTGAAATCTTTAACTTGTGAATGGAGTGGTTGTGTGGGCCTAAAGGAGGACTCCACGCTATCCTTCACTTTCACACGGGAATACATTTCTATACCATTCCTCAAACCATGAACTACTTTGAGACATGGTTGTGTGTGCCCAATTGTGATTTCTAAAGAGACTGAATCAAATTCTTTACTTTAACTTTAACACATGATAGTTTTCATATATAAGAAGTTAAAGTGTATTTATTACTGAAGAAGAGAACAAGCACTGCCCAAGCCAAGAGTCTCTCCATATTGACAGTGAAACCAGCCTTTCTCAGTGTTAAAGCAATCTAACTGTAGTGTGAAGTGAGTAACCGTTTGTTATTACATAGGACACTATGTAATAATATAGGTGGCACTAAAAAAAATGTCTGATAAATATATTGCATGCAAATTATTTAATAAAGGAAAGTTGGATATGCATGCCACTTTTTTGTCCATTATGCTCCTAGTTGTACCAGAATAGGCCAATTTTCTCCAGGACAAAAACATGCTTCAATTATTTTGCTCATTAATACCTTTGTCAGCTGGGCAAAGTATCTGAAGATGACATGGTTTTAACAATAGCAAAACAGAAGAGGTGATGGCTGGAAGGTTTAGAAATAATCTTAACCTCTGGCAGCATTGCTTTGGGCAACCCTCCAGACCATCGTTCTTCACCTGCCAACCAATTAAAAAGTGGGAAAGACCATTTGCAAATCAGCCCTGGTCCCACCCCAAAAGGAGCAGTCCAGCCTGAACTGCTAGGTCACGTCCCTTCTGCATGAGACCACAAGCATCCCCAGACATGTTTCAGCTTTACAATGTCACTGCTGTACTAGGTAAAGACATTTAACGAAAAATAATGTGCATGGTGGCAACAAACACAAATCTTGCATGCATAAAAATAAGCCAGCTGGAACTACAGCATTGGCCAACATTCTCGCACTGTCCAGGACTCTGTCCTGGCTATATTGCTACTGAAATCCCATCCCTTCAGCACCTCCTTCTGGGCCTCCACACCATGGCCGAGAGCAACTGGCGAACAACAATTTAGCGTGGCTTGAGCAACACGTGGCTCTAGACCTGCACATTAGGAATCACTGTGTTAGAATAAGAGTAAAATAAGAAAAGAAGAAATAGAAGGGAAAACATGAGTAACATGTGCTAGTGATTATGCAGGACACCCATCGCCTTTAATGGCTGTGGCGCAAGTCTGTACTTCAGACGATCAATTATTCTAGCTCTAACTGCATGGTTCACAAACCATCGCCTTACTCTCACAAAAGTAACAAATATAAATAAATAAAAGGAGATGGTTTTACAACGCATAGTCTTGTGTATTTGTGAAGAGCAATTCTTTACACCAACGGCCAGTGGGGATGTTAAAGTTAAGGAAAAGGTCATTTGTGATTTGGTTTTGGTGGGGGCTTTTTTAATGTGTACTCTTGGTTTGCCCATTATAAAGGCCAGACTACAAGTCCCAGAATGTAAATAAAAATCGTGAGCAATCAGTGCCGGCCCCAGGTCTGCCAGCACCCTGTGCAAGATTTGAGTGTGTCCCCGCCCTCCTCTCCCCAACATGCTGACAGCATTATAGCCAACCCATCACACATGCAGAAAATCAGTTCTGTTCGGCTGATGCTTGTTCCTGAGTTTCAAGCTGTGCACCAGAGACATGATCCTATTTTATCAGGCCACAGGTTGATATATCTGCTGCGTTCTGGGCCTTTTGCAATCTCTGGAGTTGTTTGGCAGGAATTCCAACAAGGAGACTTTTACAATAATCCAAATGTGAATTTGTCATTGACCCCATCACCAAAGCATGGTCAATGTTCTGGACATATGGCAGGACTTGTTGCAGCATATGCAGGGAGTAAAAAACGGACTTAACTTTGGCACTAACCTGGCTTTCGCTACCAAGGTTGATTTTCCATATACAGCCAAGATTTATTATCTTCAGGGCAAATTTAAGATCGGCTCCCAAACAATGGAACTCCTGGGGGCAGTTTCCTACCCTAAGGAGATGCTGTGATCCAAACAGGGCAACCGCAGTCTTTGCTTGGTTTAATTGCAACTGGTTAGATGATATCTTTTGGCTAACCTCCTCGAAACATTGATTTAATCTCTGTTCTACATTTAATGAAGACCTGAGTAGTGTAAGAATGAAAGTTAATCCGATGTCTTGTCAGACAATTCAACAAAGAGCAGAGGTAATGCCCCGGGGGCTTCGTTAAGGCCCTCACTTCGCTCTGTTAAGGATTCTAATCGGGCGTCACACACCGGACCAGGAAACTTGTGCCCTGATTCATGGATTATTTGCGCCAAAAAAAATGGGATTTGTGCGCCATTCTGCCCGCAAATCCCTGTTTAACTAATGGGGATTTGCGGGCAGAACGGCGCACAAATCCCTTTTATTTTTTTTTATTTATTTTTTTTTTGGCGCAAATAATCCATGAATCAGGGTTCTGGTCTTATTCTGTGATGTGGCGCTCAATAGGAATGCTTTTTCTTTCATTTCAATGAATTCAAATTGAGCCGATACCCAAACCGTCTCTCGCCCCCTTTGACAAATACCCTGGGTCACAATGGACCATGAACCAGGCCGGTTGGTGAAAAATACAATATTTATTTATTTGGAAAATTCACAAAAATCACACATTTTAATATTGGGCAGCAATCACCAATGGGGTGATAATTACAATGGGAATGGAAACGATGCTCTTGGTTGACCTTGTAGTAGAACATATCCAAAGCACAATTGAATAGGAGCACTTTTTGAATTAGGATACATAGCACCCAAGTTAAGGTTTCCCCCTGCAATGTTCCCTCATCCCACAAATAAATAATAATGTGCGGTAACAACTTTGAGGTACATATAATTTCTCACAAAGGCAGTAATATATAAACACTAGCAATCACAAGACAATGGATCACCAAGAGCATACAATTCAAAAACGACTGGAAAGTTAAAACATACTGCAGCCGAATGACACGTGGGAAAATTGCATTTCCTTTCAATTCCCATTTAAAATGACCCAAACGTTTTTTTTATAAAAACGGTGAAATACTGAAAATCGCAATGCGGTTTTTGGTCTGGGGTAAGATGTATATCACAGGGACAATATCAAAGTGAAAGGATGGTGGTAGCTGAAGATTTTAATGAGATTTCATGGTGGAATGGGGTTCAGTGTTAGGAAAAATAGAGTAGTTAAAATGAAAACTTCGTGTCTCTTCCATGACCTTCCCCAGTTGGGGCGTGATTAGAAGAACCTGGCGGGTCTCTGCATGTTGTTGGCGGTCTGCTGCATACTGTTATGTTGGCTCCGGTCCAAGGCACCCACCTACACACAATGGCTACGAACAGTTACATGGGCACATGACACGGAGGAGGCCTGGTACGCAATGCAACACCCACATACAAGGCCTAGAGACATCTGGCGAAGGTTCCGTGATTACATGTCTGCCAGGCTTCTCCCTCAAACTCTGGTCACTCCTCTCCAGGTTGTTCCTCATGATGTGACCACCCGGTGACCTGTGTCTTCTTGACTCGAATGCCAATGCTCTGTATGCTACCTAACCCCCCGTTCTTCCATAGATGCCCAAGGTACACAGGTAAAGATGTATGTTTTTTTGTTATCACTGCTGGTGCCATGTGGCTCCCACTTTTTTTTTCGTGTGTTGTCAAGTCAAATAAAAAGAGTTTTTAAAAAAAAAAATGAAAACTTCGGTTTTGAAAGAGTCAAATGTGACTTAAACTAAATTATCTAGACTATATTGTTAAAGAGGAACACAGTAAGCTCCAAGGTTGTTTGGCGAGGTCAGCCTTATCACCTCAGTGCTCAACTTTAACTGGAAATTAGTTTGATTACTCAAAATATAACTAATGGCTTAGGATTTACACCAGACAGAAATGAAAAGAGAGATCGCGCTAGCACTTAGAATTATCTGTGCACCTTTTCCTTCATTTCTAACAGTTTTAACAAGTTACCAGGGTATATATATGATTGCTTAGAGAGTGTAATACAACCAAAAGGGTCAAGATGGGGAGATTATGGGGGTCATTGCGAGTTGGGCGGTAAGGGTTAATGGTCACCGGTAATGCCGGTGCCAGTAAACCCTTACCGCCCTATTCCGAGGTCCCTTAGCGGGTCCCAGCAGGAACGGCTGGTCTAACCAGCCGTTCTCTCCGGGTCCCGTTAAGGGACCTTGGAGCTAGTAACGGGCCCGCAGTTTGCGGGCCTGTTATTAGCACCTTCCCCATTCCCATTGAGCCCTATGAGGGCTCAAATGGGAATGGGAAATGGTAAACTGAATGGGGACTTACCGGGTCAGCATAGGTCGGAATGTCGCAGTAAATCCCCTTTCTGCCAGACTGGACCCGGGTTTGGAGGCAGCCATGGCGCTAAGAGCGCCATGGCTGCCACCAAACTCTTAATGACCCCCTATTTGTTTCTCTGTGATGAGGAGATACTCACATTCCACACTTAGGTTTGGAATATCGGAACAGCCAACTGGTTTTGGTCACCACACGGTGGGCGCGCCTTACAGCAAACAGCTGAGCAATTCTGGTCACCGGATGGCAAGGACAGCTAGATGGCAGGGTTGCAGCAGGCACGCAGTTAGTGGGCCGCAAGCCGGTCTGATTTTAGGATGCAAAAGATATCACAGCTTTCCCCTTTTTTTTAAATGGATTTTAGTGGGTTTTTTCTGGATCAATGGCATTGCTGGGACAGGATCAGCAATGCTTTGGCCTTGTAGTAAAATCTGGAATCAGCAAGATGAATGGAGCAGATCACGAACACAGCCACAGGAAATTCAGCAGAGTGTGTGCCTAGAGTCCTGTCAGGGACTCTTATTTATAATGCATAGTGACATCATAGAAGTATGTGGTAGGGCAGGCTTGGCTAAGCATGCCTCTAAACCACTGGATTGGTCAGGGGTGATAGTGCCCGCCTCGCTCTCAGCTGGTTGGATTTCAAGGGCAGGACGTCAGATTTATGATGCGAGTTTTACAATGTTCAAAACCCCCCACAGTTACTTTAGCTAAAATCCAATTTCGCCACAAATGGTACATTTATACAGTTGATGTATCTTAAATTACATAAGCAGGTTACATATTTTATGGGGAACATACCAGTCCAACTCTGCAATCTGTAAGACAATGTTTTGCCCTTCTAATACTTTTTAGTCATTTTGAGTATAAAATATTCGGCCTAAAATTCTGTAACTTTACACGCATGTCTGGATTATCGTCGGGCATGTAAGTATTAAAATTCGTAATGGCATCATGGATACTTCCCTTTATAATACCCAATTCTCTGCCATTTCTATTCCCCATGTGTCAGTGAAGTCTATGACATCTTAAATTAAAGGCCATAAAATCACATTTAAATGGTTAACTTTTCACATTTTTGCAAAGTCCTGCTGCAGAGATAAGTCTTTAACATTTTTATTAATAAATAGTCCTTGGAGGCAAATGTCAGTATTGTTCCCCATCTATGGGCATGCCTTTCCAAGACTACCCCCTCAACCCAGGGTTGTCACTGAAGTTTCCTTTTAAGCTTCTGGTAAAGTCAGGAGGAAGTGTGATTTTTCACTTCGCACATCCGTGTCCTAGACGTTCCATTGTAAGATGGCTCAGCCCAGATCCAAGTCTGATTAGTATGTGAAGTTTCTTTGTCTTGGTCAAAGTTTTCCAACCTAGCAATTATCATCCAGGTGTCCTGGAAGTTTATGGTGGTTCCCTTTTGGGGGAAGCCTTAGCTCTGACCAACTGGAATAACCTGTTTTGGGAGCTTGCAAAATCCAGCCCATGCAGTTTGAGATTTCTTTCTTTTATTTTGTCCTGAATCAAAACAAGCCTGTTGAATAAAACACCCCATATGTTTCCCCAGCAACAAACCCTTTTGCATTCGTAGGCACGGACAAGCTTTCACTCAACATTGTACTTTCTTTAAAACGGGCATTTTTTCCCCCTGGTTTGTAAAAGCCCATTCTGACACATATGGTGAAAGCTGGCATATTCCTTTCAAATTTCGGTTTTGCTCTTCCATATGGATTCCCACATGGTTTTGTAGCTGTAGTCAGCTTGTTTTACACAACAGTCTGTACAAGGCAAAAGTCTTCATGAAATTAACATGTGCACAGAAAGCTATGATTTTCTTTTCAAGCAGTGATTTTTTTTTTGTGGACATTTTGCAGCAAAATGTAAGCGTTTCCCGTGTAGCTGAAGGAAAGCTTTTGTTTTTCTCAGGTTTGGCTGGCACAGCCTGTCATTCAGGAATAAGGCTCTTTTCTGATGGAGCACAATGTGAGCATTGCTGGGCATGACCGGGTCTTTTCGGTTAAAGCAGTTTGATGCAAACAAGGAAAAATAGCATCAGAGCGGCCTCATTTTAAAGGTGGAATTCCCTTTTTCGATGGGAATTTTGGGCTTGCAGCAAAGCAGTGCTGCTTTTTCACTCCATTTCTTTACGACAAACAAGAACACACCCTAGTAACCTTTCTCGCGGTACTCCCTGTTCCATCTTGCCCGATGGCGCTTTGGCAAAACAGTGCAGCCCTCCTTTTGTTGCTGCAAAACGCTGCAAAACACTGGAGACAGCGCAGCCATTTTGCTGGTTCTGCTGAAGTGCAGCTTGATGATGTAGGGAAGTACTGCTGAGTGGGTAAATATATCACAGCTCGGGCCTGTAACTATGGGCCCCAAGGCATTACCTGAAGTGGCAATGCCCCTTCTGCTCGGGGCCTATTACTTAATTATAGGACAACATCCTGTCATTCGTCCGTACAACGTCCATGCTAATATTGCTCCGGATGGAACTAAAGCCTCTTTTGGTCTTGGGGCATGCCTACAAGTCATTTTAGGAGGCTATCAAGCCACGTCTTTACTCTTGGAAACCTCATATGCCCTATTCTTCATTGCTTCTCTGCTTCATAGTTAGATTTGCACTCCATAAATAATATACACAGCTGAAAATATAAACTGCTAAAGGAAACATCTGTTAATTTTAGAAATTGTGATTTTCAAGCCTTACTGACAATTTCATGACCTCTGTTTATGCCGTGTAGCGGAACTGAAAAATAGTATGGAATCAAAGATGACCATCTATAATTTCTCATTTAAAAACAAATCTTATAAACTTGAAATGTACGAAAAGTAAACTTTGGAAGAACGTAATGTATCTTTTGACTGAGACCGTTTGATTTTCTTTTTTTTTTCCAGTTTCCCTTCGGCCGACGGCAGCCATGTGACATCTATTGGCATGGAGTTTCATTTCATGATAGCGATACCATTTCCTCAGGTCAAGTGAACAAGTTCCCAGGTAAGGCCTTGTTTCTTCATAGCGTTACATTTGTGCCATCGCATTCCTTGTATTGCATGTCCGCATAACTCCTTTCTAATTGTTCCCCCTCCCCCAAAGTTTGTGCTTTTTGTGCATATTAAAATCAAATTTCCAGGAAGTGTGCACAATCTGTAGGACACAGATAATAAAGCTACTGTGGTATAATAAATGAGGAATCAACTTGCTGTGGTTGACCACTTTATTTGTCAAGGTGATATCTTGCAATTAACTGACAATGTGTGCATTTTAGGGTTTGCACACTATTTTATTAACCATGGACATAGTAAACAGACTTTTGCTTACCACAGTGAATGAAAGTCTACTACTATAATCTATGCGTAATGTTATACATTACATGTTCTTCCATGGCAAATGCTGGCATTTTGGGGCAACGTCGACACAAGTGTGTCCTTAATGGGGTAAATGCTGACATTATGATTTCACAGATGTGTACTTATAAGAGAAAATACTGGCAATACTTGTGCAAAGCCATCATCAGTGTATTGTGACAGTGGCGATACAGTTTTTTACTCTTTGTACTATAGGTCTACAAAATGTTCCAACTAATAGCTGGGCCTCTAATTGTTTTTCTTCACATGTACTTCATGTTTATTTCTGGAAGGAGTTATATTTGCTCTCGTTTTATGTGCTATCTGCGAGATTGAGCTCTATTAATGACCAGTAAGAAATAACTATTTTTATTGTATTGCTTATAACGTAAACATAGCTTGAGAGCAACGCAAATGCTTTACTACGGGGGGCGTGCCAGCATTGAACTTGGAATTTTGTACAGTAGCACAGTATTGTTAATGGATGGAGGGAGGGATTTTTATTCTTCTGGCATGTATTGTTTAAAGAGACACCATTTTTAGTGTTTAGCACAACCGGAGGTATGTGGGGGTATTTCAAGCCTCTGCCACGGTTGAGCTCTATCTGGTCAGCATGTGACAGGAGAAGGAATATTTGTGTGTCTTCTTTTTACCGGCTAGCTTAGGCTTCAACCTTTTTATGGTTTTGCTACGTGACGTGCAAAAGCCTTCTGAGGTGTCGCATTTAGCCGCCATGCAGGTATTCCATTCGAGATTGCTTTGAAAGTGATACATAAAGGTTTGAATATGATCCTAGTGGGGAGGGGTAGCCAGTGTAGGAGAGATAACGGCTATCTGTAATAAAACTAGCTGTGGCGTGGTGCGTTTCTTGAGGGGGGCCAAGTGGACAGCTAGAAGCCCTGTAAGGAGGGTATTTACCCCATCAATGTGTGAGATCACGACGGCTTGAACCAACATGCAGCGGGATGAAGGGTTGGATTTTGCAGGTCTTGGTGGGGTCAAGTTTGAGATGTGTTTTGCATCCATGCTTGAATGGCAGCCGGGCATCCATGGAGGCAAGCAATGTCCTGTGGACCACTGATCTTAGGGTATACAGAAGTGCCAGCAACACACTACTAGGTGGCTATGTTGGGGTAATTTAGGAGAGTTTTCAAGGCTACCATGTATAGACTAAAGATGTTTGGGCAGAGGATGGAACCTTGGGGGACCCCACACATGTGACTGGGAATTAGTATGGTTCCGGAAGAGCCCATCCTGAAGGTGACAAAGGGAGAGGATTGTTTGGTAGCTGACATTTTTGTCAAAGGCAACCAAAACCTCTGTTTCGAAAGGATGTTGGGATGCACGTACAATGTTCCTGCAGGACATAGAGGTACAGGTTGAGAATGATACAGGGTTTGTGCCCCTTGAATAATATCGCTGAAGCAGAGTTCCCAGTTCTACCAGACCCTGCCACAAATCTTTGTAGTATACCCAGTGAGGTCACACACCTGAAGGTGTCTCACCTGCTAGTCCCTGGTGATCTGTCCTACAGTTGGCCAGGACACAGCCATCGCTATTGAATCCAGTTACTGTGGGGGTACTAGTGCGGTAGGATCACCTGGATGAGGGATCTTCGGGGACACAAGGGTCAGGCAATTACTGATACGCCTACGTCCCATCCCCTTTCCTCTATACTTGGGGGACATTCCTCCGTCCTGTGGGATGGGACCGGAGCACTATGTAAAAGCATCAAAATTTTGCAAAAATGTTCGTCCTTCCTCTTTTACATGGGGTACTTCATGGGTCGGTAAGCCCGCCCTTCTTAGCTCCACCCCACGCATCGCCCATCAGTCCTTTTCTCCGCTCGTTCGAGACTGGATGCACTTGCATCTGTGAAGGTTTTTTCTTCCAAATTTCCTCCTCTCTGGCTCTTGCTTGCGATCGCATGATAGTCTGTCTATTCCTTTTCAGCTAGACTTCCCGAATTGTTCTACCTGTCAGCGACGCTTCGCTAGGGCGGATCCCCATCATCTTTGTCTAGAGTGTTTGGGTCCTGACCACCGGTGGGACTTGTGTTTTTATTGCGATTCCCTTTCGGTCCGGGCGCTTCAACGTCGGTTAAAGCGGTGGCAGGAGGTGTTTCAGCACACTCCTCCTACGCATTTCCAATCCTTCATCGACGAGAAGAAGAAATGCCCGGTAAATTCTTTACTTTTTAGGGCACCCCGGCCGGGGGACTCCTTTCCGGGGGCTTCCGGGTATGGGAGGAGCGTCAAGGGCTCTATTACCGGGGTTTGTCCTGAGGTGCCGTCTAGGCCTAAAAAGTGTACCAGAGTTTTCTCCGAGGGTCTCCTTAAGGGGCCAGTTGTCACCGGATCACAGTCCGAGACCCCACATGTGGGGGCTGTTTGTAGACCTAGTTCTACTGACCCGTGGGGTACCGGAGCTCGTTCCGAGGCCTCCTTGATTGGAGCTTCCTTCTTTTGTACCGGGGTGCACCCCGAGGCCTTGGCTGGGCTTGTCGATACCGAACAGAAGTTTGAGGCCGGCGTGAAGAGGCTGCTATCAGACTCGGGTCCGTGGCCTCTCGTTTAAAGGCTAAGGCGACCAACAGTTCTGAGAGGACTTTTTAAGGCCTTGTTGGTGAAAGGTGTTCCTCATCATTCCCGCTCTTGCGGTGACTCTAGAACTGTTGAGGGGGCAAGGAGTGAGGTTTCGAACCGTAATTCCTCCTTTACCGGCAGTGCCAAGGTCCTTCATACTAAGGCTAGTTTGGCTATTAGCATGTCACAAAAACATCCTAGGCCACACAGTTACTTGTATTAAGGCAAAAATGAAGACCCCTGCCTCACTTGCACATGTGTCGCAGTTCTCCTCAGGTGCCAACAAAATGGCGGCCGTTCCCGCCAAGACCACGGTGGCCATTTTGGATACAACCCTTACAACTACGCCATCGGCCTTAGTTGTAGTGGGTGCTCTTCCAGGTGAACGTCGGTTTCCTTGTGCACATCCGTTTCGTCCAGTTTATGACTGGAACGCTCGGATGCCACTACCGCACAATGTCTTGCTGTCAACGGCATCAGTGCCCTTGATTTATGTAGACAACAGTGGGGAAGGGCCCTCTTGGCAACTCTCCCCCCTGCGCCTTTGGAATTATCCTCCTCATGAGAAGCCTCCTCCTGTCGCGCCTAAATCATCAGCGGAGGACGTCTTTTTCGGCAGTTTTCAAAAACGTATGCGTTCCGACCCCATGAAGGAGTACTTTAAGGGCCTTTTTAGGGAGATATGCCCGCCTGTGTCCCTGCCGGCGCTGCGTTTACCGGCTGGGCCTCCCCCAACACTTCCACCCTTGCCTCCATTGTCCCCAGTGGACAAGGCGATTGTGGTGCCGGATGTGTCTCAACCTGAGCCGGATCTATCGGATGATGTACAGGGCGATCAGGACGGCGAAGACCAGCCCCGCTCTATCAGACTTTCATGACCGGGTGCTGGACATGTGTCTGTTGGATGTTCCAGTCCCCGAGGCACCTGCTCCTGCGGAGGGCATGCTTTCAGGGGCGTTCATCTTTGTCTCCTTTGGAGCGTACCAACTTGTTCTTGCAGAAGGACGTTTTGGCCGAGGTCCGTAGAGTATGGGAGAAACCACACTCTGGACTGTTAGTCAATAAGAAAATTGAGGCGTGTTATAGGCCTCATTCTTCGGAAGAGGTGGCCTTAGCGTCTTGTCCACCCCCCTCCTCCACAGTCGTGGCTGCGGCCACTTTGCAATCCAGACCTGCGGCACCCTCCTCTACGATGGCTACACAGGTCCTGGGCAAAGAGGATAATCTTTTTGACTAACTAGGAAGGAAGGTTTTGCTAACTCGGCCCTGCAATTGCGTCAGGCCAATGCAGAACTGGTGTTAGCGGGAGCGAATATGAAAATGTGGAAAGGTCTGCTGGAGTTTGAGGAATTCATCCCTGCTGAAAAGCTTGAGGACTTCAAGGCGGGTTTGTCGGATGCCAGGGTCCTGGCTCAGGATCTGTTGGAGGCGGCGGCTCATCACGTCAACACTTCGGGCCAAGGCCTTATGCTTGGAGTGGATACTTCTCGTCAGGCTTGGCTGCATGCCACCAAGTTCCCTAAGGAGGTGCAGGATAAGGTTCTGGATCTGCCGTTCGACGCCAAGGAGATTTTTCATTCCACAACAGATGTGGAGCTAATCAAAACGAAGGATAGCACCCAGACCGCCAAGTCCTTGTCTGTCCTGGTGAAACCTCCTTTTAGGACACAGAGGCCGTTATCACAGCCCTGGCCCTCCTCTGGCTTTAGGGGCTTTCTGGACCGAAGATCCTGCAGAGTCGATACCCCTTTGGGTAATTCCTGCCGGAGGGAGCAACAGAGTCGATATTTCTCCCGCTCCTCAGCCTCCTCCTCAGGTTCAGGTGGTGCTGCCACTGAAAAACCAGCCAAATGAGGGTTCTCTGCGCTCGCACGAGACCCCGGTGGGAGGACGCATTGCATCTCATTGGGAGGCATGGCAGACCTAGGGGAACGAGGGGAGGGCTTCTACTCCCGACTGTTTACGGTGCCCACATCCAACCAGGCTGGCCTGCGCACCATTCTAGACTTTTCCTAGTTCAATCTTTCCCTACCCCAAGAGAAATTCAAGATGATCACGCCTGGTCAGATAAAGTCCTCTTTACAGATGGGCGACTGGCTCAGCGTGGTGGACCTTCAGGATGTGTACATGCATATTCTGATCTGGAATCCACACTGGAGATACCTGTGTTTCTCTGTGAGAGAGGAGCATTTACAGTTCTGAGAGCTTCCTTTTGGCCTCAGCTCGGCACTGCGTGTCTTTACGAAGATGATGTAGGTGATTGCAGCCCATCTTCGTCTGCAGGGTATCCATGTGTATTCTTATTTGGACGATTGGCTGTTTCGCAGCCCTTGCCCGCTGAAAGCCACGTGCAATCTTCAGTCTCTCCTCCAGCTCCTGTTCCACCTCGGGCTGTCAGTGAACTGGTGGAAATCTTCCATGACGGTCTCTCAGGACTTGACTTTTCTTGGGTTTTCGCTGGAACACGATCGACTGCAGAGTTTACCTGACCGGGGACAGAATGGCGGATCTGTTGGCCACGTGTCAGATGTTTGCGCAGTCGGAGAGCATGTTGGCCTGGTGGTTCCAGAGGCTTCTGGGCCTCATGGCCTTGGGCGTTTTTGCTCTACCTCTTGGCGGACTCAAATGGCTCTTCGGAGTTCTTGGCGTCAGGCTGTGGATCCGGACTCCAAGTAGATATTGATTCCAGCTTCCCTGAGAGCGGACCTGGCGTGGTGGTCGTCTCTCAGCAACCTGTCACTGGGTGCAGGGTTTCAAGACCCAGCCCTGATGTGGCGATCACGACGGACTCCTCCCTTCTGGGGTCGGGTGCGACGTTGGATCTTGTTCAGGTCTCAGACCTTTGGTCACCTCAGGACAAGCTCTTTCACATAAATCATCTGGAGCTTCTGGCGATCTTCTTAGCTCTCAAGGCGTTCAGGCCGGTCATTGCCAACAAAGTGGTCTGTATCCGCACGGACAATGTGGTGTCAATGTATTACATCAACAGGCAGGGGGGCACCAAGTCTCCTCCTCTTGTCGACCTGTCCATCTAGATTTGGGAATGGGCGGTTTGTCATGGTGTCTGGCTGGTAGCAGTAAACATCCCGGGCCAGCTGAACGTCATGGCAGATGCCCTCAGTCGCCAGACAATGTTCCGCTACGAGTGGGAATTGAAGGCGGAGATCCTCTCTTGGATATTCCTGTGTTGGGGCACTCCGGAAGTGGACCTCTTCGCAATGTCGGCAAACAAACTTCCTCTGTATGCCTCCAGAAATGGTCTAGGAGCCTCCTCTCTGGGGGATGCTCTCGAGATTCCTTGGCACAACATGAGGGCCTATGCTTTCCCGCCTCAGCCTCTGATTCATCGAACGATTTGCAAGCCAAGGAACACAGTGAACTGTTCTCTTCTGCTCATAGCCCCGTGGTCGCCGGCCAGGTTCTGGTTCTCAGAACTTCAACACCTGTTGGCGTGTGCACCGATCAGGCTACCGGTGAGTCCTGATCTGCTTCACCAGAAGGACTGACAGCTGTGGCACCCCTCCCCACAATCGTTGAGCTTGGCGGCATGGTGCCTGAGTTCAGATCTCTAAAGCATCTCAATCTATCTGCTGATAACATGCAAATAATTCAGGCACCCAGGAAGCCTTCAACAAGGTCTCAGTATAGGAGCAAGTGGCTTTGATTCTGTAACTGGTGCTTAGCCAAACAGCTGGACCCTAGAGTGGCTACAATTGACACAGTGCTGTCCTTTGTGTCTCACCTAGCAAAATCGTGCATTCATGTTCTGTCATGTAGGACTTATCTTTCGGCGGTAGCCCCCTACCTATCCATGGACCAGTGCTCTTATTCACTGTCAAATCCAGTGGTTAAGAAGCACTTTGCGGGTTTGACGCGTCCTTATCCTCCGGTTCGTAAGCTGCACCCGACATGGGATCTGAATGTGGTCCTTACGGCGTTGTGCCATAAACCGTTCGAACCAATGCCATGGTGGAACTTAAGCACCTTTAGTGGAAGGTGTCTTTTTTTTGGTTGCCATTACTTCAGCAAGGCGTGTGAGTGAGCTCCACTCTCTGTCGGTGGAGAACCCCTTTTTGGTTTTCCACAAGGATAAGGTGGTCCTACGGACAAATCCTTCTTTCCTGCCAAAGGTGGTCTCTGATTTCCATCTGAATCAGTCAATCTCCCTGCTGGTCTTCTTTCCAAACACAGCTTCAGAAGCGGAAAGGGTTATACATTGTTTGGATGTTAGAAGGGCTCTTAAGTTCTATCTCTACAGAACATCTGAATTTAGGAGCTCTTCTCAGCTGTTGGTGACCTTTGGTAATCCACAAGGTAGACAGGCTTCTAAGGCGACTATCTCCAGATGGATCGCTGCCTGTATTACGTAGTCTTACACTGTCCAAGGACTGCAGCCTCCTAAAGGTAATCATGCACACCTGGTGCAGGGCAAGGCAGCCGCAGTTGCCTTTCAGAAATATGTCCCCTGGGAGACCATCGCAAAAGCTGCTACATGGGCTTCCCCGTCGGCTTTTTGTAAACATTGTTTAGACCTGAGCTCCAGATCTGGCGCTCAGTTTGGCAAGGCTGTGCTGAAGAATCTTTTTCAATAAAGGGTTTTACATCCACTCGTAGTTCCTGTGAGGAGTGCTTGGGAATCTCCCATAAGTATGGATGAAAGGGGACGGGACGTAGGAGTATAACCAGGTTACTACCCGTAGTGACCACCTTACTCCTAGTCGGTAGTCCCCTTTCCTCAATACGCCCGGCCACCGTCTCCTCTGATAAGGTTCCTCTATTATTGCTTAAAGGTCTCTGACCTGGCGATAGAAAAGGACTGATGAGCGATGCACGGGGCAGAGCTAAGATGGGCGGGGTTATGGGCGCGTGCAGTACCCCGTGTAAAAGAGAGTAAGGACTAACATTTTTGCAAAATTTTGATGCTTTTACAAAGTGCTCTGGTCCCGTCGCACAGGATGGAGGAATGTCTCCATAAGTATGGAGGAAAGGGGACTATGGACTAGGAGTAAGGTGGTCACTACGGTGAGTAACCTGGTTATAATTACACACACCCGACTTCCATCACACTTCCTCCACACAGATAAAAGGTGGAGCATGAAAGCACACTCTGAACAAGGGAAAATACACAAGGAAGCAGCAATTCCGAGATGGCAGTTTAAACCGAGGAGAAAGGCGGCAAGACCAGATAGGGCTGCAAGGAGGTAACTAGCCTTGACCTTTTCGGAGAGCCGCAACTTTTAAGAGCCTTGAGGAAAATAAACATAAGACCGGGAATTGCAGCTGAAGAATGGTGCAGTGTGTGTCAGAGGTACACAGTGCCCTCCTGCATTGATAGCCAAGCCAGGGAGAAGTGATTACTGCTGTGGTTAATGCTTGGCTCCGACAACAAAGCAACACCAATGGATTCAGCCCAGCCGGTGGGTCAGAGAGTCTGATAGCAGACTGGACAGTGTTGCGCTCCAGGTTGCAAGCAGTAACATTGTATGAGGGAGGATGGCTTGTATGTGATTGAATTGTATGTAACCGAACTAGGTACCAGATAATGAGTGGTCCTGCACCACGTGGATGCTCATTCGAAGGTCTGT
This sequence comes from Ambystoma mexicanum, assembly GCF_040938575.1. Classification (NCBI taxonomy): domain Eukaryota; kingdom Metazoa; phylum Chordata; class Amphibia; order Caudata; family Ambystomatidae; genus Ambystoma; species Ambystoma mexicanum. The sequence goes on from NC_090929.1 coordinate 143,525,063, forward strand.
TTGGTATCCAACTGAGCGTGTGAGAATTATTGAACTGTGAAATCAAAGTGGTTGTGCAGGGAGTTAAGCTAAATCCTGTGCACTTTCGAAAGTCTACGATTGCCTATGAACTGAAATTGGTCTGGTCCCGGCTGAGGGAGACTAATTGCATAAAAGGAGATTTGAGCCCAGAAGTGGGTGATCCAGGATGAAGAGTGGCTCGCCCGACTTGAATATTTGGAGAGGACCTTTTTTGTTTGGTACATCAGGCCCTCTGCATCAAGAGACTTTGAACGTAAGAGACTTGGGCACAGAAGGCCCTGATGTTGGTAAAAAGAACTGTGTCCTCGTGCCGAAGAAAATCAAGAGTGTGCTATGCTCGAGTGAACCGCCTTGTTCCATGCTAAAAATGTGGGGAAGTGAGGCCAACGGGCTGAACATCCTGACTTATCATTCTGTGAATACTTGTTTCTTTTTCGTGAACATTACCCTACACTATTTGTAACTTAGCTTTAAGGATTGTTACTGTTTATGTTAAAGGACATTTGTACCGTGCATAAATCACCACTGGAGTTGTCCCCTGGCGCTCTGGCGGCTCTGAAAAAGGAGGGGAGGTTGAGTTAGTGGGAGGAAGCAGGAAAAGTGCAAGGGAGCAGTGATGTGCTGTTGGCGGCCTCAGCCCGGTGGTCAGTTGGCTGGGCCTGGGGTGTTTGCGGCTGGGAGTCGTCGTGTACTGTTGTGCAAGACTGTGTGTTTTGTTTTATTGTTGCAATGTAGTAAAGTTTGTGCGGTTTGTTTTGCTGTAGGTTTTGGTTGTGTTTGGAGTTTGAGAGGTGTATGCAGAAAGGGAAAAGTTAGTAGGGTTGGTTAGTTTGTGCCTCTATCCTGAGTTGGGGCGCTCAGCTTGTGCGGTCTCCCCTGATGCGGCTATGTCCTGATCTCGGTCCGACTGGCATATAAGGTTCCTTACTCCTCTGGCCCCCACCTCTAACATGCTCTCTCATAGCTCCCCTTATCCTCCCTTCATACTCCTGTGGCCAGTGCACCTGCCAATGTCAACCTCTCAGGTAGTGTGGTGATTGCTAATATCTTGACATTTCCACTCCGCTGTGGTACCTGGCGGTAACTAAGGGGCGGGTGAAAGTGTTGGTCGGATTGTCCCAGTTAGTTGACTCAGTTTGCGTGCGTGCCGCCTGTGTTCCAGTATATTCGGTGTCATTCATCCAGGTGCCGTTGGAGTTATCCTCTCGGGTCGGGGATGTCCTTCTCCTTTCCGGTTTAGTCATCCTTTTTTCTGGTTTTGGTTTGCAGATTTAGTCTGTGGTGTTGAAGAGCCAGCTTTTTAGTGATTTCCTGAATTTTAGGTGATCTTCAGTGTTATTTCTTTTGGGATGTTGTTCCAGGTTTTTGCGGCTAAGTGGTAGAAGGAGGTGCCTCCAAGTTTTTTCTTAAGGTATGGTTTGAGTTCCAGGTGGATTTCGTTGCTTGATCGGAGGGGTCTCGTTGGTTTGTAGACTGTTATTTTCTTTTGTAGGAATTCTGCTCCCTGTCGGCTGATTGCCCTGTGCGTTATGCACATTGCTTTGAAGGTGATGCAATGTTTTACTGGGAGCCAATGTAGTGTTTTTAGGGCTGGAGTGATGCGGTCTCTTCTGGATAGTTTGAGGAGTAGTCTTGCTGCTGCATTTTGGACCCGTTGCAGTTTCTTCAGGAGGTATTCTGGTATTCTGAGGTAGAGGCTGTTTGCATAGTCGATTTTTGACATGATTAGGGCGAAGATAGTGAGTGTTTTGTGCGTGAAGGAGAGGAAAGGTAGAATTCTTCTTGCCGTGTGGAGGAGGAAAAAGCATTTCTTCACTGTTGCATTTATTTGTGGTTCCAGGGTTAGGGTGTTGTCCATTAGGACTCCCAGATTTTTTACTACCTTCAATGGTGTTGGTGCGTTTCCCATTTCCGTAGGCCATTGGATGGTGGTTTTGTTCTCTTGGTCTTTGGATACGATCACGATTTCTGTCTTTCCTGGGTTGATTTTCGGGTTGTTGGCAACCATCCAGTTGAAGACTTCTTTTAGGCAGTCGGTTAGGGTTGAATGGTCGGCATCAGTGTCTTTGATTTTGTAGATGATCTGAGTGTCATCTGCGTAGTTGTAACATGTAATGTATTTTTTGAAGATTCTGATGACCGGGGTCTAATAGATGTTGAAATATAGTGGAGATAATGAGGATCCTTGTGGCACTCCACAGTCATTAACTCGTGGAGTGGATTTGAAAGGTTTTATCCATACGATTTCTGTTCTGTCTGCTAGGAATGATTTGGTCCAGAGTAGTGCAGTGTCTGTTATGCCTATGTCTTCTAGTCTTTTTGTCAGAGTGTCGTGGCTAACTGTGTCAAAGGCTGCAGAGAGGTTGAGCAGAATAAGGAATGAGGTAGTGTTTGAGTCTGCGCGTTTTTTTTAGGTCGTCCCAGATGGATGGTAGTGCTGTTTCCGTTCCTCTCGCTGGTCTGAAACCAATTTGAGCTTGGTCCAGCAGGTGGTGTTTTTCTACGTGTTCTTGGGTTAGTTTATATACGTAGGTTTCTAGAAGTTTTGCTGGGTAGGGGATGTTAGAGATCAGCCTGTAGTTGGAGAGGTCATCTACGTCACCACTTGTGTTTTTCAAGAGTGGCTTGATGTATGCTGCTTTGAAGATCTTCGGTACAGTCCCTGTTGATAGTGATAGATTTAGAAGGTTTCTATAGTGTTCTGCTGGCGATCCTTGTGCGAGAATTGATTTGTAGATGGCAAAGGTTTTTTAGTATAGGCCCTTTTTATTTGCCGAGATTATTATTTGATGGTCATAGCTTGCTCCAATCTTAGATTTAGGTTTAGCATTTCTGACACCCTTGAAGTTCAATAAACACCCTTGAACTGTGGTCACCTGTGTCTGTCTTGCTTTGATACTATGCCTTCCTTACAACTCATTGATTTGAAAAACGCATTCTTCTCCGTCCCATTGCACCCCGATTGCCAATATATCACTGCATTTACCTATCGTGGGCAAAGTTCCAACACAGTAGACTTCCTCAGGGGGTAATGTGAGACCCCCAGTATTTTTTTTACACATGGATTTTCGGCAATACACACGTACCGAGCACAGGCATACAGTATATAGATGACCTCTTAGTGTGTAGCACACCAGAAGACTTATGTAGAGCAGATTCAATAACACTGCTGACATTACTTGCAGACAAAGGATACAAAGTAGACAAAGACAAAGTCAAATATTGTCAAAAGGAGGTAGTGTATTTGGTACGAATAATATCTGAAGGGAAAAGGTGTAACACCAGCAAGAGCAGCCGCAGTACAGAACACATCTCAGCCCACAACAGTGAAAGAAATGCAGTCATTCCTGGGTTTGTGTAACTATTGTAGAGCATGGATTTTTGACTATTCCAATGACACAAAATCTCTACTGCAGTAACTCAAGGAGGCACAAAGGAGGAAAGGATCCGCTACATGGACAGGGGAAATGATAACATGTTTCCAGGAATTCAGAAATGCCATAACCAACGCACCAGTATTGGCAACCCCTGATTACACAAAGGAATTGTATTAGTTTTCGCACTCGAATCGACAAGTAATGACTGCCGTGTTGGCCCAGCAAACATCCCTAGGACACAGACCTCTAGCATATTACGGTGGTATATTAGATTCATTAATGTAGAGTCCATTCCCTTCTTAGAAGGCACTGGCCGCTGCTGCCTTCTCCATTGATAAATCTGCAACAATAACACTGGGTTGCTTAGTGACTATATACTCTTATTCAGCTTACGTGACCGTCGCAGTACATTCAGGGTTGACCAGATGGAAAATGACAGGCTTTCAGAGGTCGGACGGCACACCTGTCCAGCTTGTGGCCTTGCTGGAGAGATTGATTTATGCCTTGTCCTGTCCCCCATTAGTAGCAGTGGTTAAATGCACCACCCTCACCCAAAATACAGACCCCCGTTTCTCTTGTTAACAATGCAGCATATGAGGCAAAGAAGCAGCATGTCACAGAGACCCAGAAGTCACTTCTGTAACGGAGGCATGATACCACAAGTAAACAGATAGTTCCCAGTAACACTGCACCACTTAGATGCTAAGGTTGGTTGCCAGTTGGTATTTATTTTAAATCTGAGGTCAGCCTGACAAGTGTTTCGAGCTTTTCTAGCTCTTCATCTGAGGCTGATATTACACAAAATTTCACGTAAATGAAATAATGATACAGATTGGGGTGTAAGTTGCACAAAATAAATTGACTATTGTAACAATGGTAGACAACACGGGGAAAGGTACAAGGGGTGGCCCACCGGACAAGGGCCAAACCAAACAATAGTAAGGTGCACATTTTGTGAACATTTGATATATCATGGAGAGAACGCACACGATGAAATACCAACCAATTTAGGTGGGAGCAACCAAAGGAAAGCAAAAGGACAGGGTCGGCCGAGAAGGGAAATGAGCAAAAAACAAAAACATTAATTGCAATTCGGAAACGCGACCAAAAGAAACAAATCTTGCCATAGTGCATGTATAGGGTAAATGAGTAGTACCTTATGTGGGTATTTTTTTAGAGGTACAAAATTAGCCGAGTCTGTAACCAACTTAGATTATTGAATTAGATGAAGGGCTAATGGCAACAATATATAATAAAAAATTGGACTATATAGATAAAAGCCACACACCGCTAATGCGGTGAATTTCTAAAAGGAGGACATTTGAAAAGAAAGGTGATGTATTTTGATCTATTACAAAGTAATGGATATTTGTTTGAAATGCAGATCGCTAAGTTTGCTACATGTTATCAATTAATGAGGTGAATACAAGCTGTTGCACGTAAACTAATGTGGAGAAAATATAAATCGCGCATTGCAATACTTTAAGGTCAGGTAGAGAGCTGCCGTATTGAGGTTAGCGTGTGGCTCTCGAATATATGCCTACGGACCGTAAGAAAAGGGTCTTACCTTGTGTAGATTTTAGTTGAAAATGATAGACAGACGGGAGCGCGATCGAGCGCGAACCTGTGCACAAACTTTGCTCAATCTCTCATCCTCAGGAAAACTGTATTGTTGAGAAGATTAATGGACTTTGAAGAATACTTTATCGAAAATGTGTAAAGTTATGGAGGAACTGGGTGTTATGTCTCACTCTGGCTTTGTTTAGCTTTAGAACGCAGCCCAGTAAATATCACCAATTGTCACTACACGAGATAGTGATGGGAGAAGAGTGCACATGCCTCTTACTCCCATTTACAGGGCATCAGATGCTCACTGGGCAGCAAGGGTTTTAGGGGTGGAGTTTCAGGGGTATTTGTGTGAGTTAACAAAATGTATTAAAGTTCCATCTCAACAGATTGTTCCTCGATGCAGGTGAGGTGTCGCCAACAGATGAACTGAACCTACCATTGCCACAATTCTATCTCGGTGATAGAATATCTGTCCATAACTTTGTGCGCTGCTGGAATGACTACAAATTCCAGGGGCCTTTTGAAGCCACCAATTCAACTTCCTTCGCAGTCCGAATGAAGGAGCTTTGGTACAGGGTCCACTTATCCGACGTTCGGAAAGCACTTGGCACTGCCCACATTCTCAGGACAATGCTGAAAATACTGAATGACATAAAAATATACCTGATAGCACATTTCCAGTTGACCAATCCCCTCCCTATAGTGAAGAAGTTGGATTTTATTATTTGGTTGCCTGCTTTCTTTCCCACTTTACAAGCTGAACACCACAGATGGCGTGTAATAAATATGTTGTGTTTTGTTTTTGGAGTAGGAATAGTATGTTTGTGGTTATTTTATATGGTTGGGGCATGTAAAGGGGTATGGGAATTAAACTGATGTATCTTTGGGAATAACATGAACAAGAAGAGATGTAGAGTATAAACAGTATAAAGGGGTAGTCTTTGACACTGTGGCCGATGTGCACCACTGGAGTCCGACAACATGTGGTACAATCACATGCACGAAGTGGGGATAGAGAGGTCAAACGAGAGCTGTTATTTATTCTCTCTGATACCTCATGCATCAGGCGCACCCACATTGTCCATATTTCAAGAAATACCACCTCTTATAGCCCAGGGCAGAGTCTTTTCCAAGGGCACACCGTCCAAGCAATGATGGACAGAGATGATGACAAATGTGGCAAGAAGAAAGAACAAGCACAGTGCAAAATAAGACGGTTGCTGAAAATGGAAGGACGGTTGTTCTCCAACAGATGGGTGCCTGGATAGTGAGCTCTGCTGCGGAGGGGGGGGGGGGTTACTGGGGTTCTCGGACGGAAGATGTAGTGGCACAAGTGAATCAGAACTGTGGCAGGACATGGGTAACATATATGTGCCAAAATTGACATGGATCGAGCTAAGCCAGACACCAGCCAAAGTACAGAGGCCAGCAGAGTAACCCTTTTTGTTTTTGAGGGAATCGTACCTATCAGTATTGTACTAACAGTCACTGTAACAAGACACCTTTCATCCCAGACCTGACGGAAGGTACCACAGTGTTGATGGATGTGTATTGGGTGTGTGGGAAATACGTATACCTACACCTCCTGCCATCATGCCATGTTCACTGACCAACCTGCACTCGGCAGTGTTGGTAGTTCCCGATTCTCATCTGTCTTTCATAAATGTGCAAGCTCAGAGCCAACTGAGCTCCCATCCGACAAGCGTGTCTGTCATTCACTAAGACTTTGTTATCAGAAAAGATCATATTACCTATCCAAAGACTCCTCTGATAAATTAGTAATGATCCCGGATCAGAACCGCTTGTTTACTAAAACTTTTACCTCCCTCCTGGTGCCAGGTATCCAGACTGGAGCAAATGCCAAATGGCTGCAGATCACCATGTGGGCGATATTGCAGATGGTGAACCAGACAGAGCAGGGTCTTAACTCCATAAAGACTGAATTACGAGCAAAAAGGCTATGTTCCGGATTTGTTCACAGCTATGCAAGGGGTCATGTGCAAGACAATTGGTCCATCTTGCTGCATATACATATACCCCACAAACGATGCAGACAATGGGTCTCTGTCCGATGCAATAGAAGCCCTGCCCAACCTGAGGATCACTATGGAGAAAGAAGCGGGGGTGAACGCTGATCATTGGTTTCTACTCCATGTTCTAATGAGCTCAGTCATGGTTAGAAATAGACCTAGAAATGCTGGTTTCCTGTCATGATCTCTGCTTCCAAAAGGTCAGGGTTTTCCCAACTCCCTTGGAAGCAGATCCATAACCCAGGTTCCGAGTGCCAACCAGTCCCAATTGGGACCTTTTGGACCCAGTCCTGGCGCCAGTGGCACCAGGCTCATAAATATGCCCAGTCCCAGCGCTGGAAGCGCCGGGCTCATAATGCTTGGGTGGACTTACCTGCAGCAGACCATGCTGCTTACTTGCCTGCCAGTTGAGCCTCTGATCCTCTTCTGTTTGGAACTACTTTTCCTGTTGGGTGGGGCTGGAGCCACTCCCTAGATTCAGAACACTGGAACTCTTCTGGAAGGCAGGAACTCTTTTCTTACCAGGAACTCTTTTCTTACTTAGGCGTGGCTGTGGAAGGAGACACCTAAGCACTACAGGAGGCTATTTAAACCACACCCGGTGGATGAATCTTGCTTTGCGTTATTCTGCACCCTCTGCAGCAGAACGCTCATCGTGTCTTCTGCATCCGGTCCTGGGCCTAAGGAAAAAGGCTTACCATCCTGAATCCAGTCTTCAGCAACACCTATAAAGACAAGAAAGAACAGGTTAGCATTCCGGCATCTGAAAGGCAAAGGCTTACCTACTCTTCGTGCGCTCCGGAGGTCTTCACACTGCATTCCGGCATCTGAAAGACAAAAGCTTACCAACTCTTCGCACGCTCCGGAGGCCGTCAGCGCTGCATCCCGCATCTGAAAGACAAAACAAGGTGCGTTTAAAGACATTGGGGAACTTTAATACTCACGTGCCATTACTCCTTTCCACATCTAACCCAGTGGGTATCCCGGCACCCTGCAGCCGCTCCGAACTTGTACCTGCAAAATAAAAAGACAGTTAGAGCGCATCGTGAAGCTGGCAACAAGCGCTTACTTACGTGCTTCCAGGCGCTTCTATTCATCACACGGGCTCCATCTTGAACTCACTTCAGCCCGTCATCCGCCATCGCCGGAACCCTGCAAAACAAGAGACATCATTATTAAAGACTTTAAAGACATTTGAGTTACTCGAAACTTACCGTTCGTGCATTAAACGACGGACAGCAGTCCTCTGGAGTCAAGAGGCCTGCGCTACCTATCCAGTGAAGAAACTGGTTACAGCACCCTGCCCCGAGGCAGATGGAGAGCTCGGCATTCACTTACCTAAGGTGAGAGCGTTAACCTGTGGGGGTCTACAGGAGAGGAGAAGAGGAAAGAGATAGGGACACCCCAATAACCCCAGTTCATTAACCCCGTATTTTCTATCTGCAGACATCTTACTCTGCACGTCAGGCATACAGGGCACAGAGGTCCAGCCCAAAGAGCCAACCGGGTGCTGCACATCACCTTTGAAGATACGGTAGTCGCCCAGTCAAGACCGGCGCCTCTGCGAGAATCAGGTAAGCGTTACATTTCCATCGTAGTTGTTTTGCTCTTTTTTTTTTTTGTTTGTGTCAAATGATCCTGAGGTGTTGCATGAAGACGTTGCTGAAGAGTGCCATGATGATGGTATCAATAAGGGCAGGTAGAGCTCCTCCTCCCACAAAACACAAATACACCCAGAGAGATGGATGGGATGGGGTGGGAAGACCGAGGATGATGATAATAGAACAGCCTTTGCAACCCCTGGGGGATGGTGACCATGCCTCCACCAAACCCAGACAACATGTAGAGTGCTGGATTGATTTAGGCGGAGATGGAGGGTGGTGTTTTGACAGAAGAGTATGCTGAAGGGGGGGGGTGTATGTCATATGTAGGGCATGGCTACCCTGGGATGATAGAGAAGGGTTAGTTAATGGTGTATTAACTAAAAGGAGGAATGTTGGGATGTATGTGCAATGTCCCAGTAGACAAAGAGGTACAGATTGAAAAAAACAATTAGCTCAAACTATCGTGGGAGCAGACTTAGCTTTGCACAGCAGGAGCATATATTGTTTTTAGTTGGGTTTGACATATTAGATACTTGCATATACCTAAACCGAAAGAGCACTGTTGTGGTTGTAGATGGGGCAATATTATAGGCCCTGTGTTTCGTTGTTGTATTTAAAGCAGTAGTCCGAAGTAAGCTGTGTGGGAAGAGCTCAGACAGGTGGAAGATGGAGTTAGAAAGGTGCTGTGGTGGGAGCGAGGTCCGCGTGTTAGCGGGACAGAAGTATCCCCATCTTGGAACTTGAGCACTAGCACAATATGAACAGAATAGAACGCAGGCCCTGGTATGGAGCTGCAGCTCATTGTAGTTTAGCTCAAAAAACAAAATTGCCTTTCCCATTCCCCAGGAAAGAAGCCAATGACACAGATGACTGCTAATTGTATCCATCTGTCGTGACTGAATGTGGTGGGTATGGAATATGAGATTGCAGGGATGCACCCTTTGAAGAACAAACCCATGAGAACAGGGCATAACATTTTTGTGATGCCAAGAGCCAAAGTAAAGATTTACAGCACTACTGCTCTCCTCAATAGCAGCCATCCCATATGAATTACAAATAGACACACAACTTAAGCACATAAATCCCAGAAATTCAGACTCCATGACGGTGCCCCAGTCTCGTCATTACTGGGCACCTGGGGTTCGAAGGAGATAATGGGGTAGCAGTGTCTTCAACGTCCTGTGTTTCGTGGTTGGAGGAGCAGGGGTGATGCCAGTAAATTACATACAAGGTCGGGGAGGTAGCTTGTGTGCCCCACTGCGTCTGGTATAATGAGAAGGCCTATTGTCTTGTCAAAGCAGAGTTGGCCTTGCCAGCTAATTTCGGTCACGTCTGGAACGGAGGGGTGCACATCACGTGACGGTCTTGATTCATTAATGTATCAATAAATTGGACATCCAATCCTGTGGCTGGAGTCAAGTGACGATGTAGGGCACCAAGTGTTAGGGGAATGGGTTTGGATAGTGTGTGGCCAATCATTCCAGTGATATTGGGCAGGCATTAGCATGTTCTATAGGCGGGAACCAATGATGGTCTTGGGAGAAAATTGTAACATATAAACCCTGATGTTGTAGTATCCCAGAATATAAACTGGAACACTGTGGGATGTGGTGACCTCCGTGTCAGTTCAGTTTTATGGCACTTATTTCTTTACAAGGACTAGGAACCATGAGTCTACTGTGTCAGTGATTCACAGCGCATCATCCACCACTTTGATGGTTTCAGTATCGGTATGGCATTTGGGGAAGACGCCGGACTGGTAATCGTGGTCGAATAGCTAAACCAGTCGATTTTGAAAGTAGTTGTTTCGCAACTATTTTCTCGATAAGAGTCCTGCTGGACGGAAAGCTCATGTTGAGTCTATAGTTTGATGGGTCTACTGAGTCGAGCAAAGTTTTTTGAGAAGGCGTCTTATGAGACCTGTTATTTATTTGGCAAAGTGCTGTACATAGAACATATGTATCACAATTATCACCAAAGCAAAGTCAGTACTCCTTTATCAACCTTGAAAGGATGAAAGGCTGAGTTGGCCTTGCTGGAATTCGAACCTGCAACCTATAGATCACACATAGATCGCAGCAACCGGCTGAGCTATCTTATTGGCTAACATCCTTCAGAGGTCGGTAAACAGAGTATCGACTGAGGTATAATAATCACAGTGCCTAGATGTTGGACAAACCATGTATGAAGCGCTACATGAAGTTAAATACCTATCTGGATTATCACAGCTGAGTTTCTATTTCAATTACAAATGTAACTTTCATTTGTGTGTTTTTGAACAGCGCTTCAAAACCAGGAGAGTCAGCTTTTAGATGTTTTTATTGTAGTGTTTAAGATTTGAGAGGCTGTGATCGGTGTAATGACAATCACTCACCCTTGAGCAAAGACTCTACTGCCACTGACAATTTATAGTAATGTACCCCGTTAACTGCAAGGTTGAATGGATGTAAATTAGACCATGCATAATCATTTTACACACTGTTATTATATTTACAGTGTAAATTAAATTATAAGTGTAAACATGATCTGCCTCCGCATGATTATACACGCAGGACCTCTGAAAACTACAATTGTGCAATACTGGTTTGCTTTCATTGGGAAAAAAACCATAATTTGTTACAAAAGATTCATTCCCAATTGTAACATAGTTTTCCATCTTATTATAGAATCCTAAAATGCTAGAAAAATAAATATGCACAGCGCTTCTGTTTGCTCCATGAGCATCAACACAGCACAAGCTGAATGGAAAGAAACCATTCCTCTGATCAGTGTGCAGTTTCTATTTTTGAAAGGCTTCAGAGAAATACATTCTGTTTCAGAGGCTTTCATCCATGGCTTGCAATAACAACCATGTAGATAACAATCAAAATAACCATTCTGGTTTCTTGACCTTTGCACTGCCCTCTGCTCTAAACTTGTGTGTAAATGTACACCGGAAAATAATAAAGCTGTCGTATTTACAAGATTTTCATGCTTAAAAAGGCCTGGTACGCACCTTATATGGAGGCCTGGGTCTTGCCATTTCCCAAACAATGCGGACATCGGAGTGATATCTAAGTGTCTTCCAATTATGTTGGACAATACCCTGTATATTTGCGTCTAATAGTGCGACAGATTCGGGCAGGACCAAACATGTGCAGGCATCCTGCCTCTGTTGCTCCACATCTTGGATACAGGCCATTATGGTCACAGGATATTTTCTTGAGTCTATATGGTGTATAATGTAGCATATGCAATACTTTATATTGAATTTGTTTTAGTCGGCATTCATGGAGACAGATGCAGTGAATTTGCACATATCTCCCCATTGTGTATAATTTATTTCTTGATTTAATTCCCTCAGCAGTTTCTCCCGTGAGGAGTCGCCCTGTGTTGGTATCCCAAGTAGTATCCCTCTGTATAGAGTAGCAAGCACATGTCTACAGCCATTAGAGTTTGAAATAAAAGCTAGTCATTTATTTTCAGGTGGTTCAATAGGGTATGAGTCCCACCTAACTCGGATTGTAGCAGGCAGTCTGTAATATTGTAGTAGCGCCACTTGTGTGTGTCTCCATGTTTTGGAACTTCCCCTCAGGTAATAGGTCCACAATGCATTTACCGTCTACGAATAGTGACCTCACGTGTAGGAGAGCGGTGTGGAAAGTCCCACAGTGGTAGTATGGGTCTTCACCTTTTGTTCTGTGAAAAATGTGTTTCCGGGCATTAAGTGTAGTGAAATGGAGTCCTATGGGCAATCGTCCCTATATGCGTTGCTCGTTATGAGTGTCCTCATTTCCAGTCGTCCTGCCGCTGATTTTTCTAACTGAACATGTGGTGGGGTTTATCCCAAATTGTACCAGTAAGAACCAAATTGTGCTTGGCCTGCCATCCAGTTGTGAGAAACCTGAAGGCGGCTCCCTGTCTAAACCCTGAGTATCTGTCTTCCAGGTGGCCAGTAAATGGCCATCGCTATTGGATCCAGTTCCTGGGGGTGGACCAGTGAGGGAGGACCACCTGAAGGGGGGGTCCTCGGGGAGTGGGACACCGACGGGTGAGGCACGCCATTCCCCTTCCTTTTTGACTTTTCCCATCCTCTCACCTAGGACATTTCAAACCACTGCCCCCGACCCCCTTTCTAACTCTAACACTTTTGCACAACACAAAGGACAACAGACTAACACCAAAGACGTTTACCTGACATGTCCCAACACAAGGGTCAGGCAAAGTCAGGCAATTGATCAGAATCACACAAAACCACACCTGACAGCCCTTTCTTTTCCTCACATGGATAAAAGGTGGAGTCAGAGAGCACAGTACGAGAACGACGAGTACAGCAGACAGAACGATGAGACAGCTACCACGCGGCAGTTCAAGAGAAGGAGGAAGGCGGCAGAAATCGAGAGGGTGGCAAGAAGAGAAGTGACCTTGCCCTTTTCGTACCAGACCTGCAGAGCCTTCGTGGAAGAGAGCCTAAGACTGCGATCATTAGCACAGGTGTCCTGCAGCAGATGTCAACGGTACACGGGGCAAACCTATGCAGGAGCAAAGGATGCTCCCGCGCCTGTGGCACCGGCCTGACTCCAAAGAGGCAACATCCAAGCAGTTCATCACAGCCGGTGAGTAGAGGGGAGAGCCGATAAGAACCGGGCTGTGTTAAGTGAGAATCACAAAGTGGCAACTTTTGAATGAAAGCTGATGAACTTTGAAAGACATGTAAAGGTGTAAAGGGGAGATGAGCTGCAGCAGGAAAGCGGCACCACGTGGGTGCTCATTCAAGAGACTCTGGTTGAGCCCCATATGAGAGAAAGTACAGATACCAGAAGGCCATAGGAAATCCAGTGGAACAGGTCAAAGTGGTCATACTGAGGATCAAGCTAAATCCCTGTACAGTTGAAACACTTTGATCTGCAAGCATTGTAAAGAAAGGGAAGTGAATCCTTCAAATATTGAACTGTGTAAAAGGAGAACATTGAAAGTGAAGGGCGGCCAGCGCCTGGAAGAGGGCGACACAGGGGTGAGCCACGATCACCCTGATCGAGAGCTACATTAAACCCGGTGAAGGGAGGCTAAGAATAGAGAAGGGTCGGAGCATGGCAGAGGGGATCCAAGGGTGAAAAGTTGTCAGCTGGAGATTGAAAGTGAAAGCAAAGTTAAGAGACGGCAAGAGTGAACCCGAAGGAGGGATGCTGAGATGAAGCTACCACCCAAGTACTAGCAGTCAAGAAAGGTCTGAGCCTGACAGAGAGAGATGAAGCCCTCACCCGAGTACGACCAGTCAAGAGGGGCCCGACTGGAGATCCAGGGGTGATGCTATCATCCAAATTTCAAGTAAGAGAATTGAGATATAAATTTGTGGAATACAATTGTGACGGGTTGGCACCCAGAAGAGGGGGACCCAGGGGTGAAGCTATCACCCTATATGATCTGTGGTAAACAAATTGATAACTTGAGAAGGGTCACCGCCCAGAAAGGGGGGACCCAGAGGTGAATACATCACCCTACTAACATTGTGAACAAACTTTCATTTCTTGAAGGAACTTTTGTTTTTGTTAGAGGAACATGCCAGGCCCTGGAAGGCAGGAGACTTTCAAGTGAAACGAGACTTAGCCCTCAACGGTCCTGCAAGCTGCCATTGGAACTGTAGCCTCGTGCTGGAGAAGCGCAAGACTGTACTGTGCTCAAAGCTCCCATCTTACCCTGTGTTCAAACCGTGGGGAAGGAAGAACCAGGCTATCGCATCCTACCATATTATTTGAGAACACTTCTTTCTTTTCTTGAGAATCATCCCACACCCTTTTTTGTAATAGTTGTGAGGTTTGGCAATAGGTTTTTCTCAGTATATGCCCTTTTATTTTTGACTCAACGGTCGACGATTGTTCCCATCTTAAAGTTAGATTTAGAATAGGTGTTTTTTCAACCTGCATACAGAATACATTGTTCAATAAACACCCTTGAACTGTGATCACTTGTGTCTGTCTTAGTTTTTGTCACCATACGTTCCTGACACAGGGTTGTTTATCCCCCCCTTAGTGTACGTAATGCCATTAGTTCCCATTTTTTCTGCGTAGCTCCAGCATGCCACAAAAGCCTAGCCAAGGTATTATGTAGTTCTACTAAAAAGCAGACACCTGTCGAAATAGGTACTTTTACAAATGTATATAGAATTTTGGGTACTAGTATCATTTTAATAAGCGAAAGTCGGCCTGCTAGGAATAGGGGGATCCACAACCACCCAGAAATTATTGTATTTGTGTATTTAATCATGGAAGGGTAGTTATCTGTTAACAGTCCATCTTTGGCTCTAGAGACTGGTATTCCTAGATATCCTATCTTATCTGGTGTCCATTTTAAGAGGGTGCGCGTCAGAGGCTGAGACGTAGCATCTGTGAGGGGGACACATCTCTGACTTTCTGAATTGTGAATCCAGAATATGTCCCAATTCAGGCAATATCCCGCATTATGGGATCTATGTGTATGCCCTTTTTTGTATGCCTGGTCAGGATTAGGTCTGCCATGGGCTCTATTGCCATAGCAAAGAATAGTGGAGACAGTGAGCACCCCTGGCACATCCTCTGCCCAGTTCAATTGGGTCTGATTGTGTTGTGTTGGTCAGGATGGAGGCTATGGGTTTAGTGTACAATATTTGAACATGGACAATAACATCCACTTTTTTTGAAGGACTGCGAACAGGAACGACCAGGACACCATATTGCATTCCTTCTGGGCATCTAAAGCTACAGCCACCAAATGGGACTCTGGGGCTATGCGGGCCATAACATTGAACAGCCGTCTGAGATTAAGGGACGTCACCCTACCAGGTATGAAACCGGTATTACCTAAATTGCTCGAACACAATTGTTCAAATTACCTAATTGACCGAAAGTCAAGGGTCCGAATTGACCTTTGCACAATTGACCATATATATATATATATATATATATATATATATATATATATATATATATATATTATATGTTTCCCCCCGCATATATGTAACAATTGACCTTTACAATTCGGTCAATTGTGCAAAGGTCAGTTATGATTCGAACAATTGTAGTTTGAACAATTCGTATGAAACCAGCTTGATCCTGATGCATCAATGCAGGAATCAATGGTAGCAGTCTACCCGCTAGTGTCTTCGTGTACATTTTAGTGTCCACGTTCATTAGTGACAGTGGTCTATAGGAGCTGCACTCATCATGAGGTTTATTTGGTTTAGGCAGGACCGTAATGACTGTTTCTCTGAGAGATTGCAGGAGTTGTCCCTTCGGGACTGACTCTTCCCACAGCTTTAATAAATTGGATGCCAGATATGCGCCATAATCCGCATATAATCCGGGGCTTGGGGCTTTATGACTCAGCAATTCTTTTATCACTCTAAATATTTCCTCTGTTGTAAATGGGGCACCGATATGGGTTCCGCGATAGTTCAGATAGTGGAATAGAGTTGAGTAGTGTATCAAGCTCTGACTCACTTCCCGGCTTTAGCACCTGATATAGCTCTATGTAGAATTTTGTAAATTCCTCATTAATCTCTGCTTCAGAATATCGTAGTATATGATGTTTATCTTTAATTGCCACTATGTTCTTGCGCCGTTTGTCTGATTTAACTGTCGCAGATAGCACTTTTCCTGGTGTCTCGCCCTCACCATAGCGTCTGGCCATGGCTGGTTTAGCAAAGTAACTTACTTCCCTGTCCGCTAGTTGCCTATAAACCTATAACTGTGTTTTAATCTCTGCCAGCTTATTGCGGTCTGGGTTTTCTGCGTACTCAGTCTCTAGTTTCTGGAGTTCTCTCTTACTTTTGACTAGGTCTCTATGTATACCTCGCAGCACTCCAAATTCACGCAACATGGTCATTCCCCTGATGTAAACCTTAAAGGTTTGCCAAGGCAAAGCCTGTGACACTGCCCCATTGTCATTCAGGGAGAAGTACGTACGTATATCGTTTACTAGGTCTGTGCGGAATAGCAGGTCATGTAGGGCTAGTGATTTAAACCTCCATGGATATCTATATATGTAGGGACAGTGTGATTGGGGAATGGTCCGAGTAGGTACGGGTTAGGACACTGGCCTCCACTGCCTGTCCCACCAGGCAGTCTGATTATAAACAACACATCTATTCTGGATGACGTGTCATGTATGGTGGAGTAGTACGTGTAGTCGCTCTCAATCAAGTGTTGTAGGCACCATATGTCTTGTAGGCCAAGTGTGCTCAACAAGTCAATAATCCAGCAGGCCTCCTTCGACAAAGGTCCGAGTGCTCGTCCTGTACGGGCTAGTTCTAGATTAAGGATTGTGTTCAGATCTCCCCCTTTCATATCACCAGGATTAGTGAATGGCCCATAATGTCAGCCCGTGTGCTGTAATAATTCAGGTGGTTGTCTAGGTTGGGACTGTATGAATTCACTAATGGTGTTTTTCTACTACGTATTTTGCAGTGGACTATAACTTATCTCCCCTCTGGGTCAGTGTGCAAGTGTAACAGTGTGAAGGCCATCCCTCTCTGAACCAGCGTCGGTAACCCTCTGGATTGTGAAGAGTAATTGGTAAAGAATCGGTTTGGACCACAGTTCTTAACAAACGTGAAGTTCGCTCCCCCCTGCATGTGGGTTTCTTGTAGGAATAAAACCTGGCCATCGTGGTGATTAATGTAGGATGTCGCCCTCCTTGCTTTAGTAAAATTGCCTAATCCCTGCACATTCCAACTTAAAACCTCAAGTGTCCCCATATCTTCACAGATAACAAAGTGTACCACTAGTATAAGCAAATCCATGTACAACTTTCAATATGCATGAGCATGCAACTTTGAGCATTGTGATTATCTGACAAATGTTTCCCCAAATTTCCAACCCCCCAACATTCCTCCCTTCCCACCACCCTCACTGCTCTCCCAAACAAGGCTATTTATACCATATCCACCGCCCTCCCTAACCCAACTATTACTGCACTCAATCCCAACTTGTGCATTACTACTACACCAGCCAGCTGCAACCTTGCCTGGGGCCTGCTGCCTCTGCGTTCGAACCTCCCGGAAGTGATGCGCATGTCAACTGCATAATGAGGTTCAGTGAGCCTGTTATGTATAGGGTTTCAGTCTTTCCCCTGCATCGTGATGCTAGTACAGATAAACAATATCAACATAAGTGTCAAATCAAGTGACAGCAGCTCTGTATCTCTCGTCTCATTCAGGTAGGTGTAGAGGATCTTCCTGTTTCATCCAACGACTGGGGTGTGATGGGTATATTGGCCTCGATATAGGAGGCTGCCTCCTTTGGTAATGTGAAAAATAGGGTTTTCCCCTGGTGCTGTATGCAGAGTCCTGCTTCCTGGGAACAGCATAGCATATGGTGTAGCTCTTTCTTGGAGCATAGGTTTGAATCACATAAACGTTTTCCACTCCTGTTGTACTACCGCAGAGAAGTCTGCTTATATATGCAGGGATGTGTTTTCATATTTCAGTGGTCCCTTCTCTCTACTCAGAAGGATAATGGTGTCTGTCACGGTAGTTAAGGAGTTTCGCTATTACAGCTCTGGGAGAGGCTCCGGGTTTGGTTCTTACAGTAGGTGTTCTGTGGGCCAGTTCTACCAGGAACATGGGGGAAAGTTGTCGATCACCCAGCAGTTCTTTCAACAAGTCTTTTATCGCCGTTTCCATGGAACCACGTCCAACGTTTTAAGGAAGTCCCAGTATACGTATGTTACTTCTCATGGATCTGGATTCTAGGTCGTCTCATTTGGCAAGGGCTTTCCTCAGGTCTGAAGTTAGTCACCATCTGAGCTTTGAGTGTATGTACATCATCCTCCACTGTGTTAATATGTGTCCATAAGGCGAGTGTTTATGTGTTGCGTCTTGCCATTAAGAGTGGCTATATCGGTTGTTCTATCGTTAAGTTTGCAAGTGAGGGAGGCAACGCCTGCCTGCATATTGTCCATAATTCATCCAAGGCCAGGGGTGCCAGGAGCCTCTCCCATGTTACCTTCAGATCTTTGAGTTTCGGATGTTGCCCCTGTCTGAGGCTGGTTGACTTGGTATGCATAAGCGTCGAGCGCGTTTTGCTTCATCTGGTTCCTCTCTGCTCTCGGCATAGTTTCAATCTGTAATGTCTGAATGTTTCCCAGTGCAGCGAAATGGCAGTGTATAGCTTGTTGGGTGCCTCCTGTAGCAGTTGGTGTGTAACTGCAAGTTCAGAGCATGCAAGAATTTAGTAGTATTCCGTAGATGAGGCGGTCCCAATCGTGCTGTCTGTATACAATATTGGTCTCCTGGGGGTGCTCTTGTTGTCCCAATAGCGCATTTGCACCACAAAACGCTCAAATGAAGGAATACGGGATGCGGTGTGAGCGCGTCCAGATCTAGGTATCACGGTGTCACTGTTATTTCCTTTGTACCTCAGATGGCTCTCTGCCTTCACCCGCACCAGTCTCGGGCACTCTCAAACTTCGCTAGCGGCACTATAATGTTGGGGGCCCCTGGGCCTGCTGAGTGCCTCCTGTAGGTCTAAGTATTGGGCAACTCAGAAGTTGCAGCTATTTATTTGAAAGTATTTTATTGGCATGTTGTATTTATAAGAGACAGTGATGTACAGCGTAATTATATGAATGTTGCATTAGTACTGGTAGATCAATTGGCGGATTTAACTAAAGATCAGAGTGGAAAGAAAGAAAAGCAAAGAAACAATAACTGTGGTAACCTGCATGTATTGTGCAACAACAATTGAACAGTTTAACAAAGATCTCCGTCAGTTTTCCGGCGTAGGTTCGTGGGTATAGTTCATGGGGGTTCGCTGGGAGAGGGCAATTGGGCGAGCGTGAACCCGGTTGAGTGGACCAGGCTCTTGATTGTAAAGTGCTCTACATTAGCATCTTGTGATAGGCTTCGCTGCCAAGGGAGGTTTATCGTCCGAGGGGTGGAACATCTCCCATATCATTGTCTTCCAAGCTTCAAAAGTTATGCTGGGCTCGTCTTTTATTCTGGATACACTCTCACCCCATACTCTTTTGTTTCTGCTTCTGCCCAGCACTGAAGCTCTCTGTTCCATGTGTTGTATTGTGGTCTGCTTGGTTTTTTCCATGCCATGGTTATCGCTCTTTTCGCCAGTATACATGCATTGTCCATGAGTTTCGTCACGTGTTTAAACTTTGCTAGCCTGGCATACGTTCCTAGTAACATTCCTTGGGATTCCAGTGGTATCTTACTATACCTATTTTCCTGCAGTCTTGTTCGACTTTGCTCCATAGTGCTTGCGCTTTCTTGCATTTCCAGAACATATGAGCAATTCCAGCTTTGTTTGTGTCGCACCATTGGCAGTGGGCGGTATTCTGATTGTTGAAGCTAGCTACCCTGTCTGGCGTCATGTAAGTGGGGTAAAGGACGTTTAGTTGTATTAGCTGGAATCTCGCATTCCTGGAGACCTCGTGGGGGTATGCTAGCGCTCTTTCCCATTCTTTCTCTTCGATATCCATCTCCATGTCACTGGTCCATTTAGCTTTTAGGCCCTCGCTCTTGGGGTTGGGGGTGTCCATGAGTTGGTTGTATATTCTGGAGACAGGTCTCCAGCCATCTCCCAGTTCGTATATTAGTGTTAACAGGGGGTTTGCCTCCGGTTCTTCCGGCCATGTTTGCCATTTTATTTTGGCGGCTTCTCTGATTTTTTGGTACCACAGGAATTGGCCTTTGGGCAGACCTTCTTTGTCCATTAGTGTTTTAAGATCTCGGAACTTTCCGTCTTTGTGTAAATCCCCCCATGTGTACATACCCCATCTTTCCCAGTACCGCACTGTTTTCATGCCAGCTATTGTTTTACAGATGTCTGCCGCCACTGGGACCTCCGGGGAATATGGGGATTTTAAGTGCAAGAGGATTTTAGTTCTGTTCCATACTTGTCTTCCGAGTGTTATCAGCATAGGAGGGTTTTTCAGGCAACTTGGAGGTACCCATAGTATTTCCTTCATTGGCATTGGTGCAATTAATTGTCTTAGCAGTCTAGCTTCTGCAGTGATCTCGTCTAAGAGCCATTGAGTGACAAAGCTCAGTTGTGCAGCTAGATAGTATTTCTCAAAGTTCGGCAGCTGGATGCCTCCCTCTCTGTGTGGTAGTGTTAGTGAATGCATAGCTAGCTTGTGTCTTGCAGCACCCCACAGGAAATCTCGGATTATTGTGTCCAGTGTTCGGAAGAAGGGTGGTTTTATGTAGTAGTGGACGTTTTGGAAGTGGTATAATAGTCTCAGGAGCACTATTATTTTCACAATGGATGCTCTAACCATCATTGATAGTGGTAGCTTGGACCAGAATTGGGTTGATTTCCGTATCTGTTTGACCGCAAGGTTTGTGTTGTGAATGTGCATTTGTTTGGGCGTGTGGCATATGTTCACGCCTAGGTATCGGAACGACTCCGGTTGCCATTTAACACCTACATCTGGTAGATTGTTTGTTTGGCGTTTTGTTCTTCAGTCCTGCCAGTGGGAACAGGCTTGATTTCTGCGTGCTAAATTTTATTCTCGAGACCTTAGCATAGTTTTCTAGGACCTCCAGCATGACTGGGAAATTCTGACTTGGATTTGTCACATACAGCAGGACGTCGTCGGCATAGAGGGAGATATTGTGTCCATGCATCGAAAAATTGTTTGCGGAAATAGATCGCTATTGGTTCAAGTCCCAGTATGTAAAGAATGGGCGATGGAGGGTAGCCTTGTCTGGTTCCCCTATTTATGTCCCATGATTTGGATACTACCCTGCCCATCTTCACCCTTGCCTTCGGGGCAGTGTACAGTATCGAGATCCATCGAATGAATTTATCCCCTAGTCCAAATTCTTTTAGTGCTGCTAGGAGCCATTCCCAATAGATGGAATCGAAAGCCTTTGTTGTGTCTAGGGATGGGGATGGTATTGCCAGGTGTTCTTCTCGGGCGGTTGTATGTGCCATTACATGTTGTAATCTGCAGAGGTTGGACGTCGTGCTGCAGCCGAGCACACAGCCCTTTTGGTCTGAGTGAACTAGTTTCCCTATGATTTTGGATAGCCGCGCTGCCAGTATAGTTAAGATTTTGACATCGTAATTGAGCACTGCTAGGGGGCGATAAAGAGTCACATTCGTCAGGAGGCTTTCTGGGTTTGGCTATCAGGACTGTCAACATTTGTCTCATGCTCTCCGGCAGTATCTCCGTGTCGTAAGCTTTTCTGTATACTTTGGCTAGTAGTGGAGCCAGGATTGATTCATAGGTTTTGTAGAATTCTGCCGGCAGCGTGTCGCTTCCCGGGGTCTTGCCAGAAGCCAAGGATTTGATGGCTTCACTTATGTCCTCGGTGGTTATGTCCCCCTCTAATGTCATGCTGGGGTGGTGTTAACGTGGGTAGTCCTATCTCTTCTAGCGTAACTTGAATGTTTGTTTGGGGTATTGGTGTTTCGTGGATATATAGTTGGGTGTAGTATGTTTTGAAGGTGTCGTCGTTGCCCGCTTGTGTTCGGTGTATCTCAACTTTACTGTCATTGATGGTGGTTGTGAGGTGTTTGGGGTGTTCTTTCTTGCAAAGTCACGCAAGGATTTTTCCTGGCTTGTCCCGTTCACTGTGTGCCCTCATTGTGTTTGTAGCATTGTCGAATTTGGCTAGTCCTTCCCACGCTTCTTTGCATTTAAGTCTTTTTTTTCTTTTAGCTCTTCGGCTTCCATCTGTCTGTCTTCTTCCAGGGACTCTAGTTCTGTCCTTAGAAGTTTCCTTATCCCTCCTGCTCCGGACATGACCTCCCCTCGGGTGAACACCTTCAATGTCTCCCATACTGTGCTCGAGTGCTCAACTGATCCTACGTTTTCTTTTGTGTATGTGTCAATCTTACCTCTCAGCTCCTCTTTGAACGCTTGCTCGGTTAGCGTGACAATAGGCATCCGCCCGCCACATTGTGGCGACCATTCCATCAGCATGGGCGAGTGGTCCGAGATTGTTCTCCACAGGTATTGCGACCGTCTATTTGCCCAGAAGTCGCAGCTATATTGCATTTTCTAACATAGGCCCCTATTGCATTTTTGTATTAAGCACAAGAGATTCACAGAAGCGCTCCTGTAATCCCAGTCAGATTTTGAATCACGGGAACATTTAGAAACAATAGGTGTTGGAGGTGAGGGTAAATGCGTCCCGAGCCGGGTCGAGTAGTGCCTCTGTTAACTTGTTTACACTGTAGCTGGTTCCTCGTGTTTGGGTTGGGCATGCTCACTCCTTCAATATCTTGGTATTTTCGAGTGATAGCTGGGAACCCGCTCCCCTAAGGCTGGCCAGGAGGGCTCCACGTAGTTTCTGTCCTCTTCCTCTGCCTCCGTAGTCACTAGCTCACCCACCTCGTTGAGCGTTGCAGATTTCTCTGCGCATTACGTTGTCCCTCGGATAGCCGCCTTATCCCTCAATTTTGTACGCAATTGTGTGCCGTTCTCCCAGCACGGGAGGCCGCTGCAGCCAAGAAATCAAACAGCGAGGAGTCACAGAGCCTGCAGAAGGACTTCACAAGTCTGCAGCCGGTGCCATTTCCTTTCTTGAGGCAGTATAAACAGGCCCTTTAGTATTTTTAGTAGGCGCTGCGCTCTGGAGTTCAGGGATTAGCAGCCATTTTGCAGCAGCTCAACAGCGCCCCTGTAATGGAATTTACGACACAACACTCCAGACCAGGACTATTTCCACTGGCAAGGGATGTGGCGCACAATAAAAACGGTTTTAATTTTATTGATAGCGGATTCTGCTTTGAGAAGGCACCCAACCAGTCTCACACCCCCATTGACAAACACTGTGTGTCGCAATGGACCATGAACCAGGCCGGTGTGTAATAATTAAATATTTATTTATTTTTAAGTTCAAATGCAAAATCAAACAAATCAAATGTAGGGCAGCAATCACCAGTGTAGTGATAATATACAGCAAAATGTTACAATACACTTCATTTAATCTTTCTGACATCAGATACATCAATGTAAATATGAATGGAAGCAAGATCACTTTTTGTCACACTAATAGATGGCACAACTGTTATGCACTCCACCTGCAACACTCACCCAAACCCCTGCTGACTAAATTTTGTATTTGAAATTCGGCCTACCATCCCAGAATGGGAGATCAAAACGGAAATGAAAACCTTAAAAAGGGAGCAAAATGGCACTCTAGTTCACTGGATGATTAGAGGTCAGTTTACATGTGCAGTAGAATGGATAGGGCAGGTATTTGTGTGGCTGTACTAAAGAGGCAAGAAAGCTTACAAGCTATAGGGCAAGGTACTAAAGCAACATGAATACAGGTGAGAAAATTGACTTTGGGAAGGAAAGCAATGCAGCAAAAATCACACGTGGCAGAATTGCAATTTCTTATTTTTCACAGATTTTTAAAAAAGCAAACAGCTAAGGAAATGAGCTTAGCAATCAAAATCGGAAATCGTTTTTTATGATGAGGTACAAAGGCACATGGCATATTGGATACTGAAGTGAAGGGATGACTCTTATGGGGTGACAGTATGGGTTTCTTTATAGGAAATGAAAATCGGATTTTATAATAAAATCAATCACGGGCAAAAATAGGTTTTGTTAACCAAATGATTTGTTCTACTGAGACTGTATTTTAGTGGCTAGATTATTAAAGAAAGACACTGCACGCAAGGAGGTTAGTTTGCAATATTAACCAATTTGTGCTGCGTTCATCATTCCAGGGGAATTACTTCATTTATTTCAAAAATGGTTCTAAGGACTTACACAAATAGCTGAAAGGATTTGAAAAGAATTATACTAACAGATGTATACTACACAGATTCTTCTAAGAAGCAGATAAACAGAGGATGCTGACAGTTTGGGAAATTACTAGGGTTCTTATGGGATTTGTATAGGATTTGGACAGAATACAAGCTAACAGAGCAGCAGTGTTTGCAGTTTTTGGTACTGAGGAGGGTGATACTTAGAAAATGCACTGGAGTTGGGTAGTTTGAACAGCTAACCCGGTCTCTGGACAGCGGCTGGGCTCTCCTTTATGGGAACAGCTGGGCAACAGGGGTCGGGTCACTGTGGACACCGGGATGAATCAGCTGGTCAGACTCTCTTCCTTTCTCCCTGAATTATTGGGATGAATCTGGTTCTGGATACAAGCTCCTGGATAGGAGGTTCTGAATAGATGGTTCTGCCTGGATCTGGATCAGTTACCTCTGGACCTGGTTCTGGCGTCTTGTAGGGTGGATTATCTCCCCATGCCTCCCTGCCTAGCTCTTATATAGGCAGAATGACATCTGAGAATTTACAATGTGGGTGGCAATCATCTGGACATACCTCTTGATTTAGGATAGGTCAGGCTATCCCTGTCGTCACCTCCCTCCGAGCTGATTGGATTGAAGGAAGTGACCTCCCCTTAGGTGTAGGCATTTTATGACTCCTTTGTCCCACGAGCCTATTTTTTCAAAAAAGGAGTTATGGAATACAACTTTATAGTGTACAAATCAGATAGGCAATCCCATATTTCACGAGGAATATGCTGGTTCAAGTCTGTGCAATGCTGCTTTGACCTTTGTGCACCATTTCAGTTTTTCACGAGAAACATTTTATCTAAAATCCTACAAATGGCTACACATAAGCATAATAGTGTCTGTCATATTTTCTCCAAATGTAATATCTGTGCCATTTACGCTTTCCCCAGAAATGCCTTTTTACTGCCATTCATGCCTACCACATGCCAGGAAGACGCACATCGTCTTATTTTGCTTGTCCAAAATTTACATGAAAACTGTCATAATCTCACATTACTGCGTATTCAGATTATTGAAATAAATGTCTTCATGTGAACAGTACTTTAAAGTCTATGGATGGCATTTTTCACTGTATGCTGGAGAAATGCTGGCCAGTCTGACGAGGTGGCGAATTTCCACACCCTGGCCTTTTCATATTTAAGGGGCTTCCTTTCCCACGGGGGCTGGTATCTTTGAAGTGCCTTCCTTGCCAAACTGGTTCTGCTGTTTTCAAACTTTTTTTTCTCTTTCTTCCCCAGAACCCAAGTCTTATAGTAAATAAATATAATATAGATTTAAACCACCCCAGCCCCACACATACAATACTGTTTCTGTGCGAGTATTGAGATGATTTCACATTTAGCTTTCAACAGAGCAGTTTTCTTGCTTTTGCAAAAACTGATTTATACGTGTTCATTTTCTACATGTTGATTTCACAAGATGCGGTTTTCCTTGCATTTGCTTTCTGAAGGCTTTTTATAGCTCTGGTCAGTTTCTGTACACAAGGATATGCTTGAAAAATGGTTTCTGTATAACTGACATATAGCAAGAGAGAGTTTTCTTTTGAAGTACTTTGCGTGGGTTCATTTGTTTCCAAAGTGAATCCTAGCCATGCGGACTGAAATGAAATTACCCTTCAAAGACTTTATTTGACAAAACAAATGAGGGCCATCCCTCCCAGAATGGCATTGATTGTGTTGAACATGAAATAGATGGACATTGCTGTGTTTTACTTAGAACAAAACTGTGAGATGTTTAAAGATGAAAATCGCACCAGTGCAAGGTCGTTTTAAATACAGGACATTTTATTGTGCAGCTTTTGGATTTTTGAGATGACAGATCAGCAGCACAGAGCCATTTTGCCTTTTAAGATATTTTCTTTGGGTTCACATGAAGAGAACAAAATGCAGCCATTTTTAGGGTGGCTATGTTCAATCTCGCCCCATGTGTGCTTAGCATACAAAAGCACAGCCATTTATTTTGTAACTTCTAAAATGCAGTTTTGTGATGCAGGGGATTTCTGTTGGAGCTGGTAAATATACCCCACACCCCCCTTGTGAGACCCGTTTTCATCGTGTCTGGTAATACACCAATGTTGAGGGAGGTACTCAAAATACTGAGAAGTGCAAAGAGCTCTGGGCCAGTGAGTTCTTTAATGTGTGAGGCCTGGGTGAAGGCATCTGTGTATGCAGTACATTTAAGTGAATCTAAGAGATCCCTAGGAGAAAGGAGTGTGAAGTCTGTCCAGGAGGGCAGTGCCCAGAAAGAATTGGATAATGTTTGGTTTTGAGGCCTCAATGAGACCGCTTGATCTTAATTGTCATTGAAGTAGTTTAGTTTATTTATAGATCACACTTAAACCTAAGGTATCTAGGCGCTTACACTTGAGTACATAGTTACAGAAGCAAGACAGATAGCACTTGAATTAAATTACATACAGTTACAGATATGATGCAAATAGCAGTTGACTTGAGTTACATAGCAAGTCTGAGAATCCGGTGGCGGAATTGAGAGACGGGAAGGTATCGATTTGGTCAAATTTCTCTTTTGAAGCCAGAACCACTGGGAAAGAAGTGAGCTTGCTACAGTGCTTGACTACTTTGAATCAGGTGTTGCTCCTGTTAGTCTGCCTCAACGGTGGAGGTATGATAGGATGACTTGACTTTGTGTGCAGCGATTTGAGACCTGATTTGATTGATTGCTTGTTTGGCGCGCCTTTGGATGTGTGCGTGATTCACAGCACATCATCCACCACTTTGATGGTTGCAGTCTCTGTATGGCATTTGGGGAAGAAGCCGGACTGGTAATCGTGGAAGTAGCTAAACGAGTCCATTTTGGCAAGTAGTTGTTTCACAACTACTTTCTCGATAAGCTTCCTGCTGGATGGGAGGCTCATGTTGAGTCTGTAGTTTGATAGGTCCACTGAGTCAAGCAAGGCTTTTTTGAGAAGGCGTGTTATGAGACCTGTTTTCAACGTGTCTGGTAATACACCTATGTTGAGGGAGTGCATAGAGCTCTGGGCCAGTGAGTTCTTTAATGGGGAGGCCCGGATTAAGGCATCTGTGTACGCAGTAGGTTTAAGGGAAGCCAGTGTATCCAAGAGATCCATAGAAGAAAGGAGTGTGAAGTCTGTCCAGGAGGACAGTGCCCGGAAAGAATTGGGTAGCATTTGGTTTTGGGGCCTCAATGAGAGTTCTTGATTTTAATTGTCATTGAAGTAGGTATCGATTTGGTCACATTTCTCTCTTGAAGCTGGAACCACTGGGTCCTGCCACAGTGCTTGACTACTTTGAATCAGGTTTTGCTTCTGTAAGAGGCTGCCTCAATGGTGTAGATGTGGTAGGATGACTTGACTTAAAGTGCAGGGATTTGAGACATGATTTGATTGAGCACTTTTTTGCTGCGCCTTTGGATTTGTACTAAGGTACGGACTGTTTGACTTGGACATGACTAGACGTGACAGTGTGCATCCACCAACTGGCTGAGCCATTCCCTGCGTTAGTGAATGTTGCAGAGGTTGCCTCTAGTGTGTCCAGCGGACAATTCTTGAAGGAGCAGCGCTTAATCACGCAGCGTTTAGCCTAGCCTTTGTGGGGTAGCTTGGTGTGATATGAGAAGGGTGGTTGCAGCGTGGCCGGCCCATTCGAGGGGGAATGGGTTCAAACACGAGAGGATGGGGTGGAGGTGAAGGCGGGTCAAACATGTGGCCTTTGTCTTGAGTGTAGGAAGAGTTCAATCAGTTTAAGGAGAGAGTAGAGAATCAAGTAGGCGTTTTACTAGTTGGGACTCTGCAATGTTGAAATATCAGAAGAGTATGTTTTTAGAGAAGGAGGCTGTTTGCTGAGGAAATAACATTGTAGAGATATTCAACAAAGTTACCACTCCCCTGAAGTGGTGTGTAAAAAAGGTGGAATGTTATCGAATTTTTGTTGTAGCTGGAGAACTGGCATGAGAGCGATTCACAGGAGCTCTGAGCAGGGGTCGGTATTACCGTGCAGGGCCTGTTAATCTAATGGATGACTGCCACCATGCCTTCGTGCCTCCAGTGTTTCCAGAGTGGCCAGTATGTAGGGTACACTAACCATGGGGTAGGAGGATGTCGAAAATGTACATGGAGGAGAGTTTAAACAATGTTTCAATAGTTAATAGGGCATCAAGATCATTGTTTGTTCGGAGGTTGGGGTTGTCAGCCAGGTGAACGACCTCAGAGTGGGGTTGGTTAAACATCATACACCTTCATAAACAGATCAGATGTGAATAGTAGGTGCGTGTTGCAGGGTTGTATAGGGAACAGTATGTGGCGAGAGGAGACGCGTGGTGATGTCTGCCTGGTGTACGACAGGTAGTTGGCTCCCTTGAAAACAATAGAGTATGTTTTCCGTGTACCATCCATTTTGTTTACCACATTTCCCTGCTGGCCCATTAATGACCGATCTGCATCACATATCCATTCTATGAAACCCCTTTACTGCCTGTTCATCTCCAAATGGTGCAAAGTGATGACATGGAATGCCAGTCTAGCATCTTGAAAAGCCAAGCCTCATAATGTCCACACCAACAGTAAAGCTGTTGGTGCTTGGTCATTGCAAGCCCCACACCCTGGTGATTCATGATGTCACCCAGAATTAACAGATTAAGGCATATTTTCCCCTCATATGCATTGAGGAACTCGCAGCTGAATTCACTCCTACATATTTGTTGAACCATTCTGTGGTCGACTTTGGGAAATGCATGCATCTGCTTGTTCTTAAGAACTCATTGCATTATGAGTCAAATTCTCTCACCTAAATTCTCTACCTTGCGTAGGGAATATTGTATAGGGTGGATATAACCAAAGATTGTCAGAGCTGTAGGTGTTGCCTGAGAATATTCTTTTTTAAAATAACTATTCGTTGCAGAACTAATTTATAATTGTATTACCCAATGCAGATCTCGCAATAGATCCTCATTGATGGAGGTTTGTCTTATGAACTATATCCTTTGTACTGTGGGGGGGGGGAAGGGTCACATAATGAAGCCAGTGGTTTTCAGTTCCCCAGCCATCCTCTGCATGTGACACCATTAGACTTGTCATTGAGGAACATGGTTTTTGTGTTCTCTTTGAGCTGCATCTCTATCTGCGAAGCGGCTCAGGTTCTGACTCACTGTTGTTTGTTCCACTCCTCTGCTTGAGATGAAGAGACTTTTCTTCCAACTCAATGCATTAGCACGGCATCATTATCCCAGGTAGGAATATGCATGGTGGTGCTTTCAATTCCAAGATCTGGGTTTGGACTGTTTAAAGCACGTATTAACATTAAATAACTTTGTATTCAGATTCTCATTGCCTGAAATGACTGGTTGCATTTTGCAGCCCCCCTCCAAAATGTCACCTCCAAACATATTCTGATTTGACCTGATAATATTTATTTTCAGTCTATTAATTGTTCTCTCTCGTGTGTGTGTGTCTCTCTCTCTTTCTCTCTCTTTCTCTCACACTCACTCGATCACTCTCACTCTTCATTTGCTTTAGTAATGCGCTACATTCATGATCTCGTTGATGACTTGTCATCAAGAGTTCTTGATTATTCACATCCCTATGTCGGATTCATGCTGAGCTTGGGACAGCTCCCGTTTGGGTGCACTTGCCCTTTTATCAGGGATCTGAAATTGCTTTATTTCAGTAGACTATTCCATAAAAGTAATTAGCAGTACCATGGTTAAAACCCAGACAGGATAAACACATAAAGTAACATTCTGTACAAACATAACCGTCCTAAAAGCAACCATTACCACACTGAAAATGCAATTATCAATAGAGTGTGAACATTATTACAAATTAGCTGTCACCCCCCCTTCTTACTAGGTTACATCTAATCCCCCATGCCGGTCTTTCAAAAAAGCAGCAAGGCATTGGTACTAGACTGCGAAAGTACCCCAAAGTGATGAGAGCAGGGCCAGTCGACATTGTATAAACTCTAATGGGTTGTGTTAGATAGTTGTCTGCCTTACTGTCTTATATTTGAGGCAAAAAAGAGTTAGGAAATCTTCGGTTCGGGTACATCTTTAGTAAAAAATGGTTTGAACAGCAAGTCTGTTTATGCATCCATGTTGTTACCATAATATCAATGTCGGTCACAGAAATTCCACATATCTAAAATTCTCTCACATTACCATATGCAATGCACACTAACCATTTGTATATGCACTTTGAGGTACCTTTCACAGTTTCTGTATTTTGTTGACATTCTAATTGTACAGTGTGCAATAATTCAAGGTATACAACTTATCTATTTCTCTGTCCATGGAGTTACCTTAATGTCAGTCAATTGCCCGTGTATACATTTACTTAGCATTCTGGTGCATTGTTGTTTAGTTGCCATCACTTCTCATATATCATGACTTTAAATTTTTTCCTCAGCTACCATCCATACTGTCCTAAGCGCAATGGCTAGTGAGGTCTTCTTTCCAAATAGGCAACAGCGCCAAAATGTACTCTACTTTTTATGATCAGAGTTATGAACAAACTTCCCCAAAACATCAATATTTAAACATATGAGCTAATGCTGCGGGGCATGTTGTTGGGTAGATTCTCCGGTATCCACTATTTCAAATGATTGTTCTTTTTAATTGGCAATGGGAAGTTTATATACAAACTTAATGTATTTCATATGTAAAGAAAAGATTGATTTTAATAGTCGGTACCTGAAATGTAAAAATAATTAATCCCTGTTCAGCATTCAATTAAAGGGCTACTTGATATTTAAAAACTGAATTCCAGAATAACGCATCAATTAAAAGACCCCCCAGCAACCTGCCCCCACAGTAGCCCTTGTCCAGAGGTTGTACCCTAATGGATCAGATTTCCAACGCAAATTCTTCAGCCTTCAGACACAGCCCCTAAGGCCACAGTACTCGATTGTCTAGAGGTTCCTTCTGTAACTTATTATTTACCTAACTTTTCCTAATAGGTCAGACTCTCAGTTGACTTTGAGAGACACTAAATATAGCATTGTTTGGTGCTACATATTCTTTTTTCCCAGCCCTATTGCTTTGCACTTCTTCATTGAATACTTACCTTTAAAATGTGCGTTTTATTCCCAAAGTTAAATAATCAATGTACCAGTGTTTTGCAACATAATCTGATACATAGCAATCACAATATGAAAACATAGTTTACATTCTATGACAAGACAGGAGGCTCGGATTATGCTTTACTTTCTTTATTTGCTGCCAAACCAGCACTTTAAAACTTAACTTTAATACTGTACATTTATGTTCTTACAAAACCACAGTTATGGAAAACGAAAATGGATCAGTTTAAACGTTTGTTTCACATCTGCATGTGATCACTGTAATCACCCGGGAACTACTAGTCCCATGATACTCAGTCTCTGGTAGTCCAATCATCCCAGCTCTGCAACTATCAGAGGGAAGCATCCTGTATAAGAACCCTTGTGCCCAGGTCCTTTCCTCTTTCTTTTTGCTGCCATAAGATAAGTGACATTTTTCTCTATCTTTGCTTATAGAAGGAGTTAGTCACGTATATATTTCTATAATTTCTGTAATATGTGTATATCAGTATGGCATTACACCCTAGCGCGCATGGAATTAGGTTCATTCTCCTCAAAAGAGTTTACCTGAACGCGTAGCACGAGCGTTGCGCAGCGTATTACATTCAGTAAGCGCGTTATACTTCTTTCACGAAAGTTTGAGTGTTGTGAAGAGCGAGCGAGGGCCGGAGCCGTGAGCAATTCCGCTCGCTTCAGGCTGCCGAGCCCCGCGCTCTGTAATAATCGGCACCGGCGAACTCAGCGGCCGTTAGGACCTGTGAGAGCGGGAACCCCCTCAGGTTTTTCGCAGCTTCCCCGGGGATTCTAGCTTCCGCTCACATTGCGCTTGCCGTCGCGTACGAGGGAAGTAGCCAAACGGAGCTCTAGATTTATTTAAAAAAAAAAAATATATATATATATCTTTTGAATACTTTATAAAACGCAAGAAGCGGTTTGCAGGCACACACTACATTACTCCTCAAATGTGTGTAGAGCCTGAAGAGCCTTCATCTGCTGACTTCCACGCAGTTGGCCCTGCCAACACCTCGATTATGGCTCAGTTTGTCACTCCTTCCACTTCTCCGGAGTGGAGTCAATAAGAGTGGGAAGAGGATCCTTCCCAGCAAGAATCAGACTTGACACAGAGTTTTAAGAAGGTACTCGGAGACTCCTTGCAGCAGGCGGTCTCCCAAGGGGTGCAGCCCATTACGAAGAGATTGGAGACTCTGGAAATGATAATGGCTGAACAACAGAAACAGATCGCAGCCAGGAAAAGAGGGGCTAGTAGCCCTGATGAAGGAACGTCAGCAGGACACCCCCAAAAAGGGGTTGAGAAGAAGGGGTGTAAAGTAGCCCGGAAGAGCAAGCACTCTTTGACCCCCCCCAGGCAACACTGAAAGGGTTAACACTGTTCCCCAATTGACAGGCGAACCCGTCGCCAGGCTTAAAGAAGCCTTCCTGGCAAAGAACAGAGATGACCAGGATAGACCCCTTACCCCAGGGGTGTACAATTTAGGGGACTATGACGAGGGCTATTCGCCCGATGATGAAGGGGGCGAGGAAGCAGATATCAGTAAAGGTGTGGAAGACCCCCAAATCATAGA
Organism: Ambystoma mexicanum; assembly: GCF_040938575.1. NCBI lineage: Eukaryota > Metazoa > Chordata > Amphibia > Caudata > Ambystomatidae > Ambystoma > Ambystoma mexicanum. The sequence continues at coordinate 143,558,018 of NC_090929.1, forward strand.
AGATATGGCAGACATGTTCGACCCCGAAGCCATCCGACACCCTAAGTCCTCAGAATGGGTACCTTCCCCTAGAGTGGCACTTTACATGGCCCAGCATATCAGAAAACCTTTAGAGAGGCAAGATCGAGAATGAGATCCGAGTGTCCTAGACCAGAGCTGCCGAATAAACTAACAGAAACCCCTGACTTAGACCCTAAAATGGTTACGTTTCTGACTAAAACAGCTAGAGACGTCAGGAAAGGCATGGACCGAGCCTGGAAAGGATGTCAGGATAAGCTCCTGGACATTTCGGGTCCATTAGCAAAAATGATGGACCTCGCTGAGAAGTCAAAAGATACAGGTACGCCAATAGACGCAACCGTCCTGGGCAACTGGGCGCAAAGAGCAGTATGCCTATTGGGCAACGCCAATTGTGCCTTATCTTCGAAAAGAAGAGGAATCTTATTGAAGATTGAAAGTTGAGCGACCTGGCCACCTATGAAGCGGGCGAAGGCGCCAAAGGTCTGTTGTTCGGCGAGGCGTTCGCCAAAGAAATGGCGCAGTTCGTAGGAACTTATTCCGCTTTAGAGAAGGCCCAGACTTCAATCAGAAAAATCTTTCCAGGGCAGATTTTTGCCGGGACCAGATGACATAGGGGTCGCTCGTCCGGTCGCTATAACTCCCAACGAAGGCCCTACAATCAGCGCGCCCAGTACTGGGACTCCAGACAACAAGACTCCTTCTTCCCGGCTAGATCGAGGTTCCCTAGAGACCGCAGGGGAAGAGAATCTTACAGACAACCAGGGGCAGCAGCCGGTGAGTACAGCATGTCGGAGTGTAGGAGGAAGAACCCTCCACTACCTGCGCGAATGGCAAGCATTATCAAGCGATGCATGGGTGCTACAGGCAGTAACAGGCCTACAGATAGAGTTTATAGGTACGCTAGTGCAGAGAACAGAACCCCGCCCCTTAGTTATGGCGCAAGAGGAAGCAGCGAGCTCAGAAAACTAGAAAGCAAAAATGCGATAGAGCGCGTACTCCAGAGAGATCCCGGTTTCCTCAGCAACATGTTCCTAGTTCACAGAGGGGACAAAATAAGACCAGTAATCAACCTAAAAGTTTTGAACGAATGGGTGTTATACAACCATTTCAAGATGGAGGGGATTCATCTTCTCCGAGACCTTCTACGCTCCGGAGACTGGCTAGCTCGTCTAGATCTGAAAGACGCATACCTAACGATTCCGATAGCAACTTCTTATCGGAAATATTTGCACTTCCGATGGAAGGGAGAAGTATGGCGATTCACGTGTCTCCTGTTCGGTCTGTCCTCTGCTCCTTGGGCCTTGACCAAGCTCATGAAACCGGCGGCAGCAGCCATCAGAGAGAGGGGCATACGTATCATCATCTATCTAGATGACATTCTCGTCTGCGGATCAGAAAAAGCTACTCTAGCAAAGAACGTTCAATGGGTATTCTCTCTCCTCACCTCGCTAGGATTCCTAGTGAACCTAGACAAATCCCAACTATGTCCTGTCCAGAGGATAGACTTTCTAGGCCTCACAATAGACTCAGTGAAAGCCTCCCTCGAGCTTCCGGGTCACAAAGTGAGAGCGATCAAGAAAGAACTCAGAGCAGTTCTAGCGAAAGGGACCATTTCCCTTTGCAAACTAGCCAGAGTAGTAGGTCTTCTAGCAGCCTCCATTTAGGCGATATTTCCGGGTCCTCTTCATTATCGAGCACTGCAAAGGCTCAAAATAAAACATCTCCAAGGAGGTCTGCGATACCATAAATTAGTGACTTTGGACCGCGAAGCCCTCACAGAGCTCAACTGGTGGCTAGAGAATATGGAGGCCTGGAGCGGCCGCGCCATTTTTGGCGACGCCCCAGAACTAGTAATAGAATCAGATGCAAGCAGGTCAGGCTGGGGAGCCAGATGCGAACATGTGCAGACAGGAGGGAAGTGGTCAGAGGAAGAGTTACAACTCCATATAAATTGTCTCGAGTTGTTAGCGGGCTCTTTCGCAGTGCGTGCTTTTACGAAAGACAAGGTGAAATGTTGCATACTGCTCAAGATGGACAACATCTCCGCAGTGCGATACATAAACAAATTGGGAGGCCCAAAATCCAAAATGCTAGCCGAGTTAGCGAAGAATTTCTGGCATTACTGTCTTCAAAACAGAATCTTTGCATCAGCGGAACACTTACCAGGCAAGCAGAACGAAGTAGCAGACTGGAATTCACGTTATCTTGTGGAAAGCAGCGATTGGAAACTACACCCCCAAGTCTTCCAGCGACTGCGGAATCTATGGGGGCCCCTAAACCTAGATCTGTTCGCGTCCAGACTGAACGCCCAGACATCAAGGTACTTCAGCTGGAGGATAGACCCGGATGCAGCGGGCGCAGATGCCTTCTGCAACCCTGGACAGGGGCAGTACATTATGCCTTCCCGCCGTTCATTATGATCACGAGAGCTCTAGCGAAAGTTCGCAGAGACCAAGCAGAGATTGTGATGGTGCTCCCCCTATGGAAGGCACAACCTCGCTTTCCAGTAGCAATGGAACTTTTTACGGATTTTCCGAGGATAGTGCCTCAGCTGCCAGACCTTCTTCTCGACTCATCCGGCCATCCTCACCCGCTTGTGACCGCAGGCTCTCTACATTTGATAGCATGCAGGGTTTCAGGAAAAGATGGGACTTGCCAGGAATTTCACAACTCGCTGCAGATTGTATCAGAGACTCCTGGGCGCCTTCCACCCTTCGGAGCTATAGTGCGGCATGGAATGGGTGGTCCAGGTGGTGTTCGGAGTACGAGTTGGATCCCGTTTCAGCCCCTTTAGTAGAAGTCCTCAACTTCCTAGCTTTCAAATTTCAAGAAGGCGGCGCCTTCAGAACGGTGGGAGTGTATAGGTCAGCCATTTCAGCGGGCTACGATGAGATAGACGGTACCGCGGTAGGTGAGCACCCAGCAGTTGTACGTCTACTCAGGGGGAGGAAGCTCAAAAGACCACCTATGCCCAAGTACAAAGTGTTGTGGGATGTTAGAGACGTTTTTCACCTCTTTCTTACATGGCCCGATAACGAGAACTTGTCCCGATCTCAGTTATCGGGAAAGCTAGCCATGCTGCTTTGCCTTACAGCCTGTAGGAGAGTTTCTGATGTCAAAGCTCTGGAAATCGATGGTAAAAGATATGCCGTCCGGATAGAATATTTTCCTATTACTAAAAGGACTAAGACAGATTCGAGAGTGATTGACTACCCGTACTTCACTAGTAATAAAAAGCTTTGCGTAGCGCAATGTATCAAAGATTATGAGAAAGCAACAGCGCATATTAGGCCACAGGGAGTGAACAAGCTACTCATTGCGCGCAGGAAGCCCTATCATGCAGTAGCATCAGCGACCATTGCTAGATGGGTGAGAGAAATAATGCATTGGGCAGGGATTGACTTGTCTCTTTTTGGCGCGCATTCAGCCAGGGGGCCGATGACTTCAAAAGCTTTTACTACATTGGTGTCGCTACAAGACATTATGAAATCAGCAGATTGGTCCTCTGAGTCGACCTTCAATACATTCTATTTTAAGCCTGTATCGGAAATACCCAATAGGGTGGTGAACAGCGTTGAACAAGCATAATGCAAGCCTCCTGTCTTGTCATAGAATAAAGATTGCCCATGCTATCAGCTCAGGAAGTCTTCATTCTATTAAAGACAAGGAGGCGAGCATTATATCCCACCCAGAATAGTAACATATCAGTTGCATTGGCATGTGGTTAACTTTGTATCACTGTTGCACATTCCCACCCTCATAATGACTCTCCATTCCTTTTAGGAGATGACCAGAAAACTACAGGATGAAGAAAGTCGCGAAGTTGAGTAAAGTTTCTTTCAAGTTGGTCGCGTCTGACCTTAAAGCCTTTAGTTCCGAGGATTGTTAACAGTTCATCCCGAGAGGATCACTCAGTTGGCAAAGAGTCTATTGAGTTTAAGGGCCAGACACAAAGAAAGAGGAGAGGACCTGGGCACAAGGGTTCTTATACAGGAGGCTGCTCTCTGATAGGTGCAGAGCTGGGAGGATTGGACTACCAGAGACTGAGTATCATGGGACTAGTAGTTTCCGGGTGATTACAGTGATCACATGCAGATGTGAAACAAAACTTTTAAACTGGTCCATTTTCGTTTTCCATAACTGTGGTTTTGTAAGAACATAAATGTACAGTATTAAAGTTAAGTTTTAAAGTGCTGGTGTGGCGGCAAATAAAGAAAGTAAAGCATAATGCTCGCCTCCTTGTCTTTAATAGAATGAAGACTTCCTGAGCTGATAGCGTGGGCAATCTTTATTGCTAAATCTATTTCAAATTGTGCAGAATTATGCTCTTTTTCTGGATCAGGGCTTCAGCCTGCCTCCTTTGAAAACAGTATGGTTTTCGTGTGTGACATACATTTCACAACTTGCACATCAATAACGGTATTAATCACATGTGCATTCTTTACATTCAACTTATCTGTCATTCTGTCATTTTTCTCCAAACAGTGCAATAAAATGCCTATCGCGTTTTAAAGTTGCATCACTGTGTAATATTAAAATGGTAAACTCCATCTTGTCAACACCAGCAACAGGCTGCCCATGTAAAGCTGGCAGAGCTCAATTATTGCAAGCCCAACAGCTGTTGGTGGCCTGGCAGTAAACCTCTGCTGATAATTGCATGTTTTATCACCTTGGTGTGCTGTAGCATGCACATCTGTATTGTCACTTCTTATTATGGTCCTTTTGTGGCACGCATTGGCAATTGCATGTTTCAGCTTGCTCTTTATAATACCATGAATTCCAGTGAGTCAGAATCTCACTGTGAAAATACCAGACGGGACTCCAGTAAAAAAAATCAAAATATGTTGTGCCATGCATTAGGCATTGTCAGGTGGTCTTCCCTTTTTTCATCAGATCTTTAAAATAATAGCTCGGCAATTACAAATGTGGAAGCGTTGCCTAATTTAACTCAAATGAACATTTGGATGTATTTGCTTTAACAGAGACTTTGTTTTCTCATGGCAGCCCCATGGTTTCAATTGAACTAGTCACCAGGGTTTTCAGCATTCCGGAATCCTAGGGCGGTGTTGACCTTGTGCACTCTAATATTGTTTTCTTTACAATTTAGACAAGTCTATACTTTTAAACATCTTACTCTGAAAATTACATGTGGACATTTCTCAGCTATTGAAACATTTGTTTATCGATCACCTAATTAACATGCCCTCTTTTTGTCGCCTTTCCAAGAGCTATAAGAGGACCTTCAGACGTTAGAAAATATTAAAATCCCCTAAGATCATAAAGCATATGATTGTGAGACTTCTTTATTTCCACAAGAGTTTGTATCTTTATTTCATACTTTAGGTTTTATTCTGTGTTCTTAGTGATCAATTCGTAAGGTTGGTCTCCTTTTTTGCTTCAATTTAAAATTTTAATAAAGACTTAAAAGATCCTACCCTATTACCTGCATCCTGGTCTGATCATGTTCTGGTAAAGTTTGCTTGTTATGTTGGTTGGATTGGCAGCCCTCAACCAATAAAACCAAAACAATAAGACTTATCGTAGAGCCATTACATACTTTTCCCACCTTGTATCTTGCCATCGCACAGGCTCTATCGGTTTCTTTGTCATGTGAGGTGATGTTGGCTAAATGTAATCATAAAATCACCTCGGTTTTAGGTCTCTTAGCTCCCCTTACTAAATGTCATGTCAAATCTCAAACAATTATTTTACCCTTATGTCACTACAGTTTGGTAACGTAATATTAACTGTGAGGTGATTAGAGCATCATTTGAGGAAATCTGGCTATCATGGGGACAAGGTCCTCTGTAATCGTCATTTATAGAAATATTAGAAATATGTAATTTCTGCAAACAAAATATATTTTGCCAATTGAAAAATCGCATCATATTCAAACAATGCTGACCTTTTGAAAATGTATAAAGAATTAGTCACGCAGAATGAAGTTAGTACTTTTGTTTCAACTCAAGACTTTCAAGGGTTTTTTAGTTTTGGAATGTTGTCAGGTTTTGATATTCTGTGGATTGGAGCTTGGAAAAACTCCTTGATCTATGAACTCTTTTCGTGCACGGTTCCTGCAAGTCCACATCTAGGCAGTAGCAAATCTAGTGATAATTATTTAATGTCGAATTACGAAGGGGTGTAGTACCTTTTGAGTCTTAAAAGGGGCCTTCGTCTTCCCCTCTTCTAAAAAATCCTACTTTGGGTTCAGCACTTGTAGCAAATTTCAGGTCTCCCCGTTCTTTAAAAGATTTTAGAAAGTGAGGTATTCTACTAGTTGTTCTTTCTGGAATGTGAGGTTTTTAGCATGCAAGCTTTCAGACAGCATAGAGGACTGAAATAGTCATTCTCAGGATTAGAGAAAACGGTCTCATTCTAGGGGATAAGAGACAGCCGGCTGTCCTAATTTCTTTTGGTTTTTCGGCAGCGATTGACACAGTGGACCATGGTTTGAGAATATGATGGGGATAAAAGGTTCCTCTTTAGCTTGGATTTAATCTTTTCTTAGCGTGAGAAAAGTGAGATTGCATATGGGTAATTATCTCACCCTGCCACCCACTTGTGTGTGATGTCCCTCAGGGCTCCTCCCTCTCACCCTTACTATACAATATTGACACCTATAGTTTGACGAAGGTGGTGGAAAATGTTGGCGTACAGTTTCAGCTATATGCTGATGACGTCCAGGTCCTGATCGAACTCCACAGTGGATCTAGTCATATGATGGCAGTGGTGGATTGCCTGGGTGTGGGGCAGCGCTCGATGGAGGACATCTGGTTGCACCTTAATGATGACAAAAAGCGGTAGGGATCCTGCTTGTGATCGAACTCCCTGTGTCACCTCAGCGTTCATTTTCCAGCATCGGCATCGTATCCCACATCGAGTCTGGATGTGGGCAGTTAGGTTTTTGACAGCCACTTGTCCTTCTCCCAATAGGTGGATGCCGCGTTGAGGGCTTCTCACTTTAGACTTTTCGCCAAACAAAGAATGTGCCCCTTACGAGATGTAAAGCATTGGCTATTGTTAGTCTAGGCAGTTGTCATGTGTAGATTGCTGTATTATATTTGTCTTACCTTAGGAATTTTAATGAAATCCTTTAATAAACTTCACTTAGTCCAAAACAGGGATATTAGTATGATGTGTCTTCTATGAAAGTATGATTGTTTCCCAAGCACGGACATCTCTAGTTTGGGTGGTTATGAAGGACCAATGCCCCCCTACAATTCTTATCCCAGATCTTTAAAACCTTGCATGGAGTGGCACCTGCCTACCTTTCTTACTTGGCGGAGCACTATATCCCAGATCAGTTCTTTGTATTTGTATTTTATTTATTTGTATAGCGCACCAGGCCCAGGGGCAACCGGGCGCATCACTTAGTTACAACATAAGAAAAACAGACAGAACCATAATTACAAAGTTTACAAGTATAATACAGAATTTACAGGTATAATAATAGCAATGAGAGGACAAGAAGATTATATATACATGTACAAATTAAGCAGAGAACCCAGAGCTAAATGTCCTGGGCGGCCAGCCAGGTTTTCGTAAGGTGTTTGAATCTCGGGAATGAGGGTTCTGCTCTAAGCTCATTAGGAAGCGTGTTCCAGAGTATAGCTGCCAAGATAGGGAAGCTAATTCCACCTGATCTTTGGAGATTGAAGCGTTTAAATGAGCCATTCTGTGGGGTCTAATGGAGTTGTGGAGGGCAAATTGGTTGGCCAGGTAGCAGGGAGCTTGGTATTAAGGCATTTGTGGGTAAGAGCCAGGGTTTTCAGGGGGATACGGTGTGGTACTGAGAGCCAGCGAATATTGCATCTGGTGTCGGATATGTGTTGGCGCCTGGGAATGTTGAGGGCAGCTCTAATCGCATTGTTTTGGACAATTTGTAACTTGTTTAGGTTGCAGCAATCGGTGCCTAGGTACAGTGCATTTCAGTAATCAATCTTGGATAATACAAGAGTTCTAGCCAGGGTGACACAATTGGTTGCGGAGAGGAAAGGGCGACAGGCTGTAATAAGCTTGCAGGTATATGCCACTGCGGAAGAGACTGAGTTAGTTTGTCTGGTCAGGTATAGGGTCGAGTCAATGTAGATCCATAGGGTTTTTGTGTCCTTGGCGGTTGGGATAATATTCCCATCGATGATGGACTTGAACGCAGGGTCGAGTTTGGTAAGTTTTTGTGGCGAACCAAGAATAAGGAGCTCAGTCTTTTCATCATTAAGACAGAGTCTGTGTTGAGCCATCCACGCCTGGATGACCTGGTAGATGACATTGACAGCGAGGGAGTCAGCCGTGTAGTCACCTGAGATGGGGATTAGTATCTGGGTGTCGTCAGCGTAGTTGGTGTAAGTGACACCCAGATAGTCCAAGATATCTAAGAGGTTTGGTGAACACATTATACAACATGGGTGAAACGCAAGATCCTTGTGGCACGCCACAGGAGACAGGTGCAGGTGGGGCGGCTGCTAGTGGAGAGAACATGCGCATAGATCTATTGGCTAAAAAGGAGCTAATCCAGGTTGTAGCTTTATCGGAGAAGTGTGCAGCTGATTTAAGGTGGTGGCAGAGGATTTCATGATTGACAAGATCAAAGGCCACCGAGAGGTCCAAGAGGAGTAAGAGAGCAAGTTTGCCTTTCTCTTTTAGATCTTCAATCTGTGTTTTTAAATCTATGAGGGCAGTTTCAGTGCTGTGTCGTGGCCAGAACCCGGATTGCCTAAATCCCAAGAGTTTGGTAGATTCAAGGTAATCTTGAATTTGTAGATATGCTGCACGGTCGAGGATTTTTAGTAAAAACGGGACCTGGGTGACTGGCCTGTAGTTTGTGGGTATACTAGCGTCCAGGGTAGGTTTTTTTCAGTAGGGGGATGAACACGCGTCCTTTAGATTGTCAGGTACGATCCCAGAGCTAAAGAAAGAGTTGATGAGCGTAGTAATGAATGGCGCTAGGTCATGAGCTGCTTCCTTGATTATAGGTGCCGGGCAGTGGTCGCCTTGGCAATTGGTCGGTTTAAGGCTGGTGATGATCTTTTCCACTTCGGAAATGGAGAGTGGAGAGAAGCTAAAAGGAGTCGGAGAGTCTGGGATGGGGTGGTTTAGGGTGGGGATAGGGTTGGGTTGTGGGTTGGATTTAGGCTTGATTGTTTGTTATTGATTTTAATTTGGAGGGTGGCAATCTTGCCGAGGAGAGCCTCTTGGATTTGCTATCTTTGATGCAAGTGTCTGCAGTGACAAGGGTTTCAAGTTCTTTTAGGATTCTAAACAATTCTTTGGTGTTGGATTTGGCTTGTTCGATACGTTTATTGTAAGTGTCTTTTTTAGCCTGGAATATGGCTTCCTTGTAGTTAAGGGTGGCCAGGAGGAGGCACGATTTGTTGGCTGCGGACTGGTTGCTTTTCCAATGTGATTCCGCAATTTGTTTTTCTTTGCTTTGGGTTCTGAGCTGGGGTGTGAACCAAGAGTTCAGGTGGGCTCGAGTTTTCTCAGTTTGGATGGGGCGATGATATCTAAGGCTTTTTGCATAGCGGGGTTAAAGGTGTCAACCATAGCCGTGGGGTCAGAGCATGAGCGAACCTGGTCATTGAGAGCCGGGTGGAGGAGGGGGAGGAGTCTGTCGCAAGTGATGTCACGTTTATTGCGGGTGGCAGTAGCCGGTGCAATGGTAGGAGAGAGGCTGGCAGGTTTGGACTGAATGTTAAACGTAATTAAGTTGTGGTCGGTCCATGCATACTGTTGGTTAGAGATGATATAGATAGGACAATTGTGGGAGGCTAGCCAGTCGAGGGTTCTGCCCTTAACGTGGGTAGGTTGGCTGATAAGCTGTATGAATCCTGCATTCATAATCATATTATCAATAGTCACGGCAGCAGTGTCATTGGGATCAGTGAGGCCCAGGTTAAAGTCGAGGCTTGGGATTTGGTTTTGGGGTTATGAGTGATGATGTTGGAGAGGTCCTCAGCGAAGGTGGATAGCAGTCCAGATGGCCGGTAAAGTAGATGGAAGGTGATAGAGTGGTTAGGAGTGACAGCTAGTTTGGCTGTCAGTGCTTCCATAGAGTAAAAGTGGTGCACAGAGGAGAGGTGGAAGTTTAGAGCATTTTTATGGATGATGGCAATGCCACCACCTTTGGACTGGTTAGAGTTACGATTGTGTCTGATAATGTTGTAACCTGGAGGGATGGCAAGGGAGAGTAGTGGGCCAGAGGCTGCATGAAGCCAAGTTTCGGTGATAGCCATAAAGTCGAGATCGAGGGTAAGAATAAGGTCAGCCACTTCTAGAGCGTGAGCCGTGAGTGATCTTACATTGATTAATGCACCCTTAATATTGCTAGTGTTAGGGAGGTTGGGGTGAGGTGATGATGGGTTTTTCAAGTATGTGGATGCGGTGGAGGTCAGAGGCTGTTTGTTAAGATGCACAGAGTGATGGGAGGCGTGCGTGAGTCGCAAGCCAAGTCTGGCATTTCTCAGGGTGATGGAACATGGTATGTTTGGTGAAGGTCTGGAAGCAAAGTGTTGGAGCCATAAGGCTGGGTTGTTGAGGTAAGGGTTGGTGTGGTGAGCAATGGACGGCATAGTCATGGTGTTGTGAGGATTGGGGTAGTGGAGGGAGGAGGCGGTGGTGTAATTGGGTACTGTCCCACCGGTGTGCCATGTGAGGTAGAGGAGGGTGGGCAGTATTCTTGCAAATAGAATAGTGGGGGCGGAGGGCAAGTTGGCCTAATACAGTCTAAAAGCAGATGCCTACCAGATCATCAAAAAGGGTGGTTGAGGTAGAGGTACTGTCGTAGGCAATTGCACACAATGTTAAACAATAACAATGACCACCGTAGATGCAGTGGCGTGCATAGAAAGTAAGGCAGCAGTAACCGCGGTAGCAGTGTTAGGGTACAGATACCTAGATACCTAGATTTGATTTTAGCAGAGGGAGCCAAAAAGGCAGTAGATTAAAATGCAGAAAGGCACAAGTTCAAATACATAATCCAAACATACCTAGATTCGATTTTAGCAGAGGGAGCCAAAAATGCAGTAGATTAAAATGCAGAAAGGCACAAGTTCAATGTGCATTAATAACGAACACATAAATGTGATTTGTCTATGAGGAGAGGGGATAGTAGAAATGTCCACCAGAATGTAGAGTACATAGGTCCGACTAAAGGTAGCGCACTGTTGCGAACGTCCATTGCAGTGACTGGGACACATAGCAGATGCCGGTAAGGTAATAAAGGGAGCAGATTGAGTGGGTAAGGTAAAGGGCGCAGGTGGAGTAGGTAAGACAAATATGGATTGCTCACAACCTCATAAGAAACGAGCAGGGGGTATGGCCATGGGCTCTGGTCAGCTCAGGACAGTCTCTGGACAGTTGTTGGCCTTGCCCTCAGGGCCTTTCCAGGAAGGGCCGGCTTACACCTTCCGGCGTCGGGTTGGCTCGTATCTTTCCTGATACAGCCAAGCAGGGAAGATGCTGGCCTCAGATGGAAGGTGCAGGGAGACACGAGGAAATTGGGCAACACGGGCAGCCATCTTAGATTGGCTCGCACCTCGTGTGCATCAATGGTGCTGTAGTGGGCATCAGGATTGCCAAGGCTGATAATGGCAGATGTACGCCTTCGGGTTCACGCTCGTACATAACCTCATAAATGGTAGGAGATACCGTGCCTAGTGCGCTAAGAATATCTCATTTAGATAAAAGCACAAACACGTGGCAGAAGCATTCTCAGCATTCCTCGCTGGGGGACAGTCCTTCTGTAGCAGCCTGCTGCTCATGCAGAGGTCGGGGAGGCTCCTGCTCCTGTGGGCTGATGTGTAGTAAGGAGATCTCATGCCCGGCAATGGGAACTGCCTGCAGTGCCTTCCCAGAAGGGGGTTGACACACGCCTTCCGGCGTCGGGCTGGCTGGTATCTTAGATCCGTGCTCGGCAGGAAAATTGATGGTGGGCAGATGCAAAAAAGAGTGAATCTGTGGAAGGCTATTATAACGAGGCTCAGGCGAAGGTGAGTTACAGACTCATTTATATTACACAATGTACACTGTATGGGTAACTGGTCCCCAGCCACTCTCACTTCTCAGCTCCCTTCACTAACTGCCTCCCCTTATGCAACTCCTCCACGATGTCAACTCTCAACAGTTCCAAATAAGAACCTCCCCACCCCATGACTCCAAGAACATGACATTACGTGTAAGAACAGGATAAATGCAGGATACAACAAAGGCCTGCCACATGCTCTCCCTTGGATGTCAGGGAACACCAATCTTTGTTGCATTTTAAGACTAGACTCAAACAATACCTCGTTGCAGCCAGGGCCCGTCATTTTTATGAAGAGCACGAAGGTGAATGGTGTACAATTTGCTCATCTTGAACTGTTTTTTTTAATATAATATGTATGGCTGTTATGTCTTATTGTTTGGTGGTTCCAGTGTCGACTGTACTGTTTGTCTTCTGTCTTATGTATTTTATGTATAAGGTCCTGTGTTCCTTGAAACTGTCTTTTCACTAGCCCAACTTAAACCTTTCCAATCGTAACATATTTGAAGTGTAGCAAGCTGGGAGGATGGCCTCTCCAGCTGGGTGTGTCCTCTATCGTGCAATGCCTACAGCATTTGCTTTGTGTAGCAGAACCCCTGAAGTTCAGGAAAGACTGGTTATTGTCAAGGCAGATGAGGACTTGGAGGATGAGATGTATTGCTTGCACCCATTACACATAGCCACAGCAGTTGAAAAGGTTCAAATGCACTTTGATGTTTTAACTGTGCATACACACTTCAGGAGTCACTTTGAATGAACTGTAGATATCACAAAGTGGTCTTTGACTGCAAATGCATGCGGGTCCGCGGTCCCCTCTGATATTTCGATTGTTTCAGTGAATAGGTCTAAAACATGCATTGCAATGCAGCCGGCCCGAGGTTACCATCGTTTAACACCCTTTAAAAACCTAAGGGTTCTGCTTGGTTTTTGCAGGTGCAAATAACTGGTGGACTCCATAGTGATCCAGCAGCTCTGTTAAAGGTCCGTGCAGGACAGGTTGAGATGCATGCATATTTGGTGCATGGACTAGCTGCTGGAGACGGATCCAAGCTTTATTCTCTGTTCCCCATCTCCATGTTTAAAAGCCATGAAAATCGCTGGGATGGCAATTATAATCAGTAAATTATAATCTGCCCCTACCTCTAGCCACTTTATGAGCCCTTAGCGATTTGGTAAAGTCCACTGAGAACCTGGCATTGTTGCTTGAACACTCTGTTTATCTAATGTCTGTCGTGTGCTTTCCTCGTTTTATGGCTTCTTTATTTTTTAATCGACTTTATTTAGCATTTTTGATGTAACAAAATTCAGCTAGGATCACCACAAGATTGCATTACCTTAGTCGTCGTGCCCCCAGTTCACCCCTGTATTAAACCATCTGTGTTCTAACTGGAACCCCCGACCCCTTAATTTCCTTTCCCCTCTTGAAATATAGTGCCTTGGCCACGACCCTACTTTTGTGTATTAGTTACAATGTTGAGATATTTCAGTGTTCGTGGCTTGGGAGTCGGGATGTCTAATGCATCAATGCTATATGTCGCGCAGGGAAGCCATTGCCTTGAAAATCTGGGTGGGGTGTTGTTCAAGACTGCCGTGATCTTTTACGACACCCATATTTCCCAAACCTTGGGCCACCAGAGGTTAATGATCGTCCCACTGTGGGATTTCAATGTGCGTGCCAGCCTCAGTCGGGCTGCTTGACTCAAGTGGGTTATGAGAGCCAAGATTCCCACCATACCGGAGGGGCCTTCCTGGTCCACATCCCCCAGTATGACTACGAGTGGATCCCAGGGAATTTGCACCCCTGTGATGCCCCACATGCTGGACAGGATATCTTTCCAGTAGGATTGCGATTGTGGGCAGGGCCACCACATGTGTTCTGGTGTACCTACCGAATCGCAGCCTCCAACATGTGGGTGGACATTCTTAATCTCGTTTGTGCAACTGCGGTAGGGTGTAATACCATCCCATAATCACTTTGTAGGAATTTCCTTTATCGAGAGTGCATCTGGAACTTCTATGTGCCCTCACTCGCCCATATATGCCTCCCTAGGGGTATCTCACGTGGGGGTCCCTTTCCCACGCAAACATATATGGGAGTTTACCGTATGGATTGGTTCAATCCAGAGTCCGGTCAAGAAGAGAGATTTTCCCCTCCCCACGAGGTCCAACACCTACCTTTCCACAGCCGTGGGCTCCCTAGTACCCACAACGCGCCATTTTCATGTCTTCTTGTCCATCACAAGTTATATGAATTCACAAATGTATCCTGCCTTTCATTTAAAACTAACAGGCGGGAAAAATGTATTAGGAGTTTAATGTAACGCGCCCAGCAGTAACGTACATCATTGCCCCATTTAAGGCACACGGCACTGCTACAGCCATACATATATCCTTTGTGCAGTGCTACTTCTTGAAGCACTTTACTTCTTCAATAAATAGAATTACAAAAACATTTGTCTCCTACAATTAATGTCTTGCATTCCAGAAATGGTGGAAAGGTCAGAGTGGCACAAACCTGATTGCAGCAGTTGTCTTGCAAAGTACATTAATCCCCTCATCCCCTCTGTCTAGAGGAAGTGGGAATGAGGCTCCCATTGCCTATCATTGAGGGCCGAATTCACCCCAGGGTTTCAGTATACACACGCTAAATTGGCAATTATTAGAACAGTGAGAGCCTATCCAGAAAACCTGGGTAACAACATTGGTGCCATTAATCCATATGATTTGGAGGTGGGCGCCTCTTGCTTAGGTGACACGCCTAAAATACCCTGGATCTCATCAGGAGTTGGGCGGTATCCCGACTGGGATACTGCCCAACTGTATTTGCGTTACCGCCCAACCCTCCGGCAGATCACGGCTTGGACAGTAACTGTAATCCCCTATTCCCCATTCCGTCCATTGGACCCAATAGCTGATTTTCGGTGCAATTAGCGTGCGCTAATAGCGCAGCGCTAATTGCGCCCGAAGATTGCCATTTTTCCAGCACATTTACACCCATTTTGGAGCTGGAGGTAAATGCTGCCAGCCCAAGATTGGGCGGACCCTTAAATGCAGTGGTAATAGCGTTACCGCCGCATGTAAGGGCTACAGCCCAACTCCTGATGAGGCGCCTCCTGTGTTTTTGTACTACAGACGCATTGAATCGGAATCTGGTAGCACTAGCAGCTGGAACCTTGCTTTCTTCCTGCAGAGTTGTACGCACTCCATGCCTCCATATCCATAGCTTGCTGTGCCATCTAAACATTTTCTGGGGTCTTTCTTTGCTCTAATCCCCTTATTTCTCATTTAATCCCAGTTTAGAATCTTTCATGCCCGAGTAAGACCCACGGTGTTGACTATTTTAAATCCCATCATTGCAGATGTATTGGTGCTCTTAGCAAGCTGTGACCGCAGAGGGAGAGAGCGCCAGAGCACTACAGGTGGAAATACATTTGTACTGGATCAAGCATATCAAACGGCAATCCCATGGATTTCTCTGTCATCAAATGGAATAAGGGTTTCCCGATATGGGAATTGTCATATCACCAGCTAATGAAAAATAAGGCAGTTGAAGACAGTTCAAGCTGTGTAGGAGGTGGAATTTTTTTTTTTAACGAAATGCAATATTCAGGGATCATCATCTTTAGGGCGAACATTGGCTACGGAAATTTTATTTAAGTAATAGCTGAACAAAATCGTGTATTTGCTCAGTTCATGGCCTTTGACTAAATTTGCATTCTGAATTCAGTTTCCTAACACCGATTCTGGGATTCTAGGATACAGCGAACACTATTCTTTTATCTTGTTATATTACATAATGTGTTGTCATGCAAGGGTTTACATTTTAGGTTTCAAGCTACTGGCAAGTGCCTCGAGGTCCTCTCTCACAAACCAGTCCTGCTACTCTTCACAACAGGACCTCCAATAAACCTGGGGAAAGATTATCAGGAAAAGGTGTGAAGGGAATTGGTACCTCCAAATGGGACGGTCACCTGCTCTGTGGGGCTGTAAAAAGGAAACCCAAAGGACTCCCCCAGGCTCAAACGAACCACGCCGTAAAGAACCCCTCCTTCGTTACAAGCCAAAAAACAGACTACATTTGTGAGGGGTAAATACCCAGGCAATGTCCAACCCCCACCTTTTCATGAAGCTGGTGTTCCAAAGACTGAGATTTATGTGAAATGGTGAGAGGGACCCTGGGGGACTGGGAAATCCACCCACAGTGAAATGTCGACTTTGGTGACTGTATCTAGCAAATTCTCCCCGGCCTCTTCCCCCATTCCCAACCTCCTCACTCAGGCCTCCACTATTAGCAAGAAAGATTCAGACGCTTCGGGTTTTACCCCACGATCGTGAACTTGATATGGACCATTGGATAGGTAATGTACATGTGTGCATTCTGCAGCTTGAACCATGGACACTCGCTGAGGCACGGGAAAGCTGTGAACAAACACAGGTGGCACTTTGGGCACAGAGGGGGACCTGCATGGTATGATATTGTTTCTTGATATAGTGCCTGTACACAGGCAAGTGTGTCAAAGCGCTCAAGGAGGGTGGGAACATGGGGAAACAGTCGCTCAGAGCCCTTGAAATTCTGAGACGATACTAGTCTGCACTGGAAGAGTAAGTGCATAGAAAAATACATTTAACAGTTTGGGATATAGCAAATGGGCCTGCTGGCGATTCTGCAGTTTTAGCAGTGCAATTAAGGAGTGAAGACAAGGGAGAACAGAGAGCCGATCTTCAGTTGCGGTGCGTTCGGATCGAGCAAGTGCACAGAGGGTCAAAGGGAGGAAGTGAAGGGATCTGGTGTAAGAGCAGAGAGAGCCACTCTCTTGGAATAATTTATCAGTGCATTGAGTGTGGGTGGGGTGTAGGGCCCTGAAGCAAGTGCGAGGGAGGACTGGCGGGGGTGCCGGGGACCAGTGAGACTCCGAGGTACATCAGGCGGCCACTCACAATGCTGTAAGGAAAAGGAGTGAGAGAGGGAAGAACAGAGAAATAGGTTAGCAGGGGAGAGAGAAGGAAGAGGAGAAGAGGAAAGTCTTGGGGAATTTAAGGCGATTGTGGCAGGGAGGTTATTCCAGAGGAGGCACCTGCTGAGGATACAGATCTCCCTCTAAATCTCTACTTGCAGAACCGGCTCACTCGCCCAAGGTTGGAGTTGGATGAGAAGAGGGCCCATGAGGGACAATATTTAGGAAGGCAGCGTTGCAGGTAGGTAGGTCCCAGGCCCCAGAAAGCATTGTGAACAATGCAAAGGGTCTTGAACTTGATCCTTGCAGCCACGTGGAGCCAGTGAAGGGATTTCAGCGCCGGTGAGATTTAGTCCTAGGGCTTGAGGCCAAGGATAAGACTCGCGGTTCTGTTCTGGATGAGTTGCAGAGGGCGCAGGGCAGAAGAAGTGAGGTTGAGGAAGAGGCTGCTGGAATAGTCCAGTCTGCAGAGAACCATGGGTCTGGAGGCAGTGAGCCTCTGGGGGAAAGTGAGAAAAGGTAAGGTACCTCTGAGTTGGTGTAGCAGATAGTTAGACTTTTTAGAGATGTCTGAAATGTGAGAGGAGAAGGAGATAGTGGAGTCAAATATGACCCCAAGGTTTCTTGCTTCTCAGATAGGTGCAGGCGCAGGGCCATTGGTGGCCGACCAGAGTGAGAGTGGGAAAGAGGTTGCAGGGGGTCCCAATGCGAATGATCTCAGTCTTAGAGCCAGTGAGGCAGAGGTCGTTTGCAGCACACCATGACCGAATAGCGTACAGACAGTCCGATACGAGCGAGGAGGCAGAGGTGGCTGAGGGTAGCCTGAAAGATAGTTAGTTGTGTATCATCTGCGTAGCACTGGAAGTTAGAGGTGACAGTTGCAAACACCCGTGCCAGGGCAGCCATATATACTGTGAAGAACCAGGGGGATAGGTTGGATCCCTCGGGAACGCCACAGGTTGAGAGAGTGATAGTCGAGTGAAAGGCTCGGGGTTCCACCTGGGATGGGCAGTCGGAGAGTAGGGAGGTTAACCACGCCAGAGCCTGACTTGTGATTCCCAGAGTGTCACAGAGACGTGCAATCAGGATGTTGTGGTTGACCGTGTTGAAGACCGAGGAGAGGTCAAAGAGATAGATGGGGTGTTAGTGTCAAGATTTGAGAGCAGGTCTTTACAGGTGTTCAGAAGAGCAGTTTCAATGCCTCTGGATGCTCTAAAGCCAGATTGATGATCATGGCAGCAACCAGTAGATTCAATGTGGAGGGTCAGCTCAGAGATGGCCAGTTTCTCCAGGAGTTTGCCCAGGAAAGGAGTGATGGAAATAGGGCGGTAGTTTGCCGGAATGGAGGATTCAGCAGAGGGGTTTCTGAGCAGAGGGTGCACAAGGGAGTGCTTCAGGGTAGTTGGGAAAGCTAGAGAGGAAAAGGTGAGTTTGCAGAGATCCGCCAAGGCTGGGGCAAGGAAGTCGATATTTTCTTTAATGGTTTTGCAGGGGCAGGGGTCCACCTGTTTGGATGAAGCCTTCATAGATCGAACTTGTCTGACCTCGTCCGGTGAGACAGGTGAGTGAGAAGAGAGGCTAATTGGAGGGGGGGCGGTCAAGGGAGGCTCTGGTGTTGGTGTATGCAGTGGTGTGGAAGAGAGGGTGGAAAGGATGTCTTGCGTTTTTGTGGTGAAGTGTGCCGCGATGGCCGAACAAGGCTCCTGGGTGGGTGTGACAGAAGAGGCTGCTGCAGGATTCGCCAGTTCCTTGCAGACTTTGAAAAGTTAGGCTTTGTTCTTTGATGCCGCAGAGATGCGGACTTGAATAAAGCACCTTTCTTGGTGCGGATGCAGAGTCGATAATGCCTTTGAAGGAGGCTGCAGGCCAGTTTGTCAGATTGTTCGCCCGACGCATTCCATTTCCGCTTAGCTGCCCTACACTTGCGTGTAAGGGCAGCCAGGTCAGTGTCGTACCAAGAGTTACACTTATTGGAAGGCTTCAGTCGGACCCTTATGACAGGGGCAAGAGTGTCAAGAGTGTTAGAGATCGAGAGATTGAGGTTAGCAAGGGCTGTGTTAGGGTGCGAGTCAGCCGAAGGAATGGGTGGAGGTTAGTTGGAGGAGGCAAAAGCAGCCACTGTCACTTTTTTCATGGGTCTGGTGACTTTGAAACCAAGTGGCTGTGCCGGATGTATTGCTGTAAGTGGAGAGGAAAGCTTCAGGTGTGTGGAGAGAAGATAGTGGTCAGTCCAAGAGAAGGGAGGTAGTGAGAGGGATAGAGGGAGGGGTGTCAGTAGAGATGGGAGCAACCAAGGTGTGGCCTGCGGTGTGCGTGGGGCAAGAGGGTAGAATAGAAAGGGCGAGCGAGTCGCAAAGGTTGCAGAAAGGACCTGAGTCAGGAGAGTCCAGATGGATGTTCCGATCACCCATCAGGAGGCGTTGAGAGGAGGAGAGTACAGAGGAGGCCAGGTCAGCCCATTCCAAGAGGAAGAGAGTAGACTGACCTGGTGACCGATAAAAGGTGGCCATAATGAGAGAAGACTTTGGGCATAGTGAGAGTCTGCAAACTAGGCACTTGAAGGTGGAGTAGGCCTGAGTAGGGATGATGTACACAGGTATCCATTCTGCGAAGATAAGCACCACTCCCCCACGTCTTAGGCCTGGGAGCTGAGAGGATTTTGTAGACTTCAGGGAGGAGTGTTTCAAAGCTCGTGACAGAGCTATCCTTGAACCAAGTCTCAGTGATGGCGAGCACATCAAGGTCCATGAGTTTGAGAAGGTTGCAGATGCAAGACGAGTGTTGGACGGCAGAGCTAGTGTTGAGAGTGGCAATGTGGAGCAGCCTGCCATCTTTGAGGCTCTTCGTCAGGGGTCTGGGTGGGGCAATGGGGACAGTGGCCCCCCAAGAGGGTGACAAGAGGGCCAGGGGGATGGGGGAGGATGGCGAAGGAGCCTAGGCCGACACAGGTCCTGGGACAGTACGGCAAGGCAAGGGCACCTGTGCAGAGGAGGAGGAGGAGGAGGAGGAAGGCACATTTCGGCATGGGAGCCTGTACAGAGGAGGAGGAAGGCACAAAAGGCAGTGGAGCCTGGACGAAGGGAGACCTGAGGTTAGAGAGACAAGGAAGGAGCCTGTCGAAGAGAAGGTTGGGTTGGGGACCCTGAACCATGATGCTTCCATTGAGGTAAACATTGATGATGACTCTGGAAATGGCGAAGAGGTCAAGGAGAACCTCCCAGCGAGTGCCACCATTAATGTGAGAGGAGGTGATGGGATTGAGAAAGCTAACCATGTAGCGAGTCCATAGATCATGTCCGATAACGAAGAAGAGGATGTCCGTGATGGTCTCTCTGATGGAAGCCGTGACATAGGTTTCTGCAATAGGAAGGCCTGGGTAGGAGCCCAGTGTGTCCTTAAGTTTCTTCGGGCCAGATTTAGGGATGGGAGGATAGGAAATAGTGAAGCAGTTCGAGTGGTGTGGAGAGGAGAGATAGATGACGACATGTTCGGCTGCACTTACCAGTCTGAAGCGCTGATGCACTTGGAGGTAGGTGGTAGGAAGCTTTGGGGAGCACAAGGAAGGAGGGGTGGAAACAGAGGGCAGCGCGCCAGCTAGTGAAGAACACAAGCAGCCACGAGGCACAACTAAATTCGAATTTCAGCAGGACAGGTGAAATGCAAGCAGCAACTGGGCAAAGCTAGATTAGTGGGAGTCCAGAAGTGAGAGGCTGAACAGTTCCAGGTTTGAAAGAATGCTTCGATGAAGTAAGATAAGGAAACTGACCATCTGAGAATGTTAGATGATCCATTGCTTACAGTGGGTCCAGAGAAGATGCAGTTTTCCTCAGCCTCCATATGTACGTGAGGGGTGTAGTAGAGGACCCACAGACAACGGACAGGTGAACAGACAGGGCCTCAAAGTGGGCTTTTGAGGGGTGGGCCGGTTAAAGCCTTACGGTCCACCATGGGCTGAAAAATCCTACAGGTAGCCAATCTGAAAGCAAGGTGGCTGATGTAGTTGGCCACAGCAAGCCTCTTACTGATACGAAAATGCATCGTCCACCGTTTGAAATGCCATGAGGCCGGCATAGAAAGGCCACCTGATTTGGTTCACACCTCGGGCATTGTGCTTGGTGTGCAACACGCAGGAGGGGAGGGATGTAGAGAATAACAATAAAATGCTCCAGGTTTCTTTTTTTTCAAATTTCAAATAGCATCAAAATTGAAACCAAAACAGATATTCTTTTCTTTTTCTTATTGCAGTCCAGGAATCCTCATACCTCAGATGCGTAGGAGTTGGATGGCCATCCAGTGCGACCTCAGATGTCTTGTTGGGTCTGCAGGCTGGGAGGCTGAGTGGGAACTGTGGAGAAATCAGGGGCTCACTATGAAGGGGCCTTCTGATCGAAAGATCATACTCCCCCACCCCCATAGATAAACTGGGCCCATAGAACCGCAGTGGCCACACAAGACTGAGGATGGACAAACCGGTCCACCATCCATTCTTGTGTTGAAACTAATGTCAGATCCTCGGTGTCTGAATTACAATTAAAGTATGACTATAAAAGGGGAAAGGTACATAGTGCAGATTTATGAAGACACATTGAAAAGGTGGTGTGTGAAGTAATCAAAGAGCAAGAAGGATGGTGGAAACGGGTAAAGGTTGGAGTTGGAGGAGAGAAGATCATAGAGGATAGGAAGGATCAGTGAAAAGACAGAATTGTATGAGGGCACAAGCGAGAAGAGGAAGGCAGAAACATCAGGAAGAAGATGGAGTTTGAGGAGGGAAAGAGTCATTTAAGTAGGAGGTTGGAGGGGGTCATCAGAAGCAGAATACGTTTGGAGACGGATGAGGGTTTGCACTGTAGACGGAAATGTACAAGGCAGACAACCAACATTGACATGGCCAAGAAGTCCCAAGGCTGTAAGGGGTTATGAGAGGCAGACTATATGATCAGTGAGACCAGGGACAGTGGACTAGAAAGCCCTGTTAAATGGAACAAGGGACTGGAAGGGCCAAAAGCCTAAGGACCGAAGGGAACCAGAGAGCAAAAAAGAGAGCCAAAAAGAGAGCAAAGTAGAAGTTAGCCAGGAGCATCTGCTGGCGTTGAAGGATGTTAGACTGAAGTTCATCCCAACTGACATCATATGATTCCCTGACATTAATACTGATGGATTCTAGTGGCTTAATTGCTAAACCTTCTCTTCAAAGTGTTCATTTTCTATCGATAATTGTGGCAGTGCCATAACTTATGGTGTGTGGTGTACTTGGGTACAATAGTGTATTTGTTTGATCATTCTAAGCCTTCGTTCTGTTCACAAGATCATAACCACAGATTGCCACTCGTTTTGCAACAGGCATCCATCCAACAGCGTTCTGTTCACTGCTATGCCGTTCTGTGCGCGTCATTCCAGGTACCCACGTGCATTACCCCAGTATCTGCTACTGGCTGGCCCGACCACTTGGGGACATGTAGTATGATCAATTAGAGTGCGACTCTGGTGCCTGCAGTAATGCAGCATCAGCACAATCAATAGATTCTGGGCGAGATTCTCATGGAATGGGGCACCTACGCTTCGGAGGTGCTTTTTATTTTTTAATAGCTGCCCTATTTTTGCACATGCGGACTCTTGTCCACAAAGGTGACCTGCGAGTTGCCAGGGGTCTGTGCTGCAGTGCACATGATGCACTGGGCCAGCGTATTGCATACATTCGTGGCGGGAGCACCGAGGGCTCTGTTGGAAGCGCATTTTGCAGTCACGGGCTCTTAATGGGCCTGTCATTGTGAGATGCTAAAAATAGATGAAAGCATTTCTATCGCTGTTTGAGGTATAGGAATGGAAGTGGCACATCAGCGGTTAATACCACTGCTGTTCCACTTAAAAACAGTTGCATGATAAGGTCAGTAATGACTTTTTAATGACCTGAGCACCCTACTGCACTTGTTGCACCTGTTGCACACAGGCACAGAGGGAATATGTTTGCACGTTTTAAAGCACACCACGTTTGTGAATTCGGGATGCACTTCAACATTTACAGAAATGCCCCATGGTGTGCTCATTTGCAGAAAGTAGGTGAAAGAGGGCAAAACATTCGCACATCCAAATGCACTTTGTGAATACTACACAAGCCTTTTTGGCCCACGTAATGGGGATTGTGCCCAAAACATTTTTTGGGGGGGATTCTGGTCCCCTGTCCACTTCAGTGTAAAGACATTCTGCAGTGTTGATGCCTTGTAATTGTATTCATAATGTTGTTCTAAGTTTCCATTTTATTGGACAATTGGTCCGGTTGCACCGTTCCTCTCCCGTCTTGAACATCTGTTTAAACACTAGCGCCACTTTCATCCCATTATGTGCTCGTTCGTGGAATGCGTTTGCTACAGCTTCGACTTGCTGTTTAATATGAATGAAGCATCCATATGAATGACCTGCATTTATTATCCGGTTAGTTCCCGCAAACCTATTGCTTCCCTCTACTCTTCCCTTTTATTTACCCCACACTGTGGTGCTAGCGATAAAGGATCTGCTGTCTCTTTCCACCACACCTCGCCAAGTTTCATGCATTCTTTGAATAAGATCCATGACATCACTATCTGATTACATTCCCACATTAAATACCACTTTCGATTCCTTGTGGGTAGCTAGAATTGCCTTCTCAGGCAAATTGCTTACTGTTGGGCAGAATCCTGTGCAGTGCCCTTAGGGAGCACTACACACAATTAAGACTACAGGTGGCAATACAAGTTTTACCTTTTGGTACAAGCCTGTACTACTATGTTAAAGTGGTAGCAGTAGCGGAGCAGCCAGGCTTATCTCAAGAGTAAATGAGCAGTAGCAGAGATTACACAAAAGGACCACAATTACTTTGACTCAAGCAAACACTGATTTAAGGTTTCAGGTAAAAAATATAAGTACATTTATTTTTAAACCATCAGTTATAAACACAACACCTCTATTAAACTTTAAACAAAACCACACGTTAAATATACTACAACTAACCAATTCACTTTGTACAGTAAGTCTCAAGGTAAGTATCCTGTGTTTGAATGAACCAGTGTTACGAACAAAACACGATACTGCGGATACGGTTGCGATCACTTTTTGACAGTTCGGTCTACTAAATAAACGCGTATCCGTGACATGAAATGCTACCACGGCAAAAACACACTTAGCACCTGAGATACCCAGAGGGAGTTGGGGGCAAAAATCACAGGCAATATTTAGGTTAGGCAGACAGTATCGAGAAACACTCAGAAACAGGAGTTCAAAAGTCAAAGGGTCGGAGCCAGGTTTAGGTGGCACCGGATGCCTGTGCCGAAGTTCACGATTCCATGTAGCCAAAAAGTACTTGAATATTGTCAATGTTCGGAAGCAAAAGTTATAAGAAGGAGGGAAGACAAGGACGAGCCTTGATGATGAAGAAAATGGATTCACCCAGTTTCCTCGAGTAGAACACAGTACCTTATTCCCACGATGCAGCTGGTGTCCTGGCAGTTGTTCCTGTTGGTTTCCTGCAGACCCACGATTCCTGGAGTTTTGTTGTGAAGGAGGACGTCTGAAGGGGCTCTGCACCACACAGGGATGAAGCCGATAGCAGCGACAACCCAAAGGTGTGCTCCTTAAAAACAGGAGAGGCTCAGCAGGTGGCTATCCGGACCACTACAGCAGTGTGCAGCGATTTCGACCATGGCGGAGATCTCTGGCTGAAGAAGATGAGCTGGTTATCCCCACCAGGCTCAAGGGAAGAAGACTCCAGGCTGGATCTTCTCTTAGTCGTCGAAGGGAAGATAGCTCAGGACTGCAGCAGGGCTTCACCGGGACAGGGTAGTTGCAGCAGCCGTTGTTCTCTCCACTTCTCTTCGGTTCCTTGTGGTTCCAGAGGCGACTCCGACAACTTCTAGCCCAAGAGACTTGCCTTTTATGCTCAAAAACCCCCATTCACACAGCCTGGCTGTCAATCACGCAGCAGGGGGGTTGTCCAGCCAGGACAACCACCTCAGCCAATCATGGCAAAGTGCGACTTGGGTTTCCTAGGATACCCGGTGCAGGGGGTGACTACACCCCTTCCCCACATTCAGTCTACCTAGACACCCAGGCGCCAAAAGGAGGGCTTCTCTGCAGAAGCCCGCCAAAAGACGTTGAACAAAGAAGGCGAACATAGTTTGGCGCGCAAAGTAAAACACAAGAAGGACTTTAACAAAAAGAAATGGCGAATAAACCCAACCGGAGCCAAAAGAAAGACGATTTGGTCAAGCGGATTTATGTTCGAGGCTAATACAATAGCCAAGAACAGTATCACGTTTATCTAATATAACCGCGGTAGAAAAGTTAGGGCAGATACCACTGCCACCAGCCAAGTCTAAATGTTAAGAGCAAAACAATGCTCGGGGAGGTACAGATAGAAAAGGGGTACAGATTAGCCCTTTCCAGTACTCCATGTAAAATGGGGTGTACTGGGTCTGTAGTAAAAATGACTGTGTAAAGTAAATGGCAACTTTTACCTTTCTCTGGGAGACAGTAGTCGGCCCCAGCGAAATGAAGTCAGAGGGAAGTCTAAAAGACAACCCTGGGTTACTACACTAAAGGTGCTGTGTAACCCATACAAGAACAGGGGCACTTGGGGTGGTGTGCTCCATTGCCCAAGATCACACAATGAGTAACAACACATAGGCCAAAACATGTAAGAGTGGAAAAAGGATGTACACTCTTACCAGGTGGAAAAAATAAACTCCAGAAATCCAGCAAAGCTGCTGGGGGACTCACTTGGTGATGGAAATTAGCCCTAGAAGGAGAATTCTCCCTAACACTTACACAGCTCTTTTTCACAAATGTTACTTGACCTGTCAATTGCCTTGGTAATTGACATGTTGAATTGCCTTGAATATACCTTTCAGTCTGTAAATACATTGTTGGATACGCCCTTAATACGTCTTCTTCTGTCGGTGTATCTCGAGGAGCAACTGTTAAAAAGAACTGTAATCTGGCTTCTGAAGCAGCTAAATTGAGTGGCTTTTCTGGTAAGAATGGAGAAATAAATTTTTGATGGCGAGGTTCAGATAAGGAAAGCAGGTTTGTAGAGATATTTGTGTGCTCAAAAAGTGAGGTTTGTCTGATGTCAATTATTTAAAAATGGTAAGAAGGTTGAGGCAAGCTCATAAAAACTGGCAGAAAGGCCATGTATTGCAAATGCTACAGCAAGACAGTGAAATGATGCTGGAGATTCTTGAGAAGTGGCACTCTGGGCTTTTTTGAGTTTGATCTGTGAGGATCCCGGTGTTCAAGAATTGAGGCAGGTAAATTCTATCCCTAAAAATATGTTTGGAGAATTTCTGTGTTCGATATATGTCTTTAGGAAATAACAATATGGAGCAGTACGCATAAGAACATAGTTGCTGGTCACTGGAGTTTGATAGTGAGGAGATGGAACGGCATATAAAGGCGTTTAAACCCTCAAGGGCGGTGTGCCCCAATGGGATATCTAACCTTGCAGTGAAGGCAGATCCAGGCTTATGGGCAGGAATTTTGGATGTCCACTTCAAGAATATCCTGGATTCTAAGACTATTCCCGACTACTGGAAGGCAGCTATTATCATACATATTTACAAGAAGGGTGATAGGCTATCTGCAGGCAACTATCAACCTATCACCCTTCTCGATGTTAGTAGCAACATTTTTGCCTCGTTAATTCTAGTAGCTTAAATGCTTGGTCAAGCGTGGCAGGTACATTCTATGAAAATCGGGCAGGGTTCAAGAGATGCCTTGGGACCGAGGTAAATGGATTTGCTCTTATGATTTAGATAAAAATGAAAAGGTGGGAGAACACACCTCTTTATAAAGCTTATATGGATCTTTCATCCACTTTTGATGGTGTTGAGGTATTTTGATGGAAAAAGTTAAGGAGCTGGAAAATCGCTACTAGTTTGCTGGAGATTGCTATTCACTCTGAAACCAAGGTAAAGGTGTGATTAGATGGCGATGGCCCTCCAAATTACTGTCTACCTATCGAGGAGTGCGCCAAGGCTCTGTCTTGGTGCTTGTTCTTTTGAACCTTTACCTTTCATATTTGGATGTATGGCGTGGAATGGTAAATGCCTATCCCCCGTATCTGGGATCCATGAAATGTCATTACTTGGCCCATGTGGATGACCTGGTTATTTTTGAACAGACTACTATTGGGGTGCTGCAGTTCTTATATTCATTTACGGATTTCATAGATAAGCTTCACCTGGCAATAAAGACACAGATAATGAAAAGATATGGCGATTGGTCGTAGACAGAAGAAATGTTGGTTTGTATGGAAAATCAAAAGTGAAAGTCTGGACCCCGTGGATCAATGTAAATACTTGGGGTACACAATGTGTAGTCACCAAAGGAAGGAGCTCCTGGAGTGCATTAAAAGGAAATGTGTAACATATTAATCTCAAATTGAACGAATTACTGGCAAATATGGCACATTTTCATGATTTGCAGTGATCCGACCGTGACTGAATTTACAGTGGCCAGAATGTTCGCATGAGAAAGGTGCGAACTACCACCTTTCTCATGCGAACACACATACATACTCACACCCACACAGGGCTTTAAGTGGGCCGGGGCCTGCCGGGGCTGGGCCCTGGCAGGCTCCGAAATTTCGTTTTGAGGCGGGGCCCTGCTGGGGCCCACTAGTCTCCCCTGGCAGCCCCGGCCACTACACGAAAAGGCATTTTTTTCTACAGCCTGAAACTCTCGCTCGTGTGCGAGAGCTTCAGGCTTCAGAAAAAAATGCCTTTCCGCCATAATGGTGGCGCCGCACCTATGAGGCATCCCTTTAAGCAAGGGATGCCCGTGGGCCGGCGCCATCATTATGGAGACAACGTGAGGCCGCTGGAAGCAGAGGCCTTGCTTTCTAAATACTGAAGCTCCCGCAGATTCGCGGGAGTTTCATTCTTTAGGAAAAGGCCTCTGCTTCCAGCAGCCTCACCCTTTCAGCCTTAATGGTGACACTGCCCCTCCCCAGCTGGCAAGGGGCAGCGCCACGATTAAGGCTGAATAGGCGAGGCGCTATCCCCTGCCAGGTTAGCCTATAGAAAATAAATGTAGAGATCAGCACCCTCTCCCCAAGGGGGAGAGGGTGCTGATCTCTACAAAAGGCTGCCTGGCAGGGGTGCCACTAGCTATTGAGCCGAGGCTCGTCAGGGGGGGGGCGTGGCCTAACTGGCCAGTGGGACCCCCCCGCCGTTAGGCCACACCCCCTTGATGAGCCCCGGCTCATTTTGTGGTGCCACTTAATGCACTGCACCCACACCCTCACCCACAACCCCACCCACACCCCCAACATAAACAAACCCCACTTACCTTCATCTTCACGCTGGGTTCCTGCAGCGCCAGTTTCCTTTCACTTCTGTGATCGGGAACCGGCGGCACAGGGTCCTTTATTCTTTACCGTTTTTTTAAAAAAAAAAACGGTATGCTGACGGGTGGTCCCCGGCAACCCCCGCTCACTATACCATGAAGTATAGTGAGCAGGGCGATGCGGGGGAGACCCCCATAACCCACAGTTGTCTTTTTACAATGCTACCACCAAAGGTTCAAACCTTTGGTGTTCGAACCTTTGGTGGTAGCATTTTTAGAACTTTTGGTCATTGCAACCATTTTTTATCAGTAAAACCGTCTTATACCCATAATCCATTAATGCCAATAATTACGTATTATTCAATGAAAGTTTTACCAACCATTCTCTATGACACCAATCTTTCGTCATACAGCCAGGAATCTGATTATACTTATCCTGAAGGTCAAATCTGGGGAAGGGTAGTGTGTCTACCAAATTGCATCCCAGTTTCGGTAATCTGACAGTAATTCGGTTTGTCCTTGAGTGCATACCTGAAGTGGAGGTCTTTCTCCTTGTTTCGGAAAGTTAGTTTCCCCCTACGCACTCTAGTTAGCAAGTTAAATGCTATTATGTTGAGTAATAGTTGTCAATACTTCACAAACGGGTACAGATGAATAAATTGCTATTAACGTCTATGAGGCAGTCCATGCAGAGTGTAGAACGAAAGCCATATTAAGTGAAAAGGGCAATTTGGGAGATCGATTTCATTGAGAGGAGCAATTCTAATAAGAACTGTTTTTTCGAAGTGCATCAAATGGGGAGAAACCACTCTGAGTTTGAGTCCTCTATTAAAAGATTTCCTTTTGGCAAAATGAATGTTTACGGTTTCAAATGACTTTCACCGATAATAGAAGTAGAAGGTGCCTGTAGTAGAGTGTAAAGGATACAAATAACCTTTAAGTTTTGTAAGGACGGAGAGTCCATAGGAACGTTGGAACACCTTCTTACGCTTTGTCCACAAACTGTATTGGTAAGATGTAAACATTCTAGCAGATTTGTATGTGACACAAGGACTTTAATCAAACATGTTTTTGGAATAAAATTGTAAGCGGAAGACTGCTTTCTTTGATTTCAGTATCTTTTAGATGTATCAATTACATTTTGAATGTTTAAGATGCTGGTTGATGGGATGAATTTTTATTTGAGAAATTTTGTAAGTTTTTATTTTAAACCCATTTGCACAAATAATAATAATCTGGCTTCTGTTCCCTTGCTTATCTCCTCTGGCCTCCAGTATGCTACTGTTGCCTTCCTATTTCTTTTAAACAATGTGCCATAAAAATATTCATCCAACGCATCATGCCATTCCCCCTCTACAAATCCATTTTCTGCTATAGCCTTATTAGCATTGTGCTTTTCGTGGGTACATGTGTGTCTGTCAAATTATTGTCCCCATAGAACATTGCATTATTCCCTTCTGTGTTTATCACACATACTCCTTTCCAAGTGGTATCATGCAGGCGAACAAAGCACATATGTACTTATGTCGGCTCAAAATCATTCCATCTTCTCTCATACTTTATTGGTACATCCCTTGTTGTCCAAGTACCCACATAGTCGTCTTCGCTACACATCTTTATAGTTGCCAGCATCATTTTCCATACCTGCTTTTCAATACCATCGCCTTTAAGTGTGACTGTAATCCCAAAAGTCATTCTTCCCCCCCAGCCATCCATCTGCGGTTCGCCCACTTGTACACATACAAGTGCTGTTTTTTATTCTTGTAAAAATATCCATGTCCCTACCCAACTGCTAAAGCCCATAATGATAAGCTATCTTCTAGGTCCTCTCTCCCTTTCCTCCATTCTGTATTGGGTGATCGCATGGGGGACAAGATGGTAGCCTTTTGCACTGCAATCTCCACCTTCCCCATAAATATAATGGTGTCCAAGGTTGTGGCTGTGGGACGTAGGTATTCCTTTAAAGGCACGCACCCCGGTTGCCACTCGTCAGTCCCTTTTTCTTCTCGGGCACAAACAATAGCGGGCACCTAGAGCTTTGATTTTCTTTCAGTCCTTCTCCAAATCTTTTTCAGTTCTTCCACCCCAGCCTGCAGTGCATCCATTGGTGGCTGGATTATTTAAGTATGCCTCCCACGAGAGCCCCTTCCCAGCATCAGACACTCTGCACACACTGTCTTTGTGTGATTACCGGTTTGACACTTGAAAAGCGTAAAACTTGCTTACCTCTAGAACGTTCAAAGAGATTGCAGTGCCGGAGAAAGGTATTTCGTATTCTCCTCTAGATCACGTTAAGGAGTTTGCCAAGCGAAAAATGAAGTCACTGAAGGTAAGTGCTGCTTTTTTCTCTAGGCCTCTACAGCAGGAGCACTCCTTCTCCAAGCGCTCTTATGCTCGGAGGGATCTTAAGGATCCTACGGCAGATATCCTTCACCACACTGGAAAGTTCCTGAGGCACATCGGGCTACTATCAGCGCTAAGAGTTGTACATGCTCTGGCATCGGGCCTCCTGCTCATGAAGGAACTTCAAGAGCCTGCCAATGTATCCCTTAATGTCCCCAGAACTATCACAGGCGGTTCCCAGAGGATTCCAAGGAAACTTCCCTCAAGTTCTCGACACTGTATTCCAGTTTCCCATGTGCCCCACTGGATATGTCATTCTGACCCTGGTAAAATGGTGGCTAGACGCTCCAGTGAGACAACTAGGCGATTACTCAGTCGGGGATAACATGCGGCTATTCTCTGTTAGAGACAGATGCAGGTCCTAGAGCACTACAAGAGTTCATGACTTCAGTTAGACTTCATCTAACTGTTTCTATGCGCGTTCTTGCGGCCAGTGTTGAATGGTCCTCAAGTCAGAAATCATGGTGCACAACCGAACATCAAACATCTTTATCAATTAGCTATTCTGATCGTTGGTTGGCCCCTGTACTACAGCCAATTTCAATTCTGGCGACACCCACTGGAATTCCGTTGACAGCCCCTACGCAGATGCAGAATACAAGTAAAGCTTAAGAAAATGGGTTTTACAACCGATTCATGGGTCTCATGAAATTCTCTCAGATAATGAGACTCTTGAAAAATGTTATCAAGGATGTCATTCCTGCACCATCTCCAAAGGGACTTCCTGTACTGCCCTGAATTCCACTTACAATGTTTCCTCTATTGGTGACAACAGATGTAGTCACCACACAGACTTCAATCACCATGCAGGCTCCCAATATTGACTTTACATTTTAAATTTGACAATAGGTTGATATGAATGCCAACCTTAATTTAACTTTACTCCTTGAATAATTTGGTCTAGGTGCTACACGCCACACAATTGTTTTGCCCCTGAAGAAAATCTGTTAATGGTTTTGTGGGATCGAAACATGTTGGTCATAGATCAGGGTCTATGAATTTAAACATTATTGTGCAATAGCTTTTGCAGCCCCCTTTTTCATTATTTTATAATTGAGGTGTTCTTCAATTTTTGAATCTTGTGGTGTTTTTATAAATGTTTCATTTTTTGCATGGTCGTATTTTAACTTGACCTTAACCACTTTGTTATTGTGGTGTCTTTTGATGAAACTGTATGAATTGGAGCTGTAGGTCTGTACAGTGTATTTGTACTCTATATTGCACATGGTCACTTTATTTGTGATTTTGTATGTAATGTTTTTTTTGTTCTTTGAATAAAATGGATCTATTTATACGAGTAAAGAAGCATTGTCTTCAGGAACATAAGGGATAACTAAGTCTGCCCATTGTTCAGTTGATCTGCCATTCTCTTTAAGCCTACCCTATATGTGGTTTCCCCACATAATCCTGTTGTGATAATGTGGGCACATCTCCCTCTCTCTGTGTAATGGGCTCCCATTATCACTCCAATATCTTCAATTACAGAACATCTTCCTGTGTCTCCTGCTGTCAACACTGTCCTTCAACACGGATCCCAGGTCAAGCGGGAGCAGGCTCTACACAGGGCAAGCTGCCCATAGGACCAAGGACGATACTGAGGAAGATGAGGAATTTCTTTCCTGTGTAAGGTTTTTTTTTTATACAGAATGGTGAGAGTCTGCATTCTGGCTGCCCTCAGGCTCAGCCGTACTATGTGGTTGTGGTGCAAGTTCTAGCCATGCGGTCCAAAGGATGAGTGTTTGCCACAAAAAAAATGGCAAAAGCCTCACTCTTGCCTATACGGTAAGAAAGTTTGAGGTGGGTAGTCCACAAGTAGCCTCGTAGACCATATAATTCTTGGCACGTCCTGAGCCCCACTCATCCATAGTAGCAGCAGCATCTCTGTTCTGTACACCAAGCCCTCTTTGGCAGGTAACTCTTAGTCAACTTCCGAGGCATTTGTTGTGAAGGCGAGCGTGTCTTCCCACCCCCCCTAAGCGATTCCGAATAAGAAACAGACTGTAGACCAGCGCTTTGAGGAAACAGCGGGCTGGTAGGTGTATACACAAGAGTGTACGGTTGCGTAGTGCATGTATTAGGAGCAATAGAGTAGAGGCGAGTGTAGACGCCATCTTCGTTATTTTCAGCCATTTTTTTGTTAGTAGTTCCAAGCGTGGTGAAAGGCACCAAAAGTGTTAGCAAGAGATTTACATGGCCCACATAAGCATAACCCCCACCACGAGTAAGCTTTGTTGAGTTAAAAGCCTGCCATTTTCTCAGATGCTGTAGGCCTTCGCGCCCTGGAGGAATGGGCTCTGCAAGGTCACGCAAAGGGGGGCAGAGCACATCCTGGCAGTTCCCATAGCATGACCCCTTCAGCGGCAACACCCCACACATGGAGCTACAGCCTTCCAATGCTTTGATCACAAGACCCCCACATACCACAGCGCTAGAGGCCCAGACCACCGACCACAAAACTGTAAGACCCTGATCGATTGCAAAGACCAGAAAGCAAGGTTATCTTGCCTTCACATTTGGGTCACGTGATTTGTGCTGCAAGGTGCTAGGAAGGGATGACATTATATCGCAAAACGTGGGTGGGGGACCAAGGAGGCTGCTGGTGCATATGGAAGAGAGTGAAGTATGCGTTAGTTTGACCTTGGCTATCCCCCGGGCCCATCTCTGTCTGCCAGGTGCACCATTACAGTGATAGAGTAGCATTGTTTTCAGAATAAGTAATTGTTTGTTAGGCCCTGTTTTATCCAGAATGACAAGCCCAGCAGCGCCCACGTGGAGGAAGACCGACAAAAAGGCTGAGACCAATGGCCTAGTATCTCCTATGGAGTGGGCCGCTCATGTATAGGGTCGCTCCAACCAGCATCGCAAGTTTTTACACAGTGATGATTCCAGGCGTTCTTTTAATGTGCTGAAAATCCCAATTTGGCAGAATGTTCAGCCGCAGCACAGTCTCTTGCTGATGCATCTGTATTTTGTAGAAATAAATACTTGTAATCCTCGCAAGCAGTGACGTGGCCTTTTTCCCTGGCGGGTTGTATTTTCTCTGGTGTGAGCGTGCAGAGGCATGCCTTAGTGACCCCCAACGTGATCCCTGGAATTCCCCCCCCCCCCGGCCCCACCACTGTGCCGACTGAGGCTTCCAGGTTGCTTAACCTAAGGGGACGTGCCCACCTGCAGCGACCAGTCCAAGACGTGTCGGTCCCAGAGGTGTGCAGGAGCCGTTTTTGCAGAATTCCTGACTGCTCTTTGAAGTGGAGCGCGGCAACGAAGATTGAGTGCAGGCCATTGTTGGAACACCCGTGACGGAGGAGTTCGGGTGAACATGCACATGTATTCCCTTGCAAGTGGTAACAAGTAGGGGAATGGTGCACGTGCATGAGAGATGGGAATTGTGTCGAATAAAGGAAGAGTGAGTGTGATTGTGTGGTAAAAAAGGATTTGGGGTGTTTTTATTTGTTAGATTTTATATTTAAATTAATTATAAGCAAGTAAAAAAAAGGAGTGTAGGGAGCATTCCCGAGTGAAGTGAGATGATGGTACCATATATTTTGTGAACACAGAGGTAAACGAGTAGGAGCTCCATATAATTAGTGCGCTCAGCTATAGTAGTATTTGTTGTTTTTAGTATTGGTTTAGTGTAGTGAAATTTCTATTCGAAGGCGTGAAGGCCCCAAGTGGGTCGTTGTTAGTATAGTATTTTAAGTATAGTGTGTGAGTGTGGTGTGACATTGGTGTGAGTGAAGGGGTGACGGGGAGGAGGGCGGACTGAAAACTGGGTTGAGTGACAACTGCGGTGTGCGCGTTGGTCGAGCATACGCTTAAGAGATTTGAGCGCGCTACTCACCAAAATGGGAGGGACCCCTTTAAAAAACATGTATAGTGCGTTGCCATTGTACAGTGACAAGAAAAAATATCGCAAGCAGTGGGCGATAGACACGAGGGGGGATGACCCGCTCCTGACCAGAGCAGGGCACCCACAATAGGGGAATGCTGGAACACATGAGTACATTTTTAGCAGCGAAGTATGAAGGAAACAACTGCTGAAGAGGAAAGAGATTTTAAATCTCTGGAAAATAATTAAGGACGTAGAGGACGCTGATGAGGGAGGGGTGCGAGACTTAGAGGAACTACTGAGGTGGGTGTGGGGGCAAGATCTCAGCAGAACATAAAGGACTGTATGCGTTAGCGGCCTGCCCAGCAATGGGCTACAATAACCTAACATACGTGCCCACTTCAGCCACAAATGTATGTTCCTAACCCAACTACTGCCCCACCTCCAGACTGATGGGGGCAAAAGGAATTAGAAGAGGCGTTGGAAGCAGCACGAGTAGAGCTGGCGCGATTAAGAGCAACAAAAGGGTAAAAGGGAGTGGACTACGCAAGTGGTGGGCTGGGGACATCTTCTTTAGGAATGACAAGCCCAGCAGCACCCACGTGGAGGAAGACTGACAAGAAAGCTGAGACCAATGGCCTAGTATCTCCTATGGAGTGGGCCGCTCATGTATAGGGTCGCTCCAACCAGCATCGCAGGCTTTTACACAGTGATGATTCCAGGCGTTCTTTTAACGTGCTGAAAATCCCAATTTGGCAGAATGTTTAGCCGCAGCAGTCTCTTGCTGATGCATTTGTATTTTGTAGAAATAAATACTTGTACATCTTATTTAGGTTAGACAGTACAGCAATAAAGGATGTGCACGTTTAGACAAGGAAGGCAAGGGGGGCGAGTAGGGAGTGCGGGATACGGGACAGTAAGGTCGGATATGGAAACTGACAGGGAGTCAAGAGATGAAAAATGTGACACAGAAGACGAGGGTGAGGGTGATACAGAAGAGGGCCAGCAGGCACCAGAAATAAACTGAGAGTAGGGAGCCTATGGAACAGGTTAAGGAGCAGGTTTGGTTGAGTGGCAGTGGCAAGGAAAAAGAGAAGTGTAGGAATGTGAGGGGGGAAACATGCAGATGCCACTATTACACAAGGGCTCGGGGAGAGCACACTACATGCCCTGGGCACAAATGTATAAAAATAACTTGATCAAGGCTTTCCTGCCCCTCACTGCAGGTGCTGGGAAATTGATCTACGCATTTGAAAAACAGACGGCAGGTGTCCCTTTAGCAATGGGGGAGATGAAATGTTTGTTGGTAGTCTAATATTATACCAGAGGACAGTGCGGGGGTTCACATCAACAGTACCACAGCTTAGCAGAGTGCAAAATAAACAGTCTGTATTCTCTGAAAGACAGGGATCATACAGGAAACAACATCTCCGGCATCCCAGCATCTGGGCCTGTGTCACCCGGTTTAATTCCCTGGTGACATTGCACACACCAATCCATCCCCAAAAACCTAAGGTGCATCCCCTTTGGGTGGCTTGGGTGCTAATACCTATAGAAATCCCCTATGTTAATCATGCCATTGGCTCACCATGTCAGGTAGCTTCGCTTGAGACTTCCCTGAAACCAGATTACTTTATTGCAGGGTCGCACGATGACCATTGGCCTGTGCAACATTCTACACCACCCCATGATCTGAGCGTCTGTATTGGTTGGACTGGCTCCCCTCAGGCATGGGACTCTGTTCTTTTCTCAGTGCTCGGTGAACCTTTTCAAGGTAATGAGAGACTGTGTTGTCCCCATTGTTGCCACTGATACGACCACCTAGCTTGAGAGAGTAGCTTCAGGTTTCAGTTTTCAGTGGACAACGCATGCATCAATCTTGTCTGCTTTGCCTGGAACAGCTCCCCTTCCCACCATGAGTAAATAGCCTTTGTTCGGTTCGGCTGGGTCACGTGTGCGAGGATCACAAAACGGAGCCTTTCTGTCTGTAATTATTGAGGATCTTATTCTGTATTTCGCAGGTAGCTCAGTGTCTCGGGAATCAGGAATTGTTCCCCCGCCCTTGTCTTTGGCTGCGAGCACAATTTTCTTCCATGTTATGTGGCCTGTGGCTTTACGTGCATTCACTTCAGTCATTCTTTGATTTCCCTGTACGTTCTAATATCTTCTTTAGAGGTTAGTTGTGGTAAAGCCCTGGTCCGTGTTTGCTTGGCTTCCTTGCATTCCGCTAGTGTAAAGGAAAGGCTTTTGACAGTATGTACATGTTTCTGTCCTCTATAGAAAGGTGTGCGCGTGTTCTGGGTATCTTCATGCAGGAATGCAAATTTGCTTCATGGCTAACGCGGCTATGTCGTGTTGTCACTAGTGACGTCACCACGGCTGGACTTTCAACCTGATCCATTGATGAGACACCTGTGTCTTTGAAACCATCAACTTTGTAAGGTTTAAAGGGTTGTCTGAGGAAATATCTCTTTGCATATGTAGGATACACTGACGTGTCTGGTGGATAGCCGAACAGAGAGTTACATCTTTTGTTTATTATTCTTGGGACTAACATGTGCATAAGGGACATGAGGGCCATTTTGGGAACCCCCTCTTCATTAGCCATTGTTGGTGACCAGGCGAGGGACATATGGGTCAAGGCTGGATACCCGGGAGTGAAATTGGATGATGATGCACACAATGGGGCACCTTTAAAAAATCATAGGGCACAAGTGTGCGATGCACTACAGCGAACATATCGGAACACCCCAGACTTAGTCTATAATGCAACATACTATGGGAGAGGATGAGGACCCTGCGTAGTACATTATTAAGCTGCAAGAGATGTGGAGTGCAGAGACTGGGTACCAGTGGGACCGATCAGTTCCTATTTTTACTTTGTCATCAAAAGGGGATTACCCAAAGAGGTGCAGAAGGTGCTCGATAAAATAGTGGCCATTGAAGCAAAAGATTGGTCAGAGATTCAGATAATAATAATACACCATTGCAAAAGATTTAAGGGTCGTGAAAAAGAAGTGCAGCGGATACATGCAGACGAAGCAAGACTCGTACAGAAAAAGCTACCTAAAATATCTGTAGAAGGGGCGGCCACACACCTGCACTGATTGAAACGGCGGGAATCGCGGAATAGTCTCCAGACGTGAGAATAGCTGCATTCTGGCCAGGAGGAGAATAAGGACAGTCTCGAGGCGTACCTCGGTACCCCTGTACCCAGAGTGGCAACAAGGTCAGCAGCACGGGAGGGGTGGCTTTAGGGGAAGAAGGGGAGGTTTGGCAGGATGGGACCTCAAGGAGCAGACATGGGTCCTTGGCAATGTTGGAGCTGTGGAAAGTGGGGACACTTTGCAAGGCAGTGTAGGAGGAGACAGGGGGCAGGATACGGCTCCTATACCAATTATCATCCACCACCCCAGCCACAACCACAGGTACCAACACAGAGGGTGACACCTATTTCCTATGAAATACATCAAGCATATACTCAACTGCCACCTCGACCACCAGGCGCACAAAGGCGTAACCCACAAATGCAGCTGCTACCACTACCCCAACAGCACACCATGTACTTGAATAGTATGCCAACAGCTAACACGGTGCCAAACAGCACTGTTGTACCCTATGGGGTTTGAGTGTGATCGGGGGCAAACATTTTCCTGCTCCCAGGGACTAACGCATACCCCGACTAGCCCACAGAAAGCTCTCGCATGCCCTGTACTATCTGGGTAAAGGTCTGGGTACTATCTGGGTAAAGGTCTGTGGAAAGCAAATTGGAACCGGAAGGATATGGATCGGGCATGGGTAAACTTGTGTATGTGGCTAGGGCTTCCCTAGCTTTGCTGTACATTGTGAGTGGAAGGAGGGGATATTTTAGAGCCCCCTCCCCCCTTTTTCTGCACTTCCTGGGTAGATCCAGCCACGGCTGCTTTGGGGCCAGGGCCCCGGCCCCGGAGCACTCGTGCGGGAATAATCCTGGAACTGCGACCCCCCCCCTTGTGACGTCCCTCATATTAATATAGAACCAGAGATGGTAAGACTCAATTTTGTAAACTACCAACTCATTTTGTAATGTTAAAACAATTCTGTGATTCCAATGCAAGCCTGCGGCTCTCCCAGCCAGTCGCGCACAGCGAGCGAGTACTCCCAACACCCCCCTCCCCCCACTCTGTTCGCCGTCTCTGCAGTTGTTCGGTTCCCATGAGAAGACTGTCTGCGAGAATGCAACAAAATCCACACTGTATCTTCTGCCTTCCGTCTTATTTCACTGACCCAGATACAGTCCTGAACAGGGGCCAGGGCAAAAGCTATTTGTCTCCATAAACCCGCCCAACACCCCCACAGACCCTGGCCATAAAAAAACATGATGCCCCCAGGATAGAATCAACAGCTAAGAATGACCCTCAAGTTCGGCTTTGATCCTGTATGCTGTCACGTAGACAGAGCCAATATATCACTTTCAAACAGGATCATGTAAACCTAATGTGGGCCAATGTGTATAGAAGAAACCAACATAATATGTATGTATAACCAGAAATCCTCATGTTAAATCTTAACGATGAACGTATGATGTATACTAATGCGGGACATAAGAATGCTCATGGAGATAACTTGCGACAATGCAGTGCATAATCGATATGACCTTGTACACACCAGCATGTAGCTACCTCATATCCATTAATCTGTAAGTTCAAATGTAAATATATGTGTAACATTGTGAAAGAATAATGTAATGGCTAGTCCCTCCCAGCAAGCCATGATCTCTGTGAAAGGTGCGCATATAGGCTGCAAGACATGAACCACCTTGTTTCCTTACATATGCAAAAGATAAACATTGAACCAAGTATGCGTTTTTTGAACTTTGTTGTTTCTCTTTGTTATGGTAAGAACGTTGAGCTAAATGGGGAAATATAGTATTTTTTAACCTAGCATTTTATAAGTGCAATCCAGCAAGCCACATGTAAAAAGCCTGAATGTACAACTGTGTTCTACACTGCATTCCGGCATCTAAAAGACAAAAGCTTACCAACTCTTCGCACGCTCCGGAGGCCGTCGGCGCTGCATCCCGCATCTGAAAGACAAAACAAGGTGCGTTTAAAGACATTGGGGAACTTTAATACTCACGTGCCATTACTCCTTTCCACATCTAACCCAGTGGGTATCCCGGCACCCTGCAGCCGCTCCGAACTTGTACCTGCAAAATAAAGAGACAGTTAGAGCGCATCGTGAAGCTGGCAACAAGCGCTTACTTACGTGCTTCCAGGCGCTTCTATTCATCACACGGGCTCCATCTTCAACTCACTTCAGCCCGTCATCCGCCATCGCCGGAACCCTGCAAAACAAGAGACATCATTATTAAAGACTTTAAAGACATTTGAGTTGCTCGAAACTTACCGTTCGTGCAGTAAACGACGGACAGCAGTCCTCTGAAGTCAAGAGGCCTGCGCTACCTATCCAGTGAAGAAACTGGTTACAGCACCCTGCCCCGAGGCAGATGGAGAGCTCGGCATTCACTTACCTAAGGTGAGAGCGTTAACCTGTGGGGGTCTACAGGAGAGGAGAAGAGGAAAGAGATAGGGACACCCCAATAACCCCAGTTCATTAACCCCATATTTTCTATCTGCAGACATCTTACTCCGCACGTCAGGCATACAGGGCACAGAGGTCCAGCCCAAAGAGCCAACCGGGTGCTGCACATCACCTTTGAAGATACGGTAGTCGCCCAGTCAAGACCGGCGCCTCTGCGAGAATCAGGTGAGCGTTACAAAACCCAGCCACATTTATCACAGAAGCTTGTACAGAAGAAGACATGCAACAGCACGATTGCGTCACAAACACAGGAGATGACACACCCAAAGCACATGAGAATGCACTGTCAGAAGGAGAAATATACTTTGTGGATGGGTCAGCCTCTATAGATTGTGAGACAGGAGAAAAACATGTAGGAGAAGCAGTAGTGAGGGTGGAGGACGGGGAGTTTGAAGTAATTGTGCAAAAAAGGCAACCGCCGCATTTTTCCGCCCAAGCAGCAGAATTAGTAGCGCTCATAGAAGCACCACACACCGCGAGGGGGTGCATAGTGACAATTTATACAGACTCTGCCTATATGGCAACAACAGTACATGGAGGGTTAGCAAGATGGGGGAGAAGAGAGTTCAGGAGGGCAGATGGGTCCCCAGTTCAGCACGCAACACTACTAGGGGAATTAAGTGATGCATTAAAAGAACCTGCACTTGCAGCAGTTGTGAAGTGTCAGGCCCATACGCGAGGTGATGTCATCTCACTGGGAAACACGGCAGCGAACACAGCTGCAAAGGATGCCTCCTATTTGCCAAAACCCCCAACAGGTGAGTACATATTACAGAAGGTAGTAGAAGATGCACAACCAGATGGGTTTAATTCATTACTAGTCTCTCAAATCATTGAGATCCAACAAGATGCATCAAATGAAGAAAGGGGGATGTGGGTGAAAAGAGGGTGTAGTCAGTCAGCCACAGACCTGCTATGGAGACAGAATAACACTGGCAAGGTAGTGATGCCAGCAAAATTCTTTGAGGTAGGTTGCATTTAAACAGTTACACTTCCCAGCCCTCAATTCAAAGCAGCACATCATAGCAGACACAAGAAAATTGGTTTGCCCCCGGAGTACAGGAATAGGTAACCAAGCTGATAATATAATGCATCACCTGCCAAACGTATAATTCTGGCATGACATTACGGACCCTTAGGGGAACATTACTAAAACCTGTAGGACCCTTCAGAGAACTACATATAGATTGCGCAGATATGGGAGAGCGCTATTTGATTGTTGTTGTGTACCCCTTTTCCCGGTGGGTGGAGCCGGCCTCTGTGCTCACCCAGGTGCACGGTGCGCTGCCAAGTTCTTAGTGAGAGAGGGGTTTCCCCGCTGGGGTATCTGTGACATCACACATTTTGTAAACAACATGTTTAAACACATCACTGTGATGCTAGGAATAACTCACAAGCTCTGTACGATTTATCATCCTTAATCGAATGGAGTTGTTGAAAAAATGAATGGATTGCTCAAGAGGAGACTGTCAAAACGGTGCCACACCCTCAAGAAGAACTGGGTGTATTGTTTGCCCCGGCACTTTTTGAGATGAGAAACCAACCTAGCAAGGACCACCACCTGTCACCCCATGAGATTGTGACAGGAAGGAGGATGCACACGGCCCACTCTTCCCTGTGCAGGCAATCAGACGCACACCAAAGGGCAACAGTTCTAGGAGAAGAATTCCATGAGTACCTCAGAAATTTGTCAAGAGCGGCTCAAGGTATAGCCAAACAACCAGCACCCCCATTTACACAGGAAAGCACTACTGACTCGGTAACACCAGCCACAGATAGCCCGGACTGCCAGTTGATGACAGGCGACATGGTATATGTGAGGAGTTTTGTGCGAAGATGGAATGGGCCAAGGTTCCACGGTCCATACAGGGTGATATACGGCACGCCTACTGCAGTCAAGGTTCAGGGCTTGAGGTACTGGGTGCATTTGACAGATGTTCGTAGGGCCCTTGGGGGCATGGACTGCACGGACCACGAAGGTAATAGGGACGAGCATAGCACCCAAACTTAAAAACAGACTGTGGGAATCTAAGGAGAGGTGTTGGGAATGAGAGAAGAATATAGAGATGTACCTGGAAAAAAGGGGGGGGGGGGAACGTGTAAATAAATGTATAGTTTCTCCAAGCATCGATGATGTGTGCGACAAGATGTAATATGAAATGATTTCTCTCTATCTCGCTTTCCCTCTTTTAATCTTTTTCCTTCCTGATCTAGTCGTTGAAAATGTCTATAACAATGAATTTTCCATCCTTAGCGCCAAAAAAAAAAATAATAATTTTGCTGGGGACTTGCCTCCCTCAGTTCCCCTCACCCGTGCTTGAGTTGTAGGGGAGGGACACGGAAGGACGCAGAATAGTGAAATAATGATATCCCAGAAGTTCACCTGTGAAAGCAAAAAGAGGGAACAATGAATATAGAAGGAGTCGAGTTTAAGTGGCAAAGTGTATGTATGTAAATTATAAAACGGTGATCTGCACCATTAACAAATGCTTATATTTCATTTATTAGGAGCTACAATGGGCATGGATGAGGCCCCGACTGCAACAGTTAATAGTGTAGATAGAAATAGAAGGAGATGTGTATCCTAGTTATTCATTTGAGTGCATGTTGTTTGTATGTGCAGTATTCTTCTTTTCCACACTGTCTGGCCTGTTTTTGTATTGGATCATCACGTATATTTCAGTTAATACTGGCTAGGGGGGTGTGGGTATAGAAAAAAAGGGACCCATCTAATTTGGGATGGTACAAAGTTCATATGGGCATAAAAGGACCAAGAAAATGACTACAATGGCACTCCAGGTATTACACCCAGTGAAGCAATGCAACCCATCCCCCAGCCCTCATGTGAATGAATCAAATTTCAGTGTGTATACAATGAATGACCGAACTCCCTTGGAAATTACGTGGGTACAGAATCACCCATACTCCACAACCATGGCAGTTTCTGAAACAGCCACGGTAAAATTACCAAACCACTGGAGAGGGGAATGATGACGACAACCAAATGGCCTCCACTTATTATAACTTAAACACACAATGGGAGAACCGCGAGGGTGAAAATGAGGCCCAGGAGAGTGGGAGGGGTGGGCAGAGGAAGAGGGATCCACAACGGGAAAAGTGGGAAGAGCATTATAAATTCAGCTTAGACACAGTTGATGACCCCCAACACCCACACCAGACAAACAAATGTTATGCTGACATGAGCAACATGGCTAAGCAAACTAACGAAAGTTGTGTGCTCACTTATACCCCATGTCTCAGGCACACCTAAGGTGTTGCTGCCA
Source organism: Ambystoma mexicanum (assembly GCF_040938575.1). Lineage (NCBI taxonomy): Eukaryota > Metazoa > Chordata > Amphibia > Caudata > Ambystomatidae > Ambystoma > Ambystoma mexicanum. The sequence goes on from NC_090929.1 coordinate 143,601,428, forward strand.
CAGGAAATTCCATTTGCAGAGGCGCAATGTTTCCTACATCTTGCGCTGTGTCGTATAAAAAATACTTTTCAAGCACAGAGTTCCATTTGAACTTTTGCAGAACGAGCGAACATGCTACTCCCAGCCGCAAGGAGTAATTGGTGTGAAAGAGCCTTTCCTGTTAATCAAGGGAACACTGCACATGGAAAATAAATGGCATCAGGATGCGAGGGTTGTCTGAAGAGAAATTCTCATGGGTACAGAAAACATGCGCTCCCATATGGACTGAACACGTACCTAAACTCACTTGGGTTACCGGCAAAAGGGAGAACCCTTCAAATTGAAACAGAACATTAGTTATGAACTGTGTTTTCATGGAGAAGGGAAAAGGGACATGGGGGGGTGGGGGAAACAAAAACCACAGCAAAACTTGCATAATTCCTGACATGAGAAAAGGAACGGCCGCAATGGACACATACTGGGTTTGCAGCAACATGGCATACCTGCATCTCCTGCAATCCTGGAGAGGAACGTGTTCCTTGGCAATGCTACATTCTCCATTGATGGTGATCCCAGCAAGCCATATCCATGTCAAAAAAACACACGTGCGGCGGCCCCAGAAGAACCATCCCCAACATCGCCTGAAGCGAGCCCTGTGTACACCATAGACAAAGGTGTGCAATACTCGCTCCGAAGGAAGAAATGATCCTCGAACCACATTTTGGCCAAATCTTCAGAGCTCCTGGCACAAATAGCGGATTGATTCCGATTGTTCAGCTCCGTAGAGACATTCTTTGCCTCCCTCATTCCCAGCATCCAGGCGAGAGCAAATGCCAAATGGTTACAGATTACAAGGTGGGAGCTCATCCAGTTGGCCAACGACACTGAAGAAGGGTTTAATGCCATCAAAGTGGAGCTCAGACCCCTGCGTTTAATGACAATGCAAAACAGGTATGTGCTTGACTTGTTGACAGCAATCAATGGAGGTGTTGGCCGAAGAATCGGGAGCGCATGTTGTACATTTGTACCTTTAGCAGGACGAAGGAGGGGCACAGCCCAGCATCTGGTTTGACAATCTTTTTTTCCTGGGTGCCTTCTTGGCTAGGAATAACGGTAAAAACTCCTCATAGCACTCATCGTCTTTTTACTTCTCATTTTTTGTGTGTTTCAATTGGGACTTCGATGATGCGCAAATGCAGTGCCAAATGGTACAATGATGATGGTGACAATGGGTCGTGCAAATGGTGTGGCACAAATAAAACACGAGGCGGAGGTGCAAACAGGAAATAGCTCCAAGCCCAAATATAGAATGACTGCTATATATAACACAGGGCACATAGTAGACAGTTTATATCACACGACCATAAAATAACCTAGGGAATTAGAATGGTACAAGGAGGTGTGGGTAGATATGGAAGGTGATGGAGTGTGTTGTGTGTGTGTATATATATATATATATATATATATATATATGAGCTGGACCCCGGATGAATATGCTAGAAGAGGACATGGCCTCAGAGCGGTATGTAGGGCATGGATGCCAAAGAAAGGGACACCTGCATTGGAAGAAGCAGTAGCAGAAGAGGAGGAACGTAAGAGATTGGGACGATTACAGTATTCGTTACTTAAGTAACGAAAGCGGGGAATGAGTGGAAGGAGGGGATATTTTAGACCCCCCCCTCCCCTATTCCTGCACTTCCTGGGTAGTCCCAGTCGTGGCTGCTTTGGGTCCAGGTCCCCAGCCCCGGAGCACTCGCGTGGGAGTACCCCTGGAACTGCGACCCCCTCCCCTTGTGGCGTCCCTCATAGTAATATAGAAGCAGAGATGGATAAGACTCCATTTTGTAAACCTCCAACTCCGTTTTGTAATGTTAAAACAATTGTGTGATTCCAATGCAAGCCTGTGGCTCTCCCAGCCAGGCGCGAACAGCAAGCGAGTACCTGCCCCCACCTCCTCCCCCTGTCGCCGTCTCTGCAGTTGTTCGGTTCCCATGAAAAGACTGCCTGCGAGAATGCAACAAAATCCACACTGTATCTTCTGCATTCAGTCTTACTTCACTGACCCAGATACAGCCCTGAACAGGGGCCAGGGCAAAAGCTATTTGTCTCCATAAACCCGCCCAACACCCCCACAGATCCTGGCCATAAAAACATGATGCCCCCAGGATAGAGTCAACAGCTAAGAATGACCCTCGAGTTCGGCTTTGATCCTTTATGCTGCAACGTAGACAGAGCCAATATACCTCTTTCAAACAGGATCATGTAAATCTAATCTGGGCCAATGTGTATAAGTAACCAACATAATATGTATGTATAACCAGAAAGCCTCATGTTAAATCTTAACAATGAACGTATGATGTATACTAATGCGGGACATAAGAATGCTCATGGAGATATCTTGCGACAGTGCAATGCATAATCGATATGACCTTGTACACACCAGCACGTAGCTACCTCATGTCCATTACTCTGTAAATTGAAATGTAAATATATGTGTAACATTGTGAAAGACTAATGTAATGGCTAGTCCCTCCCAGCAAGCCATGATCTTGCTGGGATAAAAAAAAAAACTCAAAACCTCTCTCTTTAACTAAAATTCCTCTACCTACTGCCATTCAGGCACACACTGCTAACTATTGCTACTGCCCAAACTGTATGCATGTATGCCTCTGTATGCTGTAACTAAGACGCGCTTTCCCTGTAACCAGCGCTATTCTGTAACCAGCGCCACGATGCCTCAGGGCTGATTCTGTGCGCTTAACAAATGCGAATAAATAAATAAATCTCTGTAAAAGGTGCGCATATAGGACGCAAGTCATGAACCGCCTCGTTTCCTTACATATGCAAAAGATAAACATTGATCCAAGTATGTGTTTTTTTAACTTTGTTGTTTCTCTTTGTTATGGTAAGAACGTTGAGCTAAATGGGAAATATAGTATGTTTTAACCTAGTATGATTTAAGTGCAACCCAGCAAGCCACGTGTAAAAGCCTGAATGTACAACTGTGTTCTAAACAGCCCTGTCTCGTTGTGCAACAAGAAAATAACTCGCAGGGAAGCCTCGACTCTCCCATGCCATCAGGGTGTCAAAATAGTTCAGCAAAGAGTTAAAGATGTTTGGACACTTGATCATTGAATCCCCACAATGAAATATACACCCATAATGATATGTGCTTTTTGCCACCCAGTCATTTCAGTCATATATTCAGAATCTCCTTTGTTGTTACCAGGTGGACACTCTAGAACATACAATGACCCCAAGAGCTCTACCCCATAGTCAGTATATCCCTAATTGTCTAAACTAATCATGTACAGCATTTAACAGATGAAGTCTGATCTATGATCGGTAGTAAATAACATACCTTTGAACTATGCTTTTGCAAGGATTAAGATACAGGTCTCTGAGGTCACTGGACAAACAAATCACGGTAGCGAATGAATGGGAATGTGTGGCCACAAGGGCAAATGTTACATGTCTTCGGTGATACAAGAAACATGAATCTTAACACAGCATACCAACATGATGAGCCCAGCTGACCGATTGACCCGGGACACAACGTCATCGAGCCACGGGCCTTCAAACCAATCGAACACCTCCGGCCTTATGGCACCTATAGGTGACCACTCTTAGTGTCCAATCCCGATTGTCTTTGTGCCCCCTAAGCCTTCCCACAGTTGATGACGTTTTTAGTGTATATAACTACACTGTAACATGTTTTCTGCAGAGCGCTCTTTGCTTGAGCAGAGTAGATTCTGCTTGCCCTATTTTAGATGAAGCTTTCGTTACCTCCAGCACTTGGTCTTGGTCTCATTCCCTCTTGGGATGTGTCATTATTGACTCCGTTCGGAGGTTTAACTGTATTTTTGGGGGTCTCTCACTTACAGTTGTGTCCAGCTGCTGTTGAAAAATGCACCAGTGGCTGGACTGTGGTATGGATATTCTACTAGTAGATGAAGAGGTGAAAAAGTAATAGTACAGCAGTCATTACACTGAGTAACCAGTGCAAGGTGTAGTTCTACATCTGTGAAAAGGTGCTAGGGACACAGGAATCAGTGTTATGTTTCTTTTTTTGTTTTTGGATGCAGATTGCCCTAAAGTTTTTTTTATAGCAAACAGGTTGTGTGTGTATATATAGTCAGTGGTCGAAGTGTACTAAAAGAAGCAGTGTAACTCTGTTCCCTGCTGGCCTGCCCTCGCTCCCCACAAACCCCATCTCCACAACGTTCCTGCACGCGCAATCCAAACCCCAAAACAAACACACCTGCTATTTAAGGCAATGTTCAGTTCAGTGCATTGAAATGCAAGTTTCAACTTCTTCTCACACTTTTATTTTGCCATCTTTGGTTTCTCGCCACAATTTTTCAAATTACTAAAACTGCTGTATACTGGCCCTACTGCTGCAGTAGTGATGAATGGTATTACATCTACTGCTTGTGACCTACATTTGGGTACAAGACAGGGATTCCCTGTGTCTCCCCTCCTATACGCTCTTAATATTGAACATTAGAGGCTAAACTTCGAACCGACCCGGGTCGGACAGGAAAACAACAGGAGACAGAAGAACACCGGGTGGCCCTTTATGTAGACAATTTCTTTATTTGTAGAAGTAATTACAAGACTATACTCCTGAGTCTGCGCCAACGATTACAATACTGTTATAAACTGGGCAAAGTTTGAGTTCCTTCCGCTAAGGCTAGACATCTCCTGGGACCATGGTTGGGTAGCCCCCTTTAGACTCCAACTCCATTATATCACATACCTAGGGGTTCAAATCTGCCTGACCCGGAGTGAAATACTCCAACTAAATTACCCTCCGATTCTACTAAAAATCAAACAAGACCTACTGAGATGGGACTCATTCCCATCATCCTTCTCCAGAAGGATTAATGCATTAAAAATTAACTGTGTATCGAAGTCAAATGTCTAATTCTCTGAACATCTATATATCTAAATTTGTTTGGAGGGCAAAAAAGCGCAACTGACTTGAAATCCTTCAGGCTTCTAAAGTGAACCTTGGCCAAGCGTTACCGATATGGAGAACATATAGCCAGGCGGTGCAAGTATGCTGGGCCAAACGCTGGCTCAAAGAAGCAGACCTGGCCAGCTGTAAAACAATGGAATTGGCCCTATTCACTCCGCTTGCGCCGGTCGAGGCCCTGGCTATCCCCCTGAACCCGTCAAAATTAAAAAGCACCCGGTACTGGGACCAATGCTTGCGCAATGGTTTAGACTCTGGACGATGCTGGGCTCTCCAGTTCAAGTGACCCCAGGCTGGAATAGTGTCGGGGCCCTGCTGTCATATGAGCTACACCACAGGCTACATCCCAATCAAGATGCAATGTGGCAACATGTTCGGGTAATGGACCTCTATGAAGATCAATCCCCGCTTTGCTTCCTGGGTGGGAGGCGACTGCTTGGGCTGGGTGAATCAGACTGGCTCCAGTATATGACCCTACTATTGAGATCCACAAATATACCACATACCAATCCCGTACGGCCCCTCCGACTGCAGGGGAATCAGAAATGGAGCAAAACAAGACAGCATACCCACATTTACGTAACTTTTACACAATATGCACCCCCAATAATCTAGTATGCATCCATATTCTTGCATCCAAGTGGTCCGGCGATCTGGGGACTCTGTTAGACCCTGGCGATCTGTATGAGTTTTTTTTGAAGCCATACCAATGCTCTTGGTTAACATTTTCGCAACCGTGACATTCAATACAAGCTCATCCAAAGGATGTATCATAAACCAAGCAAACTATTTCAGATGGGTCTTTCGCACGCCCCAGACTGCTGGCGACTATGTGGGGGTCTTGGAACGCTGGGACACATCCTGTATTCTTGCCCGAGGATAGAGACATTTTGGAGCAAGGTACACAGGCAGATCTCGCTCTTAGACGGGGCAGAGTTCGATGGGGCCCCGGGCCCAATGCTATTCGGGGGACAAAGGGAGGATTGGCACGCCAACCGCATGCAGCACAGGATAATACACCTAATGCTATTCGCCACTCGTAAAAGCCTGGTTCTTAACTGGAAAGCAGTTAATACACCCACCAGATCCATGTGGCAGACACTACTAGCCAAATTATGCTCCCTGGAATATAATGCCTACAAGCACTGTGATAGACCGGTGCAAGCCGCACGCTCTAGAGAACTAGCCGAACCATTGATTTGAATCCTCTGAACACAGCACGACTATAAACCAATGGGGTATGTACAGCAACCTGGATATATACATAGACGTACAAATCCGGGCAAGGGTATCGCGATGATGAGCCAAATCAAAAAAGACCATAGGGCACAAGTATACTAAAAAAGAACAGGACTGTTTCAATTAAGATGTTTGACACTTAGTAAAAAGATTTGACAAGAAAGAAACAAAACCATTCCGGAATGGTTTCTTTTTAAAATAAAATTATAGGAACAGTAAAACTTAAAAACAGAGTGTGGAGGAGCACGGCCGAAAATGGCGACTTATATTTTTTAACCCTTCACACCACATATATATGCGGGGGATACCCCCTTTATTAATATTATATTCTATACCCCCCACATATATATGTGGTGTAAGGGTGGGGAGTAAAAAAAAAGTCAGCATTTTCGGCGGTCGTAATTGTCAGGTCGACATTTTGGTACAATTCCCTCCCAACCGCTTCCACCTACTTCGACCAATGTATGTAGTTCAATGTGCTATATTCGTGCATTATTGTATGTGCAAATCATGTTAAGATACTTTACATACGACAATTGAATAATTCTTGGATACTGAGGGTTAAGTGCCTAACCATTCAGACATATATTTTTTCTCCTTTTTTTATTTTATTTTTTATTTTTTACCAGGCATGATCGAAATGGTCCGTAAAATTACCCTGAGCCGATCAGTGCGAACAATGCAGGAGCTGTTCCCGGAAGAGTACAACTTCTATCCGCGCTCCTGGATTCTGCCTGAAGAGTACCACCTCTTTGCTGCTGAGGTAGATTATTCCTTTGTACACTGCAAGGGTAGGACATGCTGGTGCCAGTCCTTTCTTGTGATGATAATTTAGCATTGATCATAGATGGAGATGTTACATACATGAGCTTGACTGACAAATGGGTGCATTGTTTTGTACGTTTCAGTTACTTACTGCTTTTAGGGAATAGTTTTACACATCACAATTGAGTCGCAGTGAAAATGCTTACGGGCTTGCCGCAGACATCTGTGTGACTTGCAAGTCTCAAGTTTGAAACCCAGCAGGGTTAACTTCACCTTTTATCTTTGAGATTAATGAGTTTTTTTTATCCAATAATTCTCCTCTATGAATATTGATACTTGCATAAGCCCTTGTGCTAGCAAATACTTTTACAAAGTACTCACAAGAGTGTTTGTTCATATTGTAAGTATTATGGAGTAGTATGAAATTATGGTTGATCACTGCGACCACATATAGTTGCGACGGCCGAAAATGCTGATTTTATTTTTTTATTTTCATTTTTTTAATTGAAACCCCTTTACATCACACAGAGATGCGGGGCCAGACCCCTGCAACCTCCCCCCCATATTACTATAATACCCCAGCCCCCCCACATATATATGTGGTGTAAAGGGGGGAGTTTAAAAAAAAATAAAGTCTGGCATTTCGGCTGTCGCAATTGTGAGGGCAACATTTTGGGCCATTTCCGTCTTAACCAGGATGTTTGTAGTAATGTTTCACTCCCTAACTACGTTGTTCTGTTGTCTGCAAGACAGTAAATTGTATTTAATCTTCCTGTCGATGGCGACGTCCTGAAAGGGAGTGTAGCCAGTTTCTCCTCTGGCAAAAATATTTTACTCCATAGATGCATGAACACCATACACATTTTATTAACACGTACAGTTTACAAATCATTTTTAAAATGAAGCATTTAGCATAGAAACTACTGCTGACCTTTGAGTTTGCAGATGTTACTTTCACCAAAATGACTTAAGTTCTGGTTGATGAGCACAATCATAGAAAAATAAGAGAGATCCGGATCTCTGCAGGAAAGTGGACCCATACTCTTGAGACAATGTCCCCCTGCCTGACTCGGGGGGGCTTCTAGGAAGGGGAGACGGGTGTTTGGTGCCACCCCAAGCCACTTGGTGTTGGGCCAAGTGGCTCTATGTGGAGGACCACCTTACCTTGTCCCCAATACATGACAAGGCACAAACACATGGCTTCAGGGCTGACCGGCCCTAAAGGCTTCAACCTAAAATGTTGTTATACTCTGCGTTGTAAGAGAAAGGCTCCCCCACCCCAAAAGGGAGAGTCTGCAGCTCACTCTAGCTGTTCCTATATCTTCAATACTGAAAAGGAATGCTTTCTTTATAAAGGAAATGTTCTGTTTCACCTATGAAGGGAATAACGGAATGCGTACATTGCAGAACTTTAAAAGCTTACCCAGAGGATTAACACTGCAGCACTTTAACAAATGCAGGCACCTCCAAGGGGGTGGTGGTGGGGAGGTCAGAGGAAATAATCTCAAGATGCAAGATGGTTGACTGGCCAGACATAGGGTTGGTTCTACCCCCTGAGTTCAAAGCAATCCCAGGTGGGATAAGCTGATGGAAGATGGCCAGTCTTAGCCCTGACTTAATCACTGCCCAGAGATGCAGAATGTCAGTGCAGGATCCACACAGGGGAAGAGTGCACCATCTATAAATAAAGCTAGCCCCAGTTGCTGAGTGTGGGTTGTTGGAGTAGCTTCTGGCAGGGGGTTTGAGCAGTTTGGAGCATGATCCAAGGACTGTGGAGCAGTGGAGGCTTTTGGAGACAAAAGGAGAGAGAAGGAGGAGGTGGTGACAGACTAAAGGAGGTAGTAACATCAGTGGGTGGACCAGAGGATTTGATGGTCATGGTAAGATCATGAGGTAATGGCGTGAGTCAGGAAGTGGTGCTAACAACAGAAACTGATGGGGGGAAGATCTGTAGAAGGGGGTCTTACTACGAGGAGATGGTAAGAGTTTGGGAGAGGTCATCAAATCGGGAGGTTGCGAAGACGTGGGGGAGGTGGTTATAACAGTAGGAGGTGACTGGGATACGGTGAAGATGGTAGTAATAGGAGTAGATTGTGAGAGTCTGGAACAGGTGGTAAAATCAAAAAGATGTGTAGGAGGTGGCCTTGTTAGGAGGAGGTTGTACGTGTTTGGCAGATGTGGTAAAATCAAGAGGAGATGGCGAAGACCTTTAGGAGGTGGTTATAGCAGGAGGAGGTGTATCATGAGGAGGAGGTAGTGAACCCAAGATGGTTGTAAGAGCAGGAGGAGGGAGTGAAGAAGATGGAGCATGCAGGGATGTGAAGACTGGGTTGGGCCAAGGCAAGGCCGATAAAGCTGTAGGTAGAACAAGAACCGGCCCAGGAGAACCGAGCAGAAGAAGAGCGCAATTGAGAGAGAGGTGGTTCATGGGGGGTCGTCCAGGGGCACACCTCTGAAGGTGGAGAGGGTTCCTGTGTTCGAGAGACAGGTAGTGGGATTTTCTCGCTCCAACTCTAACCCTTGAAGAACCTCGGGTTTTACAGATCGCTTCTGGAGGCAACACAGTGACTGACCTCCAGAAACAGACTTGGCCCTTGACCTGTGGAGGAGATATCTGGTTTGCCCAAAAGGATTGCCCACTGCCATGGGACGAGAGGTCGTGGCACCCAGGGGTAAGAGACTTCGTTTTATTGGCACTAGGACATTTTCGTTTGCTATTTTGACTTTTGTGGTGCCCAGTTTTGCTTGTAAAATAAGACTTTAAACGTCGTCTTCTGCATTGTTTGTACATCCCGCTAAGAGCTCTCAAATTACCTATTTGGGAGAGAGTGATAGAATGTCATACCTAAAACCTGGACATCATCTCACTTTTTGGAAAGCCACAGCATCATTTTGTGAGTAAATGACTTTGGTGATATAACGAGCAACGTTTAATATGGCAAGAAGACAGATGCACATATCCTGGCTTATCTTTTTCAAGTGTGAAAAACCAGATGAAAAACAGTAACAAATTGATTAGGAAGGTCCCCACAGAGTCGACCTCTGGAAAAGTTCAAAGAAAATAAAGACAATCGGTCTCCTTCAGAATTTCTTCTGAGGCTCCACAACTGAATGACACATTTTAAATACAGACTTCCTGGCTCATATTTTTTAGAAGTTTGTTTCTTCTTTCTGGACTTGATCCTACGTAACCTTTAAAACAAATGCAGTTTCACACTGGGAAGACAATGCACAACTGCAAGAATAATGAGGGAGCACATCCTTATAGTCTGCTCATCGTTTAAGAAACAAGTCTGCTAACCAACGCTGATCGTGCGAGCAACAGGATATGGCAAAGTCAAACCGTGTAAAGAAAAACATCAATTATTTAGTTGGACCATAAATCCACTACACTCCTGGTTATTTCGATTTCCAGGATACAGATCATATGTTTGCAGTTCTATGATAGTTACAGTGGTACTTGCCATGTTGATAGCAGGGGCCTACAACGGTGACTGTTTACGACCCGACAGAAAGGTCAGAACTGTAATCGCTGGACATCACTCACTTTCTGCTGCACGAGCCTGGTCAAGCAAAGCATGATCGGGACAACATTGTGGGAGTAAAGCTCCCCAGAAGTGGACAACCAGATGACACCTAAACAGCCTTGTTTCCTAATAAGGATATAGGATATAGTTTACACAAACCCCCTACAACAATATCTCTGCTGCCAACTGAAACTTGGTTCTGAAATAAATAATCAAATTCGCCAGCTGTAGTACACTTTGGAGGGGGTGGTTTTGCTGCCTTATGGAATGTCTTTGTGAAAAGTGACATCTTTGCAGGTTCTTTCCTGCAGGCTGATAAACTGATCTCTATATGCTACTGCCTGGGCTTGGTTCTTTAATACTTGACTGGCAGTCTGCCATCTTTTATTATCTGTAGTGCCCTGCATCTTTTCTGATTGTATTTATATGCATTCCACGTCTTTGAGGATCCAATCATACATTTTAAAAATCTTTCTCGACAAAAAGTGATGACGGCAACAAAAATGACTTGCTCTGTTAATGTATTTGTTTACATTTTGGCCTACTCCTTATGTTGCTGGACTTTAGCAGCAAGATCAGGCAATGGTCTTCTTTTCTTTGAACTGGCATTGGTCTTGGTTTGGTTACTCTCTAGAGAATAAAAAAATAACCAATTTCTCAGGGGTTTCTTTTTTGATTCGTGATGTTTCTCACCACAGCACAGACTGCAAATTTTGGTTTATTGTATAGAGCACACAGATTGGCCATCTGGGGTATGACGCACATTAAGACAACAGTAAAGAGGAAATAACAGGAAAAGCAGAGACAAATTATTACAGGGATGAAAATGGTACCCATTGGCAGTGAGTGACACTGCCTTGACTAATGCAAAGCATTTTCAAATAAATGTTCATTTTCCATCGTGGAATCTGTGCTTAACAGGATCACCTAATATTTTTCAGTAAAATGTATATTTTTAATACTTTTAAACCAACTAAAAAAATATAAAAAATTGCCAGTCTCATCTTTTGATTTTTAATTTTTCATCCGTAGGACATTTTGCTGGTCTTGCACAGACATTATGCTGTCTGTTCCCCCACATGGAAAATATCGAACATTGAAACGGGCACTTTGTTATGAACAAAGAAAAAGACATCCGTCACTTTGAGGCATCCTGGCTGCACCATTATCTAACTGTGCAGTATACAGTGCCAACGGAGTTTCAGTTCATTCATCTCTTCAATGGACCCCAGGATCTCTGAGCACACCTTAAGCTTTACAAGTTTTTTTTTTCTGACTAAACATCATGCCTAAAAACGAAACATTTTGACTCCACTCAATGTCGTTCATGTTTAGCTTCAGACATTTGGTACGAGGTGAAGAAATTGATTATTGAAAAAACGATTTCAGAAATGACCAATTTAGAAAGACTGCTCTGAGACTGCTGCGAGTGGTCTTTCTAAATCGAGTTGTCACATCCCTCGATGCACAAGATTGCGCACAAGGGCTGACCAGTGTGGCGGGCTGGGACGAAGGAAATCAGTGTGGTACAGGTATGCATTTTTGTATTACTGTGTGTGAGAGCAATATTTGGGTTGGGCAAGGGAGGAGTCTGGAGCTGGTAAATGTGAGTGCTTGTGTCTGTGGTGGGGGTGGGTAGAGGAGGGAGGTTTTGGCTGGGGAAATGGATATGGTGGTAGAAAAACTGGGCTTCAGGCACAATTTTCAGGAAATCAACCAGCGCGGGAGGGAGTGGGGTCCGGTGGGGAATCTGAATCGGGGAGGGGGATTGTGGTCATGGAAGTGTCATAGTTCCAAAAATTGAATGTTATACAAAATTGGGTTTAAAGAAAAATCTTTTTGGGGTTCAGCCTTTAATATGTGGAGATATCAGATGGAAAGAGACATTGTCTTGTGAGTGAAGGGTTTTCCCCTTTGTTTTACCCCTCTCTGGTCTTTGGCTTGTAGAAGAATATAACTTGTGAAATGAAATCCAGCAAAGGGGGTTTTGCTCTGTGCATTTTCTGTCTTCCTGATCCCACACCATTGCAGTGCACAATGTCTCAAAAATGCCTTTCAGACATTTGAAAGACAGCATGGGCCTTGTAAAAGGCCTGGAAACCACTACAGAGTCCTCGGGGCCTTCTGATAACTCTGCCAGAGGGTCACAACTATGTAGAAAATTAGAGAAACAAGATCTTGATTTTGTTTTTAAAACTTCTCCTCTCGAAAATCCACAAAAGAAAAGAAAGAACTCTCTTGCCAAAAATACAGTGGGGGAAAGGAATCTATGTGTAAGTTTAGAGCGGTTGTTTGGTCCAGTACACTTCGCCCATGCTTGAAAGTTATTTTTAAGAAAATGGAGCTGCTGCTGCCAGATGAGTAGGATACAACCAAACATGCTACAGACAAAAATAGTAAGTGGACGAGAGATTCACCCTTATAAAGGCGCCTCAATGACAGAATATGTTATAATAAGTACATTAAGTCGAGATAAGTTAATTACATTCATAAACTAACTCAAACTCGATACTAACAATTTCATGAACAAGTTATGAGTATCAAGTTTGAGAGAGTACTTCATGTTAGTTTATGTATTTAATAAACTTACTTATCTGAACTTAATGTTCTGTCTGGGGTAAAGGAATCTACTCACAGTATTTCATAGTATAAAAGCAAAAAGCAAACCTTGCACAATTAAGAAAATGTGTGAAATTGGTGAACAAGTGGCTGAAGGAGAAATCTAGGTTTCTGAACATGTGCCAGATTATTTTTCCCCCACAGAAAGGGGATTACTTATGCTTCATCAACCTTCATGTTGCATGTTTTCACATTTGGGTTCCTTGGCACATTCAAGATCCTGCGGTTAATGGTGAAGAAACACTTCAAAAAACACTAATCCTTAAAACAGCCACATGCAGGTTCTCCAAATGCATGTTCATATAGCGGCTCAAACTAAGAAGATCAAGAACATTCAGGTCCATCCCAAAGTGGGCAATACAAACCAGGTTGTCCATGCCTAATCGAATTAGAAAATCATGTATATAATACTTCAACCTATAAGAATGCATTTAGTAAAACTTTTTATAGGAAGAGCACAATAAGTGAAAATTGAAAAGCGATTTTAAAAAGATGTTTTTCTCACATCTCATTTCATATTTCTTGTAGAGTTTAAAATAACATAAAATTGCTGTACATGAATTTTGTAAATAACGTAAAAAACAGATTAGAGGAAACATATTATACATAATATAAACCAAGACATTTAGATTTGTGCCATCAATGTTTTAAATATATTTTGGTACAGCATCACGATTTGGTAAAGGCACCACTAACTCTTTTATTTTCTAAAGGAATCCCTGCATCTTGAAATAGTTTTGGCCAAATTATCTATCATTAGGTACATCAACATTTATGCTTTTTTAAATATATTTGTTCATATTTATTGGTTTATTTAAACTATTTTACATTTTGTATAATGCAAAATATATCACATATTTCATCAATTAAAATAGTGTTAAACAATCATTGAACGCACAACTAATCACATAGTGCCTAGAAGCAACCCTATGATGACGATTAAAACCAGACAATAGTTCTCCATTGCACAAGTATCATGATATGGCTTCCTGACGACAAATCTAATGTTTAAAACTTAATTTTCAAATACCTATGTTTAAATCAAATGATGACAATCTGAATTTCTTGCTACGTCTATGTCAATGCTCGATTATCAGGTTCCCTGCAGACTAGATTGTTTTATTCAGTTAATTCCTTGCTATCAACTCGTTTCGAACTATGGTTAGCGGCAGCAGACAAAACAAGAGTTACTAGAATAAAGATATTACCAGAATTGATCTCTATGCTATTGATTATATGGACACATTCATAGTGTGCCGCCCAATTAAACTCTTCCAGAAATTCATGTTTCGGTGTTATAAGAAATGTCAACCATCAGGACGAAAGGGCATGAAATGAATTCTTGAAACTGAAAAGGTATACATCACTTTTGCCAAATGGCAACTTTACCAAATACATTTTTCTGTTTTCTTTCTTACCAGAAACAGTTAGATGTTAAGTTGGGGTATGGTGTATATTTGGTGGGGGTTCACCCCCAGCCGCTCCACCACCCATTGTGCCACGGGTAGCTCACCATTGTTAATTGTAAAAGAAAAACAGCTAATTCTGTGAAGGTGCCATTCAGAAAAAAATGCGGCAAAGCTTCATAGAACCAAAGGAAAGTCCTGTGTGGTCAAAGATATACTATATTATATAAGCCTTTTAGTGGAAGAAAAGGGGCAAAAACTATTATAAATGTTTTGAAATGCTTGTAATAACTGAAATTAAATACTGCGGTTTGCAAATGCAGTCTACACTTAATACTGAATGTTGCTAGGGCCACCACTCCTCAACTTAAAACGAGGCAGACTATGAGAAGACTCACTGAAGGCAACAGTAAATACGTCCTGTCTTTTTAATCTTGAATGATTAGCTGCACATTAAGACATGTATAGATCAGGTCTAAGTGTAGACTAGATCTATGAAGAAGAACCCGGTCTCTGATGCCTAGATTTTGGCTACTCTCCTACAATAGGCAGAAGCTATTCTAGTGAGACTTTGCCCAGATGTAAGGAATTCTTTAGAGTATAATATTGTATTTTTTAAGTAATATCTGTAAAATAACAAATACAAATATTATAATAAAAGAAAAAATGAAAACCAATGGGAACTAATGAATTAAACCCCAAACATGTAAAGACATAAACATAGTTCCTACCTGAACCCAGGCCCAATGTCAGATTGGCCATTTGAACAGCCGAAATTAAATAGGTGGCATTTGATATTCATATGAAAGATCCAGTTAAGCTGTTTGTGTCAGACTGTGCTCTGATGAATGGTTCAAGGGGTTGCATCTCACCACCTTCAATACCGACCAATGAATATCATCCATGGTGGTTGTGATTAAGAATAATGGTGGACTAATAGAAATCCTATGGTTTTGCATCTGATAAGTAGCTTTACCAATGTAACAAAGTCCACTATTGTTTATCTGGGTTAAAATGGGAACCCTCAAGTAGATGAATTGCAGCCATGGAATCTGATATAGAGGTTGATGTTTTTGGACTTAATGGTTGAAGAAAAGTGTTGCGAGGGTCTAGGAGTAAGAGGCGGACACAAGGGTGGCATGTTGATTGGCAAATACTTGTATTATCCATAAAATAAGGGAGGGGCTGGAGGAAATCCTAACTTGCCCTACCTCTAATAGGGTTTTCCCTGCCTCAACCAAAACTAGCTAATGAAACTATGGGGATCTTCAAAGTAAAGTTTGACGTCCTGTGTCCAAATCCTAACCTGTCCCTCACCTTCTAAACTTAACGTAATGTGAAAAGGGACATCTCTTCTGACTGCCAATCTGCAGCTTGACTTCGTAGGCCAAACACAGAAGTTCCAAAAAATGTGTAGAAAGTAAGCAAAAGTTCCACAAGACTCAAGGGGTTGATTCCCTTTCCCTAGAGTCTTTCTACAGTTTCCCCATAAAGCAAAAACAAACGTTTTAGTAAAGGCAACAAAAAGTTCCACAAGACTCAAGGGACTGATTTCCCCCCCCCTGCTCCTCGAGTCTTTTAGTGTTCATCCAATGGTTTGTGTATTTGTAGTCGAGGGTTCCAGACCCTTTTCTCAGTACCCCCTCCTTGGTCTACTCTCCTACCAAGTTGGGTATTCAACTTTCCCATTCACCCACAGCCTTCAATTACTCTCCTGCTAAGGTCTCCGAGTGGCCCTTACCTCTGCTTGCTTCATGTTTCTTGATGTCTTGCTTTGGGGTACTTGTCCCCGACTGGCCCCCATATCCCCTTCACTAGGTTAGTTTCCCAGCTCTGTCCCTTCTCAAGCCCCACGCTATAACAAGGGGGGTTGTCCTACCCTCTATGGATCTTGGGGGTGCACAGGCTAGATTCCGTGCACACTGGTTTTAGACCCTAATGGGTGCCTGTGCAGTTTTGGCAACTGTTGAAGGAGGCAGCATCGTTGCTGCTGTCAAACAGATATCTCTAATGTACTATTGATGTACAAAATTCCAATTCTTTTATACACAATTGCAGCTTTTTATTAATTAGCTGATACTTATTTTCTTTGTGCGAAGCATTTTAGTAAATTTTTTGCATATAACAGTTTATAATGTACGTTGTGGAACACAGAAGCATAGTTCGACATTCACTATGACAACAATGTGGAAACAGATGGTCAAAATCAAAGGCATGGCAGCTGAAACATTCATTTATATAATTTGACTAACAGTTTGTTTGTGAAGATGTTTCGTGCCACTGAGTGTGCAGAACACAGGGTAAAAGTTGAGATGTAGGAGACGTTGGAGATCAGTCTCCTATGCCCGGCTATAGTCTGACCTCATATTTGGTCTTTGTGCGAAGCACTTTAGTACATGTTTTGCATATAACAGTTTATAATGTACGTTGTGGAACACAGAAGCATAGTTCGACATTCACTATGACAACAATGTGGTAACAAATGGTCAAAATCAAAGGCATGGCAGCTGAAACATTCATTTATATAATTTGACTAACAGTTTGTTTGTGAAGATGTTTCGTGCCACTGAGTGAGCAGAACACAGGGTAAAAGTTCAGATGTAGGAGATGTTGGAGATCAGTCTCCTATGCCTGGCTATAGTATGACCTTATATTTGGTCTACGTCTGGGTTTGATGTTAGGAGATGAAATTTGCAGCACAGGTTGGGAACCTGAAACTATTTTCGGAAAAAATAGTGCTGATGACGTTTCGGCAGAATAGATGGTAGCCTTCTTCTGGGGCCAAAGAGAGTCGGGGAAACTCTCTGTTTAGAGAAACAGAAAAGGTGGAAAGAGTGCATAAGAGAGTACAGTTAAAACAGCTGCTAGTAGCTGGTCGGGGTCAATATGTAGCATAAAATGCTAAAAGACAAATCCTAAAAAAGGAAGTTCCAGTGACATAATCCACTCACCACTGGTCGTGCGTCCATTTGGAGCAGATGAACCCAAAGGGTTTCAACGTGGGGTGGTTGGAAGGGCAGAGGTCGCCGATGTGGGCGTTGCTAGTGTGAATCGCTGGGGTGCCGGCGGGTGGTTGGTGGATAAATTTTGCCGGACACTCAGGGAGAGTAGCGGAGTCGGTGATAGGTCCGTAAGGATAGAACCTATGAGGCACGTAAAAGGAAAAGAGAAAAAACAGGGAAAACAAGGGGGGAAGGGGGGAGAAGAGGAGGGAAAAGGTAGCATGAGACAATAGAAGTGGATATAAGTGCAGAACAAGCAGGTTCAGAAATGCATGGAGGCGCATTGGGGGGTGGGAAAGGGGACGGTGG
Organism: Ambystoma mexicanum; assembly: GCF_040938575.1. Classification (NCBI taxonomy): domain Eukaryota; kingdom Metazoa; phylum Chordata; class Amphibia; order Caudata; family Ambystomatidae; genus Ambystoma; species Ambystoma mexicanum. The sequence goes on from NC_090929.1 coordinate 143,619,252, forward strand.
CAAAAAAGTACCTGAGGCTGGTAGGTGGGGTCCCACTTGAATAAGGCGGGGGACCGTCTCAGGAGCAGTCCAGAGGTGAAGGCATCCTAACTGGATGGCTCTGGGGAGAAGAAGCGTATGGAGCGCCCTGTGGGATGGGTGAGAACTAAAAAATAAGGATCATGTAAGTCTCCATAGGAGGGCTGCTAGAGTCAAGGGGGGTAGGGCACTCTCAGGGGGAGAGTGCGGCGAGTGGCTGATTTAGCCAAGTCCGGGTGTGGAAGGCCATACCTGCAGACAGTCAGGGCGGGCAGCACAATGACCGGCGTCTCCGAATGGCGCCTGTGCTGTCTCTGCAATGGAGAGCTGCAAATAAGCACTTACGAGCGTGAAGTCACTGCGCTTGCGCACGGGATAGCTGTCTCGTGTTCTCAGTGCCGTTAATGCGCAGAATCCCGCGGGTAGTGAGTCTGACTTTTATCCCTGCTGCGGGAACAGTACAGAATGCTACGGGAATCTGATACGTGGCTTAGGGGAAGGGCTGCCCCTTTGATTAAGTGATGTGTGTGTGTGTGAAGGAAAGATGGGGGAGATAGAAGAAGGAGAAAGAAGTGAGCCAAGTGAGTGCTGGGCGCGAGGGGGTGGGTGTGGAAGGGAAGAGTGGGTGGGAAAAAGAAAAAAGACCGGCGTGGGTAGGGGGGTAGGAGTGAAAATCATCCCGCACTCATATCGGGGGAAAAAAGGGATCTCTACTTTAAAATCAGTACCAAAACTGAAGATGCTCTAAGGTATGCATGTTAAGTCACCTGCGTCAGGAGATAAGAGCAAAGGGTACATAGTAAAAATACAAAGTTGTAACACAGGTCATGCATGTACTGTACAGATACAACATAAAACGTACAGAATTATACAGCAAGTTAAGCCTCATAGATGAACATTGGTGATGAATGGCACCATTGATATGCGCATAAATACAGGCACACACGGATGTGTAACAATGTCTGAAAATGTGGTAGACAATAATCTCTGTTGCCTATAAGGGCATGGATAGAGGTAGAGGGCGGAGCAGAACCTGAGCTCATCATGTAGGCATAAGGAAAGGAATTTCAGCTGTTGAATGGTCCTGGTATGGCCTCATTGAGGCCGGTGGTAGTGGATTTAAGTTTGTGCATCCACCATGCCTCTTTAAAATTGAGGGTATTGGTGATGTTGGTTTTGTTTTGAACTTTATCCACCACCCACCAAGAAAAAGAGTCGCAATTATGCTGTAATTCTACAAAATGGTGGACCAAGGGAGCAGTCAGAGATTTACATCGTATTCTTAATCTGTGTTCGCAAATGCATTTGTGAACAGGTCTTGAGGTTTGGCCTACGTACCGTAATGCACAAGGGCATTGGATTACATATATAACATTGGTGGACTTGCAATTCGAAAAGTGTCTAATTTTCCACTCTTTCCCCTCAATCATGAACGAATTGAGTTTCTTGGTTTGTTTACAAGCCATGCATTGACCGCACGGGTGATGTCCAGTGATTTCTCTCATGTTCCACAAAGTGGAGCGATCTGGAGTTTTGTTGGATTTGGAACTGGTAAGGAATTCTTTGAGAATTCTGGACCTCTTGAGAGCCATACATGGTTTAGGTTCATCTGGAAGGTTAAGTTGGACAAGTGGCCAAAATTTTTTGATGAGGGATTTAAGTTTGGAAGTAGTTGGGCTGAAGGTGGTGACGCAGGTCAAGACATTCTCAGAGTTGGCAGTTCGGTCTTGGGGTGTCAGGAGGGCATCTCTTGGTGTGTATCTTGCTCTCTTCTGGGTGTTTTTTATAAGTTTCTTAGGGTAACCTCTAGACAATAGCTTTGTCTGAAGGTCACTTGAATGTTTCTGAAAATCGTCCATTTGCGTGCAGTTGCGACGAATTCTCAAGAACTGTCCATACGGGAGATTCTCTCGTAGGCTCTTTGGGTGGTGGCTATCGTAATGCAGGACCGTGTTGCGGTCTGTGTTTTTTTTAAAAATAGAACACTCAAGTTTGTATTTAGGTGCGATGGTGAGGTCCAGGAAATTAATCTTCTTGTTACTCCTGTTAATGGTGAATTGAATGGCAGTGGTACGCAAGTTAAGCCATTGAAAAAATTCCATCAAGGTGGTGTCTTCTCCTTTCCAAAGAAAGAGAATATCATCAATGTATCGAGACCATAAGGTAACCGAGTCAAGATACGGGTTAGTCATGTTGAGGACATGTGTCAGTTCGAATTCGGACATGAAGATGATGGCCATGCTGGGGGCGAACACTGCGCCCATGGCTGTCCCACAGGTTTGGAGGTAAAAGGTGTTGTTGAACTCGAAGAAGTTGTTTGTAAGTGCCAATTCGAGGAGTTCAATGATCAGGTTGATCGGCACTCGTCTCTGTGTCATGTGTTGTGTCAAGTGATGTCTCATACATTCCAGTGCTTCTTGTTGTGGAATAGACGTGTAGAGGCTTTTGATGTCTAAGGAAACCAGAAGATCTTCTGAGGAGTGGAATGGTTGGTTTTCGAATTTGGTGATAGTGTCCGTGGTGTCCCTTAGGTATGTAGGAGCCTGCTGGCTCAGAGGTTTGAGAAAGTGATCGATGAAAATACCAATGGGTTCAAGAATAGAGCTACATCCCGATAGGATGGGTCTTCCGGGGGGGGTTTGACTATTTTTGTGGATTTTGGGAAGGGCATAGAGAACAGGTGTTCTGCCTTCAGATGTATTAAGAAAGGCCACTTCCTTCTCGGTGATCCAATTATGTTCCAATGCGTATCCTGGTATTTCCTGGATCTTGTGTTTTATTTCTGATGTAGGATCTTTTTTCAATTTCTTATAGTTGCCTTCCTCTTCGAGGAGTGACATCACCATGGTATTGTACTGGATACTGCTTTGAATGACGATGCCCCCACCCTTGCCGGCTGGTTTGATCACGACAGTGTTGTTGGCGCCTAGGGTAACGAGGGCTTTTCTTTCACCTGAGGTCAGGTTCTGTCTGTTTTGTGACAGACTGTAATTTCCCAATTTCTTGCTGAATACATTTCTCAAACGAGAGGATTGACGCAGGGGTCTCTAGGTTGAAAGTCTGATTTTGGTCTCGGGCCGGTGTCCTCAGGTCCCGGATGGGCGTCTTTGTCAAGGAAGTACACCTTCCTTCTAATATTGCGCAAAAAAACTGGTCAGTTCCAGGTCCAATTTGAACCAATCGGTGTGATTGATCGGCATGAAGGATAATCCTTTTGCTAGTAGTGAATTTTCATCTTTGGAAAGTAGGGAGCCGGAGAGATTGAAGATTGGTGTCATTGTTAGCTCCTCCGGTTGCTCCTGCGGCGTTGGTTCGGGTACTCCCATTGGGGGAAATTGTAGAAGGGAAATTGAGGAGGATGGGGTGGGCCCCAGTACCCTCCTCTGGGGCCCCCCTGGCCTAAAAAAGGCAGGTTGGGAGGTTGTAAAAAAGGTTGATTACGGCCTAAGTTGGCTTGGCGTCCTCTTGCCTGTGGTTGTTCACCTGTCAAGGAGTCGGAGCTTGAGGTGTCGGAAAAAGAGACGCCTCTGCGTCTACTTCTTGAGGCCCGACCTTGTTTGGCCATGCGTTCTTTATCCTTGATGTCTTTATAATCTGCAGCGAGGTAAGGATAGATATGCTCTATCTTGAAATTCTTGATGTCTTTCGCATGTTTTTTGTGCTTTTTTTCTAAGGTCGTTGCCATGAAGGTGTCAAGCTCTTTGTCGATATCTTTCAGTTTCTCGCGTGCGTTTGTTAAGGTATCGTCCGCTAGGAATTTGGTCTCTTCTGTCTTAAGATCTTTAAGAATGTGCAAATGTATTCTCTGTGCAGTGGTGATTGTGAGAGCCATGAGGTCTCGGCTGCATTTCGTTGCTATTTTACTAAAACCATCGAGGTATTCTTGATCATCTAGAAATAGTGCTGGCTCGTTCCGTATTATGAGACCAAGGGGAATCATGTTCACACGAAGATATTCTCTGAGGAAGTGTCCGTGCACCTCCGTCCTGAAGCAACGTTTCTTAAGGTTCAGAAGGTCTTCGCCTATAGCTGTCGATGCTAGGTGTTGCTGGGCCCCTACTATATTGAACATGGATGGGCCTTGAATGATATCGTTGATTTCTGATTCTGAGAAACTCAAGGTGTGCTCCATGATCGTGGGTTGAGGAGCAGCTAGATTGGAAGGGATTGAATCAAAGGAGCACGAGGGGTGGATGGAAGTAGAGTGAGACTGGAACTTAGGAAATAGGAAATGTGATAGCCCTATTGCAATAGGGGATGTCCGTGGAGTGGACCTTAAAGACAAAGCCAGCCTTGGCCCACTCACCTGCCAAGGCCTGTGGAACTCTTATATTTGTAAGGTTCTTAATTACTCGTTGGTGGATATTTCCCCAGTGTGGGTCCCAGAACCCCTTCACTTGCTCGTTCTCAGAATACCGTTTATTCAGGTGCCCCAGCCTTGGTTACTCCCCTGCCAAGGTTTGGGTGTGCTGCTTGCAGATACAGAGTTTGTATTTGTTACTGTTCTCTTTTTATACTTCCTCTGTGGGTCACAGACCTTCATGTGATTACTGTGTCTCTTGGCTCTTCATGTGCCTTGCCTCAGGCCCCTTGCTCCCTCTGGGTCTCCCCAACCCTAGGATCAGCCACACTGTTACCTGTAGGATCTGGCCCATCCCACTCTGGTTGTTTGTTGGTCTCCCAGGACCATCACCAACTTCCCAGGCTCTCGGGCGTCTTTGACGGCTTTCCACGTGCTTTGTCTGCTTCTCCAGATTGGTCCCTCTGCACTCCAGCCGCTCCGGTCATCAGTAAGCAGTTTCCCTTCACTCCAGTCTGCTTCTTGTGTGGTGAGCCTTCTGCTAGTGCTGCATCCTCTTCGACACAGCCTGTTTGTGCCTTTGGCTGTGCTCTGTGTACCTGGAGCCTCTCGTGGTCCACGAAGATGCCATCCTTTGGCCCACTCTCATTAAAATGCAGAGAGGGAAGCAATCTGGTTGCTGCAAAGATTAGAACACGTATCGTCGTTCTAGTCAGTAATCATCATCACTCGTGTCCTCTTACTCGTCCCAGAAGGTATTACCTGGGGATGAATTACAAAAATACATTGGGGCCTCAGGTAATGTGGAGAAGGATGGGTTTTGGGGGGCCAAGGGGTGCAGTCACACTGTGCTCCCCCAAGCTGGTCACCACTCCCAATGGGGTCTCCCTCTTAACGAGATCCACCCGCCAATCACCACCCCCAGGCGGACCACCGAGTAGCAGCCTCATCCCTGCTCCATGGAAATGTGCTCACCCATGGAAGCAGTGACGATACCCTGGGATTTGTCAGAGCACATATAAAAGTAACCAAAAAACTCCCATGTGTAAAAAGCTGGGGTGATACAAAAGTATCCCCATCGCACTGCACTGTAAGGTACTGTGTGCAGTGTTAAAAAGTATAAGAACTAAAAAGGGAAACAAAGTTTCCCAGTACTGATAGTCTGAAGAACTGATTAATATCCCCATAACAATGAGCAAAAGGCAAAGTAAGTGTAGCTGAAGTCTTTACTTTTAAAGTTAGGTCAGGATAAACAGCAAAATGAACGGGGTTCCATAAGAAACTATGAAGGGAAATTTGAAAAAAGGGAAATCTTTCCGAACAGTAGCCAACAAGTTTCTTCCAGAAACTGGCTCGGGGTGCAGGGGTCCTATGTCTGCAGCATGTGTTGAAGTCTCTTGCCTTAACTATCTTATGGATGGTGGGATTGTATCAATGTGGTAGGGTGCTGCCACATGCAATGTGATGCTATTTCAGGGGTCCAGCTGGGGAGGATCTCCTGGTTACCCCACCATGCTAAATGAAAGTCGCGGTTTTTCGTTTCACAGGTGCAGGAATTGCATACAAACTATAGAGAAAAAGTGAGGAGCCCTGAGTAGGACACTCAAAAGGCAAACACCCAGTCATTAAACACGGCCTTCGCTCTCATGCAGTTAACAAACATGCTAAAGGTTATATCCTGAGTGCAGGGTCAGGGTGTGACTACCAGAGAGTGGACCGCCCAATGGGAGACACTAGCCAGTCGCAAGTGCCTCACCAGAACTCGCTACTATTGGTGGAGGGGTGACACCCCTTCGCCTGAGTGGCAAGCAGCACAGTCCACCCATGTGATTTATTTGCACGGGGAACTGTGCTGCCTGCCTCTAAACAGGAGCACCACCCCCAATATGCATTCTTTTGGTTTGTTAAGTCAGAGCCTTTGTGCAATAAAAACTCGTACCTTTCCCTAATCTATGGGTTTTCCCTACTTGACAGAAACTAATTAGGGTGCTCGTCAACTGTCAATGAGTCCAAAAAGGCGGTCTGTTCACTGTCCAAACTAATCTAATCTGACTCTACCACTACCAATACAACTAAGGTAGATGAGAATGGCAGCTTTCTCAGCAAGTTTCCTTTTGAATGAAATAAGCATAGATAGTTGTTTGTGACTACTTTTATCAAGTCATACAGTTCATATATCAGGCTCTTCAACTTCTCTTTGTTCTCATGTTATCCTCTGTTTTGTTTTCTCTTTTAGATTGGTGCTCTTCTGCTCTTCCCTGATAAGTAACAGTTGACTTTCTCTTTATTCAATGTCCAAGCCTTCTCTTGACTAGGACAAACAATACGGTTCGAACTACCATTCTTACTCTTCTTATTTATTTCAAGAGTGGGTCCTTATTGGGAGAAATAGGGAGATTCCAACAATGATTCTCGCTCTCTTCCAACACGTGCGTTTTACTGTCAGTGTTCCAGTTATAATTCTCCCTCTAAATACTATTCTCTTTGAATACTTTGAGTATGCACATTCCCATAATGATTGCTGGTACACCTCTCGGCTCTCCTGTTTCCTTGTTACCTCTCTTGTGGGGATAACGTGATCGGTTCTCGTCTGAGATTGGGGTTTCTTATTTCCTGGTTGCATGTGCCGTTCACGTCCGGTTCTCTGAGCGTTTGTCGCCTTCTTTCGCTCTCGTCGGTCAGGTTGTCTGCTGTCTTAATGGTATCGGCGCAGTGTCTGGACCCACTGGTCCATCGCCGAGTGTTAGCGGTCATGCCCCCACTGTCTTTCGACTCGAGACACCTCTGCTTTTCTCTGGTTTCTTGTGGCTCGCCTTCCCCACTCCGTCTTTTTGCAAGCTTTTCCCAAGCCACCTTTCAACACATACTGATATGGCATTTATAATGCAACTGTACACACGTGTTTCTAAGCGCGACCAGACTTAGTGGGGACAGAGGAAGGACAAAAAAACTATCTTACTAGGCCTTGTCATTCAGATCACGCAAGTGCGGGGAAATTGATGGGGAGAAGTGCCAAAAAGGGGAAGATTGAGAAGCGCAGGTAATCAAAAGTGCAGCCAGCAGGTGGCTCTTAAGCACAGAGAGAGGGGACTGTAGGGTTACAGATTCAGACCACAAGTTCTGGAGGAGCCAGGAGGCAGTGCGAGGTGCAACTGGACATGCAGGGACCTGGGCCCAGTTCAGAGGGTGGCTAGGTGACGACTGCGTGGACCAGACGGGTCATCAGCATGGTAGAGGATGAGAGGAAGTGGAAGCAAAGAGGAATGTCTTGAGTTTGAGAGACAAATTGCGCTTCTGGCGGGAAAGTGAGGAAAGGAAGAATACATCTGAGGAGGTGCAGCTGATAGTTTGACTTCTTATAGACATCAGAGATGTGAGGAGAGAAGGAGAGGGTGGAGTCGAAGACGACCCCAAAGTTCTTAGCCTCACAGGTAGGAGTAGGAAGAGGGCCCAGAGTGGGCGGCCAGAGAAGGAGAGGAAAGGAGGGAGCTGGTGTTCTGATGAGGAAGATCTTGGTCCTACTGGCATTAAGGCAGAGATAATTGGCGGCACACCACTCCTGGATTGCAGACAGACCGTCTGGAATGAGAGAAGGAATGGAGGCGGATGAAGGGAGCCTGAAAGAGAGCTGGATGTCATCCGCATAACACTGAAAGTTGGAGTAGAGAGCAGCGATGTTGTGGGCAAGAGGTGCCAGTGTCCTACAGTCTAGCTCGACCAGTTGGTTTGAACTTCCTGGTCTTTTTCCTCTCTTATGTCTTCGCCTCAGATTTATGACGGAGTGCTGGGACTTCCCTGGTGAAACGGCAAAGTCCTTCTCTATTTTACTTGTGCTCTGCATTACTCCAGTGGTTTTTTTCGTCTCTATCAAATAAGTATTTCCATTTAGGTTTTCTCCTGGATTCTATATAACAATAAAAAACATTGACTTGTTCTTCGTGTTGCCTTCCAGTAGATTTTCTTAGCTGTGAGTTGCGGAGTTCATCATCGGAATGGGAGTCCTTAAGCCCCAAGGGGGGAGTCTCTCCTAGTGAGTTCCCACTTGCCTCTTCACCTAGGGAGGGCACAACACAGTGGGTTCACCACCCCAGCCTCACAGGGAAAGGCTCCCCCCCCCCCCCCGGGGAGAATGACTGAATCCTGCGATTCATCATACTAGACTGGCCTACATTTGTGGCTCCAGTCTGGCTATATATTCTTAGTGTGTCATGGCAATTTTTGTAATGGTAATCAAGGTTAAAAGCAAACATAAGTGTGATTATGTGGTACATTGGCTTACATTAGTATAGCCAGTCTGGATATTCTTTATTTTTGCAGCATGACATTTATTACTGGCTGGATGTTCGTATATGGCAATACTGGCATATTTATTGTGCAACCTGCAAGGACATGCATGGGCACAGCCAGCATGAACATGTTTCTTTATACTGGCATATGTTGTGGACAAAGACATCATGAAAATGTGTTGGAAAATGCTCCTGTCCACTGTTAGTAACATGCATATTGTGACAATTTGTCCCCTCTCCACAGTGGAGAGCCATCGATTTGAGGCTAGGCAGGTGAGGTGAGGGGTCTGAGCAAGTAGGAATTCACTGGGTGTGACTCCCCTCTCGTTGACAAGGACTGCCATTCTGATAAGAAACTCCCAGTTCAGTGTACATTTTCCGCCTACATGAGAATTGGAAAGTCTGTTACTTCTGTTTTGAATCCACCGAATACTGACATTTCTTCAATCTTTCTCTTCAGCTAATGCTGGATCTCACCTGAACACCACAGTCAAAGGAGATACCTATTTTGTTGGTGATGATGTATATAAAACCAAGAGGAACTTTGAATCAACGAGAAACTCATATGCCTTGGGAGGAGAGAATCCTATGCAGAGGCGATCCTCTGTTTTGCGTTGGATCGGCCATGTGGGGAGTTCCCTTAGACTTACTGATCCCGAACCCTGGTAAAACGAATAATTGGACTCAGACAGGCAAAATATCACACTTAGACCATTAGGTAGGGTAAAACATATAAATGGCGTGTTATAGTTGTTATAGGCTATATATATATATATATATATAGTCAGTTGTATAAAGACATAGGAAAAGAGTTCTTCACCAATAGCAATGTAGCAGAAGACACCTTCATCTTAGGCTGTACAATACTGCTTAGTCCCAGATCAGGTAGGCAAAGAGATCACATGCAATAACGGCAAAGAGTGGAAAAAACAGCCAGAAGTGGAAAAACCCAGCTTCCCACTCCTTGCACTTCCCAGTACCTCTTAACACTGCACTTGCAGTGGGCTTTGGCTCCCTCTGTCTCGTCCTTCAGCGGGCAATACAATAACTATTTCCCACAGTAGTGCAATCAGCAATAATGTTTATGTGACCTTGCTTCGCCTTCACTGCCGGGATGCGCGTTTATTCTGCGGAGCCCCTGAAAAGACGTAGGCTCACTACGGTGATGGGAGATGAATGTCCAAGATGGCTGCACACCAGCGCCATATTGCTTTAGCTCGTATTTTGCATAAGCACTACACTCCACCCCTTGGACACACTCCACCCCTTGGACATTCAACTACCATAACATGACGGGTGATCAGGAGGTACCCGAAATCTGCAAAGTATTCTCCATAAATTCGGAATGCATGAAGCACAACAGCAACAACTAATACCACAGGAATACCAAAAATCCAGATCAACACAGAACGTAGTGCTTCAGGAACCCATGCAAATAATTCTTCCCACCAATTTCCGCTTTGTTCCTGTGTAACTCGAGCAACTAGATCTTTCAACCCCTCAATGTTTTTCAATGGATCCGGAATGGACCCCAAATCAAAACACATTCCTTTGATTGTTTCACACCCTAGATTGTTTTAAAAACAATCTATAGCTGCCCAATTTAGTAAAATGGCCTTTCTAAAAATGTTATTATCTAATAACAGCTCAGTCAAAGCTTGTGAACTCTCATTAAACCCTTTAACCACTACACAAGCTAAGTTAATTATGGTTTTATATCCTCCGGCTGCTAAACCCCAATCCAATAATGGAAATGGCTAACGCTAATACTTCAGCTTCAGAAAGCAAGTGGACCTCAAAATTGCAATCTGGCGACAATGCAGTATAAGAAGCAGCACGCGTAGATCGCCTAATTGCAGGTTGCAAGGGTAACATCATTAAACCACTTGTGTTAAAGCACAGGGACCACCAGAAATATTAGCAGGTTTATATGAATAAGTAAAGTTCCCACAGGAGAATAACCAACCTGGGGGCAGTTTTACATGGTTCAAGTGACTAGCAGTCAAAACAGTGAAGTTACATAGGGTTACCAGTCAAATGGTCGAAAACATTTGGTCGACAGACAATTTGGTCGACACCATTTGGTCGAATGCCAAATGGTCGAATTTTTTTTTTTTTTTTTACCCATTTTTTGGTTTTTTGGGGTCCCCCCCAACCCCATTTTTTTCTTTTTTATTTTTTTCCCCACACGAAAACCCACAAAACACATATATAAATAAAAAAAAAAAATTCGACCATTTGGCATTCGACCAAATGGTGTCGACCAAATTGCAGTCGACCAAATTGCAGTCGACCAATTGACAGGACACCGTTACATAGCCTATTATTTGAAACATCAACACAAACTCTTATTGGTCTTGCACATAAGCCTTGTCCAAAGTCAGTTCTCCTTCCCTCCAAGTTTAAATTCAACTGCTGGCGTTTTCCAATATGGGAGGATCACAAGTCATTTGATAACAAACATCCGCGGGAGCATTTTCATGAGTCATGATACGGGTCATGTTTCTCCATTTGTGGGCAGTGTCCGCACAAAGCTTAGAATATTCATATACAGAAAAAGAATTTCTAACATCAGATGTTTCAATCAAGGAATCGTTACGCAGAACTCGAATAGTTTCTTCAAAATCGGGGCAGATATTGGAATAGCCACAAGCCATGTCGAAATCAAATCTGCGAAACTGTGCACGTCCGCCGAAACAGAAATGCAGGAGATTTAAAACGTGTTGGGCTAAATAGACCCATACGTTTTCCGGTTGCTTGAGAAGGGCTGAATAGCCATGATGTGAAAAGGATGTAGAAATCCCAGAAGGGAGCGAGAGCAAGGCACTGCGTCGCTGCCCTCGCTGTGTTCTCAATTTGCCGCAATAAGTTTAACAGACGCATCATCAGTCGCAAAACTAGTAGCGGGAATATCAGTCTTCATCCAAATCCCTGAATCCAGTTGGAGAATAGAGAAATCTGCTACATTCTCCGACATGTCCCCGGACCCTCCCAAATGCACTCCATCGTGCCGCACACAGGCACTCAGCATACTCAGGATCTAAACATGAAAATTCAAAAACAAGATATAAGTGAAGTACATCACTCACACAAATAACATTTGTCAGCCGGGATGCAAATTCATTTTCTTTTCCCTGGTTCCATAACCAGAACCACTTGATCCTCCCTGGCTGCGATCACATCTGCCGGAACAGGGGGCCCATTAGGTTTCTCAAGCCATACGTTGGCACCTGGAATCATTAAATCTGACGAGCCAAAACCCTCATCCCCACAAATGGTTAATACCGTGAGTGGCTCATCCTTCTTTACTGTAGATATCTTTACAGGTACTAATATCAATTGGGCCACTCGATCTCCCTTGTGAATGGTGACATATTTTCCCCACTGTTGAGGAAAATAACCTTAATCACGCCCTCATGGTCTGCGTCCACGATTCCACCCAATGCTTGAATACCTTTTTAAGGCTAGCCCAGATCTGGTGGCAATTAATCCCATGTGTTCAGACAGAATTTGTACCCCCAATTCCTGTATCAATCACAGCAATCCCTCTTAGTTCAAGATAAATGTCTTCCCTTGCATGCAAATCCACCCCAGCAGACTGAGGAGTGGCACGATAAAGGGGCTAACACACCAGGAGATATTTCCCAGTTCAACAGAGTTTTCATTAACTTATTTGGTCTGATTTGTATGGCTGGCATTTACATGCGCATCAGTGAAGTTACACCGTTCGCGATGGGATGGTTCATCAGGATTTTTACAGCTTTTAGCACACGTTCTCGCCATCCCTTCAAAGTACCATCACCTGTTTTGTGTAAGCCTCAGGGTTGTAAGGGACATGAAAAATCCATTCGATTCCTTTTTCCTGACAATAATCCAGCACCACTTTCCCCTTAAAGTGGAACCCATTGTCAACTTGGATTTGTAGGGGGATACCATAATATACCACCACTTGGTCTAATAATTTAATTGTGTTCAATTGCGTATGTCTTTTACATGGCAATACCATTAAGTAACCAGAATAGATGTCTACAATGGTGCATGCATATTGACATCCTCTGCTAATAGGCATAGGACCAATATAATCGATCTGCCAAATTTGTCTAGGCATTTTACCTCTTTTCAATGTTCTGTGAATTCTGTGTGGAATAGCTCTCTTCTTATGATGTTGGACATTGTAGGATAATCGTTTTGACAATTTCCAACAGTATACTGATACCCCTGTCTTGTGCCCACCAATAGCCTTCTCTCCGTGATGTCCACTTTTGTCGTGGGCTCATTTTGCAATTCCTTCCAAATCATCCTCTTCAGCCCTCGTGTCCATGATTGCAATTTTTGTATGTTCGTTTGCAACAGAATTGAACCGCCGTTCTAATGAGTCTTTTGCACAATGTGCATCCACATGATCTACAGTTACTGTAGTATGCATTAGCATTTCAGCAATGTCTTGCCATAATTCTTTTCCCCATACTTCCTTAGCATGTATTTTCCAACCATCCATTCTTAAACCAGGTCATCAGCCACACTACCAACCCATTCGCAACAGACCATGAATCTGTATAAATGACAACTTCCAGGCTTTTCTTCCTTCGACGCCTCATACACGGCATATAGTTCCTGCTCTTCCCTTTACTGGAAGTAGTTAATACCTTCTTCAATTTGGAAATGTATGCCACTGCTTTCCAATTTCGTTCAACTCCTACATATCTAGCTGATCCATCTGTAAACCATGCATGTTCAACTTGGTCCTTTGTTCATTCTCCATATGGGGTCCCCCATTTAACTGGAGATTCATCAATAATCAACTCCCTCTGGCTCAAGGTCTACTAAAGGGACTCCCCTCACTTGCTTATGTAATTTTGCCACACCCCACTTCCCTTTCTTGGCACGATCTTGAATGTACCATCAAGCCGGTCAAGTGGCACAGCGAGTAGAGCGCTCGCTTTTACATCCGTGCAGAGCCTGCTAACGCAGGTACGAATCCCGGCGGGGCCAAACTCAGCCTTTCATCCTTCCGAGGTCGATAAATGAGCACCACACACCGTGGGTAATAATAAGCAGCGCTCAGATACCTGAGGGTTCGTAGCGCTATATAAATGCCAAATTATTATTATTATTTATTATTTCCATTTGATGATACTAGCCTCTTGTGCATGACCAATTCGATGTGTTATTTGGGAGCTCCGTACCCACTGCATGATTGGTATTTCAGGCCGGATCAATACATCATGACCCACTCATCTGTTCCGTATCTATGGGCCTCATTACACGGATGGTGATAAGGGTTTACCGGTACCGGTAAATCCTTACTGCCTTACTACGAGGTCCCTTTGCGGGTTGGGGAATTTAACGCCTGCTTTTTGCAGGCATTAAAAACCCACCCGCAAAGGGACCCAGGGAGCTAATTACGGTACCGCAATTTGCAGTACCGTAATTAGCGGCTTCCCCATTCCCATAGAGCCCTATGGGGCAAAAATGGGAATGGGGAAGGGCAATGGTGGAAGGGGGAATTACCGCCCCGCCAACCTTGGAATGGGGAGGTAATTCCCCTTTCCGCCATTGCGGTGCCGGTATTTTACCGGCATGAACCATGGCGCTAATAACGCCATGGTTCTCCGCCATCCGTGTAATGAGGCCCTATGAGTGCCCAGTAGCATGCTAGCAGTTGTTTGTCAAAGGGAGTATATTTATATTTGTCACCAGCATCAGGCCACTTTGACTCCAATATCTTGAGGGCACCCAATTGGCATAAACATCCTGCATGTACACATTTAACTCCACCTCTCTGTTCCTCAAAGGCCATAAATCAAGTACTTTTTGAATTGTGTCTTTAGCCAGTTGGAACGCCCTTTATTCTTCACCTCATTTAAAAATTCAATTTTCTGCGTGTTACTTTGTAAAAGGGTGCACAAATCTACCCCAGATGGGGGATGTGTTGTCTCTAGAATCCAGAAAGTCCAATAAACTGTTGAGCCTGTTTGTTAGTTTTCGAAGTTTGAAACTCGAGAAACTTTTGCTTGGCATTTGGCACCATTTCACAATGTCCATTATGCCACTGTTTTCCCAGAAAAATCACTGTATCTGCCGGACCTTGCATTTTAGTCTCATTAATTTCCCATCCTTCTTTTCTTAAGCCCTCTATGATAAGATCGAAGTGCACTTGCGTACTATTCTCTTTACCTTGAATCAAGATGTCATCAATTTATACATCTGTACATCTGGTTTGTATGGAATTTTGTCTAACTGTTCTGCCACCAGCCGGTGACAGATTGTCGGACTATGCATATATCCCATTGGCAGGCGTTTGAACGTATACTGCCTCCCTTTCCACAAAAAGGCAAACTGTTCCTGACATGCATCAGTAATCGGTACGGTGAAGAATGCATTGGCTAAATCCAACACTGCATACCAAGTGCCCTCAAATTTTTGCACATTTTATATCCTGGTTACTGCATCTGGTACCGCTGGTACTAACGGAGGAGTGTGTTCAATTAGCAAAAATCCACTGTCATTGTAGCTACCATCTGATTTTTGTTTTTGTTTTTTTATTTAATTAGCCAAATCGTATTGTTCGAAGCTGTGGTTATTGGACGTAACACCCAGGCTTCCACATATTCTTTGATAGTTTCCGAAATGTCCTTCTGCCCCCCGGGAATTCTATATTGTTTCATAGACACCTTTTTAGTTGCGATCAGAAACCAGCACTGGGGGTATTTTTAATTGTCCGATAGCTGCTTTACAAGTAAAAGCGCTTATTCCAAATTGAAAGTTTGCCTTCTAATCCGAGGGCCAACCCTTCTAAAATATCAAATCGAATAATATATTCAGGAAGGGGAATGATAAGTGTCTGTTTAAATTGCAAGTTTTCATATCAATTTTCATTTGGACTGCAGGGGGTCTCCTTGCCCCCTAATCCTGTGATTGTAAAATGTCTTCCCTTAAATCTTGAAGGATTTCCATGCATCAAAGAGGACTCTGCCATGGTATCAATTAAGGCTCAAACCTCTTGTGTGTTTCCCGATTGCCAAAATAGTTTCACTTTTATATGAGGCCCTCTATCCACTTTAACGTGGGCTGTTGCTACTCAAGTTTGTCCCTCATCCTATTCGTACTTGGAGTGCTTGTATTTGGATTCCCTTTCTACCATTGCACTCACCATCTTTCGTCAGCAAAAGTAGGCTGGGCAGGAACAGATCCATTGGGAGACATATTTTCTCCTCCCTCTGGAGATGGTCCAAAAGGATCCTCCTCCTCCTTCTTTGGCTTATTTACTTCCTGCCGTTCCACTTGTTTGTAACGTTCTTTCCCATCTAGGCCTCTTTTTTTATATAAATGATACATTTCCTGCGTTTCAATCCCATCAATATGTTCCCTCTGTACTCCAATCTTTCAATAAAGCCAGAAACATATTTTTTCTGGATACGCGAGAGTCTCCGCTATCAAACCTTTTTCCCAGGAGTGCGCCTTTAACGTCGCTCCTCCCTCTCCCACTCGTTCCTCTGGTTTTTCAAATTCACCTAAATCTGCTAATTGTCTAATAGCATCCACCACTTCATCAGTTACTTTACAGGTCATTCCCACTAATAGGGTCCTCATAATGTTTTTATATGCTGGTGGGGCCGTTTGAATAAGATTATTCGGGCAGATACCGATAAGTTTACCAACCCCATATGTTCGGGAGTTTCTACATGAGTAGCTTCTTTCATAGCATGTTCCCTTAACCTCTGAATGGCCTCATTCATTGTATTCCATTTTTTTCTCTTCATTCAGACCAATCTGACGTAATCGGATATTTGTGGTTACACACCTGAGCTGCTAATTGCAATAGAGACATTTGCCCCTCATCCCAGTTAGCCTCCCAAGGAGGGCCTGTACATAGGGTCTCCTGTGTCTGGACCTCCTGTTTCAGGGGTAGGAACCTGGCGGAATCTGTAGCATCTGCCAGGAGACCCGCTGCCCCTCTGTCTAATAATCTAACCATCCAGGCTATATTTTTCTTGATGTGGTGCTTGTGAATTGTGCGCTTCAAGTGAAGAATGACAAATCTTTTCTTTAGTGTATTAGGACTCCAGTTTATTGTACACTGGTGCATTAATTGTATTTTCCATACAGTCTTAGCATGTTGCATTCAGTAGATTACTCATCTCTGTTTTATCATCTGATGTATTCATTTCATACAGTCATTGATTTTCTCTCGTCTCCCGTGTATTCATTTCATACAGGCAACGTTGATAAGTGTATCATTCAATACATTGATTGTCTCTCATTATCTCCCAACACGTGTTTCCCCACAGTATTGTCTGTGGTTCATCAGGAGAGATACTATAAAATGATAAAGAAGGAGGAAAGAAACCAGTGAATAAAGGAAAAAGAGGCCTAGTGTAATATGTATCAACCTTCAATAAAAACTATTTGATAAGGATAAACAAGTAAATTAGGGATTGATATAGCCTGCTCACTCGCCCTACATTCCAAGTAATCCTCTTTTTAGTGATGGAGGATATTTTTCCCAATATTTCTCAATCGTAGTTTTGATTCAAAGTAGAGTTGCCTATTGCGGCAAATCTGTAAAAGAAAACCAGAGGGTCCAAATAAGTTTGAGACCCTTTTAGGTGCCCATAGAAAATGAATTACTTATATCTGTAGGGTTTCTATATATATGAGATGACAACATCTGCTTTAGTCTACATTCTAGTCTATATAAGGAAAAACCTATTTCCACCATCATGGGTTGGCAAACAATCAATCCTTATAATATTAACTAGTCTAGGTAAGCAGAACCTTGAACCTGTACAAGTTATAAGTTTTACTTCTTTCAATCTGTCCAACTGCATCTATCCAACTGCTGCAAGTTACGATTGCCTTGTAATCCTCGCCCAGATCCGCGTTGGATTTTAGGCATTTCCGCTTCGTATATGTAGTCTGAAGATTCGCCAACCCTATGTTTCAATGTGGTAATGATCTCTCCAATATCTTGTTGTGAGTAATCCTCGAGTGCGGTCATATCCACAACTCCTCTTCCAGGATTCATAGGATGACGACCCTTTGTTCTACGCACTATGGGTTTGGCGGTTACCTCTTTTTGGCTAGGTTCCGGCTTGGATACCACTTTCGGCTCGGAACCACTTTCAGTTCTAGTACTGTCAAATACATCTTGTCCCACTGATCTGGGTCCCAATCCACCGCTGCAGAGGCAGTTACACTCGCTACCTTCCGAGAGTTGACCCTTCCTCGTCTTTTTCGATATTTGTAGCGAGCAACCCTCACCGCAGCCCGCTCGGCTACTGCTTGATATTTGTCTGCCTTATGACACAATTTCATTTGGAGCTGCTGCATCAATGCAATCTGCTTTTCCGCCGCCAACTCTCTCTAGTCTTTCGACATTCGCCTGTAATCCCACATTCTGTTGATGCATCTTTTGAAAGGCATGCAACAGAATCCAGCCCCTTCTTCATAGAACCAAACACTCCTTTCCCTTCTCTACTAAAACCTGTTGCAGATATTTCACCACTTCATCTGGACTCGCCTCTCCTATACTGGTGTCCCAGGTTTCGCTCAACCCCGCACCACATGCCCAGGTTTGTGCCACTTTATCATATGGACTCTTGGTCCACCCTGGGTTTGTCACCTCAGAACAGTCTCTGCCTGCAGAGCTTCCTCTTTTCCTAAATTGGGAACCCATTATAACGAATGGATGATTCACTTCCCTATATTTGATACCTCAATACAATACACATATACACCCCTTTCTTTTAATTTTCTTTTTATTTATCGTTCCGAGTAAATTACTTTTTGGACAGGCTTCTTTGGCAACCATACCAGCACAAAGACTCTGCTTTGCTCGGCCATGTTGAGAGTTCCTTTAGACTTAACGCTCCCCAGCCCCTGGCAAAATGAATAATTGGACTCAGACGGGCAAAATATCACACTTGGACCATTAGGTAGGGTAAAACATATACATGGCTCGTTATAGGCCCTTTATACACACCTTGTATATATGAACAAGCCAAACATAAGAAGACATATCTAGTCAGTTATATAAAGGCATAGGAAAAGAGGTCATCACTGTTAGCAATGTAGCAGAAGAAACCTTCAATTTAGCCCGTACAACACTGCTTAGTCCCAGAGCAGGTTTCCAAAGAGATCACGTGCAATAACGCGGTCTGGAGCGGAGCGTCCGCCCTCTCAGCGGAACTGCATTACCCGGGGGTCCAGAGTCTATCTTTTCTCAGGAATAACCTCTCTCTCCTCTTTATAGGGCCTGACCCCGCCCTTCTCGGTTATGACTGCCCTCGGCCGAAGAGCAGATCACAAGTGGAAGGGGGCAAAAAGTGGAAAAACTCAGCTTCCCTCTCCTCGCACTCTCCCAGGACCCCTTACCACTGCACCTGTAGTGCGCTCCGACTCCCTCTGTCTCGTCCTTCAGCGAACAATACAATAACTATTCCCCACAGTAGTCCAGTCAGCAACAATATTTGTGCCTTGCTTCGCCTTCACTGCCGGGATGCGCACTTATTGTGTTGAGACCCTAAAAAGACATAGGCTCTCACTACGATGATGGGAGATGAATGTCCAAGATGGCTGCACACCAGCGCCATATTGTTTTAGCTCGGATTTCGCGTAAGCATTACATCCTCTGATGGGAAAACATCCTGGAGGGGCAGAGCCACGCTAGGCCGCGGAGCCAGCAGTAGCGTGGAGAGTGAATGAAACACTCAGATGATGCCAGAAGGCTAGCGTCCTGACTGACTGAGAAGCCAAGGTCAGGAGAGGGAGAGAGACGGAGAAGCAACCGTCTCATTTATTGGCACGACCACAAGGACCCACCAACTGATCCCGAGACCACAGTGCATAGGAGAGCCCAGTTCCCTGAGCTCAGTACAAGACGTGCATTTGCCACTGAAATCAGCAACAGAAGCGAAGTGAACACTCCCAAGGAGTGAACACAAGTGAGAGGTACAAACATTGATAGTAAATGTTGGGGAAGCCAAAGAACCTTGTAAGCCCGAGCAGAGAGAAAGCGAGCCCATCAGAGTGCCCTAGGGCTTTAGAGAGCTTTGAGAACCTAAGACTGTCCAGGTTGGCAAAGCTGCAAGGGTTACGGGAGCCTGAAAAACCCAAACATTGATAAAGCAAGGCTACCAGAAAACCAGAGGGCTTCGGAGAGCCCTAAGAAACTGAGAAACCAAGAGATTTGAATATCTGAGGCTGGGAAAGTGAAGGCGATAGTCCCCAGATAGCACGACCCTCCCCGCAATGAGAGGCAAGAATGGCCTCTCCCACGAATGGGAATAAGGCTAGGACCAAGTGCGGGTGAGCTTAAGGGAAGCTTTATCTAAGTCAAATAGGGCATGCAAAGAACTCTGCAAACTCTGAGAGCGCTCTGTCTGACAATCGCAAAGACAGGCGTTTATATTTACAAAAAGTCATAGGCACCTACACAATATAGGGGGCACATGTACATGGGGATTGGGTGGCGTCGACTAACTATATGTGCAGCTGTGATGCGTCGCTCCGTGGTTGGTGGACACCGCCGGGTGCCAACGTGGGGGTAGGCAGGTCAACTGGGCTCATCTGGGAGGCGCTGTCCGGTCTGGCGTGGTCAGTGTCATTGATGGATGTCTTTCTTGACTTTCTGCCCTAAGGGCCAGGCACACCCCATTCATTCAATGGTGCAATGTCAGTTGCCCTGTAAATCCTACAATAGGTTATTCTACAGGTTAATACAACACAGGAGAAATGCGCATTAGGTGGGGTACTTTGCCGATACATCAATACAGGGTTGCTGTTATCCTGTTGACTAGGTATCATAGGCCACGGGGTCGGGTCTCAGGGCAAGGGGTAAGCTGTCCGAGCTTTGGGTCTTGTTAGAAGTCATAACGGATGCTTTTACAGAATGTTTGTGCAATATTAGGTGTCTTCTTTTACAAGTGTCATTAATCTGGGGTGAACTGGTGGGTCGTGGGACCTATGAGGGGGCACCTCTGGCCTCTGGTTATGGCCGGATTTTTCTGCTGGGCTGTAAATAATTCAGGTGGCTGTTCGTGGTCATTTGAGCTGCGGGGGAATCATGAATGCTTGAAGCGGCTCCAGCCGAATTGGGGAAGGTGAAGCGGTGTAGCTCGGCCTTTGCTTTCTCTGGCAGGCTTCAATGGGAAGGGAGGGGAGGGTGGCCTTGGATATGCCCGCGATGATAGCCTTCTCGCAAGCTGCAAATTGTATTGATTTGCATTGAAAACGAAGGGATTTGTATAATGTAATAATGTATAATGTAAAAATGGCTAAGGGGTTACACATCTATAGTATTTACATCAGTACATATTAATTTCAGAATTCGTTAACTATATCAACAGCTCTATTAGTCACTACAGGGTTAGTATTTGCAAGATTAGCAGTTTTAGCATCACATTGTAAACACGATACGTGAGGTAGCATTAGGGTTGGTGGAGCACGCAGGAGCAACAGACCAATACGGCTGACAGCGGTAAAATACACTTTAAACTCGTACATTTACATTTGATGGCATTCTATGTATCTCGTTAAACAATTTACATGAGCTCACAATACTGTTGTACTTGTGTTCTTTTGCACTCTAGCAGCATCAGGGTAGTCATGGCATAAGGACTTGGTATCACTCTCTTTACATTACCCCTAGAGAAGCACATAGTAGGAGGCCAGGGGCCCTGAGTGTGTGCGCATACTGAGGGGGTTTGAGTATCGTGACCATGTGGTCACACAATGACACATTCTTCTGTTCATACAGTGTTTGTAGATTTTTGACACAGGGGTCGTGTAGAGTGTAGAAGGGATATCATTGTAATGCAATATATATATATATGTATGTATATATGTATGAGCAGTTTCTTGGTGTGGGATTAAGGCTTTTGTTTCATCTAGGACGGTTTACAGCTATTTTCCAAGCCAGCCCCGCTGCCCGGGTCACGCTGAGGATAATGATGCACTGCGGAAGGTGAAAGATACAGTGTTTGCTCTAACACTAGCTCATGTCCGACTGCTCGTGGGAACAGGCTTTCAGCGGATCTGCCAAGGAGCGGGGGCAAAAGGGTAGGCGAGGATTCTCTGGAGGTGGGGGCCGTGCTGCAGAGCACATGGAGTCATGTCTTAAGATGGCGTTCTGGTTTTCAAAATGGTTTCCTGGGCCTAGCCTAATACAGTACGTTTGGTCAATGTGTCGGTCAGTGGTCCACCCACCACCTGGGCCCTGGTGGCAAGGGGTCCCCTGACGAGTCATAGACATCACAAGGAGGGGACTACAGGAGAGGGGGGTCTCTTTGACCTGTCCTCCCATACAAAAGCCACAAGGGTTACAGGAGCCGAATAAACTGGAATAGAGATAAGGTAAACCTATCCGACTGTTTTGTAGAACGCAGAGAAACCAAAAGATTTTAATATCCAAGGTTGGAAAAGCTGAGAGAGTTATGGGGATTTGAGAATCGCGAACATTGATGTGGACAGGCACCAAAACAAGACCCTGCCAGAAAAGGGCAAGAGGAATTTGGAAAAGGCCTAGGACAAAAAATAAACTTGTGAGATCTATCATTTGTTAAAACCTTCATTTGGAAAGACATTCAGAATTTGATTAACTTTTGTTCAAAACCTTGTTACGAAAAGGGATCCAGTGCTTGATGCATTTTCCTTTAAACACGCTTTTGCAAGAGAACGAAAATTTGACACTTATTTTAAACCTTGTATTTGCTGAGGAACTTTGCAAGAACGTTGGTCAACTTTTACAAATCTGTGTCCTTAGGAAAAGGAATCCAGAATTTGACAAACTTGCAAAACCTGCTTGGAGAAAGGAATGCAAGCATTGTGACTGGCAGATGTCCAAGGCAGAGGCCTTGTCCTGGCCTCCTTCTTTTTGATTTGGTTTTCGAACGTGGTAGGGCCAGTTAGTTGGTTAGGATTCGAATGTTTTACTTTGGACTTCAACATACGCCCTTAGTTTTATTTTAGTTGGGTAGGGAACTTCCCTCATAGCGATGGGGCTAGCTGAGTGTTTTATATTTTACTTTGAATAAAAACCATTGAACATGTCAGTCACTTGTCTGACTCCTTCTTCTGGTGCGCCACAACATATTGAGGTTTTTCATGTGCTACCATACAAAACTGTGATTGCTAACTTGGTGGCCCCTTGGCCTCTCTTGCATTTCCATCATAGTTCTGGATGATTTAAACATTTGAGCTGATTGCTCCCCTCTTCCTGCTTCTGGAACATTACTGGGCGATTTCGAGTCTCTGGGTCTACCATAGTTAGTCTCTCACCCTTCTCACTCTGCCAGACATACGTCCAAACTCTTTTTTGGCTCGTTTTACCAGACGTCTGTCTGTGACCCACTCCCCTTATCCTGGATGGACCACTCCCTTATACCTGTCTCACTTCCCCTCCAGCTCGCACCTTTTGCTACTTCAGTCCATCACAGATCTCGGAACAGTCCCTAGTAATGTCTATCGATGCTCTGAATTCTGCTTTGACTAATTCTCCCACAACCTGGACTACCACCCATTCTAAGCTTGACTCTGCTTTAGATACCTTCACTACGTGGATCTCTTCGGCACTGGATTCTTGTATCCCATTTTTGTAGAATTCCCTTAGCATTAAATCTTCCTTGCGGTTTACTACCCTCGCTGGAGAAAAGATCCTTACTAAGGCACTGGAATGTTTGTGGAGCTCGAATTAGTGAGCAACATAAAAACACCTGCCGGCAAAAGCCATTCGTAATGCAAAGATTACAGCTTGTGTATCAAGGCTGCATTGAATAAACAACAAGTAACAGTCAAAATACTTAATGAACTCACCAGCCAATCTGCCCTTGCTTCTCTCATGGCCCCCCTCTCAAGCTTTCTGTGACCAGCTTGCAGTCTTTTTCACTAACATAGTCTTCGCCATCCAAGCTTCCATTTCCAACCCCTCTTCTGCCCCTTCAGCATCTGCAATTTGTATCCCCCTGTTCTCGCTACAAATTCAACCATCTTACTTGGCCCTTGATGCCACCTTCCATGCCAATTTACTTCCAATCTCTTCCGCTGGCCCCGGCCAAAATCCTGGAATCCCACAGCTCTGTTAAACTTCAATACTACTTTGAATCTCACACGCTCCATCCAGCCGATTTCCACCCTGGCCATGGGATCAAGTCCAGCCTTACTGCCACCTTCGACAACTTTTGCCTAGTGTCCAGCACTAGTTCATCAGCTGCTTTACTTCTCCCAGATCTTTCAACAGCATTTGGTACAGTCAACCATTCCATCCTCGGTGAGCGACTCCGTGCAATATGAATTTCCCGTTTCTAGGGTTACCTTCTTTTGTTTTTCATCATTTGTTTCCAGTAATTGCCAAGCAGTCTCTGATACTCCCTCCCCGAACCCCGTTTTATTTATGCAACTGTGTTCCACAGAGATCCTCTGTCACACCTTCTTAACATTCATGTTCAAGCCCTTGCTTCCATGATCCAATCCTTTAAATTTTCTTTTTATACATATGATGATAATACTCAAATCATTCTTCATCTCAGTGGACGTCCACAGTCCAATTTACTCTGCAACTTTCCCAACTGTGTGTTTGCTATCTCAGTTTCAATAAAACACAGGTTTACATTCTTCGCCATCTTACTCGTCTCTCTTTATCAGCAAAAATGTCTGCAGTTACTGCTCTGGTCCAATATCGTTGAACCTATGGCAGTTCCCTCCACATCGGTCTCCCTTCCTACTGATTGGATCACCTTCAGCTCCTCCAGAATGCTGCTGAGCAGCAGCAGTCTTGATGAGAGAAAGGCGATCTTATCAAACAGGAACATATCACTCCTGTCCTCCTTAAACCTTATTGGCTGCCCATTAAAGAACTCCTTTTTATTCAAGTGGACCTCTATTCCCCATAAAACAGTTTGCTCACTACACTCCTTTGCATAATCTTCACTCTTCCAAACACCACCTTCTCAACATTTGGTGCTTTCGTCTCAGCTGCAGAAGTGACCACTATTTCACATTTCTTACTACCACAGCTTAGAACAAATACCCGCTCTATGGTCTAATTCTCGCAATCTCTTTGCACCGTCATCTCAAACCTGGCTCTTCCCCAAGGTCATATACTCCCCTTTCTCTCATATACTTCTACAGACTCTTAGCACCCAGGAAACCACCTCGGTGGTGTATGAGCACTCAACAAGTGTGGCAAACATAGCCCAGTATCTCTTCATATTACAGGGTTACAGCAGTGATCGGCCAGGTACTGAAAGTCTCCGTTTCTCAAGAATCCTGCCATCCTAGTGCAAAGGGGCAATATGGTGGCCAAACCTTATATAAATGTAGAAAGGTGAAAACAATAGATGCTGTGTAGTTTTAGGTTTCCTTTCCTGAAATTTTTTGCCAGTTACCATAGTCTTTTTCTTCTTCTTTTTTTTCTTTTTTTTTTAACCTCTTCTGATCCCCAAGGGTGCTTTATTTATTTTTATTGGAGTGACGTCAGAAAGAGCTAGTGGTGGCAACTTGCAAGAGTCCAGTGGGTATCCATAAAACCTTCTTATGCCTGTTGGGTTATTTGGAGGCATTGGAGGGCTTCACACATATGGCCTCATTACGACATTGCCGGTCCGGAAACAAGGGTGCCGGTAAGGTTACCGGCACCCTTGTTTCCGGACCGGCAAATTACAAGTTTGCCTGCCGGGGCCGCTCCGCCCAACAGGTCTGACCGGGCTGGGCGCAGTGGCCATGGTAGGCAGATTCTTCATGGAAGCGATGGCACCAATGGTGCCGGTGCTTCCTTCTCCCCACTCCCATAGAGTCCTCTATGGGAATGTGGAGTCCATATCAGACTCTATGGGAATGGGGAGTTACGAAATCCGGCGCCTGACTTCCAGCCCTGCCGGTATTTGTAATGTCCCGGTTGCACTGGGAAGTCTAGCCCCAGTAAAATAGTATGACTCCAGCGGCAACCCGCCTGTAGCACCGGCAGTGTTACCACCGGACTTGTAAGGAGGCCCGCGGTCTTCTTAAAGGGTTTATTCTCTTGAACCCATCTTGCAAGCCCTACTTTCATCTTGGGGCCTTCATTTATTTTAAAAAGCTCTCTAAGGCCCTCTGGTTGAGCATGTATCACAGGTGTCTGTTTTGGACTAGCATTCCAATCAGCCCTACTCAGCATAGACCAAAGTGAAGGATCGTGGGCATTGCAGTTCAAAACATCTGGAGAGCCATGGGTTGCAGACCCGTGCTGCAGCAGAAGCGGGCCAAGATTGGTTATCTGATCCTGAATGTGCCATGGCTTTGAAGGTTCAGACCCCCTCCTCCAATCCTCTGCCATTTCCACTTGGGGCACTACGAAGTGATTGTGTTGACGGTTTTCACATTATAAAAATACGAAGTAAAATAAATACATCCCATTGCGCTTTGTTTTGGCAACTGTCTCTTCCATTAGGAGCGTCGTGATTTCAATTCTCTTTGGTCGGGTCATCCATAGAATATTCTCGAGCTCTTCAGTTCCGAGGCCAGGGTCAGCGTTTTGCCGAGTATATATATTCTTCCTTTCATCTGGTCCATGATGTTCTACCTGCCTCTCATAGTAAACCCATCCTCCGAGTAGGCGTGTGATTGCATTGCTTTGATATGAAGCAGTTCTCGTATATCTGTAGAGAATGGAACCATCACTGAAGGTGGTTACCCTTTTACTTTCCGTTGGTACATACTGGGGAAACCTCCTGCGCTTCTAACCGCATTCAAACCTCTGACCCCTTGCAGTATCGTCTTTACACGGGCTACTGCAGAAAGTTAGTGGAGGAACAGGTTTGGATGCTTTGTGACCCTTGGTCTTCAACGCTTCACCTGGTCTATGGGCTGATCCGAGATGTGCTACATTCAGCAGTGAATCACCTTCCAGTTGTAATGGACACTCGAATGTAGGTGCAAATGATCAGACTCACACCAGTGTTGGCGCTAAACAAATGGCAAGAAAACATTGGTGCATATGTTCTGGACATGTAGTCATCACTGTATCCATATTTTATGGTTAAAGACAAAATGTAACCTTTAAAATTCAAGAATAACAAAGCATAAATTTGATTTTATAAAAGAAAACAAAAAAACATGATCAACGTGATTACACAACATAAAATAAATCCCTATTTACATTTCTTAACAAAGAACTTTCTTATTCAGATCTTTCAAACGCAGGGAAGACAAAATGACATCAATACCACAACTACTACCCCACTGCATCACTGCACAAATTATGACCAATGGTAAATTCTCATGTTGGTTTGTGGGCGCCAATAGCCAGTTTTGAAGATGTTTTTATCTATCAGGTGTTCGAGCTTCAAAGATTTCACAAAGGCAGTTACCGCCACTACTGCAGATGTGATGCGTCGCAGCATCCCACCAGGCAACATTTCCAAACCAGTTCTTCCTCGCCCCGTTTAAACCAACCCGAGGACATTTTCAAGAAGTTCCACTTTAAACCTTGAAAGGCAGGACTAAATACCAACAGATGTTTAACGTTTCACTTTGGTCTTTCTCATTACAGAATCTGCACAAAGCTTGTCCGATTTGCAACATGCCATATTTTACCAAGATTTCCTTGGTCAATCCAAGATACCAACAGAAATTAAAGAGCCATTGATACTCTTGTCAGGATAGATTGCAAGGGCTAGCGTACCCAGCTTTTTATGATCAGCATGCAGGTCATCCAGTGAGGCATACTTGTGCAAACCCTCTGTGGTGGTAATCCAATCAAGGTTTTATAGGTAGTGCATAACTTTAGCTGGGTTCTCAACCAGTTCACTAAATCCAGTTCTTATGAGGTGGTTACAACAAAACTCATTGAGTTCTTGCACTGGCCCACAACCTTTCTCTAGCAGTGTTTCTTTTAAATCTACAAACAGAGAACCTTTGACGGGACACATAATCTTCCTAAAAAGTGAGACATTTCCAATGCGGTCTGGCTTTCATTGAAACCAGACCAATCTCATATATTATTGCGTTTTAAAGGGACCAAGCCTAGAATCCAGTGGGCTCTTCTCTAGATCAACGCCTCAAGGACAGGCAAATAATCTAAGATGGCTAAGGCGTACACTTGCATCCCATATAAGATCTTGGGGGGGATTTTCCCCCGTAGTACCGAATACACTGTAACAATGCGATTTTGCTATACCTAGTGCCAACACTACTTAGTTGATTTGCAAGGGCTGTGGCACGATATTGCAACCATTTCTGTAACTGAAGTTTACATAAATTGGAAGTGATCAAGAAGCCCAGATACAGGAGACTGTCCACCGGCTCCGTCTGAATCCACCAACGGAAAGTTGACGCTTTTTTCCTTCTAGAGCACTGCATTATTTTGGTTTTGGCTGAGTTAATCTTATGGGAATGTATATCGACAAAGTGGGAGAAGCGTTGTAGGTGTTGTAGTCCTATCGGAGTGCAGGCAAAGATTAAAAAGTCATTGTCGTAAGACATCCAGAGTGGCCTCATGTTGTGCAATTTAAGGGTTACAAAAGATAATGGCTCCAGGGATTCACCTATTTCTGCCATATAGCGATTGAAGAAGCAGGGCGCTCATACGCAACCCTGTCTGACCCTACAAAAAGTAGGGATTTGGCGTGACAATAACCCATTGTGAGTTAATCGAATTTGGATGTTCGAGTTCTCATAAAGACCAATTGTCCGCAGAAGACCGTTTGGAATTCCCCACATACTGACTTTAGACCACAACATATTGTGGTCCACGGCATCAAATGCGGTCGTAAAGTCTATGGATGCGATGTAAATGGCATCCTATTCTTCCCCTCCCCCAGCTCGATTTTGCATACACTTTAGCATGAGACAGTTCAAAGATGTGCACATATATCTCCTAAACCCAATGGCACATTTTCTGATTCTCTCGATTTCATTTGCCCATAGCTTAAGGTGCTGAAGTAAGATAGATGCAAACACCTTACTATCAGCGTCCACAATATCAATCAGTCGATAGTTAGTAGGGTCTACTCTAGCCCCCTTTTTGTATATGGGTGTAATATGCACCGATGACAAAGACACCGGAAAGGATTCAGTACTAAGCACATTTTCAAAGAGGAAAGTTGTGGTCCATGCGGCCGGATCTCCCTTGAATAGAAAATGTGAGCATTTGTTTGGGCCAGGGGCACGAGAGGAACTGATCCTATTGAATGCTTCTAGTACACTCTCATAGTTAATATTTAAATCGCAACTCTTGGCTTTCATATGGGTTTCTTTAATTTGACTGTAGACCCTCCCTTCAGGCAGAGCATACAAGGACTCCAAGTGAAGCCCCAATATTTCATGGACACTGAGTTTATCTGTTGAGTCGACGGAACAATGTCAAGTTCATGACTTATTCTACAAAAAACCTGTGCGTTTTTGTTGCGCAGGGTTAACAGCATAGCTTCAGCCTCCTCTTGGCTCCTTTTAGCGCCACTACCACAAAGCCAATTTCGATAAAACTGTCGAGCCTGTTTGATCTGCCCCACCTTCTCAGTCGATATTAGGTTGGCTCTATTCTTTGTTAATCTAATAACTGCTCTGATATCTTTTTTTTAGAGACTACCTCCCCATTGTAAGCATGGAGATGTTTATTAGTTCTTAATTCCCCGACCCGATTTCGTCATAGTGAAGCTTGAACTAATCGTACTACGCCCAAACCTCTCCAAATTGTCCACGTGAAGGTGTTATATTTCCGATCTTGGGAAGTTGAGACCAGGTAATTAACCAGATTATCATTCACCCAAAGGACTCAACCTGGATTACATGATATCCTATTGCCTGCAATGCTAACACTAACATCTATGGGACCCTGCTCCCAGTTATCGCTTATTAATCAGCGGTACATCAAATTGCACCTCAAGCATGGAATGGCCACTATAAATAGTTGGGGGGAGTTTTCAATGAGGCACGTTTCCAGAATAACCATTTGCCTGTGAATATGTAATAGGTGGTTCATTGAGCGACTCCATTTGACCAGGTATGATGGCTTGTTATATCATCTGGGATAGTGGCATCATTCAATGGGGATAGGTCCAGACCACCCAGGCCCTTAATTCAAATTCTCCTATTACATTGTTTGATCTTAAATTGGTCACCAGTCATGCCATTGTCATCCAACAGATCAGAATTAATACAATCTGAGTTTAAAGCACCTGTAAGAATGACATGGCCACCCAAATGGACCTCACTCCAATCGTCAACACACAACATAATACTGTCTATGGCACCCCCCAAATTACAGGTACCAAAGTGCCAATAGACATTTAGGATCAACAGATTCAAGCAATGTTTCCCAATAGTTTTGACATGGGTGGCCATAATGCCAAAACCATACATCAGTACGCCCCACCATTTCACCTTCATTACATGACCTCATAAGAGTTCACAGAATGCCATAGCAGCCTCCCATCGCCCCTCATCTGGCTGCTTGGAAACATGTCACATAGCCATCAATGGAGGGAGTGCTCCGGAACCAAGTCTCTTCCAATTACACTATTACGTGGCTCTTAAAAATGTTACCAATGATTTAATTGTTAAACAGATGTGAGTGACCACGAGAATTCCTTAGATGGGAGCGTAAGATGACCAACCAAACTCGCAACATGGGCAGAAGCTGTCGTTTATTCTTGATTCGTCGCACTCAGTAACCAAGACCAATCTCGGTTCTGTTCTAAGGCTTGCATCTTTCCCTTTAGTGCTTACATTTCCTCCCTAATTGCCACTCCATGGTCCATTAAACTTTCATTAGTGTTACTAATGAGCACACTCCAAGTTTTCAATGGATTGTGAGCCACTTATTATTTGGTCAGGGTAATGTGTAAGGTCAAATCCGAAGGCCCTACGATATTCTTGTTCCTTAAGAACAATGTTGAAGAAACTGTTGGAGTCGAGATCGATGACAGAGCGGTCCGTCCTATACAGATTCATAAAATACACTCTCTGAAGATTACTTGTAGATATACTGGTCAGATTGGTAATTTCACAAGAAAGCGAAGGATATTTGCACAATTTAACATTACAAACCGGTTATCTGGTAGAACACTTTCTATTAGAATCTGAAATGGATGTTTGTTTGACAGATTTTGTTACGTCTCATTCCAATATCTGAATTGTAAATGTTATGGTATCCCTTCAGACCCAATGGGATGCGCTTATAGGTACCACTATCGCTGTTTCCCATTTCGTTAGGTCATCCTGGGTAATTGGGAGCACCATTTCTATATGCCAGACTTGATTGCTGATCCATGTGACCCACACTGGGGTTAGCATAAGTACCCGGATGGGAAGAACTATCCACAGTACAGCGTGGCAAGTCCGAAAAGGAGCGCCCTCCTAGCGGTAAGGTTGCAGATTTACGTTGCCTCCTTATTCATTATGGCGAAATTATCACTTGCCTGAGAAGTGCAAGCCAGCGAGTTTGCCATCAGGAGCACGCCTTCCAATGGAGCTGCCCCTACCTGCTGTCCAAACGCCACTCTCTTGGGTCATAATGGGCATACTTGCACTGGAGTTGGGCTCTAGGATTAACTCATTGGATTCCACCAATGCTGATTATATTGAAGACGAGACCAAACCTGCTTTTACAGTGGGCTGTACAAGCAAAGAGCGAAGAAACTTGCCAGACGCTTGTTTATTCAAATGTTCAGGTTGCGTAGTTCACCCTTACTTTTCTGCAGGCTGTTATTGCTTCCAATTTGCTTATTACTAGAGTCCTCCACAGGGATTTCTTTCAAGAGGAGGAGTTGGCCCTTCTTTTGAAGAGAGAACTACCTCATTGTTATGTACCAAGGCTATTGAAAAACAGGCATCTGCTTCAAGCACAGGCATTTCATAAGACACTGGTTTGACTATCACTGGGGTAGATTGGCCTGTACAGTTATTTTTAGCAGGTGCTGCTCACTTGGGGCTCCACAACAGATTCTAACCCCCCACTTCCTTTTCCACAACACTGGCATCATTCCCCTCACTCTTTGGCTTCTCTGGGACAGAGCCTATGATTACACAGGAATTCCTTTTGCTGCAGTGCGCAGATTAATATTCTCAATCTTAAACAATAAGGATCTCAACAGTTCAGAGTGAGTCTTAGTTTCCACTTTAAGACCCTCATAAAGGGAAACAAGGATACTTGACACTTGATCAATTTCCACCAGGCCCTCATCGTGTGGTTCCCCCCCCTTTTCTGGTCCATTCTTTGCATTACTGATGACCGCCTCCTGGGAGGGAGAGAGGCTGGTGTTGATTCCTCTGAAGATATGGAGGAGTCCAAGTCAGGCAAACGCATCTGTGCCAAGTCAGGTGGGGTATCGGCAAGGCTCAAATCATTAGAGTTCCTATGAATCAGCAGCGGGGAGGCGTGTGCACCCTGTCCATCTAAGCCCCATTCTACTGCTCCAAACAGTCACGTGGGGCAGGTGTTAGCAGCTGAGTGGTCACATCCGTCGTTGGCCGCACTAAGTACGCAGTCTTTGAAGCCTTCAAGTAAATCTCTCTTCTGTCCACCTGGCCAGTAAATCTCTCTTCTGTCCACCTGGCCAGTAAATCTCTCTTCTGGCTGTCCTGCGCAGAATGCAACTCTGCAACCAACTCTGCTCCGCGGTATAATGGAGTTTGAATAGTATGGCTGCACCTCTCGTTTGCTCGCCAATACTAGGTAGCAATGAAAAAAACACTTCAAAGAGCTCTGATCTGGACTGGTCTGCACAGATTACAACCCTGCGACCAATTCCCTCTAACTCCTGGCCGGTCATCTTGGTGTCTATAGGCCCCGTGATCGTGACTGGCAGCATTTCCCCTTGCTTCTCATTCTTTTGGGGGGCTCCCCGCAGAATTGACAGTTCTCAAGGAAGAGCAGACGTTTTTACTCTCACCATGGTAAAGAAGGGAATACTTACATTTTGGAAATCGTCTCCAATAGAAGCCCTCCTTTGAAAAGGTAATCCAGGACCTTGTACTACTTCCGGTATGGGAAAGGGTTAAGTCGGCGAGGTATGAGGAGATGTGGAGTGTTTCATGGCCTGTACTTTACGGTGGATATTCTGGCATTGTGTGCCCTTGTTTGTTTTTCATTGACCCGCTGTCCCCCTCGTGTGTCCTCCCTGTATGGAAACTGAGCTGCATTATGTGGACTGGCCGCGTAGCGTGCAGACTAGTGTACCACTTAAACATTTAGAGCTTATCGTGACCATTTGGTGGTCTGTAGGTCCGTGCATGACAGCTTCTTTTGGTCTGTTTCGATTGCTTTGTTTAAAAAAAAAAAGCTGTTTAAGTGAAACAGGTAGACAAGATTTCAAACCCTGAGTGGAATCTGTAAATTGCTGGGTAAGGCGGACTATTCCCAAGGTTTATGATATCGAACAGGCCCAATTACCTCCTATTTTACCGGGGAGGTCCACGAGAGGTTGGCAAGGGTGACGGAGTTTCCTCCAGAGAGATCGTTTTCCATCACATTGTGCAGTCAACCCTATGCAACGTTGATTTCTGTGGCGGCGATACAGTCCACGTGTGCTGATAATGCGCAGCAATGTGTCTTTTGGCTACCCGCTCTTGTTATTACCATTTACCCATGAATCCCTGGTCGCCCTTGTGGGGATGTGCGCCAAGTATTTCTTGAGTACATGTACAGGAGGAAGTGACCTAGCCCTGCTCCTCTTATCGGGACAGAGTTCAGGGCTGTAAGGAGAGGGCAGAGCCACGGAGGGGGGGAGAACATCTTAAAAACGGTATGCATTGAGACAGGTAGAATTAGAAACCTAATTTGCTCTTTTTAGTTTTAAACATTTATTTAATGTTTAAAAGTCAGATGCGCACTAAAGCGAATGGGGAAGAGAAGAAAAACAATCTAGCATGTCATCCACATGTCATTAAATGCCCCCCAAACCTTTTCAGTCATCAGTTGTGTCCTTTTTTAAATGAAGCTTTTTCTTTCATGATATGATCAAACTATTTAACCAATCCTCGTGGCAAAGTTCTTCCACAATTTGAATGTTTTTCTGCAACCATCACAGCTCTATATTTCTCATGTGTTCTTAAGAAAGGTGGCGAGAGAGCTTTGATAGGGTAATATTGATGGGCAAAACATCAAATAAAGGTGGCAAGTTAGACATTTGGTAAGGAAGGTTTAACTTCTCATTGTATAGATCGCGTTTTGTTTTAATGTTGTATTTTATTCGTAGCTCTGCAAAGTGGCTGCAAGAATCAAAACCCTGTCATTAATTAAACACAATAGTGAAAGCAGAAAAGTAATTGTAAATGTTTGCTTCAATTTTAAGTAGTACCTAAATATTACCGGCAGGTGGCAATGGGGTCAAAGAAAAGAAGAACGTCAAATATTTCATCAGAGCTTTTTTTTTGTTGTACAATTGACAAACATTTGAAGGCCTTCGCGTATACAAAGGTGTTATCATTATTTGCCATAAAGATGCACAATCAGGATTGATTGTCGCTTCCGGTCACGGTGTGTGACTTGGCGACACCACTTAAGGTACTTTCCCAAAGGTTTTCTAAATTGGGCAGCATTGGGACTCACATTGTACCTGCGATTTGTGACTGAGGCGTCTCGATTTAAGTGAATCTCCGTTATTCTACCATCACCTTGTTTTTATCATCTTGTAGTTGCTTTCTGAAAGCTTTGTAGAGATATGCACACTTAACGGCGACAGGCAGCCCTAGGCAATCGCAGCCATCGTCCCCGAAGAACTCCTTTCGCCGGCCTAGAGAGCGCAGTGTGGACGGGTGCGCTGTGATAGGCGTCTTGCTCCCCTAACCTGGCACTTCGAGACCTCGTACGGCTGCCTAGCTATCATGCAGCACCCGAGGAAGGGCTGGAGCGTGTTATGGAGGCCGGGGATACCGGGTCTCGTTACTGAGTGGCTCTGCTGGGCAGGCCCACTGCCTCACACGCAGAGGTAGGGATCTTGGTGGTGACAGACTGCTGAGCGCTCTTCTTTCTTCTTCTTGATAATATATTGTATCCATCGGCAGTGATTTTTGGATACCGAGGCTTGAGCCTCATCACTCCATCATCTCGGGGTTGAGTGTGTAGTCGTGTTGGGATTCTTCGTGGTCTGTGTGCATTTGTCACAGGAGGGCTGGTTTCACAGGATCTTCACCATGGTGGGTAGCGGTCCAAGGGTTTGCAGTGGTGGCAGTGGGTCTTCCGATCAGAGGGTTTGGGTTCTGATCCAGTCCTTGGCAGAAGTTCTTGCTCAGCTTCGCTAGATGTTCGTCCAACAACTCGATGTCCAGGTCTCTGTGAACGTCGGCTAGCCTTGTGAAGAGTGGGGCTCCAGACGATATCCACCAGCCCATGTTCTGGACTATCTGAAGACTCTTCCGGTTTCGCTCATGGCCGGCCATCCCTGCTGGGGAGACCTACGTCAGGGCAGGTCTGATGATCGCCTTGTAGACGTTGACGTTTGTCCGGAGAGGCACGGACTTGGTCTTCAGGAGTGGGTACAGCGCTGCCATCTTTCCTGATGCCTTCTACTGAGTATTCTCGATATGGCTTCCCCAGTGGAGTTTGCTGTCCAGGGTCACACTGAGTGTGGCTGCTGCTCACCTACTTGCTGGTCTCCCCGTTGAGGCTGTTGTGCAGGTGCTCCTTGATCTTCTGTTGCACAGCGTGGCAGTTGTCTTGCTGGCGTTGAGTTCTATCCGCCGATCGCTGTACCGCGACTGTCGAGCGGGAAGGCGCCCGACCCTTTATTGTGTTATTCACATGCTGGCTTACCATGTGACAGGGCACGAGCTGGCTTACCATGTGACAGGGCAACATCCCATGCAAGGGTATAAAGTAAAGCGACAATACATTTATGACTAGACGACAAAATAACATATTTACAAGATTGCTTGCTATACCTCACAAATCGGTCCATGGGGACGCTGGGCCTGTGCGTGAGGCCAACTTTATTAGTCCAGTAGAGGTGTAGCGTGCATTACCTTTGCTTTTACTGGATCCACTTTAAGCACTTTCGTACTTGAGGGAAGCACAGCTTTTGCTGGGCCCTCTTTAAGCATGTTGACCATACAGGACCCAAACTTGTTACTGCACCCATTTTAGTGATTTGGCACATGCTGGATATGATATGACAGTTTATTTATGACAGTTTATTTATATAGCGCCTATACACAATGTGTTTCAAAGCGCTTCAAAGCAAGGGAGGGAACAAGGGAAAATACAATGACATTCTTGCAGGCCATGAACAGTAAGGATGTGATATTAACTATCGTACTCGGCCTGACGACATTTCAGATAGTGCAAGAACTAAGACATAGATAAGGAAGGGAGGGGGAGAGTGGGCATTAAATGGAAACAGACAGGTGACTACCCTACTAGGACCGACAGCATTTCTGGTAGAGCTGGAGAAAAACAAAAGGTGAGGGAGAGAGGTGCAGAAAGGGAGGGGAGGAACAAAACAAGCAACTATCGTACTAGGCCTCACACCATTTCGGATAGTGCTGGAGGGGCTTGGGGGACAAGGTAGGGGAAGGAGGAGGAGGAGGAGACAGTCAAGGTTGCTATCATACTAGGTCCAGGGACAATTCTGATAGAGTAAGTGCATGGAAGAAAGTAAGGGGAGGAGATAGGGAAAGGAGGAGAGAACAGAGAGTAAGCAGTCAAAAAGAGTGGAGAAACAAGATGGGTGAGCAAATACAATTGCAGAAGTCTGTAGTAACACATAATGTTGCAAGCCAGGATAAAAGATGAAGATGGGAACAGCATGATTCAGGGCCACCGGGAGTACAAGATGCAAAGGAAGTCCAGCATGAGAGTTGAGAAAGTGTGACGCACCATGAATGAATGAAGTCCTTAAAATTCAAATCCAGCATTGGCCACAAGACGGAGATGGCGAAACCAGAGTGTATCGGGACAAACTCCTGCACAAGTAGGCTGGATGGGACAAGGGGGAGCAGGGTAGAAGAATCAAGCAAAACAGGCAACACCTGTGTGCGAGAAGGGAGGGGGGCACAAGGGAACATCACAGCGGACAAGAGGGGAGTGGGGATGGCCTCTGGGGACAGAGGGAGTAAACACAGGTTGGTGCATGCTTACCTGCTGTCTGAGCAGGGGGTGGGGCCCTAGGTCCTCCTGGTCAGAACAGGTCCAAACAGAAATTGCCCTTTTGTTTGTCTGCCCTTCGCTCCGGACGCCCGGGCGAGAGGTGCCCTTGCAGGAAGGAAGAGGCAGGGCTAAGAAGGCGGGTGGTTCTTAGGTCAGTTGACATAGATCCACTTGCACCTGCTCCCCATCTGAAAAGGAAAAGAGGCTGGGGGGCTCCTTAACTAGGGAAAAGGAGCGGCAACCAGGAAGGGCACAAGGATCACAGCTTCAAGCAAGTATTCTTACTCACAAACACAAAGGATAGTGTATAAATTGGTACTACGTCCATTAAACTTTTTACTTTTAGTTCTCGCCTGGGAGCACGCTCCCCTGGCCAGCAAAGCTGCACCCGAATGTACCGGGGTCCACATCAGCCATACTCACAAAAGTTCTAAATGAATCATGTTCATGTTCTCCAGTGTCCACAAAGGAACAGGACATTCTGCCGCCTGGCTGCACGAGCACCCCCTCAACAGAGGGCCACAGCCGTGGTGAGGCGATCCCTTGTAGCCCTTCCTCTGATGGTGCGTCGTGGGGGCATGCCCTGCGGTGTTGCCAGGGGGAGAGGTCGTTTTTTCTCTGGGACCGCTGGTGGCTGGTTTTTGTGCTGCACTGTACCTACACTCCTCCGGGAAGGAGCATTATTTCTTCCATTGCAGCTCCACACTGCTTTAATGTATCCCCAGGCGGGAGGCATCGCTGTAGGTGCAGGAGCAGGCTGTTTTCCCTGGCCACATGAGAACCCTCGGAACTGAGGGCTGTGCTCAGTGATGGCACTGGCAATCTCCCGGGCCGCCCCTTCTCTGGTGGCAGCAGCTGGCAACAACAGACAGCTCTGCACCGTTTGCTCTCCCAGGAGGGAGATGTTCTTGAAGCGAGTGGGTGGTTGCTACGGTCCGGGCCACTCAGCCACTCCCCCAAACATGGGCCGTCCCTCGCTACTAAGGCAGAGCGATGACGGGGTGCTGATCACAACTTGTTCCCTGCTCGGACAGCAGTGGTGGCAACCTGCTGCTGTCTCCTCCGCCCGCCATGTGGCAGCTACTGATGCCATCAAAGCAGCGGGTGCCCTTCCCGCACCGCTCTCTCATGCCGTTTGCGGCAGTGGGCGCTAATTACCTTGACTCACCCCAGCAGGCGGGAAGACCTTGACTTTGCTGTGGTGGCGGCACCCACACTGCATCTTCTCTCCGCCCACTGGGAAGTTTATCAAAGACACGGGGCAGGCTGCAGGCATCGGTCACTGTTGTAAACAGTCACGAGCTGCACTTCATGATCAGCAGGGATTGCAAATGGTCAGTGGCAGCTATTACCGGGCTGCAGTTCGGCTCCTGCCCGCACGCATCACACGGGATCTCTTCGGGGAGGGTGACGGTTTCTAGCACGTCAGGGGAGACCTGGCGGCAGCGATAGAGCTTGACAGCTCCCGTGGAGCCCTCGACGCCTGAAGGTGGTTGGCTGGTGGCCCATGTGGAATGTGCCATGCTGGGGTGGCCGACACATTCTTTTCTTGCCGGGCCGGCCAGTGGACCAAGAAACAGGTGGGCCTGAGGGAGGCCGATGTCCAGGAGGACTGGGTCGCCACCATTGCCGCTCGAGCTCCTCCAGAAGCAAGCTTTGCCAGGGCTTGAAAGAGCAGCATCCTGGCAAGGGCCACGATCTATCAAAGACCAGCAAGCCCCTGTCCGTGCTGCGAAATCCCGCGCAGAGAGCAAACTTTGTTATGCCTGCAGCATGTCGGGGGCAGGCGGAGCCCTTTAGGCTGAGTAGTGTGGGTTCCCCCCCCTGCTCTTGACCCTGTTGTAATGTGCCCTGTCCCATAAATGATGACGCAATAGATCTGTTTGTGTGGAAAATTAAAAATGGCCGTAGGCCTTTATTATATACAAATAATGGCACTGTACACTGGTTATGACCGCTGTACAGTAATCAGCACTTTTTTGGGCACCTCGTGTCCAGGGGTTGGGATGCCCCCATTCCTTTGGCCTCCCTTTCGATGTCCTGTGGCATCCTTTCCTGGACACGTGCCGCCGCCTACGACTTTTTCTTCTTCTACCGTGTACCGTCAGAAGTACTCGGCGTTCCTGTTCCGGTTTTCTTCTTCCCTTTTTTTTGTAGGGTGGGTTGGGTGGAAAACGAATCCTTTACCGCCTTTAACCAGGGGCTGGGAGCTTACCCGAGTGAGGTGAGCTCCTAACCTGGTTGTGTCTTGCTCCTTCTTCTCTGGGGTATTTATCCCCCTTCCGCCTTTTGTTGTGGTGATTTTGGGCCGCAGTGTCCCTTCCTGTCCCCCCACCCCCCTGATACTTTCACACCTTGCTTTTCCCTCCTTGTGTCTCCTTTTGGTCGCTCCGTGGGTGGGGGCGCCGCTCTGTCTGCCCCTCCCTTCTGCTTTCCCGCCTGTTGGGATCCCCCCCACCCTGCGCCTAACCCCCCAGGCCCTCTATCGTGCCGCACTTCGTGCAGCACGGGGCCTGGGGCATAGGCTGAGTAGTGTGGGTTCCCCCCCCTGCTCTTGACCCTGTTGTAATGTGCCCTGTCCCATAAATGATGACGCAATAGATCTGTTTGTGTGGAAAATTAAAAATGGCCGTAGGCCTTTATTATATACAAATAATGGCACTGTACACTGGTTATGACCGCTGTACAGTAATCAGCACTTTTTTGGGCACCTCGTGTCCAGGGGTTGGGATGCCCCCATTCCTTTGGCCTCCCTTTCGATGTCCTGTGGCATCCTTTCCTGGACACGTGCCGCCACACCTGAGGGGTTGCTTGGCTAAACCGCTCAGGTCCCCCCAAAACAGTGACCCTGCTGCCCTACCTATTTGTAACCCTGTGCCGCTAGCGCTGAAAAAATGTTGTCCGCAAATCTGCCCCAGCCTTGATCTGCCCAACCCTTTGTTGGATAAGTGCACCCCGTCCTGATGGAACCACTCGGGGTCATTTTGAGACAGCCCCTGTTTTATGAAGTGTAGCCCCGTGCTCCTACAATATTTCCCTACAGCTTTGTTTAGCTTTTCCCGTGCCGTCTCAATGGCCTGCCGTCAGCGTGCCCCATACCAAGTTCTGCGGGTAATTATTTCGGACATGAAAATTTCGGTATTCCACCGACATTGGGCTATTGCCCTTAATGACTCGCCTATGCTGCGCGTCAGCCCGCCCCTATTGGAATCCGAACCTTGCTTTTCGCCTGGCTCTCCCCATCTATCGTGTTACGGGCCATTAGTTCCCCTGCCCTGAAAAAACCCCATGGTATGACTCGTCCCAGCTTTTCTTTCTCCCTCTGGCCAATGCCTCTTCCCAACATTCACCCCTTTTTGCCGAAATTACGCCCACCTCCTGTGCTCCTGTTTTCGCCACTGCATTTATTACCTGCTTCTCGTACTGCTTACCTGTTTTGTACATTAGGGCGTTCCTTGCTCGCTTGTTTATGACCCGTCCTGTATCCTCTTTCCCTTTTGAGTTAACCTTTGTAGTCAACCGTACTTTCCTTTCCAGGTTTTTAATGGACTTTTTCTCTTTCCTTTTGGCCAATGCCTCTTCCAAACCTTCACACACTTTCTCTGCACTTATTTCCAGAGCTTTTCTTTGACATTTCCACTTTTCCTTTTCCTTTTGGCCAATGCCCTTACCAAGCCTTCACATTTTTTTTTTTTTTTTTTTTTTTTTTTTTCTTTTTGAGTTAACCTTTACAGTCAACCGTTCTTCCCTTTTCAGGGTTTTTGATGGGACCCATGCCTTCTTTGGCGTGGGCGTTTTCTCCTTTCTGGTGCCCGGCCTTGGCTCCCTGCACCTCTCGCCACTGAAACTGCGCCAAGGTGACAGCTACAGTCTTACTACAGCTGGGCATGGTGCACCCCCTTTACTCGACCCGTGCACCACTGCCATGTTATCCGACTGCACCGCTATTTCTTTTTTATTCAGCACCCCTCCCGCTGCGCGTAATGCTACCCAGCTAGTGAACCATTCCCGCCGTATTTAGCTTTTCAGCTAATGCTTGCCGTTCTGTCACGGTGGCCTTGTTCCTCCCTTTTTGCAGACTGCCCCTTGCCGGACTGAACCTCCCCTCTATCCATATGCCGTGGGCTGGCACGCCCCATATGTAGACATATCTCCCTGAAATATTCCTCCTCCTCTTGCATACCTAGCCATTTCTGTGCTTCCTTTTTCCTGATCAACTCTTCTTTTACTATGTTAAATATGTCAGGTTCAAAAAAGTCCTATCCCATATCCGGAAAGCAATCCATTTCTCCTCTAAACTCGTGCTCCTGCTTCATTCCATGCATCCCCCCCGCATGCCTTGTATACTTTTAACGCCCACTGCTGATATGCTACCAATGCTATCCCGCCCTCTGGGAGTTTCTGTAATATAATTGTCGGCTTTTGTCTGAAAGGCAGTCATCCAGCTGTCGAAGCTCTTTACGACTGTTGCCCTCCTCAGTACCCCTTCCTGCCACTGGTACTGCTGTTGCTCCTATGGGTCCTATTGGCTGTGGGTTGGTACCTTGCGGTACCCCTCCTGAGTTTGGCACTATTGGTGCCCCCTGAAGTGTTGGGGCCATGTGCATGTTGCAGTTTTCCTCATTCCAACCTAAATCTGGGAAGCAAACCATTTCTTTCTTAAATTCGTGGTCCTATTTTTCCATGCTTCCCCCCCTAAATGCTTTGTACCTTCAATACTCTCTGCTGGTATTTCACCAACGGTACCCCGTCCTCTGGGTATTTTTGCAGTATAATAGTGGAAATTATTTGAAAAACCGCCATCTGTTTTTAAAAAACTCTTTGGTACCTTAATACGCCTTTCTCATCCTCCCCCTATTGATGCATTCTGTCCTCTCTTTTGGCATTCCAGCAGGGCAAGACTGATGTTCTACCGACTGAGCTATCCGGGCCCTTCAAAGAAATATCTATAAACACTTTTCTCCCTATTTTCTCCTTTACCTTCTCCCTAATGTGCCATGACTGTGCCTTCATGGACTGGCCTTGGGTGTCCTTCCCAACCGTGGGCCCACCATACTGGGTCACCCTCCTTTCCTGCTGTGCCAGTGAGTGGCCCTGCTGGGACTATGACTGTCCCTTGTGTTGGTACATGGGTGAACCCTGCGGGTGCCACTGGTAAGCTGGGGTTCACCTCCTAGTGCTGGCTCCGACCTCGCTGTCCCGTTACTCCCTTTACCACCCCCTTGTGCCGTCGGGGATATGTTGCTCTGCCGCCCTCTCTACTCCGAGAATTCTGCTCCCTTGATCTGTCATATGGAGTCTCGTATCTCCTGTTGTACCTATACTCGTTACCATAATCATTCTGAACATATTGTTTCCTATAATAGCTATACCATGCTTTGTGCCTTTAAGGACCGACCCTGTGCATCCTTGCCTATCGTTGGCCTACTTAGCCATAACTGAGGTAGGCTCTGTTATTTCACTACGGGCGGCTCTGTCGTAGTTACTGCTTCAATGGCAGGTGACCCCTGGGGACCCGTATTTTGTGGAGGCCCTTGTGTTATTGGATCCCCGCTGTCTGTTGGCCCTTGACTTCCTGCCCCCTGACCTACCCCTGCCTTATCCGCTTTCTGTTTTTCTTTACTTATTACCCCTTTTGTTTCCCCCCATGCCTGCAGGTGATCCCTCTCTTCATCTTCGCTACTATTTGCCTCGGATGGCAGCCCCTGCCCTATTTTTGTACTCCTTCCTTCTCCCCTTGTTGGCTCTGGGCGACTTATCCTGAGCCGTGATACCTGCATTTAACACTTTCATCATTTTTGTTAATATTGTTATTCAATTTTACGATACCTTTCGTGGTTCCTTTCTTCCGTTTTATCCTCGGGGTCTTGTGGCTCCCTTGCGATCTCTCTTAACCTCTTTTGGCCTTGTGGTACTGCAGCTTCTTCGTCGCTGCCAGCGGATTCCCCAAGCAGCAGAGGCGACATTGCCCTAGCCCTTTCTTCCGACTGTACCACATTCATTACCCACTGCGCTCCATATTCCTTCTCCACCTTTTTGGCCCATGCACTGAATTCCTGTGCTCTTCTTGCTCTTTCTTCATGTCGCTCCCTTGAGATCTCTCTTCACCTCTTTTGACCTTGTGGTACTGCAGCTTCTTCGTCGCTGCCAGCGGATTCCTCAAGCAGCCGAGGCGACATTGCCTTAGCCCTTTCTTCCGACCTTACTGCTCCTTTCCTCTGCCATTTTACGTTTCCGCCTTTTGCTTTTCCTTCCAGATTATTGCCTTTGGGTCTCTTCGATATATGTTGAGTTTGATGCTGCCGGGATTCGAACCTGAGCTCGACCGGCTCTGCGCAGGACTCTGTGTTCTGCTCCATGTGCTATCGGCACCAACCGAGAATGACTTGCCCCACGGGTCTCTCAGCTGTGCTTAATACTGTTGCTTAATTTTAAGATACCCTTGTTTTTCTGCTTCTTCCTGGGCCTCTCCGGTTCTTGCAGCTCTTCCCCTGTTCCTTTTGCCCTCTTTTGGCCTTGGGGTACCGCTGCTTCCTCCTCGCTGTCTGTGGAATCCTCCAGCAGCAGGGGCGACATTGCCCTAGCCCTTTCCTCCTTCTGTATCACATCCAAGACCCATTTAGCTCCATAATCTTTCTCTGCCTTTTTGGCCCATGCGCTGAACTCCTGAGCTTTTCTTAGCTTTTCCTCCATTCCTCTCCTTTTCTTGCTTCTGGTGAAAATTTTTTTTTTTTTAATCTTTTTGGAGCTGTATGATTTACTTTCAGGGCCAATCCTGCCACTTACTGCCCGTGTCACAGCAACTGGCTTGGCTAAAACAAATCAATAATGCCGTTGGTTGATGGGTGTTTTTCCTGATCCGGAAGGGTGGCGGGCTGAGATTGCCCCTGCCGGGCTTCGAACCTGTGTTCGCAGGCACTGCCGCTGATGTGCGACTCGCGCCTTCACTCCCTGTGCCACCTGCCCCTCGTTGCTCTTTCGAAATTCCAGGATCCACCCCTGATGGGACTCGAACCCACGATCTCTGGTTTAAGTAGGCCACTGCCTTATCCATCAGGCCACTGGGGCCGCTCTCGCTTGGTGGTGTGCTGCCCCTTTAAGGCCCCCTCCTGTATGCCTTTATGCCCGCCTCCGATGCGTGACGTCGTCCTCCGCACCTTCCGCGGTCGCTTGCTTCCTCCTCTTCGGTGCTCCTGTTCCGCGATGCGCTTTCCCGGCTTCTCCTGCTCCTCGGCTCTTCCGCGGGCACCTAATTCCTCTTTCCTGTCTCTCCTCGCCGGCGATGGCGGGACCGCTTCTCCCGGCTTCGCCTGCTCCCGACCGCCGCCTCCGATGCAGTCTCTCCGAACCGTCGATGGCGGGACCGCTTCTCACGGCTTCTCCTGCTTCCGACCGCCGCCTCTGCTGCAGACTCTCCTAGCCGGCGATGGTGTGACTGCTTCTCCTGGCTTCTCCTGCTTCCGACCGCCGCCTCTGCTGCAGACTCTCCTAGCCGGCGATGGTGTGACTGCTTCTCACGGCTTCTCCTGCTTCC
Organism: Ambystoma mexicanum; assembly: GCF_040938575.1. Classification (NCBI taxonomy): domain Eukaryota; kingdom Metazoa; phylum Chordata; class Amphibia; order Caudata; family Ambystomatidae; genus Ambystoma; species Ambystoma mexicanum. The sequence goes on from NC_090929.1 coordinate 143,663,450, forward strand.
GACCGCCGCCTCTGCTGCAGACTCTCCTAGCCGGCGATGGTGTGACTGCTTCTCACAGCTTCTCCTGCTTCCGACCGCCGCCTCTGCTGCAGACTCTCCTAGCCGGCGATGGTGTGACTGCTTCTCCCGGCTTCTCCTGCTTCCGACCGCCGCCTCTGCTGCAGACTCTCCTAGCCGGCGATCCTCCGATGCACTGGGTTTCCGGTCTTCTTGCTTCGTGGTCCCGTTCTCCGACCCGACGAGGTGAGTCTTCCTTCCTTCTGCTCCACCGGCGGTCTCTTTCTCAATAAAGCCCGTAGAGGCAAAACCAAGAGGAAGAACCGACACCACGCCGCTTAAGCCCGCAGAGGCGAAAGCGACCAAACGAATCCTTTACCGCCTTTAACCAGGGGCTGGGAGCTTACCCGAGTGAGGTGAGCTCCTAACCTGGTTGTGTCTTGCTCCTTCTTCTCTGGGGTATTTATCCCCCTTCCGCCTTTTGTTGTGGTGATTTTGGGCCGCAGTGTCCCTTCCTGTCCCCCCACCCCCCTGATACTTTCACACCTTGCTTTTCCCTCCTTGTGTCTCCTTTTGGTCGCTCCGTGGGTGGGGGCGCCGCTCTGTCTGCCCCTCCCTTCTGCTTTCCCGCCTGTTGGGATCCCCCCCACCCTGCGCCTAACCCCCCAGGCCCTCTATCGTGCCGCACTTCGTGCAGCACGGGGCCTGGGGCATTCTGTTAGTGGTCTGTGGGGCGCCACATCCCATCCTCGTCTCCAGCTGTTATAGGGCCGGGGCTACCAGGCCGCTTTACTGAGAGACTCTGCCTCACATGCAGCGCTGGCGCCTCGCTGCAGACGCACATTGAGGCAGGAGTGCTGCTAGTGAAAGACTGCCGAGCGGGAAGGCGCTCGGGCCTTTATTGTGTTAGTCGCACGGTAGCTTACCATGTGACAGGGCACAAGCCCTGAGTACGGGCTCACATTACAGCAGAGGGAGGTACATTTAAACGTCCATCTAAAACAAATGTGACGTAGGGCCTTCCGGGGGCGTGAGTAGTCATAATACGCACAGATTTAAATGCCTCTTACTGGGCGCCTCGACAAATCCACTACTGAGGGAGTCTCGCCAGGGCACCCGCCAATAGACCCCATTTAGAGGAGGTGTGTGAGGAATCCAACTTGATGCCTTCTGTTAGTTGAACATTTTTACGTAAGTGGTTGTGATAGCTGCTCCCCATAGATGTTATGTTATCTGTGGGAGTTTTATAAACTACACAGTGGTTGCCCCCCCTGAAGGTTTCATGATGCTCTCAAACGTGCAACTGTTAAAGGCAAAGCATACAAACTATGATACATTAATAGAGCTGCCTGAATAAGTGTGTTTAAAGTTTTTGGCGAAAATATAAAAGCTGGCGTTCCTGTGAAAGCTCTAATAGCAGCTAAGAGATCCCATCGAAAGAAGCTTAATAAAAAATCGATCATCCACCTGGACACGACCAGCAGTTGGCCGACCACACTGAGATCTAAGCCACCCACTCAGTGAGTAACAATATAGTCTTTTAGTTGCCTTAGCGACCAAGCATAGCGATGTTGGCCGACCACACTGAGATCTAAGCCACCCACTCAGTGAGTAACAATATAGTCTTTTAGTTGCCTTAGCGACCAAGCATAGCGATGTTGGCCGACCACACTGAGATCTAAGCCACCCACTCAGTGAGTAACAATATAGTCTTTTAGTTGCCTTAGCGACCAAGCATAGCGATGTTGGCCGACCACACTGAGATCTAAGCCACCCACTCAGTGAGTAACAATATAGTCTTTTAGTTGCCTTAGCGACCAAGCATAGCGATGTTGGCCGACCACACTGAGATCTAAGCCACCCACTCAGTGAGTAACAATATAGTCTTTTAGTTGTGATGTTCGACTGATATCCCAGGACAAGTTTACAGAGAAGACACCGAACTTCTTGGTTTTCAAAAGCATTCTAGATCCTGCATGTTGGACTTTCTGACAGTAAGATGTTTAGGGGGAGTCCAATATAGATGGAATTTCCAAAATCCAATCGCAATGCTTTACAGATATTAATTGCTATCACCAGGCTTGGTGTAAGTATAGAAACTTAATGTAATGTTGTACTCTGCAGTGGTGGGGAATTCTTTGTGGAGGGGCATAATATTTCTCCCAGATATGCCATAGCGACCAAGCATAGCGATGGTGCCCCAACCAATCAAGGGGAGCACATGGGGTTCGACCCGCTGATAAAGTAATGGGTTAAAATTGTGAATTTTAAAGCGCACTTTATTTTAGAAAAATTGGGTAAAAAAGCCTGACGTTTTGCAACTGGTTTTGCAGGGTAACTTGAAAAAATCCAATAGATGCAAATCACCAATAGTGCACAGGAGCATTTCTCCAACACATTTGCATGATGCCTTTGCCCAAAATATGTGTCCGTATAAAACATTTTCACACTGGCTATGCCCATACATTTCCATGCTGACTGCACCTGTATAGCCTACTATTTCAATATAAGAACATACTCCGGTTTGCTTTGCGCATAATGCCAGTAATTAATATGTCTGTCTGTTCTGCCAGTATATGCAGTATCCCCACATAAGAACATACTGCAGTTGGCTTTAACATTAAAAATGCATCCTACAGTATGAAAACATGTCTAGACTGATTGCACCAAAATGCCAACAAGAATACCACTGATCAGGCTTGCTTTATCCAAGATGCCTAATATAAAATGTCATGCCACAGTAAGAAATGGGTAGACTGGCTGTATTGAAATGCCAGTCTAGCAGAGGGCGCTAGAGGGCCATCCAAGATGGCCGCACTGACCTGAGCTCCCAGCACTGCCCGTATTAATCCTGCATAATCCTCCTTCTGCCTGTACTTTCTCAGCCTAAAACCTGACTCCTGGTCTCTCGCCTGTCCCAGCAGCCTGCCAGCACAAACTGGAAGAAAATCGGCCATCCTGCGCTGCAGAGACGCGGCCTGAACCGAAGCACTGCCTGGCCGGCCCGTGTGCCGCGCGCCGGGGCTTGAGGGGCGGACTCGCGGCGCAGCCCGAGAGGATCAGCCGGCGGGGAGGCGGCGATCGGGCGCTCCTTTCCCCCCAGGGTCCAGATCCAGGTCCGGCCCGCCGCCCTCCGGCGAAACGAGGTCCCGTGGGGACTCGGAGTGTTGGGGGGGCTGACGCTCGGGCACTCGGGGCGCCGCTGCGGCCGGGGCCTCCCCGATCCCCCCCGCCCGCCCACTGGAGCCCACCGTCGCCTGAGGAGTCCGGGGCCGCCGAGGGACTCCTGATACAGCCGCGGACTGCGGCGGCGGGGAGCGGACGGAACGCCGGGAAGACAAGGTACGGAGGGGGGGGGGGTCGGGCCCTGTGGTGATACTGGGCGCCCCGGGGCGGCCGCCCCCCCTTCCCCATCGCCGAGGGGGCATCGGCGCTGATCGTGCCCAGCCGCCGCTGAGGGGGACTTTGGGGCCCGGCGCGGGTCGGGGGGTGAGAGGCCCCCAGCGCCCATCACCAGGGGGAGTACCCAGAACCGGCAGGGGGCTCTCCCCCCCCCCCCGGCGCGACATCTGGCACCATCTTGGAGGGATCTCGCCCTCCCCCCCCCACCACAGAGGCAAAGACCCTGGGCCCCCCGGAAGTCTTCATTCTGGTGCCCTATCAGGCCGCAGGGGCACCAGCATCAGGAGGTCGAGCGAGAACACGGTGGAGTGTCCTCCCCCCCCCCGCGGATCTGTGCCACACACGAGGGAAGCCACCTGCACAGTGGAACGCCATCCTCCCCCTCCTGATCAGCCGTGAGCTGTCCCAGTAATTCAAGGGAAAAAAAATAAATAAATAAAATGCAGCTCTACAACGCCCACTGACTCTGCATCACAGCTGCAAACCCCACCATACCGGCATCCTTGAGCGAGTTCTCAGAACAATTCTGTCATAATAAAACACTAACATAACACTGTAACCCTGCTTCACCTTTCCGTCTACCAGTGGGTCCACCGCAGAAATGGGGAAGAATGATAAATCGCAGAGGAAACTAACGTTTGAGGGTGGCGCGACTCCTAGAGCCCCCTCCCAAAGCGAGGACCACGCGGCGGCCCCGGTCCCCCCGCCTCAGCTGGAACCGGAGGTTAACCCGTCCGAAATCAAAGAACTCCTTCTGGAACTGAAAGCCGGCATAGGAAATCTTAACAATAAAATGGATGGCCTCGCCTCCAAGGTCGACCTCCTACAACACCGCATAGACACACACTCAGAACGCCTGGATGAGGTTGAGCAAAGGGTGTCGAGCTTGGATGATGGCACAGAGTCCCTTATAACCAAGGTCTCACTACTGGAATCCCAAATGAAAACAACAATTGCCAAATGCGAGGATTTGGAGGGTCGCTCAAGGAGGAACAACATAAGAATTATAGGCGTGAGGGAACAACGGCTACAAGGTAAAATGGAGGAGTTCGTAGAATCCCTCTGCACATCACTCTTCGGCAAAGAATCTATGTCCCCAGTCTTTATAGTAGAAAGAGCACACAGGATCCCATCCACCAGACCAGTCCCCGGAGCACCGCCAAGGCCAATCATCGCACGGCTGCTCAACTACAGAGATCGTGACACCATCCTACGACTGGCCAGGGAGAGGGGCGAACTTCTTCATGAAGGTGATAAAATCCACTTCTATCCGGACTTCTCACCCACTGTCCAAACCCAGAGGAAATCCTTCACCGCCATCAAGCAAAGACTCCGAGCCAACCAACTACCCTACTCTATGCTCTTTCCTGCAAGACTCAGAGTCCAACAGGGGGAGAGGGTTCACTTCTTCCAATCTCCAGACGAGGCGGGCTTGTTCCTTGATCGGATGGGCTGCCCCGATCCGATCCCCAACCGACCAAGGCCCCAGAGAGACAGAATCCTCAGGAATCCACCGTAAATCAGCATGTCCTGAGCAGACCCACAACCATGCGACAGATTGTCATAAGTACAGGCACAATTCATTATGAATACGACACGGGGCTGGGAAACTTGGAGGGCCCCTGACGCCCCTAGCACAGCTCCAGTTTAGTCTCCAAGGTTAACTCGGCAACCAGTTGGTCTTCATGCCGAACTCAGTTGGAGTACAAGTTACACAGCGACATGGTTTCTACATGTCCGCAGTTCGTTCTAGTTGGTTATTGAGGGTCCTCTCGGTGGGCTTGTTGGGGGTTGCCCACCCAAAAGAAAGGAACTCTACGGGCCAGTTGGGGTTAGCCCGTGGAGGGTTCCCTCAGTGTTCATCAAAAAATAGACTATGCGTCTCTAGCCCACAACCACCTCCCAGCTCGCCATCTGCCAATCAAAAATCAGCGCCACCCTATCCAACAGGGGTCCTCTCCCGATGCGACGATTCTTGCAACTCTCACCCTGATGCCACGATACGGCCAACCGCATCCACCGTAACGCTGCGACATAGAAAGTTTATCCCGTCACATTCAATGTTCTGACATGGAACATAAGAGGAAGCAATATTCCCGCTAAATCCAGGAAAATACTCCAATACCTGAGACGTCACAATGTAGACGTGGCCATGATTCAAGAGACACACCTTCTCCCGGGCAAGGACCATCAGTGGGCCAAGAGCTGGGGCTGCCACAGATACTACTCTTCTTATTCATCCTACGCCAGAGGAGTCGCTATTCTGATACATAGGAGGCTGAGCTTCCGTTTGATCCACACAACGAGTGATTCAGAGGGGAGAGCGATTCTGGTGAGTGGAGTCATAGCAGGCCAGAAGGTGACCCTCATTAACTCCTACGCTCCGAACACAGACGGCCCGGATAATTTCGGTTGGGTGCTTACCCAGCTCTCCAAGTCAGTCCCAGCAACCATAATCTGGGGAGGGGATATGAACACTGTACTTGATTCATCAAGAGACAGATCGAAAGCTCAGCAACTCCCTCCAACTAAAGCAGGACTCCAAATAAAAGAAATCTGCACTGCCTTCAATCTGCTGGACATCTGGAGGGTCACGAATGGTGAATCACGTGAATTCACCTTCCACTCAGCGGTACACAATACAAGCTCCCGAATCGACTACTTTTTCGTCTCAGCGAGTGGTCCGTTGTCAAGCAGACGCTGCAGTATATACCCAAGAACGCTCTCCAACCACTCTCCTCTCTTTCTTGAAGTTGCACATTCCTCCCCTTCTCCACCACTACTGCGATGGCGTTTCAAGACAGGTTCGTTGAGAGACGAGGTGTTCGCCAGCGAACTGAAAGAAGAGATTAACGTGTTCCTAGAAGCCAACTCCGGATCAGTCCCCTCAGCAAGTACACTCTGGGAATCCTTAAAATGCTATATCAGAGGAGTGTGTCACGCCAAGGAAAATGGCATCCTCAAGCTCATCAGACGCGAGCTCACAATCAGCGAGGGGAAGTTAAAGGACCTGGAACGACAAGCCACAAACGGGATGGATCCCCTAACTGCGAAGGCTCTGAAGGAGGAATTACTGATATTCAATCAAGCGGCGGACCGGGAGATCAAATTCCTGAACCGCAATAACCAAGTCCGGCAGTATGGAGAAGGCCAGAAACCCGGCGCACTCTTGGCAAACCTAATCAATGCCGACACCAAACTGACCCAAATTGAATGCATTCGAACCAAGCAAGGCAATATAGTACATACTGACAAGGAGATAGCTGAGGAATTCAGGAGCTTCTACCAAGAACTCTACAGAGCCAATCTGTGCAAGTCCTCGACCGCCCCACGGGAGTACCTCGAGGACACAGAGCTGTATTGGGTTGAACACTCCCTCCGTGAACCTCTGAACGAACTGATCACCCAAGAGGAGATTCTGGAGGCCATAAAATCCCTCCCCAGCTCTAAGGCGCCAGGCCCGGACGGTCTAACAGGCGAGTTCTACAAGGCCTTTGCGGGCACATTGGCCCCCCTCCTAGCGGCGGTATATGAAGAAGCACTAGAGAGAGGTCACCTCCCTCCCACCACCTGTGATGCCAACGTTATTCTGCTGTACAAACCAGATAAACCACCAGAGGAATGCTCATCCTACAGACCAATATCCCTCCTCAATCTCGATAATAAAATACTCGCCAAGGTGCTAGCGGGAAGATTAATGCCTTTGATGCCTACCCTCGTGCTGGCGGATCAAGCCGGCTTCATTCCAGGCCGCAACACGACTTTCGGAATTAGAAGAATGTTTGGTGTCATTGCCGCATTGGATCCCTCGATGCAGGCGGTGGCGGTTCTACTCGACGCCGAAAAAGCCTTTGACTCGGTGGAGTGGCCGTTTCTGTTTGCAGTGCTCACTAGGATGGGCCTGGGCGCCCGTTTCATCAACCTGGTCTCACTCCTGTACTCCAGCCCACGTGCAAGTATCATCGTCGGCACAACCAAGTCAGCTCCAATCGACCTGCAAAGAGGCACAAGGCAGGGCTGCCCGCTCTCTGCCCTGATTTTCGCCCTGGTGATGGAACCACTAGCTTCCAAACTCAGAGAACAGCGACAACAGAGAGGGCTCATCATAGGCCCTCACAAACTCATCATCTCTCTTTATGCTGATGACGTAGCCCTATTTATCCGTGACCCAGTAGACAACCTGAATCCAGTCATGAGGGAGGTCATCAAATTCGGAGCCGCCTCGGGGCTAAAAATTAATCAGTCAAAATCCATAGTCTTCCCATTGACCCCAAACACAAACCAGTTTCCAGACGACTTCCAACTCTCATGGAAATCCTCCAGAGTCCGTTACCTCGGAATACAGCTATCATTAAACTGTCAGGAAGTGTTTCGAGACAACTACGAAGTGGTGGTCAAGTCGATTCAAGAGAAGATTTCTCGATGGAAGTCATTACCATTGACACTCTGGGGAAGGGTCTCTCTGGTGAAGATGGTGATCCTACCAAAACTACTTTACTTATTCATCAATATCCCTCTGCTGCTGCAACAAGCCTTTTTTAAAAAATTAAAGAGCATGGTCCTCGAGCTACTCTGGGCAAACAAACCAGCCAGAATAGCGTATACTACACTCACGCTACCGGTCACAAATGGAGGCTTGGCACTACCTGATCTCGAAAGATACTTTTGGGCAGCTCAGGCACAGTACCTCAGCCACTGGTACACCCCCCAGGCGGTCCGACCACATGTACAGGTGGAAAGAGCCCTTGCAACACCAAACTTTCTGACAGCAATCATCCTGAGCCACACACCAGTTCCCAGTTCAACGATGAACGTGATGCTCACAACATACAAGGTCTGGAGGATCCTGGCCCAAAGACTAGAAGTGATAACACGGTACTCCCCACTCTTACCGGTCAAGTTCATTCCCGGAGTCCCACTCACCTCAGAGACCGTGTTCCACCACTGGGTTGACAAACTAAACATTCAAACCCTAGGGGATCTCTTCTCAGAAGAAGGCTTCCTAACTCCAGAACAGGCCAGAAATAAAGGGGGCAACACGGCTCTGGACATATTCCTTTACTTCAGGACTCGCTACACCCTCCAGGCCTTACTACCAGACTTCCCTCGTCAACCACCAACTTGGCAACTGTTGCATAACGTCATTCAAGCTCAAGGCGAGGGGAGGCTGGTATCACAGATTTACAAAGCTCTCACTCCTGCCACAACCCCGGCCATCACTAGGGCCAAAGCTAGATGGGAAGAAGCACTGCGTACGAACATAACAGATGAGGACTGGAACTACTGCCTGAAACAGACTAAAAAAGTGGCGCTTAACTCACGCTTAAAACTCATCCACTTCAACTTCCTCCACCAGACTTACCATACTCCAGCAAAATCCAACATACACCACCCCGACGCAGAAGCGAAATGCACCAGATGCGGGACAATTTCAGCGGGTTTTGTTCACCTGGCGTGGGAATGCCCCGAGGTGGCCCCCTTCTGGAAACGGGTACTGGAGACGACTGCAGCAATTGTGGGGGAACCAATTCAGCCAAGTGTCACAGCATCCCTACTGGGCATGACCAGGCTGCTTTCACCCCCGATAAGGAAACTAGCTGGGATCCTGTTGACTTTGGCTCGGAGGAGAGTTGCCATTGCCTGGGGCCGGGGCCCCCCTCCAGCATTCACCGCTTGGCGCAAGGACTTGCTTTATTACCAAGACGTTGAATCGGATTTCATTAAACTCCTTCCCCTGCACGCCCGTCCACCAGACGTATGGGGACCACTGACGCTGTTCCTGTTGGGTGAGGCAGCAGAGCATCCCTCTGACTCCTCCGACTCGGAGAGTGCCCCCAGATGAGGGCTAACAATTGTGGGGACAATACCCGAGGAATGGGAGCGGGAAATGACACATATTCGGCTAGTGCAGAAACACTATCTAAGAGACATGGTTTTGGAGGGGCAGGGGAGGGCTGCCGGGAGGGTCCGGGTTCATGGCGCATGGTTTAAAGTCCACCCTAATGTGGGTGTGAATTTGTGTTGTGGCATAAAGACCAAAAATAAAGTTTTAAAAAAAAGAAATGCCAGTCTAGCGACATAATAATTATCATGCTTGCTTTATCAAAGATGCCCAATACAAAATGTAATGCTGCAGTAAGAATAATACCACTTATCATGCTTGCTTTATCATCCATGGGCAGTAAAAAATACCATGCCTGCCCCCTGTGACATAAAATACAGAACATTATAACAGGGGGGTCGACACTATAATGTTTCGGACAAGTGAAACTATTTCTTGAAGCTTTAAGTAAGAGTGGCCTTCTTCAGGATGGGGGGGTGTTCTCCATGTCCGTGGGGTATCGTCACTCACATATACTGCGGTAAGTGTTCGTGAAAGAGTCCCTCTGTCATTAGTAGGGGCTGTTTTCTTAATCAAGCTCCATGCCCAAATTGTGGGTATTGAAGAATCCTGTCTTTCTCATCACGCCACTGTCCGTGCCTTAGGAAACGTCCAGCCGGATATAAGGACGTGTCGGGTGTATATATTGTGGTCGTGATATGTTGATTCGTTTAGAAGATCTGCCGGTGCTGCGCACCTGGCTGTTCCTACGGATTCTTGGAGCAATGTGCACGTTGCCCGGGGAGATGCTATGAAAGCGAAACCGACTCTTCATAGGAAAAAGTCTGCCCCGCTACGGTAGTGGGGGCGGGACTTTTTTCCTATGATGAGTCAATTTCTGGTATTTGTTTTACGAGTGTGTAATAATACATCAAAGGACCTCATATGTGATCTCTCACCCTGACCCCTAAGGCCTCCAGCGCCTTGCTTGCACACAATTGATACGCATGTGAGGCGCTAGGAATCCCAGCAAACTGGACAGGCATTGTTTACTGGGCATGCCCAGTAAAAATGGCCATACGTGCCTCCTGGGCCCCCGTGCCTCACATGCACACGATCAATGGGATTGTGTGTGTACAAGGTGCTGGGGGGCAAAGGGGTGAGGCATGGTATTTTCTTTACTGGACATACATCATAGATGCCCAGTAGAAAAATGACATGCCTGCCCCCTGGGTCCCCAGCTTCTCACACAATCAATGTGATAATGTGTACATGCCAGGCTCTGGTGGCCTAGGGACCAGGCATGGCATTTTTTACTAGACCGCTATCATGGATGTCCAGTAAAAAATTCCATTGCTGTCCCTTTGGCCCACAGCGCCTCAGGAGAGCCGATTTGGGTTGGTGGGGTGGAGGGTGAAACTGTTTCCTTGGACAGTTCAGCCAGACCAGGAGCGCTACCTCAGCTGGAAAAAACAGAGTGGGCTGGATCCTCGACTCCTCCAAAATGAGCAAGGGGGCTGGTGGCTTGAAGCCCCCTCGCCTATTATGCAAGAGCCACCACTGGTATTCTGTCTGTCCTCCTTGCTCTGTGAGGGAGGGGCTGAGAGTTGGGTAGGGAGAAAAGGAAGTGACTTGGGAAATGTGAAGAAACCCATGGATTCCTCAATGAAACCCTGCATAAAGTCTCCTTCCAGGTGGCCACAGAACGGCAGATGCTTCCTGAACCTGACCTCGGAGGTGGTGTACTTGCGTTAGTATCACCTGGGAGGAGACAGTGCCCAGGGTGGTGAGGAGATCCCATGGGATAAGACACGCTATTTGTCCTCTGAAAAGAAGTGCCTTTCTGTGCTGCAAAAACAGATGATGGTATATTGCCATTATACTGTCGCTGATTCACATGTAAGATCTGTAACCCAGGGTACAAGCTCTATCAAATCTGAGCTAACCTTATTAGGAGGAAGATCTTTTAAGAATAAATACCCTCTTTACTCCCTAAGGCATAACATTAAAGGATCTAACGAAAATGCCTTAAAACACGTCTTCCTCCGTATGACCAGTCCTAACAGTCCATCTTTTAACAAGCTTAAGGGAAATAAATGCACCCTTAACAATAGCTCAGACATTGAAAGAGCTAACTTTACTGAAGGGGACTGCAAGTTCATAATATCAGAAGTACTGGGACGAGGCAGAGGGCTGAGAAGGCAAACTGTAGCAGTAGTCAGGCAATTAAGCCTAACAGCCCACACCTGAAGGCACCTGGGAGGCATAAGGCCCCTTCAGGTTCAGGCAATTGGAAGGAGGAGTGGGAGGAGCTGGAATTGCGAATGGAAGGCGAGCTTTAGCAGTAGTACTAGCAGGAAGAAGGCACAAGGCTGGCAAACCGAGCAGAAGTGGGAAAACAAGAGGCACACCGGAACTTCGAGACAGCAGATTTCTCCTGCTTTTTCTGAGAGTCCTGTTCCCCCAAACTCTGAAGTGAAGAGGCTGTGCAGTGGAAGATGTGCAGGAGAAAGTTATTTTTACATTTGGGCATGATTGCTGTGTTTGCTGAGCTGCAGACGTGCAGGAGACCGAAGCAAGAAGTAATTATCAAGCTGTGGGTCTCGGGAGTCAACGTAGCTCCCAAACAGTGTGGCCGGACTGGAGACTCCTTTTCAGGAGAAAGTTGTGTGTCCCCAGCAAGCCAGAAGTCGTTGAAGTGGTGGCAGAAGTCGGGGAAAGCAGTGCAATCCGCAGAGCAAGTGTCTAAGAAGCCGGTGAGTGAAGCACAGCACTCTGACACATTGTGCGAGTCTCGCCAGTAACGGTATCCAACTCCCTGTCAACTCGCATAAGAAGTTAAGCAAGTAGAAGTTGTTCTTTGCTTAAAAAATACATTGAACAACAGGAATATAGCACTCGCATATAACATTAAAACTCATTAATTGCTTGAGAAGTCAAAGTTGTGAAAATCCATTCTACTATTATTCTAAGACTGTTATTGCTTGAAGGAGTGGTGACATGTCTCTAATTAAGGAGACGGAACGCTGCATGGGCCGTTACTGAATACTTAATGTTAACCATCCAAGAGTTGCAATCTTTAACTTGTGAAAACGACATCACAGAATGGTCGCATGTGCCCAATTTTGATTCTCAAAATAGACCTGAACTCTATACTTTACTTTCACACGACAATACAATTAAATGCCAATCTTTAAACCCCGAAAACTATACCTAAAAGTGGTTGCGTGTGCCTAATTCGGAATTTCAAAGAAAGACTGAATTCTGTCCTTTATTCTAACAGTGTACAATTCATTGTAAGAAGTAAAGTGTAGAACTATAGAAGATGGCCAGCATTGCCCAAGCCAAGAGGCTCGCCATATTCACACTGAAACCCACCTTTTCCAAAGTTAAGACGCAATCTAACTGTACTGTGAAGTTGCTAACAGTTAATTTGCCTAAAATACTAATGTGCAAGCATTACCTGAAGGTAAGAGTGGGACAAAGGCTTCTGGGTAACTACTTGGGCTGATAACTGGCAGAAAGGTGCGGGTATTTTTGGGAAAGGGAGACTGACTGCTTGAAAAGACTATTGTCAAGTTGACGCAACCTGTAATGCCAAAGAGTGTGGAAAACAGAGAGAAGTGAGTCTCCCAGGTAAACCTGGTTTGTTGTTGTTGTGGCAGACAGACAAGAGAGGCAAAGAGGCTGCCCCTTTTGAAGAGTTATTCAGAGGGAAGAGAGCCTTGCCTACTTTACGTTGTTGAATTTCTTGTCAAAGCCGGTCTAAAAGTACAAATCCCTGAAGCTGTAGTACTAGTTCCAAGTACTGAGGCAGTAGTGGTATATCTGTTGGTCAGTGAATGCTGTATTGTAGTAGTGCAAATCATGAGGAGTACTGTGAGACAAAGGTGAGTGTTCTCATATTAAATTAAGTAGAAGTGAAGTTGTTAAAAGTTGAAGCAGCGATACTATTAAGTCATCCTGACAACTATACCATGGTGAAGCTCAAAACTGTGATCAAGAGAATACAAACTGCTAACCAAGAACTGTACATCACTGTTGGTGGATATTGCATTTCTGTTTGAACTGTGGCAAATCTCATTGAGGAAGGTGACAAAGCATCATGGCTGTGATTACCATTTGTGCTGTTTGGAAGAAGTGGAAAGTGAATATTTCACCAAGAAAAATTGATTTTTCCATTGAGTTTGAAATATCAACAACTGATTTAAGAAATGTCCTTTGTTGCTTGAACACTAACAGATCTGACTTTGAATCCTGGGGAAGGGAAAGCACCCAGGAAATTGGAAGGCTGTCCAGAGACTGTGAATGTTGATTATGTGATGTTACATTGCCATATATTTTCTTTGTGTATTTGTTGTTTAGGGTAAGGGGCAGTTATCCGGTGTTAGTGTGTTGCCTTCGCTTTAGTTTGGCAGGGAAATCCTCAGCAGAGTAGGGATAGTGAGTCATTTTTTTAACCTAATTTCTTTAATAAAATGGCAAATGTTGGTAAATCAACAAACCGTTGTCTGTCTCGATTTACTGACTCCTCACAGAAAGGAAGAGGGGGAAGGTCAGTTTGAAAATAAATGTTTTAATGTTGGAAATGGTCCTTGTTGGTGTCCTGCGTGTTCTTTATGTGAATGCCTCCCTGTGTCTGTCCAGGTTTCACCACATTTGCGATGTAGGGAAATGGCCTGCCCGTGCATGGAGTTCCACTAGCCGCAGGAGCCAGGTGCGGCCTGTGACACTTGGTGGATTCGGATGAGCGCGAGCGCTGGGGGGGGGAAGGTTGCCGAGTGATGAGGCGACTGAGCCACTCATCTGGAGTGCAGCAGTGATTTCCAGCACAGCCGTAAGCAGCTACGTGCAAACTGGATAAAGCTTAACCTGTGAGCCACCCTTCTCTCTAGTGTGGAAAAGTGGAGGGCCCAGGAGTGCAGACAGCAATGGAGCCCAAGAGGGAGTCTCAGTGTGAGATTCGTGTTGTGTACAGTAAGCCAGACAGGCAAGCCTGCAATTTTAAGGCCGTAGAGCGCATGAAAAATAATTGAACAAAGTTGGAAGCACATGGCAGTGCTACACAGAAGTAATCTATCCTGTCAAGGAAAAGAACACTGGACAGCTGCACATGACCCGGACGGCCAAGGCAGGCCATGCACAGGGGAATATAGAACTGTGCATAAAGAAAAGATGCTGGATGAAGACAACCCAGCGCCATCCCAAGGTCCTCACCAGGAATAGTTCTGCCATCATGCGATGAGCCCCTGTCTCTCCAATTGCCAACGGCTTTTGACCTGGCGTACACAAGTAATCTAGGCCCCCGATGGGCATGGTGGATCAGAAATTTCAAGGTCTACATCGGCACGTTAGGCATATTGGAAGATGAAAGAAACATCTATTGACACTAGCACTAGGGGCCACATGCGGGACATGTTATATGAACTTCCAGACAATGAGAGAGCCTCATTTGACGAATTTGAAGATGCACTCTCAATATTTCGCACCACGCATTGCTGACTAGGAACGACACATCTTCCATACAACTAGACAAGAAAGAAACCATAGACAATGTTGTCATTCGACTTAGGAACAGGATCTAACACTGTGAGTTTCATTGATACTCAAATGACGAGGCATTGAAGTCTGAGAGAAACCGGAGGGCATTCTCACTTCCTTCTCCCCAACGTCGTCCTCTCTGGTGGCCAGGAAAAGGCCATCGCTTTTGGATCACTACCAGGGTGGGGTGGCTATGCAAGGGAGGGACCCTGGGGAGTGGGGAGAGGTGTGACGCTGTATTCCCCCTTTCCCTTTTTATGATGAACCTTTCATCCCTGAATCTTTTGTAGGGTCATGTTATCAGGCTCTGGTTCCCTCTAGTCAGAATGACCAATGGAAACACCCTTGTTATAGGAAGACTAGAAAGATACCAAACCCGAAGGACCTCTCTCTATATGGACATGGTAGAACACCTTTAGCGAAGTCTTGTACTGATTCCGCAACTCCTCAAATACATATCAATTCAGAAAGTAAAAAAATAGGAGTCCCCCATATAACACAGTCCACATCTCTTCCACATACACACACTATGACCTTAAAGTAGATCCCTTTAAGACTGGGACAAGAAAGAAGTGACTAGGAGTAATGCACACTTCTAGTCAGTTTCAAACCTTTAGTACTGAGGGGAGGAAGCTGCCTATAGAGGATCAGGCACGTCCTGTTGGTGTGTATATGTATGTATGTGTATATATATATATATATATATATATATATATATATATATATATATACAATTTGTTTAAAAATAGGTTTGTTTTTTAAACAGGCAGAGCTGTAACCATATATATTAAGTCAAAACATGTAAAACCTTATTGTCGAATCATCTCACATTTACCCTCTGTCCCCCACTCCCCACAGTTAGTTATCCCGACTGGGTGTCACATTTCTCTGTTCCCTCCCCCGGCGCCTAGGACATGAGTGCACCCTCGAGGATCCTTCTGACCAGTTGCGGTTTATAGGTCAGGGCCGGGAATTCCTGGTCATACTCGATTATTGGTCCCCAAATGTTTTGAAAGTGATGGAGCCGGCCCGCTCTGGCTGCCGTTACCTTCTCCACTATCAGCACGTCCCATATTTTCGTCCACCAAAGGGGCATGAGCGGGCCCGCAACGGATTTCCATGTGCGGGCAACCACTATTCTATCCGCTAGGAGGCACTGGGATAGTAGCTTGGCTTTAGCTCCTGATCGGGGGAAGATTCCTGGGACGGGAGATCCCAGGAGGATAGGTTTGGGTTCTAGAGGGAGTGTTGTTCGGGTGATCTCTGTGATGACCGTTAGACAAGGTTTCCAAACGTTTTAGACCTTAGGGCATATCCACCACATATGAAGAAAGGATCCCACTTGGCCACACCGTCTCCAGCAGGTTGGATCGATGGTTTGGTTCATGTGATGGCGTCTCAAGGGGGGATAGTACAAGCGTAGTAGGATCTTGTAGGAGCATTCTCTGTTAGTGATGCATGTTGATGCGGAATGAGTGCGAGTCCAGATGTCCAACCAGACTTGGTCCTCCATTGGATGGCCTAAGTCTGCTTCCCATTGTGCCATAGATTTGGTTCTAGAGGCTAGGAAATCTGTTTGGAAGTGTCTGTAGAGAGTTGATATTTTGCCCCGGGGTGGGAGATCTTTGAGAGTTAGTTCCAGGGCTGTGGGGGCTCGGGTAGCCGCTTGGCGGGTTTGCGGGTGGGAGCACCAGTGACGCAGCTGAATATAGGTGAATCTGTCACTATCTTGAAGCCGGAAGTATTCTTTGCATTGTTCGAAGGTGCGGGGTAATCCGTCTTCGAAGAGCTGTCCTAGTGCTTCCAGGCCCCCCTTGATCCAGTTTTTAAAGTTTTGTGGGTGTGCTCCGGGTGAGAAGGCTGGGTTCAGGAATATTAGAGAGGAGGGGGTCCCGTTGGTATATTAAAGGTCAGGCAAACTGCCTGCACCTGCAGCCTATTGAGAAGCTACATGTGCTTAAAAGCAGGCCCACCCAGCAAAGCAGGGAGAACCTGTCTGGAGAGAAGGTAGCAGACATGTGGTGAGGAGCAGGCTGGAGCAGGATCAGTAGAGAGGACGCTGTGTGTTCTAAGGGGAGGAAGGAGGTGCCATGACCCGAGCGAGCCACGAGAGCACCAAAACCCCAACACTTGTCAGTGTTCACAACTGGAGTTGGGCAACACAGAGAACTCCTGACTGCCCTGGAACGCTGCCTGAGGGTTTTATCCGAAAGCGAGCGCTGCTGGCTGTGACTTCCGATGTCTATCCAGTTGTGGAGAGTGCACCGAAGAACAGCACAAAAACTACCGGCAAAGCAGAGCAGCTCCAGTGAGTATGAGAGAGAGAATACTCTGGGTGTTCTGGGGCAAATGTAAGACATCTAAGTTTTATGCACAAGGGAGAAGCGTATAATGAGCGGGTTTGGACCCAAATGAACAAATAAGAAATCGTGAATCCATTACAAAGTGTTTTGGGAAATACAATAAAGGAATACTGAATAATGGAAAAGGTGCCAAGCATTGTCGGAAGGACAACAGCAAATATTGAATCCCAAACTAAAGAGAAGACATAGAAAATATGTGAAATTGTAGCACAAGAGGAAAATCAATACATGCTATGGTGAAAGGAATTACATTTGTTACAAGCACTAAGAAACAAAGTGAAAGATGTTGTGAATGTTTATGAACTGGATGAAAGGCAAGTGGAAAAGGAAAGTTGTTGAACTCAGAGGGGCAAGTTGAATGCAAGTTGTGCCAAAAGACTGCCAATACACAAATGGTGTTTAAATCCCAAGCTGCCAGAGAGAGAAAGAAACTGCACCAGATGTTGAGTGCTCACATTGATGCTAGTTGGGAAACCAGTGTAAATCCAGAAGGCCTGAAGAGCATCACAAAAGGGTCAAGGGTTATTGGTTCCATGACCTGTAATGGGTGGACCGTGTGGTCTAACAACTCTACCTAAACTGAGTAGCCCAACCTGGGAGAGCCAAGAAGAGCCCAAAGACAACGGTTGTGTAATAAAAATGCTGAAATGAAAAAGAGCATTCGTTTTGGTAATAGTCAAAAGGACTACCAGTTGAAGCTGGCAATATTGGAGAAAAAAAAGAGAATTGTGGAACAGTGGTGATCTTGCGGATGGGAACCCTGAGGTATATTGAAACTATATTGACCTTGAGGAAGGGAATCCTGAGAGATCCTGGAACTGTGGTGACCCTGGGGGGGAAGAGACCCCTGAGGTATTTTGGAATTGTCTTAATTTGGGGGAGGGAACCCCTAGTCCTGTTTCTTTTTGTGGAACTATTTGAACTTGGGGAAGTGGAATCTGAACCACGCCCAAGCTAGAAGAAGCCCAGAACTTTATTTTGAACACAGTTTCTTTTGGTGCTGGCACCCCTACACATTGTATGTCTTTAGTTGTGAGGGTTAGTATAGGTTTTAGACACAGACAAACTTTTAAGTTGAACTTACAGATGATCCTTAGTTTCTTTAGGTAGGAAAATTCCACCTTAGCATATGGCAAGTTAGGCTTTAATCCATCCTGGCATATACAATAAAGTCCTTTTTGCTAAGAAAGTGAATCTGTTGTCTGTGTCTTTTCATGATGCCTTCACAGGTACCAAATCAAAGATGGGTGTGAGGCTCCACTGTTCAGGAAGAAACTGTTGCCGAAACCTTGGATATTGGAGGAATTAGTGACTGTCATGCACGGAATCTGATATTTAACTGCAATTATAGACCATGACCAAACTGAAGCTACACTTGTCACCAAGAGAGCAAGCTAACCTCAACAAACTATCACCTACAGAGGCCAAGCCACCTGTAAACAGATTCATGGACAGATAATGTTTCAAATGCGGGTATGTCCGGCACTGGGGCAAGCATGCTTGGCATGCATGGGAGACCAATCACTTTAAGACTGTGCTGAAATACATCCCAAGCCACTCACCCGTGTTGCCCCAATGCTCACTCCCACGTTCACATAATCAGAGCTGTTCCACCAGGCAGCTAGGGGAAGGCAGGAAATGCCAATTTTTCGCCCCTGAGGTCAAAAGATAGCATTCCCAGAGAGAATACAGATTCCCCAGATCTGAGAGAACATAAACATCTGAGGCAGAACGTGCGTTACATGGAGAGCAGGTCACTATCGGGGAGTGGGTCTAGTTCATTACAAGACGTTCATTGCAAGAGAGGATATGTATGGGCGTTGGGCAGCACGTCATTCTTGTGCACCCCCACAAGTTCCTAGTGGACACATGCGTGGCCTTAAATGTTATCAGTCTAAATGGACGTATACCCATATGGGTCAAATATCCCTTTGCCGTGCAAAGGAATACTCTCTGCCATATGTACCTACAAGTCACACTCGGCCAGAATACAACTACATGTACTAAAGACAGGGGTGGAAAGTGGATGCATTTTAAGTTTCAAGACTGCCCTGAATATGGGACTAGTGCACATTCTGAGAAACCTGAAAGTGTCTCACCCACTAGTCCCTAAGGATCTGTGCTCCCGGTGGCCAGGACACGGCCATCGCTTTTGGATCCAGTTCCCGGGGGTGGACCAGTGTGGGAGGATAACCTGGGTGACGGGTCTTTGGGGAGTGGGACACCAGATGGTGAAACGGGGTATCCCCTTCCCTGTAACACCTTTCGGGGAGTGGAAGTGGGACACCAAAGGGTGAGTCGCGGTATCTCCTTCCCAATAACCTTTCCCCCATCCTACCAGGTAGGATACCTGGGAACTCGACCCCCACCCCATTTCCGATACAAACTTTCTCACGGACAGCCCACCATAAGTGACAACACCAGAGCCGTATACCTGACATGTCCCAACACTATGGTCAGGCAATTACGGATCATTACACACACCTGACTTCCATCACACTTCCCCACACAGATAAAAACCGGAGCACGCAAGCACACTCCGAGCGTGGAAAAACACACGAGGAGACAGCAGTTCAGAGATGGCACTTTAATACAAGGAGAAAGACGGCAGGACCAAAGAGGGTCACAAGGAGGGAAGTACCCTGGGACTCTAAAGACCGTTACTTTCGTGAACCTGATCAAAGCTGTGCAGTGTGTCGGAGATACCCAGGGCTCTCCCGCATCGATAACCTAGACTGAGCAGAGCGATTGCAGCCGTGGTACTGTCCTTAGCTCCTACAACAAAATGGCATCAGAAAAGACAGCACAGCTGGTGAGTCAGAGAGGCTGATACGGAACCAGGTTGTGTTTTGATCCAAGGTTGCAAGTGGCAACTTTTTATAAAGGTAACGGTGTGTGAGGTGTTGGCAATGGGCAACATGAATGTTATTGGAAACTAACCAGAGTAATTGGACTTTGGGAGGTCAAGTCAAGATACCATATTCGGAGTGGTCCGGTGCCACGTGGGGGCTCATTCGAAAGTCTCAGTTTAGTATCCAACTGATGCTGAGTGAATTAAAAGTAAGATTGAGATCGAGATGGGCATGCAGAGGGTCAAGCTAAATCCTGTGCATGTTCAAAAGTCTTCGATCATTTAAAGTACATCGCCATTGGTCGGAGCCCGGCTGAGGGAGACTAATACAGCCGGATCTGAGCCCGACAGAGAGTGGTCCAACCTGGAACTTTTGAGTTAAGCTTTTACTTTGAAAGGATCTGAGCCGGCGGAGGGGGAATCCAGGGTGAACACCTGAAGTGTGTATATGCGAAATACAGAAGGGGAAATAATTATTGTTTTCTGCAGCAGGCCCTCTGAGTCAAGCGACTTACAAGAAGTAAAGAGTTGAATACAGAAGGTCTTGAACTGTGAAATGTGGATATTGAACTGCATCCTCGTGCCTCAGAAGCCAGAGTGTGTGCTTTGCTTAAGTGATCCGCCTTGCCCTGTGCTGAAAACGGGAGGCCAACGGCCCGAGCATCCCATCATATCATTTTGTGAACACTTCTTTCTTTTTCCATTAACATTACCTCACATTATTTGAAAATTAGTTGTAAGGATTGGCCATATTTTTTTTTTGTTTTTTTAGTATATGCCCTTTTTATTTGAAAAAAAACTCCACTAGGACTTATTATTTGATGGTCGTAGCTTGCTCCCATCTTAGATTTAGGTTTAGATTAGGCGTTTTTCTCACCCATATACTGTTCAATAAACACCCTTGAACTGTGGTCACTTGTGTCTGTCTTACAATTGCCACGATGCGTTCCTTACAGACCAAGGAACCTACGAGAAATTTCACTGGAGAGAGAATCACAAAGTTCCTTGGTGGTGAAACCAAGAAAAATATCTGTTGTGGAACAGGCGGTTCTCAACGGTAGAAGAAATCCAGAGACTGATAAAGTGCTATACTAAACCAAGGAGTAAGACGTTTGTTCTTCTGTTTTGAACTGTGCTATGGGGCAAGCAGACCCTTTGCTTTGAACTAAAACTGGCACACAACCTCAGAGGAGAAGCTTGAAGAGACATTTGGTCTCCTATTTTGAACTGTGTCACGGAGCAATTTGTCCCTTTTTTTTTTAAAATAAATAAATATCAGGCTAGGGTGGTAAACCGACCAGCATTCTTTCCTTTTGGGCAGAGGCCCTTATTCTACGTTTGTTAAAGTTAGGCTTTTTGTGTTCGCAGTGGTAGGGATAGTAATCTGGGTAAAATAGGTTTTCTGAACGATGGACTTTATTTACTTTGTAGGACATCCTGACAAGCCCTCCTTTAGACCCCTTTCATTTCTTTGAAGTAGGGCCAAGAACCTCACAGTGCCGCCTTGTCCGTCTCTTGGTTCTGATATGCCACATTTCCTAATTTCTTAGATACGTGTAATATCTGCAGAGATGGGATATTTATTTATGGAGAATATTATACTTGTGTACTGACGGCAACCTGCATAGGTCATCGGGGCCCACGTTCCGTGGAAGGCATGCTTTGGCATCCCTAAACTAAAAATAGAGACTGATCAACGTTTAGATTTGTGGCAGTCACAGCATGGGCAGAAGAGGATCACGCTTATTTCTTGCTGGTCCATAAACCTCAGACGAGATCCATATGTGGGGGAACGAGACACACAGTACTGCCGAATGGCATAATTTCTGGGAAGCATGTAGGCTGATGCAGGGCTCCATATAAGATTTTGAAGTGGCAGTATTGTACTGAGGTTTATTGTATGAGGTGAAGAAAAAAATCTGTTGAATGAAGTGTTGAATATTGAAGATGAAATGTGGAAAATAGAGAAGAATGTATTCTGCTCCAACATAGACACACATAGGGCCTCATTACAAGTACACCGGTCCGTAGTTAACGCCGGCGGTAAAACCATACAGGCACCGTTTCCACGTCCGCCTAATCGTGACCCGTGGCCCCGGAAATAGCACCTCCTCAAACCGCCACCACGTAGTTAAGGGTCCCGTAAAGTCCACCTGCACGGAAACCCCTCCGTTACCGGCAACACGAAACACCGCGAGCATCACAACTAGCGCGGACACGAAAACATCGCCAGAAACATGGCGTTAAAACCGTGATCACGGTGGCGGTACCGCCGCCACCACGAACATGACGTTAAACAGTGCCAGGTGAACAGAATCAGGGCACAGGTGCACCAAATCAGCCCAGCTGCACCCAGCAGCACACTGGGAGCCCACAAAAGGGCCACACCCAGCCCAACACAGCACAGAACCATGCAGGCAGCAGCTCTAGTAGCACTTGGACTGGGCCTACTCAACCAACAGGCAGCACTGCATATGATGGCAGTAATGGTGCAGAGGAGGAGGCGGAGGAGGCGCAGGCGCCAACCAGCCAACCCTGCACCTGTGGCAAACCCCATTGTGCAGCCGCCACTACCCCGCAGGCAGCCTGCAATACCACGCATCAGGGCCTCACCATGGAACCTTACCCCAGGACAGATCCACACACTATACCTGCTGGACCGCCCAACAATCCTGTACATCACTGCCATGATTGAGGACGTCATCAGCAGCCACATATACACCCCCACTGCCACCCTCCGCCCCGCCCCCTCCTGAAGGTTGTGTCTGTGCTGCATTTCCTTGGCACTGGCACCTATCAACACATGGTCGGTGAGTTGCATGGCATATCACAAGCCTGTTTCTCGAAAATCCTGGTACAGGTACTGTATGGCCTTTTGCGCCAAGTGTCGGAACACATAGCCCTACCCTGTACCCTTCCCGAGGTCATTGCCACAAAGTTGGCCTTCCATGCGATAGCAGGCATGCCAAATTGCGTAGGTGCACTTGACTGCACCCACATTGAGCTGACAGTACCACGTGCTATTGAGATGGTGTTCCGCAATAGGAAACAGTATCACTCACTGAATGTACAGATGGTATGTGATGCCACGCTACTGATTGCACACTGCTGCGCAGGTTTCCCAGGCTCAACCCATGACTCAATGGTACTGCGGAATTCCACGTTGCCACGGTACATGGAACGCTATGCCGGACAAAGCACATGGCTATTGGGTGAGTACAGCTGACAATGCTCTGACCAAGTTGAAGCGTTATGTATGTGTCCAGGCCAATGAGCAATGTGAGTGTGCCGCTGGACCGCACATGCATCACCCCCGCCCCCCTCCATCTACCAAATAGACAGCGGATACCAAACATCACAAAGGAAGACATGACAGGTCACCACAGTGTGCCTGTACACACCCTGCCACAGCCCATCCTGTCACTGTCCCATACACCTTGTGCCACTGCAGACACCCACCCACAAATGGAACACTGCCCTCCCAATGCACGAGATGCCTGTAAATGAGACGTCGTGCATTGACTACTTCAGTTCAGTGGAGTCACTCTACCATGTGTGCACATCACTGCACTATGACATACTCACAATCCAATGTCACCCGCAGGGCACAGAACACATGCAGTTGGGGACATCCACTGTGATGCCCAGTGAACACTTCAAACCACTGCATGGCACATATGCATGAATGAACAATGATACAAGATAGCACAGCATCAGATTAAGACATGATACCACAAACACTGACATGTCCCCCCGGTCTTCATCCCATGTAGGTGATGCTGGATATGCACTCAAGCCATGGATGATGACACCTGTACGGAGACCAAGGAACAGGCATGAAGAGGCATACAATAGGGCACATGTTCGCACACGTGGAATGATTGAGAGGACATTCGGACTGCTGAAGGCCGTTTCCGCTGTCTGAGCAGATCTGGGGGATCACTGCTGTACAGCCCAGTGAAGACTGGTAAAATCATGCTCGTATGTGCCATGCTGCACAATCTGTGCCTGCGCAGGAACATCCCAATGCCCCCAGACGCAGATGAAGAAGATGAAGATGGGGATGGAGATGGGGATGGGATGGCACCACCTCCCCCTGGGGGTACACTTGATGGCCAAAGAGCACGGGATGAGCTGATTCCCATTTACTTTTGAGGCACAGCACATTCACAGCAATGCATAGAGTGATGACAATAAATGATTTGCTGTACTGCAAATGAAATGATGGATGTCCACACATGTATGTTTTGCTTTCAAATGATAATATATATTGATGAATTCACAACAGGGAAGGAGGTGAAATGTTTGGGGAAGCTGTACACCCGAGCCCACCCACCACCCAAACGTACCCACCCCCACCCAGGTCCCAATGTTCAAACACCCAAAACAACCTCCCCCACCACCCAAACGTACCCAACCCCCCACCCTTCAAGTCCACGTGTGTCCTGCAGTGCCCCACACACATATCATCACTTCCGTGTGCGCTTCTGTGCCTGTGCATCCTTGCCCGAGAGCCCCGTTAGCCGACTTGAGCGCCTCCTTGAACTGGCAGTAGTGGAGCTTGATGGGGTGGTGGTATTTGATGGCACAGAATCCGGTATGGATGGCATCCGTACAAGATTTGCCTGTTGCCCAATCAACATGGCCTCAATGAGCCTGGAGGTGTTGTCGTTACCCTCCCGCACATGGCGGGCCAGGGTGACTATTGTGCTTGCAAAGCGTCCAATAGACCTTGAGAGGCGACGCACTGACGTGCTATAGCACTCCCTCTGCAGCCTAGATTCTTCAAGCTGCCTCTCCACCAGCTGGGTGAGGGTTGCATGCATGCTGCTCCTCCATCAGCTGCATGCGGGAATTCAGCTCTGCCATGGATGGGGTGGGTGACCTCATGAGACTTCTGAGTGAAATGGGGCTAAACTCCAGCTGATGGAAGGAACCCAGGTCATCAAATGTGGGCGTTGCCCCCTGTGGTCCAGTATCAGAGTGATCTACCGGGGCACTGTTGTCACTACAGGCCGCCTCCTCTGCAGTGCAGCTGCCTTCTGTGTTGGTTTGGGTGGGCATGGTGGGTTCCCGTGGCACCCGTCTTGCCTCAGGCAGCGTGGAGACGCTTAGGATGTCGGTGGTGGTGGCCGGCACATCTGTTGCAGTTGGTAGTGGGGGCTGAGATGCCGAACTGCTGGCAGCATCCTCTTGTGTGGGGGCGGTGGCTTGGGCACGTGCCGGTGCTGATTGTCTGGCCTGTTGTGCAGTGTCACTGTCACTGGATACGGCTGTGGGGACACAGAGGACATGCAATTAGTGTTGTGGTGGTGGCTGATGGGTGCATCACATGCATCATACAGGTTGGTCATTGTATAGTATTCGTTACATGCATCTGATTGCTTGGGGTATGCATTGTTGTGATATTGGGTGCCATACAGATATTGATGGGTCCTTTGGCCCAGTCATGCACTGCCTGGGGGGGGGGGTATTAATGGGTCCTTTGGGCCAGTCATGCACTGCCTGGGGGGGGGGTTATTAATGGGTCCTTTGGGCCAGTCATGCACTGCCTGTGGGGGGAGGTTTATTGATGGGTCCTTTGGCACTGTAATGCCATCAACATATTCTTTTATGGCATTCATGTTTGACCACTTACCAGCATCTGCAGGTGGGCTCGCACCTGCCTCAGCCTCCCCGATCCCATGAATGCCCTCAAGGTGGAGGACACTGCTGCAACGCTCCTCCGATGCTTGCAGCCTCAGTGGGGAAGGGGGTCCTCCACCTGTCCCACTGCTTCGTTGGCGGTGTGTGGAGATGAGGTTACGAACCCTCAGCCTTAGGTCGTCCCACCGCTTGTGGCAGTCCTTGACGCTCCTCACTGTCACGCCCACAGCGGATACTTGCGTGCTGCTTCTGCCCACACGTCCTTCCTCCGCTGCTGTGTGGCACGCCGTTGATCGGCACTGAACAGCATCTCTGCATGCTCCACTATGTGCTCCACAAGCACAGTTAGCTCCGCCTCACTGAAGCGCTGTTTGCGCTGCCTCTGCGCTGGAATCCTGGCAGACATGCTGGTGGTCCCTTTTGCCTTCTCACAGTATGGATTGTGCTTGTGCTGACTCTGGATGGCAATGGATTGTGCTTTATATGATGGCCGCCTCTCTGTTCTGGTTTTTGGCGATCATGGTATTTCCGGTTCCGTTTCCGTGGCGACGGAGGCGGACAAAGGTTTTGCGCTGCTTGTGGCAGAGCTATATCCATTTCCGTGGCTTTAACCGTGACGGCGGTAACAAAGTTTCCACGCCCGTGTGGTGCGCGCGACCGACAGCACGTAATCAGACAGTCTTTCCGCAACCTTGCGGACACGGAAACTTTATTACCGCCGTCACGGAATCACCACGATCCGAAGCTGCCAGGTTGTAATGAGGCCCATTGATAGGTTTATAAAAGCAAGGTCAGAATTATTAGTGCCACAGCAAAGGCTGTGACACTATGTAATGTGTAGAAGCAGGATGCTTGATAGCCTGGGCAAAGTAGGTAGAATGTTGGCATGGTTGTAAAGAGGGAGGGGCCTAGGTCCGAGATCATCTCAATGATGTGTGAGATGGAAGGGTTGTGTTCCACAAGAAAAAGGCAAACCGCGCCTTCAACCCATACTATAAACAATTTGAACAAACACAGCTACCACTCGGAGATTAGAACAAATATCCAAGTTCCTTTATGAGGTCGGGTCTATGGGAGGAAGATAAACTGAGGCATAGAGATTGATGGGAGGCTGCACATAATGCAATACACAAACGAGCTCATTACGAGCATGCTGGTCTGGGGAAAAAGTGCCATAACAACGTTTACCGGCACCTTTTCTGGACAAGCATACTCAGTCTGCCGGTAAAGGCATTGAACTACTGGCAGGCCTGAACTGCCGGTGGTTCAGGCCCTTACTGGCAGATTATTCACTGAGGCCCTGGCACCAAGGACTTGTAAATCTAGGATTGAACTTTGTTTTGGAGTAATTTCTCTGAAATTGTTGAACACTAATGAAAGATGTCATGTGTTAATTCATCCCTGGCACTGTTGGTATTTGGAACTCCCTTATTAGTTGTAGAGAATACCTTATTTCCTGCAGGCCATAGGTCCAACCATTCCTCTGATTACCCCTTGTTTAAACCCCTTTTAATCTTGTCCTGTGTGTCGTTGCTCAACCATCTACAGAAGCCTAGCTTTTGTTTTAAATATACACCTTCCAGGGCCCAATTTCGTAATTTCTCTGGCTCCTGCACATGGGCAGTAATGGATTTAAAATGCCCCAAACCCTAAAGTATACTGGGTCTGGAATGTGTCATTGTAGAGATGTGGTTGTGGGTAGTTTCAGACATCCTACCCAAGTCTGGCATGGAATTTAGCATGACGTAATGACGTCTGGGTCGCTGCTGACTGTGGAAGAGAAGAGCTGTAGGCACCAGGGAGTTGCTCAAGACCCCACATGCCCTTAAGGATGCATTGAACAATTGAGTGCAAAGCACAAGACTAATGAATGACAATATATCCTTCTCAGTATGACTAGCATGTTGTCCCCAGTGGGAAACCAGGGTTGACATGAGACCGTAACCTGCAAATGGGTTAAATACAAATGACAACCGCAGTGCGGCCACTTCTCTTTTTAAGGACAAATTAAGGAAAGCTACCTTTTGAAGTGGTTTACATGTATAAACATGTGTGACAACATTGTCATTTGTGTTGTTGAAAATGATATGCCAGTTTAAGGTAGACTAAATGAATAGGATACTGTGTAATCCACAGTAGAAGTAGTATTAATCAATATATGTAGATAGAGAAAGTGCAACTGCAAACTGATATGTTGCTGCTATTAATGCATTAACCGACAGACTGGTCTAGAGAGAGTATCAATATGTATCCTGCACCAATCCTCGCTCCATACGTATCTGTTTGGATTCACTAAACAAGGATTGTTTTTTCATAGTATTCATGCTTGGCTGTTCCAAGGCAATTCGTTTGAACTTATAACATTATATCAGTGTGTTGGCAAATTTTCTCAAATGTAGACCGAACTAGATAAGGCTGATCTCCTCCAATTATAACTTCATTCAAATGTGAGACTGGGTGAATCCTCCACACTGAGGAGCTGGAGAGTTGATCATTTTAATAATGCCTCTTTGACGTTTGGCCAGAGAGGCAGGAAAGAGTGAAAGCCTCCCAAATGTGATAATTTCAGCCCGCCCTCTCAATAGAAGCTAATGGAAAAGAAAGCTATAAGAATCCCTGTTTGTGGGAAGAGGGTTTGTGGGTTTTGGATTTGTATTGGATTACTACCTTATGTTTGCTTAGCTGTGTTTGCCATTAAAGATATTTACCAACTACTCTGACTGGATCATTTGGAGAAGATTTCCCTTTCACTTGGCTTTTCAGATTAACAGTTTATTGTTAATACACAATGGGAAGCTGCAGAACACCGATTTTTCATTCACAAGGGACATGTAACGTGTTATGGTCCATGAGAGATTTGATTTAGACAACGAAATAGTGACAATCATGAATCAATTGAAGAAAAAGATCTCTACTTCAGAGGTATTGATAAGTATGCTTAATCACTTTCATGTATTATATTCACATATTTATTTTTGTGCCTTTCAAAAATATCTCAATACTGAATAAAAGTTGCATTCGGTGAGGGTTTTACTAGACCTTTATGATTCCCCTTTTAGACAGGCTGCCTCAGTGTAATTTATTTTTCATCATATTCAACCTATTCTTCTATCTGCGGTGATCCTCGTCTGCTAGCTGCCCATCATTTGTGTTAAGTAATATGTTCTAGAAGTGATCATGCCAATTGCGTCTAGAAGCTCAGTCTCCTTCTATGAGGGCAAACACTCTGTAATGGTGCCATCTGATGCATGGCCTCAGCCTGGAAACCCTGAAAAGGCCATGATCAGGTTGATTGTACCCTATCATTAACTGTCTTGTCAAACCAGCTCGCTAATTGAATTCAAAGCACACTGCTTAGAACTATCACTCTCTCCAACCGTCATTCAATTAATCTCAAAGCCCTTTCTCTCTCCTGCCAAACGGACCAACAAGTAACCCTACAGGGGTAAATCACACACTCAGTCTAAATTACAGACACACATCACACAGTATGAAGGAGTGCATCCTTCATATTAAATGAGCAGGTCTTTAAGAACTGCTACTGGAAATTAAATGTAATCCTACTGTCAATGTTTCATTATTGTCACGTGTAGGATGATTTTACATACAGCTTTAAGTGGAGCCCATTATTGACCAGCATGCCATAATCTCTGTGTGGAATATGCTAATGTGGGCAGCAGCATGGAAAAACAAACATACAAATCAGTTTCTGAGAAATAAATGTTGGTTAAAATAATCTTTAATGGGGGAGAACATCCTCTGCTACTTCAATGTTAAGCCAAGGTTGAGGTGTGCTGTGATTCTGAGGCGCTGGGATTAACAAAAAATCCAAACCGGGACAAAATCCAGTAAGTGAAACCTTAAATTAGAAAAGGGTTGCAGTACGTATGAGGGACTAGCAGCTACCTCAAAACTGCTGGTTAATTGGAAAAGTAGACTCAAAAGTGTCACCTCTAAGTCGTTGCGCAGCCCTAGTTGGGGTAAATGGAGCACATTTAAACTGTGTTTATAATAAGTAAACAAGCACAGTGTAACAAGTAGTTGAGTCCAATAAGTTCATCAGCCAAAATGCTATTTAGAACAAATTTTATGAATAAGTGCATAAAACGGAACTACCGACACGTGTTTCGACCCTGAACAACGGGTCTTTTTCAAGGCAAAACTGTAATGGTAACAAACACAAATATGTATGTGGTGATATTACATAATATCATGAAGTCATGTTGAAAGAAGATAATTGTGAAATGGGGTTGTATGGAAAACAAAATTAATCGGAGAGAGGAAGGGATGGGGGCCAGTACCCATCGGAGAAAAGCAAAACAAAAAGCAAATAAGCATTGCGTCATGTTGATGCACATAGAATCATATCAAACAGTGAATGTGATCAAAATTGCATGTAAATAAAATAAATAAATTAGATTTGTTACCATAAGTAGTAGAACATTCATTGATCAGAATCCCAGATGGAAGATCCATATAATTGTAACCATGAATGGAAAACAAAAAATACGAAAGACAAAATGAGCTAAATCCCTTTTGAACAATCACGTAGAGCATTAAAACACTAGTTGTGCCAAATATTATTGCATGGTGCATGTTACATATATTGTCACTCTAATGCGAAGAGAAGTGTTGTACCAGGATCCAAACAGTTCATCCCTTAAACACCTAATAGACTGCCATATGGTGAACAAAGAATATTGTTTTGTGACTGCCCCATGCCACCCAGCAGTGATAAGGGTGCATTGATTGGTAAATAAAAGCAAAAAATATATATTACCTTATACGGATCAATCTAAATATGCATGCACAGAGCTCATCATGAAAAAATGCCCAGCTCTGGTGGTATATATGCTACAATTGCTGGAAAAAAAGGGTAAACAAAAAAGTTTTTGTATATGCGCATGAAGTGCATATTTATAAGTAGCGGTTAACAAAAACAAGTATGTTGGCAATAATATAGGAAATACCTTATCCGTCAATGTTGCTTGTGAAAGGTAACAGAGTTTAGAGTACGTATTTGTGAACATTTTGCGCATTTGAAGAGCCAAGATCCTAAATTGCCACTTGATTCGCATTGGCAGCTACATTATCAAATGGACTCAGTAAATGATTTCAAGTTTATTGGGTTAATACAAGCACACTCTCATCCAAGAGGTGGAGATCACCAACTGCTTCTACGACAGCTTGAGGCACGGACCATTGCCAAGCTCCGCTGTACTAGTCTTGGACTTAACACAGACACAGAACTTAATGTATTTCTCTAATATATTCTGCTAATGTTGGTACATATTTCCTAATAATTGCAGTCATATTTTCCATATTTCACTATGGATTCTCATATTGTGTGGACAGTAATGGCTTAATTGTTTTTCATTTTGTTTACATGCTTTTGATTACACACGGACAAGTGCTAGCGCACATAATTTCTGTCAAGGGTTTGTGCCAGTTTTCAACTGTTCATGCAGTCTTAATGCAATTATAGTAAGTATAGTCTGTAGTTGTCCTTTAAACTCAAGGACACCTCAGGTACTAACAGCACACTCCTAATGTGCTTTCTCCTATTTTTTCACTTGCTCCTTTATATTCATGACAATCTATACATTAATATTATCATTGTGATTAATCATTTTATTGTGATTATAATTTGGCATTACTGTATTATCATTCCACACAACCGCATACGTGGCACTAATAAGCATATCCATGGCAATATACACATTATTATTTTTACTAATGTGATCCAATATATCATTGCCATTTCAACTTAGCATCAGCTCATTATCAGTTCCTTCAATCACATATGAGGCACAAATAAGCAATGAATGTAACTCTTCAGTTCACTCATGGCCACTGTTTACTATAATGCAACGGACCGATCGCGCGCGCGTGACCAGTCATGTGACGCGCTTTTAGGTCCTTTCTTCATATTCGTTGAAGTAACGAACCACGTATTGAAAACCTTCCGAATTATTGACAACATACGACGCAGGATCTATCCCCATTATTCTACAGGTATGGAGAAACATATCCTTTCAACATACTTACATACATTACAACCAATGTGACATCAGATTAAGCCCGTATACTCGAGGTTTGACGCTTTGCTTTGTTTTATTTTTTCACTCGCAGTATTCGAATCTTGGTCGGGAATTTTTCCAAATTATCTTTCACAAGCAACATTGACGGATAAGGTATTTCCTATATTATTGCCAACATACTTGTTTTTGTTAACCGTTACTTATAAATATGCACTTCATGTGCATATACAAAAACTTCTTTTTGTTTACCCTTTTTTTCCAGCAATTGTAGCATATATACCACCAGAGCTGGGCATTTGTTCATGATGAGCTCTCTGCATGCATATTTAATTGATCCGTATACGGTAATATATATTTTTTGCTTTTATTTACCAATCAATGCACCCTTATCACTGCTGGGTGGCATGGGGCAGTCACAAACAATGATTCTTTGTTCACCATATGGCAGTCTATTAGGTGTTTAAGGGATTAACTGTTTGGATCCTGGTACAACACTCCTCCTCTTTGCATTAGAGAGACATTATATGTAACATGCACCATGCAATAATATTTGGCACAACTGTCAATCTGGAAAAGTGAATACCCTTCATTTGGATGATAGACGTATCTTGATGGCCGAAGGCCAACCGTCTTATGCACAGAATTATAGAAATACAGACTGCTATGCTTGACCAACAAGCGGCCATTTTAAACGTAGCAAGAATCGCCATTTTGCTTGTTAACCATTGCTCATTGCTTTCTGTCTAAACTGCTTTGCAGCTTGCAATTCTTGCGAATTCTGCTTACTCTGCTCAACTGTTAACATTGTTGTCTGAATATGAAAGGGCAAGGCCGCGGGACTGAGGAGTTTGTTGAAACTCCTCATGAGCAGCCCAGAAAGGAATGCCCACGCTCCCTCTCTGTAGCCTTGAGGGAGAGCTGCAGGGCATTTTATCATTTCACAGCTGCCAGCCAGTCTCGTACTGTGGTAGAATATGTTAGAATAAAGCAGCTAAAGGCTTGAATTATGCTCTTCTTACGGCCCCCCTTCACAAAACCCTTTAGAGCGTGTCGGCTCCCAAGACACGAATAGCACCTCATAGATAGCAAAGTTTGGAATGTGACTCTTCGCCCGTGTGCAGCTTGCTTCGAAGAACAGAAGCACCGTGTTCTGTTCAACAACTAGAAGATGCCTCTGCACTTTCTAAATTGCACATTGTTACTAGAATAGACATCGAAAGTGTCATAATTGTCATACTCGGAAATGTCCATCATCATCCCGAGTTCAAAGAAACTCAATAAAAGGGGGGTGTTAAACATGTCATAGCTGATTGTATGATATGCATTTTGTATATATGTAACTGATGTACGTAATTCGCTCTCTTGCGTCCCTCGAGGTCTAGAGAATACACGTCGCGGGGCGTGAGACCACAGTTGGCCAAATGGGACTATTTTGCTTTCAATAAACCCTAGCATTGGGAATTTGAACCTCGTGTCTGGCGCATCCTTTCGTGTATGGTTATTGCCTTGTTTCCATATCGCGAGGGACCCCTAAGGGCCCCTTTCAAGATGGCGCCCGAATAGAGACCCTCCCCCACTTGCCCCCTCGTAGACATTGTAACGGAGTAGAGGCGGAAGAACGGCGAGGACGGGACGACTGCCGGGATCAAGAGGTGTACGGGGCGCCCTGTAGAAGTGAGGAGAGATTCCTTCCGCAGATCTGCACACATCTGATCCATGATCGGCGTACCGGGCCAGAGGGCAAAGGAGGCGAGGGTCCCGAAACGAGGCAGAAGCCAGAGAAGCGCAGACACGACGTTGGGAGGGGTTGCGTCAGGACACAGGCGACTTGTTTTATCAGGTGAGTCATTCCCCGATTCAAACGAAACCCTGATTATTGGTAGTGTGTTGATTTTGCAAATTCAAACATCCAGAGTAAGGTTGGTTAACCAAGGGGAAGGTTAAAAACATGCCTGGAGTACTGTCCACTTTAGCAGGGCTTTTCCGCTGCGGTAGACAGTCCTTGGAAAATGGCCAAAGTGCACCGCCTGGGGGAACGCCGGCTTATGATATGTATGCAAAATATGGTGTGGGTGCGATAATATTTTGTGAACTTTGGCATAGGCAAACTAGAAAGCAACAGAACCATCAGTGGCCGATAAATGGTAGCTTTGAGACTGCGAGGATAGATAACCTAGAAAGGGTGTTGATAAGGGAAAAAGCGCGACCCGCAGCTTTTGAGACTATCAAAGATTGGAGAAGGGAAGCAATGCTCCGACTTAGGAGTAGAGAGAAGCATGCGCGTAGGCACAAATCGAAGCTTGAGGTAGCAGAAGAAAAGGAGGAGGAGTGGACGGCAAGTCTAAGACGGGAAGGGAGACGTGAGCAAATGAACATAGAAGGAATATACCCGCAGCGGGAACTACACATAGCAGACCAATTAATGGAACATTTGTTAACCCATAGGGGTCGAGGCCCAAAACCAGGATCGAAACCAAACACGCAAGTAGTGACTGCGCAGGCCCAACCAGTAGCTCTCATACCCCCTCCCGCAGCCCAAGCACTTCCCCTCATGCAAGCATTAACCCACGCCCCACCCACAGCTCGAGGCCTCCCACAAGCGCAGACCGCAGACGCGCAATTTCCCAGCACCCAGGAAGGCCCTTCACAGATGCCACTCTGTCACTTGTCCCATCCACACCTCCCGCTCCAGAGACAGATTCAGCACCATCCGCCCCTCCTGAAGTCGAAATTGAGACCGGGGAGGCAAGAGGCGGGGCTGAAGGACCAGAATTTGGACGGGTAACTCGCAGCGCGATCAGCAAAGAAAGGAAGGTTGAATTACAGCAAGAGGCAGAAATGTACATAGAAGGAAATGATGGGACGGCAGCATTCGCCTCATTATATGGGCACCGAAGAAGCAACGAGAGACAGGTAGTGTTGGAATACATGGGGAAATATTTGGTGGGAGAATGGAAAAAGTTACTTGGGAAATTACCGCCACAACGATTGTTAGATTTGAACCAATTAGCATGTTGTAGAATAAAAGATGAATTAGTAAAGGAACACGTGAATGGACTTTTTGATCTTAAAAACGAGTTGGATAATGATTATGCTGAAATGTTTGCTGCACCTGGGCTCAGGGGTTGGGATATTAGAAGAGATGGGAGAGGGACGGTAGAACCATACATACAGCGGAGACATTCAATGTCATCTGTACAGAGGAGCGACAAGCTGAAAGTATGTATACGGGAAGCGATAAAGTGTATGTCGAATCCTAGTATCCCAACAATGGTCAGACATGACATATTTGACGAATATTCCATGCCAATGAAAAGAAAGGCACTGCAATCGATGGCTGAACATTTAATAGACAAGGATATAAAAAACAATAAGGCTAGCTCACCCGAGATACTAGCGGTATACAAGAGAGCATTCGAGCGAAGTACAGGAGAAACGGGCCTATCACTGGACTTAGGAATACTATTGAACCTAAGAGAAGGGCGGAGGGATCGTGAGTGGGGCATTTCCAATGAGAGAGGTTCCGCCCACGTTTGTACCAAAAGTAGAGGTCCCTGCGACGGGTACAGTAGAAGCGCAGGTAACACCAGCCCATTTCACCGCCCAGTATGTGCATGTCCCCTTTTCCAGGCAAGTGGTGAATACTATAAAACAGACGATTCCCGATATAAGAAAGAATCCAGCAGGTTTCTATAAGGAGGTAGTCAACCCTGAGATCAGCAGTGCTTACTATGAGCGATATAGATTTGATTTTCCCAGTCATTTTGCCAGCAGATATATGGAAACAGATAAGGACGGTAGATGACGTGGGGGCTTTTGGTGCCACATGGGCGGAGTTACTATTGGAGGACAAAAATAAAAAAGTAGGGGAAAATTCGGGAACCCGCATAGCAGATCTACCAGAACGGATAATGCAGAGATTGAGAGAAATAATTCCAGAAAAAAGGATTCAGTGGGACAAATTAACTACATGTGTACAGGGCAAGGATGAGCCAGTAACGGATTATTTCAATAGATTTGAAGGAGTATTCAGACTTCAGTGGGCAGGATGTGAGCACAGAGTCGGGGAAAAGGCTATTTGTTGATAAATATGTGAGGGGACTAATATTACCAATTCAAGATATGTTAATGGCGTCGGAAAGTGCCTGGGCAGCAAAACCGGTGATTGAGATATTACACATAGCCCAATATTACGAGAACAGGGTAAATGTGGCGAAAGAAAGAGAGATGAAGGATAGAGTACATTTAAAAACGAGGGTGTTACTGCAGCAGGTAATTGGATACAATAGAGGTAGAGGAAATGCACAAGGCAGGGGAAATTTGAATAATATGCACAGGGTGTCATTGGGATTAAATCAATGGGCGTACTGTAAAGAGGAAGGACACTGGCGAGCGCAATGCCCGCACCTACAGAATAGAGGTGGGTTTGGCCTCATAGAGGACATCAGGGGTCAAATGGCCCAAGCAGAAATAGCATGCAGCAGCAGCAGGGATATACCAATGGAGGTAATCAAAACCAATCCTATGGTCAAAACCAAGCTCAACAGAACCAGGCAGTGAACCAAAGTGTTCCGAACCAAAATTGGGTCGGGCTGGGCCAACAGAGAAATGATCAGAGTGGAGGACACAGAGGGGGAAATGGGAATATTTTTGATACACAGCCAAACACGTATTATAGCAGCAGCGGTGACTACACATTGGACGATGTGTTATTTTTGCAATAGGACAGCCCACGGCAGGGGTCGGAACCAGTGTCTATTCCCGTGAATCAGAGAGGACCCTACGTAGAAATAAGAGTCGGGAATAAGGAGAACAGTTTCCTTGTAGATACAGGGGCACAAAAGTGTTCGATAGACCACCACTTGGTTCCGGAGATCCCACTGTCGGTGCAAAAGAATGTTTCTGTAGGGTTCGCAGGTACACCAATAATTAACCCTGTGTCCGAAACTGTCCCAATTGCAATAGGACCATTTACGGAACAGTGCCCATTTCTTCTGACAGAAAATTGTGGGGAGAACTTGCTAGGATTAAATTTGTTGAGAAAATTGGGGGCAGTTATACATTGTACGGCAGATGGGGTGTTCCTCACGATTTGGCCTCACGATGCACCGGTGACGGAATTTATGTCGGAGGCGTTACCAGAAGAGCTAAGTAGAGTACCAACCTGTCTGTGGGCAATGCATGATAACGATGTAGGATGCTTGAAAATAGAGCCAGCAAAAATAACTTTGAAAGAAGGTGTTACATTACCACGAATTCCCCAGTATAAAATTTCTGTGGAAGGTGAGAAGGGATTAAAGAGTATTGTTACTGACCTGGTGAGATTGGGGGTGGTTGAAGAAATTGCAGGTAGCACGTGCAACAGCCCGATTCTTCCAGTTTACAAGAAAGGAGGCAATGAAGTACCATATCGTTTCATAATTGATCTGCGCGCATTGAACAAAGTGGTAGACCCACAATTCCCTTTGGTCCCAGATGTCGCAACAATACTGACAATGATACCGGCCACTGCAGAATACTTTAGTGTAGTTGATTTGAAGAACGCGTTCTTTAGCATTCCAGTGGATAAAAGCAGTAGATATCTGGTCGCATTCACTCTAGGAGGTCGATCATTCACATTCACACGCATTCCACAAGGATACACAGAAAGCCCGAGCATTTACAGCAGGGCACTAAAGGAACAGCTAGATATGCTAGAACTACCAACAGGTTGCACACTCATGCAGTACATAGATGACTTGTTACTAGCTGCTGACACAAAAGAGATCTGCAAAGAAAGTACTATATTACTATTGACACACCTAGCGACCCATGGTCACAAGGCAAGTTTGAAGAAATTCCAGTATAATCAAAAGGAGGTGTTTTATTTGGGTTACCTACTTTCGAAAGAAGGGAGAAGATTAACACCAGAACGCATAGAAAGTATTTCTAGTATGCCTATTCCAAAAACTCAAAAAGGAGTGAGAGCTGTAATAGGCATGGCCTCTTATTGTCAGCAGTGGATCAGTAATTTTGCGTTGATTGTGAAGCCGATGATAAAATTAACTAAAAAGGATACAGTGATGCCTTTGCAGTGGGATGAAGAATGTCAGAAAGCGTTTGAACAATTGAAAGTTGCATTATGTTCCGCGCCAGTTTTAGGCACACCAAACTACAAGAAAATATTTAGACTATTTGTGTGCGAGAGTGAAGGATGTGCATTGGCGGTTTTGACACAGGAACAAGGTGGAAGAAATAGGCCATGCGGCTATTATTCTTCTGCGCTGGACCTTGTAGCGCGCGCACTACCACGATATTTGCGATCTGTTGCAGCGGCTGCTGCGTCATTGAAACAAACGGAAGGAATGGTATTGGGGCATACTTTAATTCTGATGGTGCCACATGCCATAGACGTTCTATTAAACAGAACACAGACGCAACACCTCCCCTCTGCTAGACTAACAAGATATGAGCTCATCTTGTTTGCACCCCACATCCAAATTATGAGGTGTAGCGCATTGAATCCTGCAGAATTAATGCCACTGCCCATAGCAGAAATTGGTGACAACGAATCACCACCCAATGATTGTTTAATGGTCACTGAAGAAGAGACAAAGGGAAGAGTTGATTTGAGCGACACCCCACAGAAAGAGCCAGACGGAGAATTGTTTTGCGATGGCTCTTGTTTTAAATTACCTGATGGCACATCAACTGCCGCATATGCAATTACTACCCTAGAGAGTGTTGTAGAAAGCAGAAGAATCTCCTACAATTCGGCACAAGCCGCAGAAATAATAGCACTGACCCGAGCCTGTGAACTCTTTGAAAACTTGAATGTAAACATATATACTGACAGTCAGTACGCGTTCGGGGTGGTTCATAACTTTGGTCGACTCTGGGCTGAGAGGGGTTTCTTGACATCACATGGAGCTAGGATTCAACATGGCCCTTTGATTGTACGATTGTTGTCTGCACTTACGTTTCCAAAGCACCTAGCAATAGTAGAATGCGAGGCACATAAAAAAGTAACATGTAAAGTGGGGGAGGGAAACGCATTTGCAGACAGGATGGCAAAACAAACAGCCACTGATTTGAGTACTAGGATGATGACAGTACAGACTGAAGAAGTACCTTGTATGATAGAGAATGGAGTTGCCACAGTCAAAGAAATGCAGGCTGAGGCCACGACCGAAGAGATTCAGGGGTGGGCTGAGGGCTCTGCTGAGTTAGATTTGGAAGGATGTTGGGTGGACAAAGAGACCAAGAACTGGATGTTGCCAAATTGTTACGGAACCGCAATGGTTACAATGGCGCATAGCCCTACCCACATTTGCGCGAAGAAGATGGTACAGCATTTATCAATAGTATGGAAAAATTAGCACATAAAAAAGAATGCAGAAAAGCTAGTGCAAAATTGTATTACGTGCCTGCAACACAATGTAGGGAAGGGAACCGTGACTCCAGTAGGTAGTTTTGGCCCACCCTCTATGCCATTCAAGGTGATCCATTTTGATTTTATAGAAATGGAAAGGTGCCAGACCTACAAATATGTGTTAGTGGTGATTTGTGCATTTAGCAAGTGGGTGGAGGCATATCCTTTAAAAGACTGTACTGCCATGTCAGCGGCAAAAGTAATGTTGAAGGAGTATTTCTCCCGGTTCGGGCTGCCCCGTGTCCTGTGGTCAGATAACGGCCCATATTTTGTGGGCGCAGTGGTGTTACAGATCTGTGCAGGTCTACAGATAGAGAAACAATTCCACAGTTCCAGGCATCCCAGTTCTGCCGGGCTTGTTGAGAGACATAACGGTATCTTAAAGTCAAAGATAGCTAAAATCTGTGCTGGGAGCAAGTTGAGTTGGGTGGATGCATTACCCCTAGCGCTATTGTGCATGCGCACGTCGGTGCAGGCTAAAACTTGGCTCTCTCCCTATGAAATTATGATGGGGAGACCAGCAAATGCATGGTGCGCGCCTCAGCCAAAAAGACTATGCGAGGTAGAGCATCCTGTGTTAAGCATGTACTGTGGCCTTTTAATGCAGAAGTTGCGTTTGATTCATCAGCAGGTGCAGGAGGCGTTACCAGTGAGGTACACAGGCCCGGGGCACGCGCTGGAGCCAGGAGACTGGGTGCTGTTGAAAAATTTTGAGCGGAAGACAGCATTAGCTCCCAGGTGGCGCGGCCCCTATCAAGTGTTGCTGGCGACGCAGACGGCCATACGGGTGGACGGCCGCAAGGCCTGGATTCATGCTACCCATGCCAAAAAAGTTCCCAGCTTCACTGAAAACTTTGCCTGATCCAAACGACCAGAAAGAGACAACGATCCTGGAAAAGAAAGAAACTGTTGTCAGTCCACTGCCACACCATCAGCCTGAGCGAGAAGTGAAACTCGAAACAGACCCTGAGGAGGCTGCCAGGAAGGGGAAAGGGTGAAAAGTGCCCCAACGTTGCTCAGCAGAAACAACATCACTGCCGAGCGACACAAACTCTGCATTGCAAACACGAGCAGAAACAACGTGTGTACCCCTTTGGCGCCCACCAGCTTCTGCAAACGCACCAAGGCCAGAGAAAGAAACTACATCATTGCCACGGCGCTCATCGCTACCCATCATTGTGCCGCAGGCTGACACTGAGCCTGATACTGGAAGTGCAACGGCACTATTCACGGATCATACAATACCAGGAGTGAAACGGTATAATTTGCGGCCTCGACAGGCAAAGTGATCCACAGATCTTTGGTGCTTTTCTTTTGCCTTTGGTTCCACTCACGGACGGAGTAGGAACCAGGGGCGTAGAGGAGAGAAGTGTGAGAGTTGTGCAGGTCGGACAATTCAAGACTCATGGCTCATCGGTGCGCTTATAATAAAGTACATGTGTCCTAAGCCAGAGCGGGACAAGCTGGATGCACATAGTACTCTGTCAATAAAGAACTGTCCAGAAATCGTCTGAGCAGTGGGAGAAAGAACTAATCTTGCTCGGAGTGGATAAGTGATCTAGGGTGTGAAAGAGCTGGCAGAATTGAACTGTGACATTTCCGTTGAACTTTTCTGGCATCAAGAACGAGAGACATTCGCGACGAACTTTGCCAGCAAGAAGAAGGACGATGAAGAACAAATCAAGACCGGTTTCAGCTTCCTCCTGCACCGCTGCTGAAAACATGATCGTTTTAGAGACTATAAATTTAGGAAAAAAGCATGGTAAAAGGAATAAGGTACTGATTTGGACATTGGTCCTGTGTTCTCTAAGTATGGTAGTACCAACAATAATAGCGATTACACTTATGGTTCCTGGAGTCCGTGCACCCATTAGAAACACTTTTACTAAAAGCAGCTATTGAAAGCCTGGTTCATGTAATCACTGGTACTTTGTCCCCATTGGAAGAAAGACCTAGAGAAGGATATGGCAACAATACATTGTTGCTCATCATGAACATGACCCATGTGGTTTTAAAGAAAAAAGATTGCTGGGTTTGTGCCCATTTACCACAGCACGGTGGGAAAGGGATAGGCTGGTATGTACAACCGTTATCATTGGTTTATTCATGTGAAGTATCATTGAGTGCAATGTTCTTTGGGAAATGGAACAAGAGTAATACGGGTCAGCTAGATGAGACCAGTATGAATGAATTTGAGGAAGTGATCATGAGACCTGTGTGTTGTTCCATATTCCACAAAGCTTGTGTGTTTTCACCAGATCCCATGAGGGAAAATACACGAAAGACAACAAGACTAGATAGATTACATAGGCAGAAAAGACCGACCCCGTCAGCAGACGAAACATCAGTACTGACATTTCGAATGAGGGATGAATGGAATAAAGATGCTGTGCCCCCTGCCTATACAGTGGATTACAGCACCAAAACTGCTCCCCTATGTTTAAAGAAAAAAGGTTCCTATAAAGTAGGAACGTTTAGCAGCTGCCTGAACACAGTGGTTTTAAAGCACGAAATAGAACCTGTGTACGTAGGGACCCTGTTTACTTTATATGTGGGAGAAAAAGCATATCCATGGTTACCTAGGAACTGGGGAGGTACATGCTACCTAGGTCTACTGTTTCCAGGAGTGTTCCTCTTGGAAACAGCAGAAGTAGCCAGACGAACAAAATGTAGAACTCAAAGGAGTAGCGAGGATGGAATGATAGCAATGGATGTAGCCAAATCGTTTATACCATTCTTGGCCCAAATAGAAAATTCCTATAATATAAGAAAACTGTCTAGAATATTAAAAAATACAATAGATTCAACAACAGATATTTTATTCAATATGACGTTAGAGTAGAAAGGAATAAGACTAATGGCACTACAAAACAGAATGGCTCTTGACATAATATTAGTTGATCGTGGTGGAGTTTGCAAACTCGTAAAAACTGCATGCTGTGTATTCATAGTTTACTAGTCCCCTACCATATTCAGAGCCATCAGGAAACTACATGTCCTTAGTTCCACACTCTCTACTGAAGAAGGGGGTTCGGGGATAGGATCCTGGTTTTGGGGACTATTGCGGTCCTGGGGATGGAAGCTAATTTCGATACTAGTGGTGGTACTTGGTATATTGATAACATGTTGTTGTTGCATACAATGCCTACCGATAGTTTGCACTGAGATAAATGAGGGATGTACTAAGGGATGTATGCACATGGTGTTGAGAGGAAAACAAACGCATGGCCGAAATAACAGAGACACTGATGAAACAAAAACAGTAAAACAATTCATGGCTATAGACATTAATGATGAAGATGATGCTTATGATAGCATGAAAGGTTCAGACATAGATACCCCAGACTTATCCTCATCAGAGGAGGATACAATGAATGAATAAGACGTTTGGCATACGGCCAAAAGGAGGGTTTGTCAATCTGGAAAAGTGAATACCCTTCATTTGGATGATAGACGTATCTTGATGGCCGAAGGCCAACCGTCTTATGCACAGAATTATAGAAATACAGACTGCTATGCTTGACCAACAAGCGGCCATTTTAAACGTAGCAAGAATCACCATTTTGCTTGTTAACCATTGCTCATTGCTTTCTGTCTAAACTGCTTTGCAGCTTGCAATTCTTACGAATTCTGCTTACTCTGCTCAACTGTTAACATTGTTGTCTGAATATGAAAGGGCAAGGCCGCGGGACTGAGGAGTTTGTTGAAACTCCTCATGAGCAGCCCAGAAAGGAATGCCAACGCTCCCTCTCTGTAGCCTTGAGGGAGAGCTGCAGGGCATTTTATCATTTCACAGCTGCCAGCCAGTCTCGTACTGTGGTAGAATATGTTAGAATAAAGCAGCTAAAGGCTTGAATTATGCTCTTCTTACGGCCCCCCTTCACAAAACCCTTTAGAGCGTGTCGGCTCCCAAGACACGAATAGCACCTCATAGATAGCAAAGTTTGGAATGTGCCTCTTCGCCCGTGTGCAGCTTGCTTCCAAGAACAGAAGCACCGTGTTCTGTTCAACAACTAGAAGATGCCTACGCACTTTCTAAATTGCACATTGTTACTAGAATAGACATCGAAAGTGTCATAATTGTCATACTCGTCGGAAATGTCCATCATCATCATCATCCCGAGTTCAAAAACACTCAATAAAAGGGGGGTGTTAAACATGTCATAGCTGATTGCATGATATGCATTTTGTATATATGTAACTGATGTACGTAATTCGCTCTCTTGCGTCCCTCGAGGTCTAGAGAATACACGTCACGGGGCGTGAGACCACAGTTGGCCAATTGGGACTATTTTTCTTGCAATAAACCCTAGCATTGGGAATTTGAACCTCGTGTCTGGCGCATCCTTTCGTGTATGGTTATTGCCTTGTTTCCATATCGCGAGGGATCCCTAAGGGCCCCTTTCACACCTAGTGTTTTAATGCACTACGTGATTGTTCAAAAGGGATTTAGCTCATTTTGTCTTTCGTATTTTTTGTTTTCCATTCATGGTTACAATTATATGGATCTTCCATCTGGGATTCTGATCAATGAATGTTCTACTACTTATGGTAACAAATCTAATTTATTTAATTTACTTGCATGCAATGTTGATCACATTCACTGTTTGATATGATTCTATGTGCATCAACATGATGCAATGCTTATTTGCTTTTTGTTTTGCTTTTCTCCAATGGATACTGTCCCCCATTCCTTCATCTCTCTGATTAATATTGTTTTCCATACAACCCCATTTCACAATTATCTTCTTTCAAGATGACTTCATGATATTATGTAATATCACCACATACATATTTGTGTTTGTTACCATTACAGTTTTGCCTTGAAAAAGACCTGTTGTTCAGGGTCGAAACATGTGTCGGCAGTTCTGTTTTATGCACTTATTCATAAAATGTGTTCTAAATAGCATTTTGGCTGATGAACTTATTGGACTCAACTACTTGTTACACTGTGCTTGTTTACTTAATATAAACACAGTTTAAATGTACTCCATTTACCCCAACTAGGGCTGCGCAACGACTTAGAGGTGACAATTTTGAGTCTACTACTGCAATGTTAAACCTATTCCTCCGTTGCTTCCACCCCTTGATCCCTATTCTGCATCCTGTGCACCCCGGTTCTGTATCCTCCTCCTCCTTCACCTGCCTACAAAACCACCTATGAAAGAATTGCTACCTGAGGCTGCACTATTGTTTAAGAATGTTCAGTTGATTGCAAATATTTAACACTGTCCAATTGCAACATAAACACCACAATTAACAAATATTAAGATTTAAAGACCAAATTGAATATATGAAAGTCTTATTTATGGAGGTAGTGCACTTTTTTTTTATCCCAACCAGGGCTCAAAGTTGATAACTTGTTTTGTCTATTTGGTTAATTGAGGTTTCTATTAATATTTCATGGCCCCGTAATCGTGTACATAACTCAAACAGGGCTCTCTAATTGAAACCTGTAAAAATGAAAAGGGAAATTATTTAGTTTATGTATTGATTTACTTTCTAATTAATGCGACTTGTACATGCACCACACTGCAGAATTGCTTCAGGGCGCTTACAGAAAGACAAATGATTCAAAAATAAGGGAAGGAAACCAAGCATTATTCATGTTCTCCTGCATTGTATCTTGTAT
The DNA here is from genome assembly GCF_040938575.1 of Ambystoma mexicanum. Taxonomy (NCBI): domain Eukaryota; kingdom Metazoa; phylum Chordata; class Amphibia; order Caudata; family Ambystomatidae; genus Ambystoma; species Ambystoma mexicanum. The sequence goes on from NC_090929.1 coordinate 143,708,155, forward strand.
AGATGTACATGCTGTCTTTATCATGGGAATCCTTGGTCCAATAACTAAGCAATTTACATGTATGTTTTTAGAAGTTTCACCCCATGGCCAATAAGGTCATGAGCCTTTGAACTCCTGCCCATAGGTCATCTTCACATTCTTCACTGCAATTGTGTGTTTGAGGGGAGTCCTAAGAAGCGCACATTCATTTGGCGATGTATTCACTGAATCTTCCGCTCCTACCCTAGGAGGTCATTTTTAGGATACTTTGAGATGAGGGATTTCGTTTTTGTGGGGTCTGGGAAGCTTTTCTCTAATTTACTGTTCTCCACTGATGGTAGATCCCAATGGTCTCTCCTCAGGGCCTGAGCTTGTGTGTTGTGTCAAACTTTGGTTTGTAATTTCTTCCCCAGCTCATTTGTTATCATGGCGACGGTGACTGAGTTCTCTCTTTAAGAGTTGTGCCACATGCCACCTCAAAAATGTTTATGTAGAACAAAAGCTTCACACGGGTTTAATTTGCTTGTACCCTAACTGTGAAATATAACTTCCTTGCCATCTGCCAATCTTTCTCAAATAAGACCTTGCGGGACAGAGTTATGTGATTTACGGTCTGGATGGATGAGGGGTCAGTTTACGGTACCACAAAGGCTTGGTTAGAAAAGAACACTGCACCTGCCAGGTTAGGAAGATCTGCAGTGAAGGGTGCAGCCTTCAAAAATGTCAATAATTAAATGAAGATGATGTTGGGGGGATTAAGTGATAAAGGGGTCTGACCTGTTCCGGGCCCTTAAGGAGGCTTTATTGCCCTCCCTTAAAGAGTTTAAAGGCTTTCTGACTTTAAGGGAGGGCATTATACACTGTTGCTGCATCATCGCCCATGAGGGACCCATGAGGGACTTGTCGATGAGTAATGTGTCTTCCACAAGGTACTTTTCCTCCTTTTCTTAATCTGGAAAGCCTTTGTCGGCCATAACACCATTGATGGCTTCAACCTCATCATTAAAGCCTTTGACATCGAATTCTCCTTCAAGGGCCTTTTCTTTATCGGCAACCATGTCAAAGGGTGCTAGTAAACCACCTTAAACCACAACCACAACAACAGGCTCCTCAAAACTGTTTTCCTCAAGAACCATGTTAAGGTTGGCCCCTTCTACAAGTTCCTCTGCTCCACCAGCAACACAAGTATTATCAACGGCAATGAAAGGCTTGTGCTTTGGCAACTGCAATCACATCCACTTACCTGTTAGCGGGTCTTTGACAGCTGGCAAGCAACCTGGTCAACATCTGTGACAGCATACTTGCGTTCAGTGGATGTGCCTCAGTCCATGTCCCCATCTGCTCCAATCATGTCTTTATCAGACACTCAATCAGTAACTGATTGTTTACATGTTACCCTAGACAATCTAACTGGGGAATCCTGATTCACGGTCTATGTGTGGACCCTAACTTTACTTCAACCATCAGAGATTCTCCCAGAGGCGATCCTTAAGCACCATATTGATTAAGAATTTGAGCGCACAAAAAGCTATTTCTCTGAAAATGATGATGAGTTTTGCAAGCTAGTGATTCCTACACAGCCTCTGCCAATACCACTTCCACGATCTCAACCTGCAGCCCCTCAGGCACATTCTCGATTCCTAGTTAACTTGCATACCCTCAAGAGGCTAACAGAGGTACCTCTAAGGCCTAATTTGATCCCAGTTGCTCCAAAGTGCCTCGACATTGGTAGCCACCCCTCCATGAGCTGCCCATTCAGATGTACACAGAGTATGGGCGACAAGAACAACAAGAGTACCTTAATGATTGAAACAGCAATAATGTAAGAAAAAACCCCACACCCACCCAAAGCCTCTCCTACACATTGATCACATAAAAATGAATATGCAGGAGTTTCCCTACCTAAAAAACGAAAACTAAGGATCTGTCTTTGTCAGGATGTCCTAAATCAAAAAGCCACTCTTGTGTCAAAAACATTATACCCTGACCCTCACACTAAAACAAACTAACAAAGTGACACGGGAAATGTCTATAACCTGGTATTTGCAAAAAGGTGGTTTTAACTAAAAGGAGGATGGCTTCAAGGTAAATGTTCTCCAAAATGTAAAATAACTTCATTCCAGAGGGCGATTCCCTTCCCCTGGACTCTTCACAGGTATCACTAATGTCTCTGAGACTAACAATTCTTTATGGCTTCCTTGGCAAACAGTCTTGTTCGATGAATACAGTTTAGTGTTGTGAGTTCTCCTGCAGCAAAGGTTTCTTCTTTTACCACCCCCTGTTTCTGCTTGACATTCCTTGGAGGCCTTGTAGGCCTGTATGCTTCCCTACTAGGACTTCATATGCACTCTCAAATGCCTGGTGTACTCTCCGGCCAGGAAATCTCTTTGCACTCTCAAAATGCCTTGCAGTATCTTTTTATTATTCAGGTAGAGAAGAGTAGATCACATCCTCTCCTGAGCTCATCCCTCAGCGATGACCATTGTTAAAGGTCCCGCGCACAGGTGCTTTCATTCAATAACTTGTACACTTGCTCCTCAGTATCAATTCCTTTGTCTTCCTCCTCTCAGTACTTGAGTTTGTGGGAATTGAAGTCCACTGATATTAACTGAGGTTTTAGGTGGTTGTGGGAATAAAAGTCCTTGATGTTTTTTGAGGCATGATTCTTAAAAGGCCTTTCCTAATAGGTTCACATGGACGATCTGTTATACCTGAAGAACTAACATGGCAATAAGCCATTAGGGTATTGAGCAACAGGGAGTCTCCCTCATGAGAAAGGCGGGGGGATAAAACGTCTCATCCAATGAAGCCAGGACATCCCCTGAGTGGCTATCTCCTCCCATGTTATCCTCCCGCATACAGATGCCCCCATGGTCAGGATCAGCTAGCGGCCACCGTCCCCATGCCACATGGAAGGAGGCTACCGCCAGGGAATCCTGGGATTCATCACCCCCTCCATAACAGTTCTGTGAGAAAACGATGTTCTGAGGGCTTAAAGGGGGAATTTAATGTAATCCATTCTGGGCTGTCTATGAAGCGGAGTAGAGTAACGTTGCAGGGTCAACACCCAGACCCTTATCTATATTGCATTTTACTGCATACTGTTAAGGCAACGTAAAGTAGACGCAGACAGCGGAGTACGGTTTGGGCTACAAACTTTTATTAAAATCAAGATAAGGTGCAACTAATGGTAGTCTGTGTCAGGAAGTCCAAAGTAAATGTCTGTCTGTGTCCAAAACCTATACTTGCCCTCACATCTACTTGTACAAAATGTGTACGGATGTCGGTATCAAAAGTGTGCAGATGAAAATTTAGAACTTCTTCCAGCTCTTGGTCGGAAAATGGTTCTCGCTTCCCCAGAATTCAAGACAGTTCACTTACTAAAAAGCAGTGTTATCTTCCCTAAGCTTCCAAGTATCTTAATGTTCCAAAACAACACAATTCCCTGGGATGCTTGCCAGATTTTCAGGCTTCTCTGTCTTTCACCAATATCACAGAGCTCAGTTCCTTAAGCTCAAAATATACTAGCTTTCCTTGACATTCAATCACAAACTTATAAATGAGTGGAGTGGCTTTTCCTTTGGTTGGGTGTGCTCTCTCTAGGCGCAGTTGTCGGTCCACCCATTACAGGTCATGCAACCGACACACCTTTTTTATTTTCACAGTTACACTGCCACGGCTTCAGCTTAACAGTGGTATTGGACTTATCCTCTTGCAGCTTTCTTAACCGTTGTTTTGCCACAATTCACTTGTCAGATTATCAAATCTTCTCAGGGCTTTTGCCACTTCTTCTTAATCTTTCAATTTACACAGTTCCTCTTGATCATATGGCACTTGCCAATGCTTATTTCCATCAGTTTACACAATTCATAGTTCCTTTGTATCAGGGAATATCACCCACTGCTTTCAGTCCGAGTGGTATTCAATTCTAGTTACTTTCTTTTGCTTTGGTATTCAAAATTAGCGCAGTTCATAAAACCACCTCAAATTCCCAGTTTACTCTCCTGCTGGAAATGTGCGCCCTGTTCACAGGCTTATTCACACTTTCAAAGTTCACTGTTTTCTTGACCCTTCCTTGGCCTTGTTAATTTAATTTACAGTTCAGTATTCACAAAATCATTTCATTCATTACTTTCACCCTTCAGGTTATCGTAGTTTTTTATCATCTATTTTAAGCTGGACCGGCAATCTGATTGCTTCCACCGTCCCTCGCTCACTCGCGAGTGATCCCACCTGCATGAACCATGCGGTTCGCATCCCAGAGTCATTCAGCTTGCTTTGACTCACTGGGCATGCTGTCTCTGTGTGCTATGTGTGCTGTTCTCTGTGTCAGCATGCTCACTGTGGCTGTCGCTGCTCCCGGCTCGACACACCTTTCTTGCAGGGTCTCTGCCGTCTCTGGTTAGTGTAGATGGGGGTGGGGGGGGTGGGGCGGGAGTCCTGACTCCAGGAGGTCAGCAGACCAACCCCATCTCTGGACACCTTCCAAAGGCTTGCGCCACCATACGCTGCAACGACTCTGCAGCTCCTTGGCACTTCGGCCACACCTCTCCCTGCCTTCACCTCCGGCTTCTTCTGAAAGCATTCCACAGCCGATCGCCTTAGCCTCACCTGAGTGGCCCATTCATACTGCACTTCTGGCCTCGGGTGCAGGCAATATTCTTCAACTGCATAACGGTTTTGGCACTCAGCATCCCTCTTCCTCGTCCCCAGTACCAGAGTGGTGATTATTAATGTGTGAGTTAAAAAAGGAAGGATGTATGGTTCTGTGTTGCCTTTTCTTCGTCTCAGTATCGGATTGGTGTATATTGGGAGATGGTTTTCTGGCACATTAGGGAAGGGGATGGTAATACCCTATAACAGCCTGTGGTACATTTGACTCCTTATAAAAGGGACATGGGGGGGATACCGTGTCTCACCCAAGGGTGCCTCATCCCCACTCCCCAAGTCTCCTCCACCCAAGTGATCCTCTCTTGCATATCCACCGCCAGGGTCAGGATATGAAAGCAACAGCCTTTCCCTGGCCACCTGGGAGGAGGATGTATTGGGGAAAGAAGTGAGGACGCCCTCGGATTCCTCACAGTAGCTCACTTGAGCTTTTTTTGAAAAATATGGACTTTTTCAAACAAATTGGGCTTAACTTGACAGGCCACACACTTATAAGAATATTTGATATTGCCTTCAAGGGTGCATTCATATAGCCAAGTCAGTATGTGTTAGTCTGGCCACCACTCTGTTTCAAGGACCCAACATCATAATTGCACTCTGCCCCAAAGATATATACTGATTTTATTAGTATTAGACCCAGTCGACCCTTAAATTTCAGCTGACCTTTCCCAATGACTTCTTGGAGAGCCTTTAATGAATCCCAATATTGAAAGCACAGAGTCTAAGCTATTACCCTTAAGCACAGTCTTATATGCCCCTAACCAGCAAATCCACTATGAAAAACGTAAACGCTTAAAGCTTATCTTTAACACTTGTTCAGCTATACAACATTGATCCCATATTCATTATCTTATCACAAATTATGACTTGAACCTGATTTGTTTGATGGAAAAGTGCCTCTCATAAACAAACACATGTTGGTTTTCTAAACACTTTGATTACCAAAGGCTATAGCTTCCTCTGTCAAAATAGAGTTGAGGAAATGGGGGTGGATCTCTTATTTTTAAGGACTCCGTTCCATTAACAAAACTAGATACTCATTGAGTTTTTACATATCGAAGGTATTAGATCTCCTCCAACTTATTTTGATGTTTTAATTATCTCCAGTTCACCTCAGTATGACACTGGTTCTTAAGGTCCGTATCCATTTTTTAAAAATCCATTTACCCTTCTCGCAAGTTTGTGTAGTAGGAGACTTTAACCTGTGGAGAAAGGAACTGTTTCCTGGCCTTGTAGAATTTCAGCCTGATTGTGGTGGCCCAGGGTCCACCGTCCAACACATCTGCACGGCACACTTTAGATGCTCTATTTTCCAATGCATCCCAGCTATCTACTGGCCTTGACACTATCAGGTGTTTGGACAGATTACGTCGGTTTATTTTACTTTACAATTACAGCGACTGCAGGTTTGATACAAAAATTAGATGAAGTACTCACAAATGGAACAAAATTGTAATCTTCTAACATTTAAGTCACTGGCACATACCTTTATTAATACACCTGCTGACGAGATGGAAGATGGTGATACCCTAATCAACATCCTTACACAGATATTATGAAAGCTTTTGACTCTATTGCACATATTCAAAATAAAAGAAGAAATCCAAAAGTAAAAAAATCCCAACCCGCTATACCAGAGATTTAGCCGAGGGCAAACTACCCATCAGACAACATGAACAGCACTGTCTACAGGACAATTCTTAGATGGAAAAACCATCTCAAGCAAAGTTTCAACTTCTATTAAAAACAAATAGCAAAGGTAAATTGGCCTACAATACTATGAAAAGCTATTAGTTTGCAAGTATTTCAAAAGTGCTTGTTTTCTCTCTTGATGATTCAAGATCCGGAATCTGCAATGATTGTGCCAACTATTCCAATGCAAAAGAGTTGTATTTACCAGGTTGAATGTGGAATGCAAGGAATGTGACCAGCTCTGAAAGAGAGGGATTCTAGAAGGATGAGAGAGAGAAAGAGGGCTGGTTAAGAGAGGAGGGGGGCGGCTGTGGCTGCCTACAGTGATAACAAGCTGTAACATGGAAGAATAAAAAAAAAAAGAATAAGTATACTCATTGGTTTACCTATATTTCCTAAAGCAAATTGTACACATACCAATGGCCGATGAGCTTAATCAGCACTCAATGGCCAAATCTGGCTCTGGACGCCAAATAAAACATGTTTTAGGAGTCCTCTGACGTACAGGTCAATGTGTGCTGCGATCACTGTGACCCGATCCTGAGAAGAACAATAACTTATTTTCAGGATGGCATGGTACATCCTTATTTACAATTCAAAGGCATCTGGCATGAGCACATTTTACGAATAGAAACACACTCAATACTGAGCAATTTGAGCCCACAAACGAGGATGTTTTGAAGAAAGAACCCCAAGCCTTACTACAGAGACCTCAAATGCTCGGAAACCCATGATGCTTTCCACACCACTCCGCACCAGATAACAACTCTGTGATTAACTGCGTAAAAACAATACAGACCACTCAAGAACAAAAAAAGGAAACCGAAAGAGAGGCACAATTGAAACCAAGCAGAACACAATAATCTGCCTTGTTTTTAACAACTCAAAACAAGTACAAAAAAACAATGCAACACCTAGACCTTGCACCTAGTCCTTGTGAAGTGCAGGGCGACCACCCATGCCCTAGAAACGATGGAAAGCAGAATTTGGAACATATCTTGAAGCAATCGATGGAAGCTATATTAATGCATAACTTGGGTCCGGAAGGGCAAGAAGTTTGTAGAAACCTTCCTCCCATACTTGAAGCTCAGGAAGGTAAAGGGCTAAATGTATATGCAGAAGTGGTACCAAGAATGGAGAGACAGCACATCTTAGAAAGGACTTCTTTTACACATAAGATCAGTTGGCCAGAGAATTGATAGATGAGTTCCTAGCAGCCCTCAGAGGCATAGCAATACGTTGCAATTTTAGACAATTATTAAATGAAATGTTGAGAAACCAATTAATGGTTCATCCAAATAATGACCAGATACAAGAAAGAATATGTGAAATGTCAGACCCAACTCTAGAAGAGGTTATACACATTGTGAAAGGCATAGGAAGATCTGAAGTGTCCAAGAAAACAACGTAAGATGGAGACCTAAATGAATTTGCAAAAATTGAAAGACCAACATGCAAAGTAGAAACGGCATGAGTAAAATTACTGTTAAGTGCCGACTCTGGATTGTTACATATGAGAATACCCTCAGCATGCATCAAGGAGTGTTGGAGGACAGAGTGGGAACACAGAACACTGTCACTAGGATGACTTGTGCATGGACTACTGTGCCAGCATCCTCTGTGGTCTCCCTAACTATGCTTTCTGTCCCCACAACAAGATCATTAACTTTGCTACCAGGACTCTCTTTGAACTCCCTCACTTCATTCCTACTTCCTCGTACCATCACCAGGCTGAATGGCTGAAGATGCAAATCAAGGGCAGATTTAATTTTTTTCTCCTGGTTCCCAAATCTATCCATGGTAAGGCACCACTGTATCGATCCTCCTCTATTCAACTCTACAAGCCTTCTCGTAATCTCTGCTCTGCCTCCTTGACTACCCTTGTAGCTCCTCGCCTTCCCTGTGCTTCCTCTTTCTTCTGCTCTTTCTCTATTCTTGCTCCACTTGAATGGAATTCTCTTCCCCCGGACATCCTAGAAACAATGCACACAGATTTGATCAAAATCAAACTAAAAGCCTACTTCCTCACCTCTGTTACCCTCTTAAACGACCTCTCATCTGCCTGCTAAGTAACATTTGTCCATCGCCTCTAACCTACCTCTGTCCCTCACATCCTCTGCCTCCACTCTAGTACTTCACCCATCAGTGTCACATCCCAAGCACAGCTGGCCGTACCGCATACCTGCACTTTAAAATGTCAAACGTTGGTTGTCCTTAATATGTGTATGTCTACTTATGTATTGTCCCCGATGACTGTTCCATTTATTCCTCTCCACATCCTGGTCAGAATGTCCCTCAACCTCACCCCATTGTATGAAGCTCACTGCTTCCAGTCAATTCTGATTTCTTATCTATTGTATGTTCTTTTGTGTTCAAAAGAGCATTGTTCTTCCTTTAGATAAAATATAATAAATATTCAGGACACCAAATCGGCATGCTGGGTTGGTTTGTGCAAAGAATGAAACTGAAAGATGGAGAAAATAAAGGTAAAGTAAATGTTGTGGACAAAGGTCAGCCAATTTTGAGTTTGAGACATCAAGCAGAATTTGGCATGGAATTAAAGCCAGGTGCAAAAGAACAAGTAATAGAGTAAAATGTACAGTACCAAGATTTGATTACAAATTCTCTGCAAGTATTCTAGAAAATACTGGCACATTAAAGGGGTACCAATATCACATCAAATTGAAGGGAGGTGTGGAGGCATCGAATAGCAAAGAAAGGAAAGTCCTCTTAAGACTACTGGGCCCCCTTCAAATTCCTTTACAAGACATGATAAAACAAGGAATAATAGAAGAAACTGAAAGCTCAAAGTGGTTATCTCCTGTAGTAGTAGTCATAAAATTGAACAATACCATTAGGCTATGCATGGATTAAAGAAGTTTAATCAGGATGGTGGTTGACACTCGTCCACACCCAAATATAACAGCGGTGATGCATTCTATTCAGGATGCTGCCATATTTTCCACCATAGACATAAAGAGTGTGTATCACCAGATTGAGTTGACACATGAAAGCAAACATCTGACAACGTTCATCACACCATGTGGACTTTTCACATTCAACAGGATTCCCTTTGGATCTGTGGCTTCTGTTTTTCAAAAATTGATTGAAAATGCATTTAAAGGTATTCCAGAAGTTATGTATTTCCAAGTTGACATTTTGTTCTAAACTGAAGACGAGTAGGAACATGAAACAAGGTTGGGACTAGTACTGGGAATACTTCACGAATACGATATGACTGTCAAGTGCCAAAAATGCAACCTGTATCAAACATAATTAGAATATTTGGGTCTTACACCATCAAAGGAAGGAATTAGACACAGGGACTTGCTGTGTCAGATGTATTATAGATGTAGCTCAGCCAAATGATTTAAAAAAAACAATTGTTTTTGGGTTTGTGCACATTTTACACTAAACTCATGAAATACTTTGCGTCAATCGTTGAGCCTTTAACAGAGTTAATGAGAAAAGGAATGAACATTGAATGGCTAGAGAGACTCTCAGTGGCTTTTGAGAGAGCAAAGGAGTGCATAATTAGAGCTTCTACACTGAAACCATGAGAAAAGACAATAATCACAGTGGATGACAACAGTAAGGGCATAGGAGCTGTCTAAGAATATGGTGAGATGAAGAGAATATGGTGATAGTAAGCCTTGCTTCAAAAACCTTGCAACGGGCAGAGAGGCTACTCAGTTATTGAAAAATGCTTTGGCTTGTGCATGGGGTGTACAACACTAGAATGTGTGTTGGGTGCTAGCATTGTTTATATTGTGTACAGATCCTAAGCCACTGCTTAAAGTATTGAGTGTGGCTGGAGCAGAAAAAAACATCTCCTAGACCATTCAAAATTGCGTCAAGGTTGATTTGAGTGTAACTATGAAATAGAATTTAAAAAGGGTTAGCATAATGCAACTGCAGATTGTTTATAAAGGTTACCCCTTATGGAAGTAGTAGTGGATGTGCATGTTGGCGGGCAGTACTATAACACGAGAAAGTTGCATGAGTGCAGAAGAAAATTACAATGTAAATCAAGAGGTATGCTAGTATCTGGTAGATGGTTGGCCAATAACAAACAAACAGGAGAAGTAAAGCCATATAGTACTGTAGCTGAGGGGTTATCCATGGAAGAAGGAATATTGAGGAGGGGGCAGAGAGTAGTGCCGCCCAAGGATATTAGAGTAGATAACATTTCAAATGCATGTTGACTGGCTCAAAATGCTTGGCTAGGGAAAACCTTTGGTGGTCGGCAATAGATGCAAAGATTGACAGGTATGTCAGGGAATGTGTACAGTTTAGTGAGAGTGATAAAGTACTTATTACTAGGAAGCCACCTTTGGTTCCTTCAGCATTGCTGACTGAACCTTGGGAATGTGTAGCTATTGATATAATAGGACCTTTTCATGAAGTAAGGGTAGAGAAGTGTGAGGGGTCAGAAATGTGAGGCGGACAACTTTGTGAAGTTTTCTCAAAAAATGCCATTTTATTCAATTAAAAGGTTGGATAAACACCTCACTATCCCTAATCTAAAAAAGCTTTCCCTGCCTAAAACGAACTTAAGGAAACTCTCTAACAAAAGGATATCTTTTCCTCACACTTATATATACAGTACATAAATAAGGAAATCCATGGCAGTTCAAAGACAACACAATAATATGATAATTGAATTTGTAATGTAACCACAGTGTCTCCCTATAACCCGGACAATTTTCCCTTCCCCAGATTTAAGCAGGATTATGCTTCACAGTTCAAAAAAGTAAGTAAGGAAATCCCGATTTGCAAAACGGTTCCAGCACAGTTCTTTGCAGCTTCAAGTTGTCAACTGAAAGTTTCAACACTCCAGTAATTCAACAAAGAAAATAAAAGGCCCTTCCTCTTCTTTGAACAAGTGTATGATTTACCCTCCTCAGATAAAGAACATTTTCGCAGTTCATCAACAGCAGCAATTATTGTCCTGGTCAGTATGTTTGCCACATCTGATAAGTTCGAAAGAAATATAACTTTTGTAACGGCTTTGCACAGTTTTTCCTTTAGCACCACAAAATAAATTCTTTGTCAGGATCAATGTGTAGCACTTCATCAACTTCTACCTGGTTTACTACCATGCAAGGCCCACTACCTCAGTTCACACCTGGTTTACTCCCATGCCAGGCCTACTCCTCCAAAGGTTTGCCATCCAGATATGCTTCCCTGCCCAAACAGCATTTCACAATAACGAGTGCCTTTTATGGTTAAGATAAACTGACAAGAGGTTTACAACAACTTTGCGGATTTGCCGCTTCAAACTTTTAACACCTCTTCATGGGCTACAAGTTTAACATAGTTGCACTTTAGTACTCTTCTGTAAATAATGATCCACTCCTTCTGAATACCCCTTTCCAGAAGGGCACCCTTTTTAGCACTCTTGTTTCCCCACTGGACAAGTAACCAAACACTGACAAGGATATGATCTTATTCTGCCTCTCCCTTGGCTTTGGCAATGTGAGTTTAGACCAGCTTTTACCATATGTGGTACAACGTATCAGCAGCAAGTTTCACAACTTATGGACCTTTCATTAGCCCCCTTCTGCTGTTGCTCTGTCTGCTGGATTGTCAGTCTCTCTTGGCTTGGGCAATGCTTGTAGGCATTAGTTCTTAACAATATCGCCCCATTGGGTTGCTGGGTATTCCACAAACGTGTAAGTTTAAAGTTAGTCATTTGGTTTGTATATAAGGCTGTTGCTGCTTTTCAAGTGTTCTTTATTCGAAATTACTTTTCGAGCCACGTTCTCGTACTCCAGTGCTGCTTACTTGATGAATGTCTGCGTTGAACACACGAGTGGGTGCGGAGCACTCCGGGGTCACTAGCAGCTTGTGATCTCACTGGATAAGGCTTGCGCTTCTGATCCCCTCACCGCTCTTCTGACTTTTTGTTTCTGTGGTTCCTCGCGACCCGGTAAACTGCTTCTCTTAGTCAGCCGTCACCCGCGCCACCTACAACCTTGAGCTCCTTTTGCTCCCGAGGCCCTCGGGTGCACACCAGCCACCGGAGACAGCCTCAAGGCCCTCCTGTGCACACCAGCCACTGGAGACAGCCTACTTGGAAGGAAGGCTTCAATTGCTTTTGCTTCCCACTGCGCAGCCTCTGCAGAACCGGTCCCCAGAGGGCAAGCTTCCCTCTTGCATGCTTTGTGACCTTTGTAGTTCAGATTTTGGGAGTCACAGAGCCTCTCAGGACCGGCAGCTGATCTCTGCCAAACAGTGAACCCGGCGTCTTCGCCTCCTTCAGCTTCTGCCTTGGATGCCTACACAAATCACACTGCTTTTGCTTCTTGCTCTTTCTAATGGCCTGCACCTGAGGGGTCATTTTAACCCTCTGTTACCCTCTGGTCTGGGTCATCTGAGTTAACAATCTGACCACTCCTGCAACATTGTACCCTTTTAGCCCTCCTCTTCATCCCAGTACTGAGGGCATTATGGGACTTGAAGTCCCTAATGGCAAAGTTAGTTTTTCTTCTTCTGTTTTATAATAAGCCATTAGAAGGGTGGGGTTTTGGGGAAAGTTGAACATGGAGGTTTCCCATTCCTCCTGGCCTGCCCCCCCTCACCCCCTCTTGTGATCCTCCTGCAGAACACCAACCTCAGGGCCGGGATCAGAAAGTGCCTGCCTTTCCCTGGCCACATGAGAAGGGTCCCATGCCAGGTTTTCTGAGGGAACCATTGCAGATTCATCACAGAAGCTAAATGCATTTGTCTTGATGGACTATTATAGCCATTGGCCTGAGGTGAGATTTGTAAGGAAAGATACTACAGAGGTAGTGATACCATTTTTGCAAGATATTTTCAGAGGAACTGGTTACAGATAATGGAAAACAATTTGTATCCACAAGGATGGTGTGATTTATTGGAACAAAATATTAAGCATTTAACCGCCACATTATATTATCCCCAAGCAAACGGATCAGTGGGAAGATTCAACAAGGGTGGCCAAGAATTTGATTGCGCTTTGAAAAGCCTCTAGTCTGGACTTAGATGTGAGAGAACATCCCAGTATAGGAAAGACAACGTTTGAGTTAATGAGATGAAGTCATAGAGGTGCAAGATGTCTTAAGTGGATGGGAAATATATTGGGTCAGAGAAAGGTTATCCCACATGACAGTATAGGCTGAAGGACAGTGGAAAGCAGAATAAACAAAATGAAACGGAGATATGATTTCAGGAAGGGAGTAGGTTATCTTGAGATCAATATGAGGTACCTGGTCAAGATTAAAGTACTGTTTGGTGTGTCTAAAATTGCTTCAACATTTACTGAACCCATTATTGTATTGAAAAAGGCCATCCAGTGTGATGACATGTGTTGGACGTTGGTGGAGTTTGAATAGGATAGCTAAATTCAAGGAATTTTAGTTAAATGGTTCTATTTGATGGTGGGGGGAAGATGTGTTGTGTTTACCAGGTTGAATGTAAAATGCATGGAATGTAACCAGCTCTGGCAGAGAGGGATTTTTGGAAGGCAGGATGATAGAGCGAAAGGGAGCTGGTCAAGAGAGGAGGGCGGCTGTGGCTGTCTACAGTGATACTAAACTGTAACATGGGAGACTGAACAATGTAAAGAATAAGTATACTCGTTGGCTTGCCTGTATTTCCTGAAGGGAAGTGTACACATAACAAAAGGTTTGTCAAATTCATGAACATCTCTGTGCCAGAGCACCTATGTTTGATAATAATTATGTATAACACTGCTCTGGGAGGAATCCACTTATCCCATACTGGTGCATAGTTTTCCTTGTAATAGCAGTAGATTTGTTAGCAAACTTTAACAGCCCACTCCGAGAGTTCCTAGTTTCTATTATCTGGAAAAAGTGGTGGTATTACTGCTGCTTAAATGGCTAACTGTATCCTGAAGATCCTGTGAACTTCAGGCCAATTTCAAGACTCCTTTTCCTATCAAGATTCCCTGTTGGGGTCAAATTCTGGCATATTTTGCCACAACATGAATCCAAACTCATGTGGATACTTATGGCCTACTCAATTTTAAAGAACCTGGTTTCAGACCTGTACCAGATACTGAGATCGTGGTGATTTCCATAATAAATGATGTCAGGAACTTGGAGGATGGCAGGAGTGTTGGGACCTGGATCCTGCTGGACTAAGTGATGTTTAACATTATCGACTATGCCATCCTTATGGACATCCCCGCTGTATGGACTGTGTAGGTTTTGTCCACAGATGGTTACAATCTTTCTTGAATGACCTATCCTATGTGTGCACTCACCAATTCAATACATCGATTGGGAATCCACTATTTTAATCCCAGAAGCAAAGAAAAAGTGTGTTGGAAAAGGGATGTGCAAGTCAGGAAGTGACATGAGAAAAAGTGGAACTGGAAATAAAGGTGGACCAAATGGGCAGAGGGGTGTAAAAGAGGCAGAAAGGCAGAAGTGTGAAAGGGACTAAGGGGCCATTTTTAAACTTGGAAAAAAAGAATTAGAAAACTAAAAGGACAATATGGTGCTTCCTCAAAAAGGGGCAATTATGACCTGTAACTAGCATTGCACAAGTTTGAATCTGAATCCTTTGATATTAAGTGTGGGGTTACTTGTGGTTGTGTGATGTAGACTGTCCTGTTTAATTTATATCTGCCACCGGTGGCCAGTCTCCTGCATGCCTGTGGTGACAATCTCAGCTTCCTTTTTTCTATAGATGAGTCTAGGAAGTGGCTAAAAGACAATTTGCTATCTGCCTCTCAGCAGTCAGTAAGTGGATGGCAGTTCAGTGCCTCAAGTTTAATTCACCTAAAATTAAGATCCTGATATGCATACCAGCCTCTCTTAGATGAAACCCGATAGCCTGGCCTCATGCTTTGGGCCTTCCCAAACTCCAGGTTGGGGACCTGGGCTTACTTTTGAATGAACAGCTCAAGTTAGGTTCCCCTAATAAACATAGTGAAATAATTCTGCTTCTCCAGCATGGGGTCTGTGTTACATCTTCCACGTCCACGTCCTCTACCTTACGAACTCCTGTGTTTCCCACTGACTCACATTTCCACAAACCCACATTACGCAGCCCCCGAGGCGTACCTCTGGGCGCGCAGACAAGGCGACACCAGTGCATTCGTAATGTCAGGGGGGGTCCATGGCAGACTCTGTGTCTATCGCCCTTCTCTCCGTTGGCAATGTAATTGGAGGTTCCCATTTGGCCGCAATCACCGTTGCCCATGTGGACCTGATCGTCACGTGAAGAGACCAAACGCAATCGGTATCACGTGACGGCCTCCACGTTCCTTGTTGAACATCACGTGACTTTCCCCAATGGTTTAAATGCATTCGGAAACACCGACACGGTGCTTCACAGCTGGTCTTTCTCTTGGACATTGCCACGCTTTGAATCTACCAGGAAATTTATGGTTACTCGACAACGGTTTTGCTTAACGGATTGCTCTCTCTACGCCCTGAACTTGCTTTGAACTCTATCGGAACCCTTGGTTACTTGACAACGGCCTGCTTAACGGATTGTTTCCTCTACGCCCTGAACTTGCTTTGAACACTATTGGAACTTTTGGTTACTCGACCACGGCCTGATTAACGGATTTTCTCCACGAACCACGACTCTTTGTATCCTGGGCCTATGGCCTTTCACTAGGTGTTTGCCTGATCAACACCTATCCTAACCTGACTTCAGGTCCATTCACTCACCCACATACAGTGCACATAGGTAAGAACGTTTAGTTTCCATTTCTAGATACTCTGTGAATTGCATTTCACCTTGTACTAATCCCTCCTTGCCTTACAGCGCTCAAAGGGTCCTTCCGGCAGTTCCTGACTACAACCTCGATGAACTACCACACCTGTGGCTCCAAGACCTGCACAGGCAGTATTCCTATAATTGCCTGTGTGGTACTTGGGGACGGAGGTATTCATATCTGCACGACCGGCAACATTGTAACAGACTGTGAAGCCTTCCCGGTTCGTTCGGACTATGAATCCCTCCGCCGGGGACCCTGTGACCGCGTTAATGCAGGCCCTAGAGGCCCTTAGGACTGATATGGCCACTGCCACGACCGCCATTCACCACTGCCTTGATGCCATCCAGAGTTCACGTTTTCCCTTGCCCGGTGATGACGATGAACCCGGTCCTGCCTCTCCAGCCCAGCCTGCCCCGACTTCAGCCCCCGTTCCCGTTCCCACTCCAGTGCTACTTCCATTGACCCCCCCTCTTGCTGCTCCAGAACGCTTCCAAGGCGAACCCCGGAAATATATCACCTTCATAACTCAGTGTAAATTACACTTCTTATGCAAACCTCAGGCTTTCCCCGACTCTGTCACTAAAGCCGCTTTCCTTCGGTCTCATTTGTCCGGGGTAGCTGCCACTTGGGCAAATCCATTGTTGGAAAACGATCACCCTGCCTTATACGATTTCGATCTGCTGGTCACAGAAATGGCAAAGGTATTTGATACCCGTTACAAGGCGCAGGCAAGGGACCTGGAATAACTTGATCTCACACAGGGTAGGCAAACACTGATAGACTATATCACCCG
Source organism: Ambystoma mexicanum (assembly GCF_040938575.1). NCBI lineage: Eukaryota > Metazoa > Chordata > Amphibia > Caudata > Ambystomatidae > Ambystoma > Ambystoma mexicanum. The sequence continues at coordinate 143,725,008 of NC_090929.1, forward strand.
TTTTAACGATTGGCCGCAGAAACTTCTTGGCCAGAGGAAAAAAAGGTGATCGTTTTTTACCGGGGCTTGTCCAATGCCATGAAGGATGCTCTATCGGTGGTTCCTGCTCTGCCTTCTGTTTTTTCGGATTTAGTTGATCTCACCCTGCAGTTAGACGCCCGCAGATCCGAGCGGAAGGCAGAAGCGACATTCACTAGTCACTCTTCCCCGGCCCCTCCATCTACCAGTCCTGAACCCATGCAAATAGGCGGGGTCTGCAGTCCAATAACACCAACCGATAGAGAACGTCGGCGGACGGATAACGCTTGCTTTTATTGCGGACTCAACGGGCATTATGTGAAAGAATGCCCTCGACGTCCCAGAAACAAGAATCCGCTTTTTCAGAAGGCTCGCCCATGAGAGAGGGGGCACCGGCGAGCCCTTCATTAACCCCCACTAAACCCGCCTTCGGTCCAATCAGACCCATAGTAGTTCAGGCCTTATTAAAACCAACCAGAGAAATCACACACACTGTCTATCCTGTGATCGATTCAGGGGCCACTGGTTGCTTCATGGACATCGCTTTAGCCCATAGTCTTAACCTACCGCTAATAAAAAAGGAGCATCCTGAACCCGTACAAGCAGTCGATGGCACGTCACTGACTTCTGGCACGATCAGACACCAAACTGCCCCTCTTGAGGTGGTAATACAAGGCACACATAAACAGACTCGGTCATTCGATCTCATCACTACACCGCAGTTCGGTATCATTTTAGGCATCCCCTGGTTGAGGCAACATAACCCTTTGATCAATTGGGGAACAGGTCACGTATCGTTTGAATAAGAGTTATGTCAACATTTTTGCCTGATAGATTCAGACTCCCTTGTTTCCCCTGCGGCGATTCTTGGTGCCATGGCCTCCTCCCGACTCACTGATGACACAGCAGAGGTTACCACCTTACATACCGTAGGGGCCATCTCGGTTAGCATTCCCGTTGAATACCAGGATTTCCACATGGTTTTTGATAAGGCATCCGCGGAGGGTTTGCCCCCGCATAGGACCTACGATTGTCCTGTTGATCTCATTCCAGATGCCCCCATATCAAAGGGGAGGATTTACTCGTTGTCACCTTCCGAGGAACAAGCCCTGAAGGAATACATACAGCAGGCTCTGTGTTTAGGTCATATTCGTCCCTCCTGTTCCCCGGCTGCTAGCCCCATTTTCTTTGTGCCAAAGAAGGAAGGTGATCTACGCCCGTGCGTGGACTATAGACGATTGAATGCCATCACCATCAAAAACAGGTATCCTATTCCACTCATTTCTACGCTGTTAGATAAGTTAACAGCCGCCTCTATCTTTACCAAGTTGGACCTGAGAGGGGCATACAATCTGATCCGTATGCGGCAGGGGGACGAGTGGAAAATGGCCTTTTGTTCGCGACAGGGGTTGTTTGAATACACCGTGATGCCCTTTGGGCTCTGTAACGCTCCTGCCACATTCCAACGCTTCATCAATGATGTATTATCTGACATTCTTGATGTATTCGTGGTGGTCTATTTGGATGATATCTTGATCTTCTCATCCTCCCTGGAAGACCATATTGGGCATGTAAGAGAAGTCCTCTCTCGCCTCAAAAGAAACGCTTTGTTCGCCAAACCTGAAAAGTGTTTGTTTCATTCTCAAGAAGTAGAGTTTTTGGGTTTTCACATTACACCCGGTGGGTTGACCATGAATCAGGCAAAAGTACATGCAATCACGGAGTGGCCTACCCCCGTCAACCTCAAACAACTCCAATCGTTTCTCGGTTTTGCCAACTTTTACAGGCGATTCATCGCCGGCTTTTCTGCCATCGTTTCTCCCCTGACCGCCCTCACCAGCCCTCATGTCCCCTTTATCTGGACACCTGACTACCAAGAAGCTTTCGAGGCCCTCAAGTCTAGGTTTGTTTCTGCCCCTGTACTACAACATCCTGATCCGGAGGTGCCGTTTGTTGTAGAGGCGGATGCCTCCTCTTTCGCGTTAGGCGCTATTCTTTCTCAACCTTGTTCTGCTACTGGGCTTTTGCATCCTATAGCTTATCATTCACAAAAATTCTCGACAGCCGAGTCCCATTATACCGTAACAGAAAAAGAACTGTTGGCCATTAAGGATGCACTTCAAACCTGGCGCCACCATCTCATGGGGGCAAAGCATCAAACGGTGGTGTACACAGATCATAAAAACCTGCAGGATCTTGCCTCTCTGAAATGTGTGAACAGTAGGCAGGTGCGTTGGCATTTATTCTTCGCAGCATTCGATTTTGTGGTAAAGCATAGGCCAGCTCTTGCTCATGGTAAAGCAGATGCACTTTCACGTTCTCCTGGGGGAGTTTCGCTTTCCACGTTGCCGGACACATTATTGGGAAAGGGCCATATCATCTGCTTATGTACACCGACCCCAACCATGCTTACCACGATTAAAGATTGGACCTGCCAACACCAGCACATACTCACTGAATGGGACATTACACTCCAGGAAGGACTGCCATTCATTCAAGGGAAATTATTCCTCCCCACTAGCGATGTACGCAATCAAGCACTTACCTAGTCTCATGATGCTGCCGTCAACGGACATCCAGGGCAACAACGTACCTTGGAGTTGTTACGACGCTGGTGTTGGTGGCCGTCAATGAGAAGGGATGTAGCGAACTATGTAAACACCTGTGCGACCTGTGCCCAATGTCAAACTCGCAGGGGACGTCCTTTGGGTTTGCTCCAACCTTTGCCCGTTCCCCCCCAAACCATGGCACATGGTCTCTATGGACCTTATCACAGACTTACCCCGACTTACCATCTGGGTCATCGTTGATTCTTATACTAAAATGGCCCGTTTCATTCCCTGCACTGGCGTGCCATCAGCTCCGACCTTGGCCCGTTTGTTTTTTAGGTCTGACTTTTGTCTTTTCGGCCTCCCACAAGTCATCATGTCAGATCGTGGTACACAATTCACGTCCTGCTTTTGGCGTTCTCTGACCAAGCTCCTGGGTATTGATGCCCGCTTCTCCTCAGCCTACCACCCGGAAAGTGATGGACAGACGGAAAGGGTGAACCAGGCTCTAGAACAATATCTGCGCTGCCTGACCCTTCAGTATCAAGATTCCTGGTTCGATCTGCTCCATCTCGCTGAATTTGCCTACAATTATGCATGGCACTCGGCCACCGGCTTTTCTCCTTTCTATTCCATGTATGGCCAACACCCACGTACCCTTCCACTTCCGGACTTTCCTTCTGCCACCCCTGCTGCTACTGCTTGTGCCCGCGATCTAACTAAGGTTCATGCCCAAACCATGATCCATCTCCGTGAGGCACAGACGGCTATGAAGAAGAAGGCGGACAGGAAACGAGCAGTAGCACCTGTGTATCATGTAGGGGACCGGGTTTGGTTGTCAACTCGCCACTTGCACATCCCGGGCTGTCGCAAACTTCTGCCCCGCTTTGTCGGCCCCTACAGCATTGTTAAAGTCCTGAACCCTGTTGCCTTGCGCCTTTCTATTCCATCTGCTTGGCGTATACACCCGGTTTTTCATACTTCTCTCCTTAAACCATATCTTGCCCTACCCGGGTTCATACTCCCCATGCTCCTGTTTCAGTCTCCACACCCGATGTCTTTGAGGTCAGTGCCATTCTGGGTTCCCGTCTGCACAGAGGTCGGCTCCAATACCTCGTGGATTGGTTGGGCTATGGTCCGGAGGAGCGCTCTTGGGTTCCATCTCTGGACGTTCAGGCCCCGCTTCTTGTTGCACGCTTCCATAAGGACCATTCCTCCTGCCCACGAGGTCGTGGGCCTTTGAAGGGGGACTCTGTTATATCTTCCACGTCCACGTCCTCTACCTTACGAACTCCTGTGTTTCCCACTGACTCACGTTTCCACACACCCACATTACGCAGCCCCCGAGGCGTACCTCTGGGCGCACAGACAAGGCGACACCAGTGCATTCGTAATGTCAGGGGGGTCCATGGCAGACTCGGTGTCTATCGCCCTTCTCTCCGTTGGCAATGTAATTGGAGGTTCCCATTTGGCCGCAATCACCGTTGCCCATGTGGACCTGATCGTCACGTGAAGAGACCAAACGCAATCGGTATCACGTGACGACCCCCACGCCTCCACGTTCCTTGTTGAACATCACGTGACTTTCCCCAATGGTTTAAATGCATTCGGAAACACCGACACGGTGCTTCATAGCTGGTCTTTCTCTTGGACATTGCCACGCTTTGAATCTACCAGGAAATTTATGGTTACTCGACAACGGTTTTGCTTAACGGATTGCTCTCTCTACGCCCTGAACTTGCTTTGAACTCTATCAGAACTCTTGGTTACTTGACAACGGCTTGCTTAACGGATTGCTCTCTCTACGTCCTGAACTTGCCTTGAACTCTATCGGAACCCTTGGTTACTTGACAACGGCCTGCTTAACGGATTGTTTCCTCTACGCCCTGAACTTGCTTTGAACACTATTGGAACTTTTGGTTACTTGACAACGGCTTGCTTAACGGATTGCTCTCTCTACGTCCTGAACTTGCCTTGAACTCTATCGGAACCCTTGGTTACTTGACAACGGCCTGCTTAACGGATTGTTTCCTCTACGCCCTGAACTTGCTTTGAACACTATTGGAACTTTTGGTTACTTGACAACGGCTTACTTAACGGATTGCTCTCTCTACGTCCTGAACTTGCCTTGCACTCTATCGGAACCCTTGGTTACTTGACAACGGCCTGCTTAACGGATTGTTTCCTCTACGCCCTGAACTTGCTTTGAACACTATTGGAACTTTTGGTTACTCGACCACGGCCTGATTAACGGATTTTCTCCACGAACCACGACTCTTTGGATCCTGGGCCTATGGCCTTTCACTAAGCGTTTGCCTGATCAACACCTATCCTAACCTGACTTCAGGTCCATTCACTCACCCACATACAGTGCACATAGGTAAGAACGTTTAGTTTCCATTTCTAGATACTCTGTGAATTGCATTTCACCTTGTACTAATCCCTCCTTGCCTTACAGCGCTCAAAGGGTCCTTCTGGCAGTTCCTGACTACAACCTCGACGAACTACCACACCTGTGGCTCCAAGGACTGCACAGGCAGTATTCCTATAATTGCCTGTGTGGTACTTGGGGACGGAGGTATTCATATCTGCACGACCGGCAACATTGTAACAGTCTGGCATGGATTCACATGCTCATGAATATTCCCTGTCGTCAGGCTAGGAATCCTTGGTAAAGAAAAAATCAGTTTCAGTTTCGTTTCTGAACTGTCTTTCAACTAGTAACCAATCACTGATCTCTGGGTCATACTGCCCCCAGCCAATGACTGCCCTCTACCTAAGCCCCTCCTCTGGCAGCTATCTTCAGATTTTTACTGCCCGTTCAAGTGTTGGGAGTCCTTGTGCTGTAGCTCTCGAGCTTTTACTGCGTTTTTCTTCTTTTATTTTTCCAAAGAGTTTACTCTTATATTTTTCGGTCAATTGAGCCTCAAGCTCCACCGATTCTACTTCCGATCAACGGGGACCCGTTTTCGGAATTTTCATTGAGTTTTCACGTCTTGGAGGATTCCGGAAGATCTTTGAGGCCTACCCCGTGTGGTCATGGCCCAGGACAAAGGAAACACAACACCTGTTGTGGATCCAAGCTGTTCAGGAGCTGCTCTGGATGCAGATTACAGAATGTCTTCAAGGAAGATGAGCACTCCCGGTGCCTCTACTGCCTTCACAACGACAAATCGCACGTGGAGAAGGACTGTGCGTTTTGTAAGAACATGTCTGAACGGACAATGAAGGACCGTCGCTTTCGACTCACCAACTGGCTGGAGGGGAAGAGCCCAACAGCAGGCGAGAAGAGGAAGAAGTCCGAGCGGTCTTCTAAGACAGTTGAGGGCGCTCTGGCGACGAGGGCCCAACAAAAGGCTGATCACCTCGAGTCCGCGGGCACTGGGAGTGCTGATCGGTTGGGCTCCTCGGCTGCCAGGCAGGGCGCATTATCACTGACGCCATCAACCATGAGCCAACGCTCTGGCTCGGTGAAGCGGAAGTCAAAGAACCCGGGTAAGCTTCGGGAGAAGTCCCGGTCGATCCCAAAGGAGACAGCCGAGGGGGAGCGAGGCAGTGACCCTCCACCCAAGGTGAAGGCCTCTGTCGCGCCTAAGGTCATGAAGGCCCTGATTCACCCGGCTAAGGCCTCAATTGAAGGAGTCGTGGCGGCCCTGGTGAAACCTACAGAGGCTTCCCCAGTGGAGATGGCTCCAGGGGCTAGATTTTCCCTGCCACCCCAGAGGAAATCTTCTTTTCTGCCTATCGCGAAGACCCCTGTGAAACCGCAGCAGAAGAAAGAGAGGGGGGGGGGGCACGGTAGACATAACGGACATGGATACCACCTCTGAGGATGAGTTGGCTAACGTCCAAAGGATCCTGGACAGGAAGTCCAAAGAATCCAGGTCCCACGGGAAGGATCCCGATGAGGCCGACAAAGAGGGCAACGTGGGAGCCAATAAGGAGGATAGGGCCGCAGAGGGCCCCACGCCCCAGCCTTCGGCCCCGTTGCAGCCGGTACCCGTACCAGGGGACAATTCAGGAACTATCTTGATGGCTACACAGGCCCTATGTACGGAGATAAGGACAAGGATGCCTTTACCCCCCACCGACGACCCCGCGGAGCCTGAACCATCGGGAAGCCCACCTAACAAGCAGAGACAAGTCCATCCTCCTCCCCCTTCCAGCCTTCACTCCCATCCCCTCCTCCGAGGGGTGAGACGGGGGCAGAGACAGCGGGGACGGATGACGACGGTGGTGACAACGAGATGGACCTCCCATCACCACCTCCCCGGGCTCAGCCCCCCCCCGACGAAATTGGCTCCTTCCACGCCCTGATCGCCAGGGCATCTGAGCTCTTCCAGCTCTGCCCCGAAGAACAGAAGAAGGGCTTCCTCTACCAACGACGGGAGGCCAAGAGGAAGACTGTCCTCTCAGTCCCGCTACTGAACGACATCTGGGACGAGGGGCTGGCACTCCTGAAGAACCCGGCCACGACTCCCGCTAGGAGAGACTGATACGAGAAGAAGTACCGGGTCCCATACTCTGCCCCTATTTGCATCAGAGCACAGCCATCCCCAGATTTGGTGGTCTCTGCGGCGGCCAAGAAGAAATCGGCGGGACTTCTACACCCCCCTCACCCCCTCGACGGCGAGGGGAAGAAGCTGGACGCCATGGGACGATGGGTCATCTCGTCGGCGGCGAAGACTATTAAAGTGGCAAACGCCCTTGCGATTGTGGCGCGCTACGACAGGGAGCTGTGATTCAAGATCGCTCCCCTGCTGGACTTCCTCCCGGACGACAAGAGGGCTGCGGCCCTGGAAATCCTACAGGAAGGCGAGGTGGCGTCGGACCACGCCATTACGGTGGCCACGGACATCGCCGACACCAGCTTTCGTCAGATGGGCAACGCAGTTTTCCTTTGCTGGCACGGTTGGCTCAAGGCCACTGACTTCCGCCAGGACGTGCAGACCAACGTTCTGGACATGCCTTTCGATGGGGACAACCTGTTCGGCAAGACATTGAACGAGTCATCAAGGTGGACACCGAGACAGCTCGGGCCTTGGGTGTTCTTCAACGACGACGGCCGTCCTTTCGGAACTCCGGAGGCAAGCAAGGCGCCTAAAAAGGATTTGGCGGCGGTTCCTCGTAATGCCCGCTCCTCGTCACAGGAAGCCTACAGAGGACGCAGCAAGACAGGAGGATTGCGTCATTGCCAAGGTGGCAAGGCCGCAACAAAGCAGGACTGAACCGGCCGTGGCGTCGGGCCCCCATCCGAGCACCCTAGTGGGAGGCCTGCTGGCGAACCTCGTCGGAGTGTGTGTGCTAGATGCCCTGGCCCGCAGGCACACTCTGGAATTTCAGAGAAGGTGTCCCTGTATACCACCCGTGGCCAGGAAGGAAAACCACGTCCCACAACTACTCCTGGAGGTACGAGCGATGCTAAGAAAGGGAGCCATAGAATTCTTCCCAAAAAGGCTCCAGGGCTCCGGAGTGTACTCGTGGTACTTCCTCGTCCGGAAGAAGACCGGCAGTTGGAGACCCATCCTGGACCTTCGTCATCTAAACAAGTACATCAAGTCTCAGAAATTCCGGATGGTTACCCTCCAGCACGTGCTGGGACAGCTGGAGGAAGGTGACTTCCTATTGTTGCTACACATGGAGGATGCCTACTTCCACATCCCCATTCTAAAGGGACATCTCAAATTCCTACGATTCATGGTCCAGGGGTGGCACTATCAGTTCAAGGGCCTTCCCTTCGGATTGAAGTCCGCGCCCAGGGTATTCACCAAGTGCCTGGCACCAGTGGCGGCGCGGCTGCGCCTGCAGGGGATCCACGTCTGCCCCTACCTGGACGACTGGCTCATCCAAGCAAAATCAAGAGATCTCGCCGTCGGTCACACGGCGAAGACCGTCCAACTGCTCACGGATCTGGAATTCTTGCTCAACTTCGCAAAATCCCACGTGGTACCGTCGCAAGTCGCCCTGTTCCTGGGAGCCAGACTCGCCACAGTGGCGCGATTGGCTTCACTGTCGGAGGAAAGGACGAAGGTCGTACTGGGCAAGGTACAATGACTGTTGACCATGGACGTGGCCAGGGTGATGTCCATCAAGTCCCTACTCGGCCTGATGTCCTCGTGCATCTACCTCATGCGCCTATGCAGGATGCGGATGCAACCAATGCAGGAGTTCCTCGACGCCCGTTGGATGCAAGCGGCGGGCAGTTTCGAAGACAGAATCTCACTCAACGAGACTTTCCGACAAGCGATCCGGTGGCGTTGCACCCGTGCGCATCTAGTGGCGGGTATGGACTTCCAGACCCCGGCACATCAGGAAACGGTGACAACAGACGCCTCCCTGGGGGGGATGTGGAGCGCACACCACAGATCTCCACGCAAGAGGCCTTTGGCGCCCGGAGGAGAGGTCACTACACATCAATGTCCTGGAGCTCTGAGCCGTGTTCTGGGCCCTCGGGTCATCCCTTCCGTCCCTCAAGGGCAAGGTGGTAAGGGTCTTCACCGACACCACCACGATGTTCTACATCCAGAAGCAGGGGGGCACCAGATCCCTAGCCCTATCCAAGGAAGCGCAGGATCTGTGGCACTGGGCCGGCGCCCAAGAGATGTTTCTGGTACCCTTCCATCTGGCAGGAATAAAGAACACCATCGCCGACTCACTCAGCAGGGATCTGCGCTCATGCCAAGAGTGGGAGCTGCGGCAGGATCAAGTGGATCTCCTATTCCGAATATGGGCCAATCCCCAGATCGACCCATTCGTGACTGTGACAAACGCCAAGTGCCGGAGGTTCGCCAGCAGGTTTCCCCAGCCGGGGAGCATGGGGGATGCCTTCGCATTCCCCTGGGACAGCCTGTTCCTGTATGCGTTACCACCGGTGCTGTTGCTTCTGCGACTCATCAGTCAACTCAGACGGTCCCGGTGCAGGATGATCCTCATTGCACCGGCGTGGCTGAGGCAGATTTGGTTCCCGTACCTTCTGGACATGCCAGCGTCCCCTCCCCCAGTCAAACTGCCGATGGACACAGATCTTCTCGCCAGAGAAGGAGGCGCCATCCTCCACCACGACCCGGGGTCGCTGAACCTTCAGGCCTGGCTCCTGCAGCACTAGAGTTCGGAGGGTACGATATCCTGGCGGACGGCAAGGAGTTACTTGCAAAGGCCAGGGCGTCCTCGACTCTAAAGTGCTATGGACACAACTGGAAGAGGTTCTCTGTCTGGTGCCGTGCACAGAAGATTAACCCTCTGCGGATTACGGTCCCTCAAGTGCTGCCGTACTTGCTATCGCTGGGCAAGGCGGGGCTGGCACATGCCTCCATCAAGATCCGTCTGGCGGCTATCTCCCGCTACACCAGAACTCTGGGGCGGTCATCTCTATGGTCTCATCGCCTGGTGAAGGAGTTCATGAAAGGACTGTTCCAATCGTTCCCGCCGGTGAAGGCCCCAGCCCCGGCGAGGGAACTCAACGTAGTGCTGACCAGGCTCATGGGGCCGCCGTTCGAGCCACTGCATTCGGCACCGTTGAAGTTCCTGTCGTGGAAGACAGCGTTTCTTGTATCCATCACCTCCGCACAACGAGTGGGAGAGATCCAGGCCCTCTCCTGTAAACCTCCATACCTGACATTCCACGAGATGAGGGTGGTGCTGAGGACGCACCCCTCCTTCATACCCAAGGTGCCATCGGACTTCCATCTCAACGAGCCCTTGGTGTTACCCGTTTAATTCCCATTGCCTTCGTCGCCGGCTGAGAGGACTTTGCACTCGCTGGATGTGGCTAGACCGCTGAAGTTCTACTTGGACCGCACAACGAGTTTTCGGAAGACATCACAGCTGTTTGTGAACTTTGGACCTGTGAACCAAGGGAAGGCCCTCTTGAAGGCTTCCATTTCCAGATGGCTCTCTGGCTGCATCATGCACTGTCACCGGTTGGCAAACCGACTGTTGCCCGGCCGTTTGAGAGCCCATTCAACCAGAGCGATCGCTGCTACCACGGCCTTCCTCTCTGGTGTGCCCCTGCTGGACATCTGCAGGGCTGCTACGTGGAGGTTGACGCCCACCTTCACGAGATTCTACTGCATCGACCGGGATTCCACTGAGGAGTCCAGAGTCGGCCAGGCAATGCTGCGCAACCTGTTCGCCTGAAGGTGAGCCTGGTGAGGAGGTAAGAGATGCTTAATGATGAGTTGTTGAAATGCTTAATGTTGAGCCTTGCCACCTCCTGTGGTTGGGCATGTGTGTACTGCTATGTATTCTTGTATTCATGAGCATGTGAATCCATGCCAGACCCCATGCTGGAGAAGGAACAAGTTACTTACCTGTAATTGTTGTTCTCACATTCGAACCCTCCCTCCTACCCCTTTGCGGCTCTTCTCTTGGTCCTACTGCCACTTAACGTGCTATCAAATCTGAAGATGGCTGCCAGAGGAGGGGCTTAGGTAGAAGGCAGTCATTGGCTGGGGGCAGTATGACCCAGAGATCAGTGATTGGTTACTAGTAGAAAGACAGTTCAGAAACTGAAACTGATTTTTTTATTTACTGAGGATTCCCAGCCTGACGACAGGGAATGTTCATGAGCATGTGAATCCATGCCAGACCCATGCTGGAGAACAGTTACAGGTAAGTAACTTGTTCCTTTTGCCAACTTAAAGCTTTTTAAAAAAAGTGCCACCACTATTCTCCTTCCAGCATAGGATCACTTTGATACATTCCTTTATCCCCTTGCAGATGTATTAATGGATGCAGCTGTTGGTTTACCTCGATATGCTCTGGAAAATCTTAAAATCAGGTTAATCTCAAAACTACCCAGAAGAGTTCATGTCACTCCAGCTGCAATCTGCCTGCGTCCTAGAGCTGATCCCCAGTCTAAAGCAATCTTTCTTTTGGATGCGTTAGTAGATCCCGAGGATCTTCTAACTATTACTTCCCGAACATCCATAAACCAGATCTTAAAAAGGGGCGGAAGCTAATATATCCTTGGTAGCTCGAGCAAATACTTGCACTGTTCAAATTTGTGATCATTGCTTTTCTTCATTCTGAAAGCAAATCTTAGCCAAAATGCTTACTTCTCTTACTGCATTTGAGTCATTTGATAACATAAATTCTAACGCATATGCCAAAACAAATGAGTAATTAATATTAGTACTTACTGTGAGCCTCGTGTGCCAAAATTAGGCTTGTTATAAAAAATCGTCACAACCCTTGAGTGCTGTCATATGTGTTGCTCTGCCTGTCCTGAGAGAATACAATTAGCTGTTTCAATGCTGTTTTTGAAATCTAATGTTCTTAATACCAAAATAACACTTGGACACTTAATTTTACCGCTGTGGAGAAAAGGAATAGATAAAAAAATGAATCAATGCAGATTCTTATTCCATGGACCACATGTCCATGTTAATTTTCGAAACCTCACAGAAAGAAAAAGGGTCCATTGTATCTTTGTAACAAGAGCAAAGTACCCATCGATTAGTGTCAAATGTCCTCTTTTTTTTTCTTCTTCTTTTTTTAGAGACAAGAAATGCGATATTTCAATTTTAACTTTTATAATCTATACATCACATCTGTGAGTAGTGCATACAAATGTGAATTCATTTAAATCCTGTTTGCAACAGTTTAAATGTATACAGCACTAGATTCAGAGTAATCCTAATCGAGTTAGTTATGTATTAAACATATGTAGTGTTGTACTCAAGGATGCACACAGTGATGGCTCGGACACCGTATGTTCAAAGTAAGGCTTTTAATGCATTAAAGCAAATCTCAGTGGTCATCTAAACGGGTAGAATATTTAGCAGCCCCCTGCCATCCATATCCTCACTTGTCAGGTCGCTCTCAACTCCTCTGATAGAGCACTCGTTCAGTACCAGCCTGAGGGTTCCATGTAAGCACCAGCCTACTTTGCTCAAGTAGGGTGGTGTAGGATATAACACAGCCTTCCCTCTTATACCATTTAAAAGAAATTGCATGACAGAATGCTCCATAATATACTATACACCCTTCACTCTTAAACATGACCTAACTAGAACTCCTATGATCTAGTGGAAATGTAAATCTAGAGGCTGAGGCACCAACCCCACCTATCCTTTCACTTTCATAAGTGTGTGATCATATTATAGGCACTATTTAACGTGCTTAAGAGTGCATCTATACACACACTCCATCACATCCCTTGTACTGGCACTACGTAACGTGCCATGTATGTCTTCATGCACACACATAGCCACTACTTACCATGCCTTGTGTGCTACAGTGCACAGTTACTACCTGAAATGCATTGTACACACCTATGTGAGCATATGCAGACCCTTCATAATGTGTCTTGCATATTTGAATACCACTATATGTAGAAGCTACTTGACGTGCTTTACATACATGCATGTTCCTCAGTACAGCCTGTCACACACCTGGAACCAGATTCAATAAGGTACATTAGCACCCTGGCTTCGCTTGGGCTGTTGGCCGTTACCCCACATTCAAGCCCTTGGAACGGGGGCTTAATGCCACATTCATAAGTATGTGCTACAATAATCTGATAATATCGGTATGTTTAAAGTAAACAATTCTTCCTGTAAACACACATTATTATCAAGTATAGCCAGTTTGCTCCTGGGACCTATCTTTCATCAGCTGTTTGTTGCTTTGACTTAACTCCAGTGTACTCCAATTGTCCTTTCTTAGTACAACTTAAACCAAGCCATTGTATTCTTTTCTGACTCCAAGGCAGCATTGTTTATGCATATGTAAACCTCATCTCATCATTACATTAGCATGCCATAATTGTTTTTATCCAACGGGAATCCCTGTGGGTGGTATGCCGCGATCCATGCACATTTGTGTAAATACATGTCTTTTTCTAGTTTTATTTTTCCTTAGATCTGCACCGCAACACATGAAGGTAATTTCTTCCATTGCACATTTGAACAAGCCATTGCGTCTCAGCACCACAACGTCACTTTCTCGAAGGACCTGCTATGCTGGATACTTATCCCACCTTTGTGAAATAATTGTATTCATGGATGCACACAATGATGACCCTCAGACACTATCTTCAGTGTAAGGCTGTTTATTGTTAAAGCAAATCTTAGTGATCATCTAAAGAGGTAGAATATGTAGCAGCAACCGGTCATCCATCTCTTCACTTGTCCGGTCTCTTTCTCAACTTCTGCCATGGCACACTCCTTCACTCACAGCATGGGAGCTCGATGAGTCCCGCATCCTGCTTTACACAAGGAGTAATGTGTAGGATACAACCTTCCTGATGATGAAAGGGAAGAGGCTATGACAAAGTTGCATGGAGGAGAAGCCGCATCTGGCCATGCTATTTCCGTGACTGTAGACATAGCTCATAAGGGATTTTGGCAACTGTTTAATGTAGCTAACCTAATTCAGACATGATATCTAGGTGAAAGTCTTAATCATGCTGTATGATGATGATGATGTTTTCGGCAAAAAAGTGCAATCTTTAACGACGGGCACACTTTTTCGAGAGAACCCAGTGATTAGACTCACTCCAAAAGCAGCAGCCATTCCATTCCCTTCCGGACTCTAGAGGGAGATGCTTTGATTCAGTTGGAGGTTTGTTATCTTTAAACCGTTCCCACTGCTATAGAGGTTCATAATACAGTACTGGGCAGCACTACAATGCCTGGTCCCACAACTGTAGTGGCACCACCAGATTCATTGGATCCTCCCAGTCTAAGCGACAGACAGCAAAACCTGTATGAATTTCATACTGAGCCACCTGATTACGATAGCACGCCAGTAGGGGAGGGGCTTGGGGATTTGTGTCCATCTCAATGAGCCTAACATTGACGAGGCTTGATGTCAGACCGTTGGATGCTCACTCTGCTAACTCATCTCAACATCTGGAAAGGGGAATTCTTTCCCTCTTGTGCTAATTGTCAATAGAAAAAGTCCTGCGGTCATACATAAATCAAGGTATATTTTCAGGTATTTCCAGATCTGCAAGAAATTGGGTGGGTAGAGGCCCAGCCTGGATCTCTGCTTCCCAAACACATTTCTTAGAAACCAGTATTTCCATATGGGGACCTTGCAGAAATGTCTAGTGCTGTAGGGAAGACATTTCTTGGCCTCCCTGGACCCGGTTGATGTGTTTTGACACATACCTTTCAACCACATTTGCATAAAATTCATTTTTGGTTATATGGGGTCATAAATACCAACTGATCCCAAAGATAAATTCCAAATTACGGACCCTGTGGTGGCCCATCTTCAGAGCTCAGGCAATCGCTTATACCCTTACATGGACTGGCCGTTTTATGCCCCCTCGAAACAGCAAGCGCAGCATTTCATCCAACTAACAAAGGATATGCTAATCTTATGAAGATCCTACATAAATTACATTAAATCCTCTTTGTCTAACTGTGGCTAGTGTTCTTAGGGCCACTGTCGACATTAGCTCCTCAGTTATGGCCCTTCCATGAAGTAGTCTACACCTTACTTATAAAAATGCGACATCAATCAGTTTGTTTCTACAAACTCTGTTGGGCATGATTTTGTTATGCATCCCTCTCATCCAGAACTTCAGGTTGCGCGTTGGGCCACTACAAGAAGAACTACATGCCATACCAATGCATTTCTTGGGTGTGTCTGATGACCGGATCTGCTTAACACCACAAAAGCTTCTCTTAGTGGAAGGCCAAACAAAACATGATTTTGGGAGCTTCTAGATCCGGACTTCAAGGCAACAATAAAAATGGGAATTTCCATGAAAGGTTTGGCACTTGCCTAGGGACCATACATACCAAGGGGTCTTGTGCGGCTTAAAATGAAATCTGAACCATCATTGTCCTGGAACCTTGAATGGTCAACTGTGCCCTAAAATCATCCTTGCCTTCGCTTTGGAAAAGGGTAGTCCGGATGTTTACATAAGCCACCACCATAAAGCCAGAGTTTACTTTCTTTGATGTGGGCACTGATTGGATGTTACTTAGCTTTCCCTTTCTAGATGTCCACAACATCAAGGGGGACAGTCTCTGCAGAGACCTCTCTAGTGGAAATTATAGGAGAATCAAGTTGATGTCTTTAAAACTCTTTACCACGCTGGTTAATACCAAAAGCTTGCCAGAAGGTACTATTGGCTGTGCAGTATGCGAAAAGCCTTCTAATTCCAGTGTATACATCTGTTTCGTCTATACTTTTTCTCCTGTGCCTTTGAATCCCTCGAGTGCTCACCAGAGTTCAACAACCATGCCAGATGATACTTGTGGCTACAGCCTATGCCAAACAGTACTGTTTCCCAGACCTTCATTATGTGTGTCAAATGGTTCCTGTCTTTCTTTGGACATTCGATCGGCTGACCATGCAAATGGACCAAATCTTCCATCACAACCCAGCTTCCCTCATCTTGACATTCTCACTTCAACAAGAGCCCCCTCCTACTAAACTTTGTTACAACAAGAATTGGAAATGTATGACAACCTTGTCAATAAGTCACATGGCGATTTCTGAGTCTAGATGTGGTCCCTGTACACTTGCCATAACCTTGAAGTGGGATTTCACCACCCTAACCCAGGATCCTTACTCCCAAAAGGCTTGATACAAATTGTGTTTACTGTTGCCAAGATACCCTTCTTGTCTTTACGGATCATAATCTTGGAAGCCCTAAAGGTTGTAGACCTATCTCTATCCCTCTCAGGGGTTCCTGGGTTAGAAAAACTGGCATAGCCCGATGTTCTTGTTGTACCCTTCCTCTGGTGACAGTCTCCCACTCCCTATCCTCGCTCTCTCCTGATATTCATCTCTACCCAACCTCTACCTCTCATTCCAACTCTCAGTACACATCTCTATTCTCCTTCCTTTTCCTGCTCTTATTGCTTCTCACTTCTTCTGTCTCCACTTTTTACCTCCCTCCTGATCTTACACCTCCTCTAACTCTTCCTCTCTACTCTCCTTCCCTACTCCTGGTCTTATCACCTGTCTACACTCTCCTCCTAAATGTGCCTCTTACCCACCAGTCTCCACCCACTCCCTCCTAACCCTCCTGATCTCACTCCTTTCTCTGAAGCGCCCATCCTAACTTCTGGTCTTACTCCTTTCTCTCACTGTCTTTCTCTTTTTCTCACTCAGATCCATACATGAAACAAAATTAGTAAGTAACGAAGGCATGGTATCAAAGTAAGACAGACACCTGTTCATACACAACTATTGCCAATCCTTACCAGTTTGCTACAAAATAGTGTGGGATAATGTTCACAAAAAGAAAAGTGTTCACAAAATAGTAAGTGAGGATGTGTTGGCCCGGAGCCTCCCTTCCCCACGTAGTCACTTGAGCACAACACACTCCAGGGCTCCTCCGGCACAAGGTCACAGTTCCTTTCACCAACATCGGGGCCTTCCATGCCCAAGTCTCTAGAGTGCAAAGTCTCTTGACTTAGAAGAGCTAATGTCCCATAAACAGTAAAGAAAAGTTCCTTTCGCAATATTCACGTAGGGCAATTTACTCTTCACCCAGGATCCCCCTCAGCAAGGCTCTGATCTGTCTTTCACCGTTAGCCTTCCTCAGTCGGTTTCAGACCAACTTCAGTTTGTAGACATCCCTCAAGTCGGGTTCACATTTGCTACAACAACCTTCTCAGGTATTGTTCACCCAGGATCCCCCTCTTCTTTGCTCAGACAAACTTCTCTACAATTAGTCTCCCTCAGCCGGGCTCATACCAACTTCAGTTTACAGACAATTTGAAGACTTTCAAGTGTGCACTGGATTCAACGTAACCCGCCGCAGGACCACTTTGATTTTACAGTTCAACAATTCTTCCCAGCTCAAAGGGGTGGGGGCACCAAACTGAGACCTTTTATTGAGCACCCACACTGCGCCAGACCACTCTGTATCTGGTACCAATCCTAGTAATTATATTGAAGTTCTCGTTCTTCATACAATGTTGCCACTTTCAACCTTGAGCATAACAGTCCGGTCTGCTATCAGTTTTTCCAGTTTATAAGCTGTGCTGAACTCGTTGGCTTTGCTGTCGAATTGAAGGACGGTACCACAGTGGCAATCGCTTCTCCCCGCCCTGGCCCTGTGTACCAATGACACACGCTACACCATTCATCAGCTACAATTCCCAGTTTTCTGTTTCTTTTCCTTGAGGCTTCTTGAAAGTCTTAGTTCTTGGTTGAAAAGGGCAAGACGAATTCACTCCTTGTCGTCCTATCCGATCTCGCATCCTTTTTCTTCGGTTTGAAGTGCTGTCTCAGTATAGCTGCTTCCACGTGCGTTGGGCCTTGCTCAGAGTGTGCTTTCATGCTCCACCTTTTATCCATGTGGGGAAGTGTAATGGGAGTCAGGCGTATGTACTATCAGTAATTGCCTGACTCTGCCTGACCCTTGTGTTGGGACTTGTCAGGTATACGGCTCTGGTGTTAGTTCGTTGTCGCGCACAATTAACTATCTGTGAGAAGGTGTTTGTGTCAGAAAAGGGGGTGGGGTTGAGTTTCTAGATATCCTATCTGGTAGGATGGGGAAAAGGTGCCATAAGGAAGGGGATACCGCGTCTAACTGTTAGGTGTCCAACTTCCACTCTCCGAAGACCCCCCATCCAGGTGATCCTACCACACTGGTCCACTCCCAGGAACTGGATCCAATAGCGATGGCCGTGTTGTGACCACCTGGATTACTTACAAGGAGAGGAAACCCGGTATACTACTGTCTAATCACAATTAGCAGTGTATACTTTGTCTATATCTGGGAGGATAGTGATAGGAGTATAGGGAGACAAAGTTATGAAGCAGGTACTAGAGGTGTGTGGTGTAAACACTCTCAGTAAAACATTAGGAGGGACCAAGGAAGGTTAAAAAAGCCAATATCAAATTTTAATAATCAACAGTCCGTCAAGATTAAAACATCAATTAAATAAATAGGTCAGAAATACAGACATTGTCAAGTCCCATGTAGAAAGCAGCAATAGGGAATACGTAACAGGCTCTGAAGGCCAGTTGAAAGTAGTGTTATAGCAACAATACGACCACTAAGGGTACTTTTCAACCTAAATAGCAAGGTACCCATCCAAGTATGGATAAATGTGTCATAAATTATACTCTCTGTTTAAAGTTCAGAGATATGTCTCGACATGTTTCTGTTCCTAGAGAGCAAGGTGTGGAACATTCATCAGGAGGAAGTACATTACAGTATAGCCTATTTGACAATTGGGATGGAAAACAATAATGCCACTACAGTAGCATAGCACGTGCAAGAAATAAAAACAGCAAACATCAAAGGTTAACTATTAAATAGTTATATACTTTGGAAGGTTCAGAACATGAACTGGGCAACTTATAAAGGGACATAGTTACCTTATAGTGTGCCTGTGGGGGCTCTCTACTAGCATTAGTAGGTATAGGGTGGTCAAAATCACGGCCCTAAAAAAGAAAAGGGGATAATAGCCAATGTATCAGCTATTACATAGCCTAGTAGTACAGAAAACACAACAGCGAACAGTGTGGAAGAAGACCCCCAATATGCGGATAAGAGTGAAAGCGTGTCAACGTTGGAAGGAGGAACCATCACTGGTGATTCCCACATGCAAAAAGGGGCCATATACAAAACGGCGGTGGATAAGTGGGACGTGCTACACAACAATGTAGGTAGTGTCAAAGTCCAGACGGTGTAAGGACACCCGGACACGGCATATTAGAGATAACATACCACTATGTCAAGGTGCAACAGGAGGAGAAGCATGGAACCGGTGTTTTACTAACAAGTTGAGCGAACAACAACACGGGGCAGGGAAACCCTGCAGTGAGAGCCGTGATCGTGATAATGGTCGGGTGTGCCCATAACCCCATCAATGCCCAGAGGCATCCTACCTTGGTAAGACCATAGGGATGTCATCAGGGGCAAATCCCAGCTATCCGCACTGTAGATACAGTAAATACAACAAAGTAGTGCAATCAGGTTAGGAGAAATACGATCGAATCGCAACAACAGTCGCTGGAGAAGAATCGATGAGAGAGCAGCAAAATGCTGATCGTCAATCAGCAAAGTGACTTACCCAGTGCGGGGGAGTAAGCGGCAAGAAGGTGTCTCGCCTTCGAGGATCTAAACAGAGTATCCACAAGCAGCGCGATGCGGCCGATGCAGGTTAGTTGTCAAGGGAACCACGAGTTAGTCCTACTATTATGTTTGTGTCTCTTAAGAAGAGTGCCGTGAGTGTGTGAAACCCGGCGGCCATCTTTCAAGGGAGTGGAAGAGAAAGAAAGTGACGGAGGTAGAGGTACAGCCAACGCCAAGTCTGTAAAAAGTGCCTTAATCAGTTGGTGGAACAACAAAGACTCGAGGGAGTCTAAGAACATCAATAGGGGCAAGAGTTATGTGGAAAAACTAAAGGAACAAGAAATCTAAACCTTAGAGTTACAGTGTAGAATTGCCAACATTAACATCAAAAAATTGGCAATTAAATTGTAGCAATGAATACACAGATATTTACAAGGCCGCTATATATTGTGCCAATCAATCGACTCGTTGAGTCCAGTAACATCACTGTGTAAGGTGAAAATCATCTTTTGTTCCATTTTCAACAGTTTCTTTTCACGTGCTGTGTTATTTGATCCTTTCAAAACCAGTAGAACCGTCCAGGTAAAATCTTCATATTTGTGTTTGAAAAGGTTGAAGTGTTTCACAAGTGGAGCATTCTCAGTTCTGTTCTTCAGACAGCTCCGATGTTCCATTATGCGGGTTTTTACTTTTCTGATAGTCTTACCGACATAGTGCAATCCACTTCTACAGGTAATCATGTATACAACAAAGTCAGTGTTGCAATTAGTTAGATTCTTTTGGGTCCAGGGTTTTGAAAGGCCAACATCAACTTCTTTAGTTCTCGCAGTTAGTTTGCAAACGCCACATGAGCCACAAGGATAGTGTCCCGTGGCTTCTAGAAGACCCCAAAGCGAGGTTAATTTGGGTTCCGAAATATTGACCAATTTCAATTTACTATTACTAACTATATTGCCAATGGTGGTACTTCTTTTATAGGCGAATATAGGCATAGGAATCGATTGAGTTGCGGTTCTGAAGATTTTCCAGTTTTTCTTTATGATGTTGGTAATTTCAAAACTCTGGTCCGTAAAAGTGTTCACACAGACAATGCGATCCTCTTTAGGTTTCTTAAGCTTGGGTTCCAACAAAGCCTCTCGATTATTGTTAAATGCCCTTTTGGCTGATTTTCTTATTAACTTTTTAGGATAGCCTCTCTGTCTGAGCTTCTTACTGAGTGCGGAAGCCTCAACTTCATAGGTTTCTTTATCCAAACTATTCCTCTTGAGACGGAGAAATTGTCCAAAGGGGAGATTGTCGCGTAGATGTTTAATATGGTGGCTAGAGTAATCCAGGAGGGAGTTCTTATCAGTTGGTTTATGATAAGGTTTTATTTTTAAGACCCCATTAAGGGGGTAGGCGGTTAAATCCAGAAAGTTAGTGGACTCATTACTAGAAGTCATCGTGAATTGTAGATGGGGGTTAAGACCATTTAGCCAGGTGAAGAAATTGTTGGCGTCATCCTGTGAACCCTTCCACACTACCAGGATATCGTCAATGTAGCGACTCCATTTAGTAATATTGTTATTGAAAGGATTGCTGATGTTGTAAATATGTGATTTCTCGAACGTTTCAACATAAAGGTTTGCCACGCTAGGAGCCATGGTGGCCCCCATAGCTGTGCCTTCAATTTGTTGATAAAATTTTCCATTGAACTCGAAGTAGTTACGTTTCAAAGCGAGTTCTACACACCAGAGGATAAATGAGGTGGGTACTGGGTCATTATCTTCTCGGGTAAGTAATATTTCTTCTATAGTATCAAGTGACGCCTGCTGCGGTATGTTGGTGTATAGGGAAACAATATCCAAACCTATAAGTAGGTTGGATGAAGGGTCAAACTCGAGATTTTCATAGCAGTTAATAACATCTCTGGAATCTTTTAAATAGGATTGCATTTTTTGTACATATATTTTCAAGTAGTGGTCCCCAAAAGTAGAGAGTGGTTCTAAAACAGAATCAATACCTGCTACAATAGGGCGGCCAGGGGGGGTTCAGGAGAGTTTTGTGAAC
The DNA here is from genome assembly GCF_040938575.1 of Ambystoma mexicanum. Lineage (NCBI taxonomy): Eukaryota > Metazoa > Chordata > Amphibia > Caudata > Ambystomatidae > Ambystoma > Ambystoma mexicanum. The sequence continues at coordinate 143,746,626 of NC_090929.1, forward strand.
CTTAGGAAGGGTGTAAAATGTGGGAATGCTGGGTTTCTTATTAACAAGGAAGTCTGCTTCCTGTTTAGAGATCCATTCACGGTCTTTCGCTTTACCCACTTTGTCAGCAACAAGAAGTTGGAGTTCAGGTGTGGGGTCATGAGTAGGAAAGTGGTAGTAGGAGATGTTGCTCAATTGTCTTTCACATTCATCAATATAATCGGTGCGGTTGAGAATAACAATCCCTCCACCTTTGTCCGCCTTCTTTATGATGATCGATGGATTAGAAGATAGGGAATCAAGAGCTTTGCGTTCCTGATTGGATAAGTTGTGAAAGGTCCTACGGTGCTTAGCTTCAAGGGCAGTGACCTCAGCAATGACTTTCTTTTCAAATACTAGCGATTCAGGAGAAAAACTTTGGGAGGGGGGGTAAAACGTTGATGGATTCCGTAGCCATGTACAATTACTGGGGCCCTCTTCGATGGTGTCATCAGGAGAAGAAAAACATTCTTTCAAATGGATTTTTCTCATCAACTTTTTGAATTCGATCTGAAATTCGAACGGGTCATGCTCTTTCGTTATAACATAACCTAGGCCTTTATTAAGCACTTGTTGTTCCGTAGTTGTAGGTAAATAATTCGACAGGTTGATCAAAAGCGATTCCCGCTTCTGGTTTGTCTCGAACCGTCGTCCCAATTGTTTCTGTTCTGACCCTGGTATAAAAAACGACCCTGATTTTGCCTCCTTCCTCCACTACTTTGCCGTCTTGTAGATTGACCTCTGCCCCTTTTAGTAGTTGCTTTGTTACCAGAGGATGTGCCTTCTCCTGAATCATCAGGGTCACTACTATCATGACTTGTGCTGTAGGATGTGTTGCGAAACCTTACTCGTCTGTTTTGTCTTGTGGGTCCACTTGTTTGTAACGATTTATTGACATAGTCAGCTTGCACATAGGGGAAGGCTTTCTCATGTGTAAAGCGCGCCAGATCTTTTTTCATGCGTTGAATTCGCTCATTGGTATTTGTAGATTTGAATTCTTTCATTTCTTTTTCAATTTCTTCAAGTCTTTTTTTGTAAGTTTCTAGAGGAAGCTGTTTTTTTAAAAATTGTCTTCAATCTTATGTAGTTCGATTTCAATTTTGGCCGATGTTTCTTTGGCAGTATCAATAATCAAAATGAGCCAATCACGACCACCTGGATGACAGATCCCCAGGGACTAGCGGGTGAGACACCTTCAGGTTTCTCACGGTACCTTTCTTTCAATCCCAATAGCTAACCTCATCTCTCGCAAAACGTGCCACCATGTCCCCCTCTACCTGCTACATTCTAGTTGCCACCTGCTCTCTGGCCTCTTGGTCCTCCTTCACCCTCAACCGAACAACTTTCACTACATACTTACTCTCCTGGGTATGTCTGTCGCCTTCTTTTTTAGAAACTTCCTGGAACCTCCATTGGATAATTGGGTCAGCTGTTTTCCTAAGCCTTTCTATCTTGTCTATGCCTAACGTCACTGCCTATTGGGCTGGGATTTCTCGTGGGAAACTTCAAAAGGGCAACCCTTTTTCAGCCTCCATTTCCTTTCAGCCTGCAGTGCTGTCCCTCGCATTGTTTGTCCTCTGTTCTTCTACTGTATGTGGTAAATTGCTGTCCACAAAGGTTCTGGGGAGTGCACCTTGGTCTTCCCTACAGATGGGCAGCTCCCTGCTGGTTCTTGCTCTGCTACAGCTGTTCCACTGTTTCCCTCTAGCATGCCTGGGTACTCTGTGGTAGGTGTTGGGTCTCCCACTCAGTTCCTGAATGTGGGAGGATATTCCATCTTCATTAGAGCAAGCACTACTTCCCTTCTGTTCTGAACCAGGTCTACACCGTTAGACCCATTGGTGTATTGTGGTACTCCTAGTCATCGATTCTTTGGAAGGCGCTGCCTCCAGAGAACCATTAACCATTCCAGCAGTGTGAGCAATGTGAGCATCTTAAGTGGGGACTCTCCATACATCAAGCTACCCACACTTTTTTGGTGACCTGGAACATCTTGTGCACCTGACCTCTCTGCAACTTTCTTGCTGCTAGGCTGCCTTCCTATCGCCCACTTCATCTGCACTCCTGATCATTGTATGGTGTGCCTAATGTCATTGGTGGCCCTGAGGAGTCCGGAGAGAACACGTTCTGCAACTGACGTGTTTGCATTTGTCTACTGCTAGGCCGCCTTGCCTTCACTGGAGAGGAAATCTACCTACCTAAAGGCATTCTTGACTTTGCCTGCTGCAACTGTGCATCTGTCCCATTGGAAGGATGCCCTGACTGGCCAGACGTAGCCCTGAAGAGTCCGGAAAGGACACTGTCTGCGCCTGTCTTATCGGCATCTGTCTGCTGCTAGGCCACCTGGTGCGTTCGTGCTCTGTACAGTTCTCAGTCTCTCTATATCTTTCTTTCCATCCCTCTGCTCCCTTTCCCCTTCCATCTCCCCTATTTACTCAACTCCAACTGCTACTCTATCACCTAGCCTACCTCCCTCTCGAAGCCTAGAAGGAAAAAGTTCAAAAAGGATCTCCTGGTCTCCAATCCAGGTCTTCCCAACGCCGACACCTACGTCAATGTTTTCCCCAGGAAGACTGTCACTGACAATCCTCTTTGTCACTACTCCTCGAACCTAAAGACTCCATATATCGTCTCTGTCCTCTCTCCTTTCTCCTAGTCTCCCATTAATGGAGGCACCAGATGGGAAGTACTCCTAGCGGGCTTCTCATCTCTGGGTGCATCATTAATGTCTATCAAAATGAAACTGTCATGGCCCAGGGCTCTTTGGCCAACCTTCTCATTCGAAGGGATTGTGTCCTCTGACGTATTCCACATCTTTGACAGTAATGACCACAGCTGTGCTGCTTCGGAATTTTTTTTCAGGGAAAGGTGTCCTGCGTCATTGACATCGATACGCTGTCCCTCGAGGGCCTCAGTCGATGGTCGACGTCACCGGATGTTATATCTAGGACGCCCAACGCCCGTAGCCTCAGTTCCGTTTTTTCTGCTAACGTGTTCGCTTCAGAATCTCGGCGTACTTGGTTCTTGTACTTTGAATTGAGAAAATGTCTTCTTCTTCTACCCCGAAGTCGGATTTCAAAAAGTGTCGGGACTGCGGTTACAAAATGTCCATCACGGGATCGCACGACGTCTGCCTCTGGTGCCTCAGCGAAAGCCACGCCACCGACGACTGCGATGACTGCCAGTCCTTGACATCGAAGGCCTTGCGGGAGCGGAAGAAGACATTATCGGTAGGTAGGTAGGGTATCTAAAACCCGTAAGTCGAAATCTGCGGGGCTTTCGACCGACGACTCGAGGGGCGACTCTCCGCGTCAGCGTAAGTCCAGGGGGTCTCGGTCTCGGAGTGGGTCCCGCCATTCCTCTGCTTCTTATAGGCATTCTCAGAAGCGCCGTCACCAGTCGCCTTCCCCGTCCTCGTTTGAGGACTCTGTCAGACGACAGGTGACTTGTCCCACCAAGTCTTCATCGCCGGCCGAATGGGACGCATTCCGCCAGCAGATGATGGCGATTTTCGAATCGCAAGGCACCGTTCCATCCGCGCCTTCGAGAGAAGCCGGCAAGGAACGAGCTAGAGCCACTGCTCGCACGCCTTTGGGCTCGGGCAGTCAGCGCAATCATCGGGAGCCGTCGATGTCCCGATCGGACAAGGTGGATCGCCATAGCCGTGCCAGGTCCAGGACCAGGTCCCGGTCCTTGACGCCCTCAAGACTGTCGTAAACTGTGAGGCCTTCTAAGAAGTCGTTGACGCCATCGGCGCCAAGGCCGTCGAAGGACACTCTCGGGGCTCCTGCCTCGAGGCAGTTTTCGAAGTCATCGGGGCCTCAGTCGACGTCGACGCCAATTCAATCGGAGGGCTGTGGATACTCTGAGGAAGACTGTGTCAGTGAGGCCTGTTTTTGAGCCCTTCTCTGGTCATCCCCCAGGATGGATTTATTCCAGCCTTTGCATTACATTTCAGAGGTTGAAGAAGGGTGGGATGTGGAGGGGGTTGTGCCTCCTGGGGTTCCTGAGGACCTATTGTCTGGTCAGTCAACTGGAAGACCTACGTCAGTCCTTACATGACGCCAGTGGTCTTGACACCTCTCCGGAGGTGGAGTTTGGCAGGCCTGAGTCGGTACACATGCCGAATCCTCGTATAGGCGTCTCATGTTGAGGGTGACTGAGTACCTGGGGTGGTCTGCCTCACCTGTTGATTTTCTGCAGGATGACCTGACGGATATCCTGGACCAAGGTCCACCCACTGACCCAGTGTTGCCATTTCATATGGATTTGCAAAGAAGGATGGCGGCGGCTTGGACTGCTCTGGAGAGTCTCCCGGCAGTGAATAAGTCACTTCCGAAAAAATACTGTCCAGCCAGTGGTGACCCCTGCTACTTGTCAACGCACCCTACTCCGGAGAGTTTAGTGGTGTAGGCGGCTATGGCCCCTGCAAAGCAGGCTGCGTACCCTACCATCCCTCTGGATAGGGACGACAAGCGCTTTGATGGTTGGGCGAAGAAGGTATTTGCTTCTGGGGGTATGGCTTTCAAGGCAGCCAACTCCGTTTGTGCCTTGGCAAGATTCACTCACACTCTGTGGAATTGTGTATCTTTGGCGGCTGGGCGTATTCCGGAAGGGAAGGAACGGGATGGTTTTCTAGCCCTCGTGCAGGATGGCAAGGATGCCATGTGTGAAGCCGTTCAGTCGGTTTTGGACTCGGCAGACTGTGTCAGTTGGTCCATGGCTGCGAGCACCGTGATCCGCAGATTTGCGTGGTTGCGGAAGTCGGGGTTTGCTCCTGATGTGCAATCCGGCTTCTCAACATGCCCTTTGATGATGTCCATCATTTTGGCAGCAAAGTTGACGAGAGCCTTGAGAGGTTGCAAACCTCCAAAGCTGCAGCAAAGTCTAGGTGCTGCAGTACGTCAACCTCCGCCTTTTTGTCTGAGGGGACAGCAATGGAGGGGATGTTCCTTTTGGTACTACTCTTCCTTTGGTAGATCGAGAGGAGCTGCCAGTCAAATGAGCCAATGTAGGAGTACCAGGGGTGGAAAGCAAAGTACTCGAGGTGCCAAAGCCGCTCGGGCAGTTGCCTCTTTGCCCTCAGGCACTGCCGCCGCCGCGTCCGCTCGGTCATGAGGCCATGTCCCATGGTTCGCCGGTTGGGGGCAGACTTGCGCAGCATCTTGGAGAATGGCGTGCCACTACTTCAGATGTGTGGGTTCTGGAGATCGTAACCCACGGCTACTGTCTCCCATTTCGGCAGAGGCCTCGCAACAATCCCCCGGGGAAGCTCTCTTTGAAGAGTCTGGATCCGCTCCTTGCGCAGGAAATCCTATCCCTGCTGGAGAAAGGCGCCATAGAACTGGTGCCTGTAGCGGAGAGGAACAAGGGATGTATACCCCATATTTTTTGATCCCGAAAAAAGACGGGGGATTGAGACCCATCATGGACTTGCATTGGCTGAACGAGCTCCTCAGGAAAGACAGGTTCTCCAGCATGGGGTCTGGCATGGATTCACATGCTCATGAATATTCCCCGTCATCAGGCTGGGAATCCTCGGTAAAGAAAAAATCAGTTTGTTTCGTTTCTGAACTGTCTTTCTCCTAATAACCAATCACTGGTCTCTGGGTGATACTGCCCCCAGCCAATGACGGCCCTCTACCTAAGCCCCTCCTCTGGCAGCCATCTTCAGATTTTTACCACACGTTCAAGTGTTGGGAGTCCTTGTGCTATAGCTGTCGAGCCTTTACTGCGTTTTGCGATTTTTCAAAGAGTTAAACCTCATTTTTTCGGTCAGTCGAGCCTCAAGCTCCACTGTTTCTACTTCTCATCAACGAGGACCCGTTTTGGAATTTTCTACGCCCCTCAAGGGCGAAGTTTTCGTCGAGTCCCGCTTCTTGGAGGATTCCAGAAGATTCTTTGAGGCCTACCCCGCACGGACATGGCCCAGGAAAACGGAGCACGACACCCGGATCCAAGCTGTTCAGGAGCTGCCCTGGATGCGAATTGCAGAATGTCTTCAAGGAGGACGAGTATTCTAGATGTCTCAACTGCCTTCACGAAGATAAAACGCACGTGGAGAAGGACTGTGCGTTTTGCCAGAACATGTCGGAACGGACCATTAAGGATCGGCGGATCTGCCTCACCAACTGGCTGGAGGGGAAGAGCCCAGCAGCAGGTGAGAAGAGGAAGAGGTCCGAGCGGGCTTGTAAGACCTTTGAGGACGCTCTGGCGATGGGGGCCCAACAAAAGGCAAAGCACTGCGAGTCCGTGGGCACCGGGAGCACCGAACGGTCGGGCTCCTCAGCTGCCAGGCAGGTCACACTTTCACCAACGCCATCACCCACAAGCCAACACTCTGGCGCGGGGAAAAGGAAACCGGAGAACCCGGGTAAGCTTCTGGAGAAGCCCCGGTCGATCCCGATGGAGAAAGCCGAGGGGGAGCGAGGCAGCGATCCTCCCCCCAAGGTGAAGGCCTCAAGCACGTCCAAAGTCGTCAAGACTTTGATTCACCCGGCTAAGGCCTCTATCGAGGGAGTCGTGGCGGCCCTGGCAAAGCCTGCAGAGGCTACCCCAGTGGAGGCGACCTTGGGGCTCAGTTTGCCACCGCCTAGGGAATCCTCTTTTCAGCCCATCAATAAGACCCCTGTGAAAACCCCGGTGGAAAAAGAGGGGGAGGGGGGCCGATGGCCATCACAGACACGGACACAGCCTCTGAAGAGGAGCTGGCTGAAGTCGTGAAGATCCTGGCCAAGAGGTCCGAGGAAGTCCGGTCTCGCGGGAGGGATCCCGACAAGGAAGACGGAGAAAGCGACGGTGACGCCGATGAGGTTCCCATGGAGGCGGAGGATTTCACTCCCCAACCGTTGCGCCTGTCGCAACCGGTACCTGGGCCAGAGGACAACTCGGGAGCAATCCTGATGGTGATCCAGGCCTTCTGTACAGAGATAAGGACAAGGTTGCCCTTACCCCCAACTGATGACCCAGTGGACCCTGGACCGTCAGGACGTCCTCCAAGCAAGCAGAGGAGAACTCATCCCCCACCGCCCTTCCAGCTGGCGTGGCCCTCAAGGCCTTCATCTCCTTCTCCTGATCCGAGGGATGACACGGGAACAGAGACGGCTACGACGGGGACGGATGACGACAGTGGTGACGACGGGATGGGCCTTCCATCACCACCACCCCCGGGCTTCCCCGCCCAATGAAATTGGCTCCTTCCACGCCATGATAGCCAGGGCATCCGAGCTCTTTAGCTCTGCCCTGTGGAACGGAAGAGGGAAGGTTTCCTCTACCAACGACGTGAGGCCAAGAGGAAGAAGGTCCTCTCGGTCCAGTTGCTTGACGACATCTGGGACGAAGGGCTGGAGCTCCTGAAGAACCCTTACACGAACCCTGCCAAGAGAGACCGGTACGAGAAGTAGTACCGGGTCCCGGATTCCACCCTCGTGTGCCTTAGGGTGCAGCCGAACCCGGATTTGGTGGTCTTGGCGGCGGCGAAGAAGAAGGCGGCGGGGGCGACGGATTCAACTTCGACCTCGCCGCCGGATGGCAAAGGGAAGAAATTGGATGCCATGGGACGATGGGTCATCTTATCGGCGGCAACGACTATTAAAGCGGCCAACGCCCTCGCGATTGTGGCCCGCTATGACAGGGATCTGTGGTTTAAGATCGCTCCTCTGCTGGACTTCCTCCCGGACGACAAGAGGTCAGAGGCCCTGGAGATACTGAGGGCGAGGTGGCGTCGGACCACGCCGTAACGGTTGCAACGGACATTGCTGACACCGGCTTCCGCCAGATGGGTAACAGTGTTTTCCTTCGCCGGTGTGGTTGGCTCAAAGCAACTGATTTCCACCAGGACATACAAACCAGAGTTTTGGACATGCCTTTCGACGGAAACAACCTTTTTGGCAAGATGGTAGACGAGTCACTTCAGGCCATCAAAGCTGACACGGAGATGGCTCGGGCCTTGGGAGTTTTGCAACAATGACGGCCGCCCTTTTGGAATTCTGGAGGCAAGCATGGTGCCTCCAAAGGATTTGGCGTCGGCTCCTCGACGTACCGCCAGGCGGCCCGCTCCTCGTCAAAGGAGGCCTACAGAGGACGCGGCAAGTCAGGAGGATCCCATCGTCGTCAAGGAGGCAAAGGCGGCAAGGCCACTACCAAGCAGGACTGAACCGGCCGTAGCGTCAGGCCCTTCCATGAGCACCACGGGGGGAGGCCGGCTGGCGAAGTTCGTCAGTGTGTGGGAGTCCATCTCCACTGACCAATGGGTGCTGGATACCCTGGCCCGTGGGCACACCCTCGAGTTTCTAAAGAAGTGCCCCCACATTCCTCCCGTGGCCAGGAAGGAAAACCACGTCCCTCAACTGCTGCTCGAAGTAAGGGCGATGCTGAAGAAAGGAGCCATCAAGCTCGTCCCAAAGAGGCTCCTGGGCTCTGGAGTGTACTCGCGATAATTCCTCGTAAGGAAGAAGACTGGCGGCTGGCGACCTATCCTGGACCTTCGTAGCTTAAACAAGTACATCAAGTCACAAAAGTTCCAGATGGTCACTCTCCAGCACCTGCTGGGACAGCTGGATCGTCGCTGGACTTGGAGGATGCTTACTTCCACATCCCCATTCTAAAAGGACATCGAAGGTTCCTCAGATTTGTAGTCTGAGGACGGCACTACTAATTCAAGGCCCTCCCCTTCGGATTGAAATCGGCGCCCAGGGTATTCACCAAGTGCCTAGCACCAGTAGCGGCGCGGCTGGGCCTGCAGGGGATCCACGTGTACCCCTACCTGGACGATTGGCTCATCCAAGCAAGGACAAGAGAACTCGCTGTCGGACACACAGCGAAGACCGTCAAACTGCTCACGGATCTGGGATTTTCCATCAACTACGCAAAATCCCACTTGGTCCCGTCACAAGTCACACTGTTCCTAGGAGCCAAGCTCGACACAGTGGTGCGATTGGCCTCCCTGTCGGAGGAAAGTACGAAGACCATCCTGGGCAAGGAGCAACGACTGTCGGCCATGGACGTGGCCAGGGTGAGGTCCATCTAGTCCCTGCTCGGCATGATGTCCTCGTGCATCTACCTTGTGCGCCTGTGCAGGCTGCGGATGCGTCCACTGCAAGAGTTTCTTGACGCCCGTTGGATGCAAGCAGCGGGCAACTTCGAAGACAGGATCTCCCTCAAAGAGACCTTCCGCCAAGCGATCTGGTGGTGGGGCACCCGCGCGCATCTCGTGACGGGGATGGACTTCCAAACCCCGCACACCAGGAGACTGTGACAACGGATGCCTCCCTGGAGGGATGGGGAGCGCACACCGGAGATCTCCACACAAGAGGCGTTTGGCTCCCGGAGGAGAAGTCGCTGCACATCAACATCCTGGAGCTCCGAGCCGTGTTCTGGGTTCTCAGGTCGTTCCTTCCATCCCTCAAGGTGGTGAGGATCTTCACCGACAACACCACCACGATGTTCTACATCTGGAAAGAGGGAGGCACCAGATCCCTGGCCCTATCCACGGAGGCCCAGGATCTGTGGCATTGGGCAGTCGCCCAAGGGATGCTGCTGGTACCCTTCCACCCTGCAGGAATAAAGAACACCATTGCCGACTCACTCAGCAGGGAGCTACGCTCGTGCCATGAGTGGGAACTGGGGCAGGATCAAGTGGACCTGCTATTTCAACGATGGGGCAATCCCCAGATCGACTTATTTGCGACAGCGACGAATGCCAAGTGCCGGAGGTTCGCCAGCAGGTTTCCCCAGCCGGGGAGCATGGCCGATGCCTTCTCATTCCCCTGGGACGGCCTGTTCCTCTATGCGTTCCCGCCGTTGCCATTGCTGCTGCGACTCATCAACCAACTCAGACGGTCCTGGTACAGGATGATCCTCGTCGTACCGGCGTGGCCGAGACAGATCTGGTTCCCGGACCTTCTGAACATGTCAGCGTCCCCCCCCCCCCCCCCCCCAGTCAAACTGCCGAAAGATGGGGAACTCTTCTCCAGAGAAGGAGGCGCCATCCTCCACCACAACCCGGGGTTGCTGAACTTGTAGGCCTGGCTCCTGCGGCACTAGAGTTTGGACGGTACGATTTCCCAGCGGGCTGCAAGGAGGTGCTTGCAAAGGCCAGGGCGTCCTCAACTCTCAAGTGCTACGGACACAAATGGAAGAGGTTCTCTGTCGTCTGCCGTGCACAGAAGATTAACCCTCTGCGGATTACGGCCCCTCAAGTGCTGCCCTACTTGCTATTGCTGGCCAAGGCGGGGTTGGCTATCTCCGGCTACACCAGAACTCCGGGGCACTCATCCCTGTGGTCCCATCGCCTGGTGAAGGAGTTCATGAAGGGACTGTTTCGATCCTTCCCGCCAGTGAAGGCTTCGGCCCCGGCGTGGGAGTTCAACGTGGTGCTGACCAGGCTCATGGAGCCTCCGTTCGAGCCTCTGCATTCGGCACCGTTGAGGTTCCTGTCATGGAAGACAGCGATTCTTGTGGCCTCTCCCGCACGACGAGTGGGAGAGATCCAGGCCCTCTCTTGTAAACCTCCATACCTGACTTTCCACGAGCCAAGGGTGGTGCTGAGGACACACCCCAACTTTATGACGAAGGTGCCGTTAGACTTCCACCTCAACGAGCCCTTGGTGTTGCCTGTTTTCTTCCCACCACCTTTGTCGCTGGCCGAGAGGACTTTGCACTCGCTGGATGTATCTAGAGCGCTGAAGTTCTATGTGGACCGCATGAAGAGTTTTCGGAAGACATCAAAGCTGTTTGTGAACTTTGGACTTGTGAACCAAGGGAAGGCCCTCTCGAAGGCTTCCATTTCCAGATGGCTCTCCGGCTGCATCATGCACTGTCACCGGTTGGCAAACCGACCGTAGCCCGGCCGTCCGAGAGCCCATTCGACTAGAGCGATCGCTGCTACCACGGTGTTCCTATCTGGTGTACCCCTGCTGGACATCTGCAGGGTTGCTACGTGGAGGTCGACGCACACCTTCTCGAGATTCTACTGCGTTGATCTGGATTCCAGGGAGGAGTCCAGAGTCGGCCAGGCAGTGCTGCGCAACCTGTTTGCCTGAATGCGGGCCTGGTGAGGAGGTAAGGGATGCTTGATGTTGAGTGATGAAATGCTTGATGTTGAGCCTTGCCACCTCCCGTGGTTGTGCATGTGTGTACTGCTATGTATTCTTGTATTCATGAGCATGTGGATCCATGCCAGACCCCATGCTGGAGAAGGAACAAGTTACTTACCTGTAACTGTTGTTCTCCAGCATGGGTCTGGCATGGATTCACATGCGAACCCTCCCTCCTACCCCCCTGCGGCTCTTCACTTGGTCCTACTGCCACTTGACGTGCTACCAAATCTGAAGATGGCTGCCAGAGGAGGGGCTTAGGTAGAGGGCAGTCATTGGCTGGGGGCAGTATGACCCAGAGACCAGTGATTGGTTATTAGGAGAAAGACAGTTCAGAAATGAAACTGAAACTGATTTTTTCTTTACCGAGGAGTCCCAGCCTGACGACGGGGAATATTCATGAGCATGTGAATCTATGCCAGACCCATGCTGGAGAACAACAGTTACAGGTAAGTAACTTTTTCCTTCAAGATGGTTACTCTTTCTCAAGTCCTCCAGGCCCCTCCACTTCAGGATTGGTTGGTGTCTCTCAACCTCAAGGATGCTTACTTTCATGTGCCGATTCATCCCAAGCCCAGGAAGTACCTGAGGTTTGCGGTTGGCGACTCGCATTTTCAGTTTCTGGTCCTGCCGTTCGGATTGACGTCCACCCAAGGGTCTTCACCAAGCTGATGGTGGTTGTGGCAGCGTATCTCAGTAGAGGGGGGGATTCATGCCTACCCCTAATTGGACGATTGGCTGATCAAGGTGCGCTGTCCCGAGCAAGTCCTGGATCATCTGTACGTCACCTGCCACTTCCTTCACAAGCTGGGCTTCTCCCTCAATTTAAAGAAGTCTCATTTGACACCTATCCAGAGGCTACAGTACATCGGAGCAGTGCTCGTCACATCACTGGGGCTGTGTTCGCCTCCCCAAGTGAGGGCTCATCACATTCTGCAGATGTAGGACAAGTTTCAACGTGCCCAGAGTTTCCTGGCGTTCAAGTTCTTGAGGTTGCTCGACCTCATGGCATCCTGCATTTTCCTGGTGCCAGAGGCCAGGCTGTGGATGAGATCTCTGCAGTGGGCTCTCAAGATGCAGTGGTCGCAGTTCTCCGGCAGATGTCGGATCCCGTTCAGATTCCGCCCTCGGTCGCCCAGGACCTTCTGTGGTGGGCCGTCGAAGGAAATCTGTTGAAGGGTGCTCCGTTTTGGCAACCGTAGCCAGAGGTGACGATCGTGACGGATGCATCCCTCACAGGGTGGGGAGCTCATGCCAACGAGATGATGGCCAGCGGCTGTTGGTCTCCGTCGGAGTCCAGACTCCACATCAATCTGTTAGAGCTGCGGGCTGTCAGGCTAGCCCTGAAGGCTTTTCTGCCATCTGTGCGGGGGAAGAATGTCCTGATTATGACGGACAATACAGTGGCCATGCACTACCTCAACAAAAAGGGGGGGCAGGGTCACTCCCATTGTGCAGGGAGGCGATGCAGCTCTGGTTCTGGGCCATCCAGCAGGAAATTTCGATCTCGGCAGTTCATCTGGCTGGAGATGAAAACGCGGCGGCAGACGCTCTGAGCAGCCAGAGCACGGTCTCTCAAGAGTGGGAGCTGGCTCAGGAAGTTCTGTTGGAGATCTTCGCCCTTTGGGGAACCACGCAAGTGGATCTCTTCGCCACCAGTGTCAACCGGAAGTGCAAAAGATTCTGCTTGCGGGAATTTCCTCCAAGAGGAGCCTTAGGGGACATGTTTGTAGTGGAGTGATCCTTCCCACTGCTGTATGCGTACCCTCCAGTCCCCGTCATTCCGCAAGTGTTGCAGAGGTTATGGAGGTTTGGTTTCTGGATGATCCTCATTGCTCCGGCATGGGCCAGGAGAGCGTGGTACGCGGACCTTCTAGACATGTCCATCTGCCCTCCATGTCGTCTTCCCTACCGAGACAATCTGCTCTCACGGGAGGGGGGTTGAGTTCTCCATCCAGAGGTCAAGTCTCTCAGCCTTCATGCTTGCTATCTGAAAGGTTGAGGTATAAGGATTGGGACATCACCGAAGACGTGATGGAGGGGTTGCTTTAGGACAGGAGGCCTGCAACGAAATCCCTGTACCATTGCCGTTGGAGGAAGTTCTGCAACTGGTGCAGGTACAGAATGTGGATCCTTTCCAGTGTTCCATACCTTTTTGTTTTTGTGTTTTTTGCTTTTAGTCCACAAGGGCCTGCAAATAAGTACTATTAAGGGTTACCTTGCGGCGCTGTCCATATTTAAGGGCTCGTCTGAGGAATGTTATTATTTTAAGATCTTTTTTGATTTCACTGTTTCTGAAAGGGCTAACTAATGTGTTTCCAGCGTCGCCTTTCCAGGTGCCGGGATGGGATTTGAATTTGGTTTTAAAGTTCCTAATGGGAGCTCCGTTTGAGCCCTTACATTCTTGCCCGTTGAGACTGTTGTCCTTTAAGACTGTATTTTTAGTTGCGGTTACTTCCGCACGCAGAGTGAGTGAGTTGCAGGCACTTTCTGCCAACCCACATTTACGGTGTTCCATAAGGATAGGGTTGTTATTAGGGTTTGTCCTTCTTTTCTTTCGAAGGTTGTGTCGGAATTGGTTTATCCTTCTTTTCTTCCCAAGGTTGTGTCGGAATTTCATTTAAGCCAGAAGGTGATTCTTCTGGCGTTTTATCCTTCTCCTCATCCTGGTAAGGAAGAGGAGAGGCTCCATAGGTTGGACCCTAGGAGACCTTTGAGTTTCTATCTCGCGGATGTCCCGGGTCAGAGTGGACGATCAGCTCTTTGTTGGTTATGCTGGAAGGCGTTTAGGTCAGGCTGTTTCCAAGCAGACCTTGTCCAGATGGATCATTTTGACGATCTCTGAATGTTACCGGTTGGCTGGTAAGGACCCTCCAGTAGGCTTACGGGCTCACCCTACTAGGTGTGTGGCTGCCGATTCGCAGCATTTGCAAAGCAGCCACGTAGGCTTCTGTCCATACCTTTGTGAGACACTATTCCCTGGAATCTATCCATGGGCAAGATTTGGCCTTTGGTAAGGCAGTCCATATTCAGCAATTTGATTGAGCATTCTAAATTGATAAACTTATCAATTCTTTTCCCACCTCCATACGTTGGTACTGCTTTGGGAATCTGTCAAAGATGTGGAATAAGTCAGAGGCCACAATCCCCTCGAAGAAAAAGTTACTTATCTTACCTGCTAACGTTCTTTCGATGGGATGTTCCTCTGACGTTTCATTGTTTCAGTTCTTTGGTTCCACCACAAAAGCATATACCATGAGGTGCTTGCTATATATGTCTGTGGTAACGTTTGATCAAACGTTTGATCAAACTTCTCCCCCACATGGACATCTCATGCATCTGTACTTTATTGGGGTTTGCCTTTCAACTTTGCCTTGTCTGCATTCAAACATTCTTCTTATTGGGTATTGAATTTGTGCTTCGCTTTGACTGCATTCAAACAAACTTTGGGTATTTTCTACATCATCAATCTTGCCATCTAGCTCCATTCAAACACTTGTTGGCATGCTTCACGCATCTCTGATGCTGTTCGCACCTCCGCTGTGTGGTTTTTTTCACCCGCTTTCCACTTTGGAGTGTGTGGATGTTCCTCCAGCGCAGCTCCACTGTGTCACATCTGCTTTCCCCTTCGGACCGGACTGGAGCGGCCCGACCTCCAGGAGCTCCTGCACGGCTTCCAGTGTTTTGGTAGCTACACCTGATAAATGATGCTGTCCAACAGAGGGCCTCTCCCTCCATGCACCTTGAGGAACTGAGTCTGTTACGTAGGATTTTGGCAAATACAGTACCATAAATCAGAGAGGACTGAAAGCATGGCTTTCTTATGCTCTTTGCAATTGAGGAAGGACTCCTTTCCATTAAGGCTGTATCCGTACTTATTGCTTGTCATGGAAAAGGGCAAACATTTGCTATATTGTTTGGAATTGAGAGTTGTTAGTATTTCCAAAATATTTTCTAGAAATGGTCTATAATTACTTAGTTCAGTCTAGTCGTCTTTTACTTTTTTGTTTATGGTTTCCGCATTAAATGCTTCAGAGATTATTGGACAATTTTAGATATGGAATAAAGCATTGTGTTATATTGTAGCATCAATCAAGACTTTGAGGGTCAGGACTGGCCGATTATGGCCCGCTCCCACAAGCCATGCCTGAGCAAAGCACTACCCTTTGTTGAAATAGGATTTGGGACGAGAATGTTCTAAGGCTGTAAAGCTTACAACATTCTACAATCAGGTCTCTTCTGTTTTGTAGTGCTTGAACCTTTTTCTTTTTTATTGTGTAAGTCTTCAGATTCTTAGCCCCATAGACCAGCATTATTTGTTTATGTTACAAATGGATATAGCAGGTATTCTGGAATCTCCAGTCACACTGAGGCATTGCTAAGGCATTTCCATGCTTTCGGGTGGGTGCACAGGAAAGAAACACAAGGAATTATCTGTTTCAGCCAAATCAACTGCTCTGAATAACAGATGTCAAGCTGCTAGTTAACATGTATTAATTCACTGAACTTGCTATCTGGCATCGGTAATCATTGCTCAACAGGGCGAGGTCCTGGTTGCATCAGGGACGGATTATATAGTATTTACATGCATGTCTATAACATCTAAAATGTCTATAAAAATAAAAAATAGGTAAACTATTCCCTTTATTGCGTGTCTGACCATTTACTATTATAGGCAACTTCTAAATGATTATTTATATGAAAAATAAGATCTTAATGGTTCGCATACCAGAGTGATCAGCAGTCCTTCAGATATTCTTTAGTAAGCTTTCTAAAATTGCCTTTGGGAGGCAGAGCCCTGATAGCTAGATGGCTCCTTAATGCTCTGAAGACAGATGCCCTCCTAAACAAAATTAGACACTGTAATTATTGACTCATATGAATTGTGATAAGCTGGGGTTTCCACCTTCTGGATTTAAAGACTCCTATCTGCATTGGCACCTCATAACTGGGAATATTTGTTCAAAGGACGTTATTTGGTGTGGCTGCTGTTCATGCAAGAGTAGCAAGCAGTGGTTTCCAGCTATTTCAATCCCTGTGAGAAACACATCACAGCAGACAATGACGTAGCCTCTGGAGGCATTTTTGACACTGCAACAACAAATGAAATCCCAGATTATATCCACAACTTCAATGGGCTGCTTAAAGTGTCAAAAATATAGTTTTGCATAAATGGCTAAAATCCTCAGGTATTCTAACTTCTCACTTTCTAATGCATGTTTTTTTTTATATAAAAAGTTACGCGCTGCTGCTGGTTAAACTATTGATTCATATACGTTTTTCTTTTTATGTGAATTGATTACATTAATAACTTATACATTTTAATACAGAATACAAAGTTCTATTATTTAAAAGAAAAGATATAACAATAAATTCAGTTGGTTAATACATTACACGTAAGAAGACTTAACTTACTTAAAAATCAAAAATACATGAATCACAACTATCACATTGGATCAAACTAAGCTGCCCCAGAAATCTTAAAACTGCCATTATCATAAATGTTTCGTTCACATTTCTCATCCTTAGCCACACATCTTAAGGTACTAACCAGTTTTCATTGAGGGTGAACCTTCCAACAGCATGCACTGGTAGATCATGTAAAGCAGTGTATTCCACCAAGATGTGTCTCAGGGTTTGAATGCAATTTTCTCTATTACACAGTGTGCAAACCCGTAGAAATTAGATTTAATCTAACACAGAGAAATTGGCCTCTGTAGTATGAATTAGGACATTTTCTCAAGTATTGTGGCCGATCTCTCAATGGCTTGTCTAGAATTGACAAGCTTGAATGTTGCTTTAATTTTTGCATACATGTTGTTTCTACCCAGTCTCTTTGAAATAGCTGCTTTAGCTTTTGTTGGATTCCCACACAACGCTTCCATCGGTTGTTCGATGTTTCCGAAATGTCTGATTGTTTTTGAAAGTTTTTGAAGGGTCCAGTAGATATATTTAATAAGCCCTTTTTAGCTTAGTTTAGTTTATTATTTATATGGCGCGCCATACCCTTGGGCATCAGGGCGCAAGCAGACAAGGATATGCTCAACTTAGTTACAAGTACATGATAAGTCAGAAAAAATACAGACATCAACAATGTTACAGTAGGTAGGTATGTACAAGGACAGGTCAAGGAACAGAGGGGAACAGGGTACATGTTTCCTGCATAGTCATAGGATAGTAATATACAGTTATGTACAGTGTGACATATCAGGTCACCAATGTCAGAGTGATGTGCTGCGCACAGAGCTTCAATCGCATGGTAGGTAGGCTCCAGGAGCAGGGAGTGGGAGTCAAGGAGGAGCATTTAAAGGGTCATGCAGGTTAGAGTAGTTAGATGTCATTGGCTCTCAGCCACCTAGTTAGGTTCTGTCTAAAATTGGCGAAGGGCTGAGGTTCTCTGATATCTTGGGGGAGGGAGTTCCATAACTGTGCAGCCTTGACTGGGAAGCTATTTCCTCCTATAGTGGAGAGTTTGAAGCGCGGAACTTGGAGGCAGTTTGCGTTAGCTGTTCTAGTTGGTCTGGAAGGGGTTCTTTTACATAACCTGTCCGTGAGGTAGGGTGGAGCTTTATTATTGAGGCATTTGTGGGTGAGGGAGGCGATCTTGAGTTGGATTTTATCAACGGTGGAGAGCCATTTGTATTCTCTTCTTATAGAGGATATATGCTCATTTCTGTTAATCTTGAGTGCTGCTCTCAAGGCATTGTTCTGGAGGACTTGAATTTTATGGATGGTCTGTTTATTTGCCCCAATGTAGAGTCTGTTACAATAATCCAATTTGGATAGTATCAGGGCTCTGGCAAGTGTAATGCAGCTGTCTGTAGAGAGGAATTGTTTACTTGCTCTGATAAGTTTGCATGTGTATGCTGTAGCAGAGGCTAGAGAGTTAACTTGTTTGGTAAAGTTCATGGTGGCGTCTAGGTAGAATCCTAGAGTTTTCACTTCGTTCGCTACTTTTATGTTGTTCCCATCAATAATGAAGTTGGCATAATCAGGGCTAAGTTTGGATATATAGGTTGGGGTGGCTAGGATGATAAACTCGGTTTTATCATCGTTCAGGCATAGGCCGTGTGTGGCCATCCATGCCTGAACGATGCTATAGATTCTGTTCACTAGGGCCAGATCCTTGGCGTAAACTCCTGAGAGCGGGAGGAGGATCTGGGTATCGTCTGCGTACTTGGTGTAGGCGATACACAGATGATCCATTTCATCAAAGACGGGCTTCGTGAAAACATTGTAGAGGGTGGGTGACACACAAGATCCTTGTGGTACATCGCATGTAATGGGGATTGGATGATCCATTTCATCAAAGACGGGCTTCGTGAAAACATTGTAGAGGGTGGGTGACACACAAGATCCTTGTGGTACATCGCATGTAATGGGGATTGGATCTGCTGAGGCTGATGGAGCGAAGACTCTCATAGTCCGGTTACTCAGAAATGACTTGATCCATGTTGTAGCCTCTTTTGAGAAGTGGGCTGCAGAGTCGAGGTGGCTACATAGGACTGTGTGGTCAACTAAGTCGAATGCCGCTGATAGGTCCAGAGGGAGGAGTAGGGCTGCTTGGCCATTATCTCTGCATTCGTCTATTTGGGCCTTAAGATCTATTAGAGCTGTCTCAGTCCCATGTTGCGGGCGGAATCCTGATTGGCGGATTCCGCGTAGGTGGTTGGACTCTAGGAAATTTTGTATTTGCATGTTGGCCACTTTGTCTAGAATTTTTAAGAGAAAGGGCACAGTCGTGATGGGCCTGAAGTTAGTGGGAATGGCAGGGTCGAGGGTTTGTTTCTTTAATAGTGGCAGTACCAAGACTCTTTTAGGTTATTCGGTACTGTGCCTGTAGTAAAGGAGGTGTTGATAAGTTTGGTTATAAATGGTGATAGTTCTCTCGCAGCATCCTTGATAAGTTGTGCTGGGCATTGGTCACCTTTGCAGTTGGACGGTTTAAGTCCCAGAATGGCCTTTTCTACCTCTATGGTCGATACCTTAGAAAAGCAGAATCGGGCTTCTTGATTAGGCTGTGGTAGTGGCGCTAAGCTCTGAGGGATGTGAGGTGTTAGGGATGCCTTCTTGAGAGCAATTTTAGTTTGTAAATTAGCTACTTTATTTGTTAGGGCAAGTTGTATACTGGAGCACCATTTCTTGTCCTTGGTGCAGTTTTCTTGAGGTACACTAGATTTCGATTTAGATATTCTAGTATTATAAGTTTCCTGTTTGGCTTATAGTATTTCTTTCTTGTATTGGGAGGAGGCTTTGGAGAGGTTGAGTTTATTTTCAACTGTCCACATACAAGGAATTAGGTGTCGTGCACAAAATATTATAAAATGATGTATAATGCAGTACAGTGTTAGTAAATGAGCTTTCAATGTGCACAAGATCAAAAGCCCTTCCTCCCCACTCCCATTATCCAAAAGGCATTAACACTCTTCTTCATCCAGCCTTGGAAGTTATTCAACCTTTCGTCTGGGGATACACTCCCAACGCTGTAAGCCCTATTCTAGACTTTATTCTGGATTTTTAATCATCAAAGTTTTTGTTGTAGATGTTAATCACACTAACATGATGAAAATATGAAGGTCTGTACAAACCGGTTTTCAGTGTCTCAGTGTGTCTCCTTACAAATACATTTATGTTTTGTATTGTGACAGTTTCCAAAGTGATGACGTCGGATGTGAACTAGAGGACTTCAACTCTTTTATCATAGGTAAGGGTTGTCGGGTTGTCAGGAGCTCTTTCTGTCTGGTAGTTTTCCACAGTTCGTTCCTTCGCCGTGGTTTGTCCCCCTAGAGTATATTTATTGTTTTAAAGAACTTTGACTTTCAGTTCCAGGAAGAACTATTGTCTTTTCTCAATCCTTTTTCAATGTCTTGCCTTCTAATGCCAACACTACATATTATTTCATTAAAACACCTGGCAAAATGTTCCTGGGAGATTTGTTTTCAATCCCAGAATTGCCCTATTCCATTGGTCAGTCACTTTACCGGTGTGTGTATGAATTTCGACTTCATGTTTCAGCATGAATAATTCCTCTGTACACGCTCCTCATTAATGGCTCCAGGAGCTCGATCTTCAAATTCCATTGTTCTGGACTCATTGCTCTCGTAGGTGGCTGTCGGAAGTGTCCACTGTTTCTCTAATCATTCATCTCATAAATTGCTCTGGGAACTTCCTTCCTCTAGTGACTCCTCTAGTGACTCCAGCATGCAACTTTTTCTCTGGACTATCACTGGCTTTTTCTCATTGACTAGGAATTTCATCTCCTCATCCTGGAGATATTCTTTAAAATAATCACCCACCTGACTTTGGCTTGGTAGAACTCCTCTGCATACAATGGCCTGCTGTCCACAGCATCTGGATTTCAAAACCCTTTTCCCCCAATGGGTCTGCTCACTTTCCCTCCTTCCTTCTGCTCCCACAAATCTGTCTGGTGTACACACGGTTCTTACCATTTATCTCTCTGCACTGCTCCACTATCTGTTGGTCTGTGATGGGAACTATCGCCCCTACTTCTACCAGTGGATTCTGTGTCTGTCAGCCTTTCTCCCCTTTCTTACTTACAGAGGTCTCACATCTCACCCTCTGGCACTCTATGGGGAGCAGGATTTCACTGCTTTCTTGTATATCTTCTTTTCTGTATGCCATAGGACCTCTGTCATGTTTCGCAATTAGATTGCTGTTTCAATCATGACACTGTCTGGATCCTGCCACACTTGGGCTCCCAACTTGGATTGCATTACACAAAGCCTCACACATTTGACATGCACAGCACACTATTTGACTGCACCCTACACTAAACACACATCACCCCTCTGCTCAACTGAGTCCCACAAAAAAATGTGGTCCAGTTCACAATAACTCACTCCACTCTCTTGACAATCTGACACAGCATCCGTCCCACACCTTATATCATGGGCTGATGGTAGGGACCTAGCCATTCCCTACCTGTCTTCAATCAGGCTATAAATGCACATACACATTTTGCCACTCCTTGTTCTACTTCTCAACTCGGGCTACGGTCTTCCAAACGGTGTTCATCCTCACACTGCTTCTAGGCCATACCAATGGCAGTAGGTGCTATACAAATGCCAAATAACATGACCTAATCATAAATTATATACTTCTGTAATCTGTGCTGCTTGCCATCCTAGAGGGAACTTTCCCACACATACAATGTGATAAAAGCAGGTATGAATATTTGCTATGTTTTTGCAATATAACAAACCGTCTCCCAATCTCTCAAAACCATCAAGTTTTCTGTGAAAATATGGTAAGATTTTTAGAGGAGATTTGAAATTAGTGACACAATGGACATGTTTTAAACTAAACTGTTGACATGTTGAAAGGGGCCCCTAGGCGACCCTGACGTCTATGGAACCAAGGTGAGTCACCACACACGATAGATACGCCAGGCACGAGGTTGTATTCCCAAAGCTAGGGTTTATTGCAAAGCAAAAGTCTCAGTTGGCCAACTCGGTCTCACAGCCCGCGACGTGTATCTCTAGACCTCGAGGGACGCAAGAGAGTGAATTACGTACATCAGTTACATATATACAAAATGCATATCAAACAATCAACTATGACATGTTTAACACCCCCCTTTCTTGGGTTTCTTTGAACTTGGTGTGATGATGGACATCTCCGACTACTATGACACCTTCAAACATCTATTCTAGTAACAATTTGCAATTTGTGAGTGCGAAGGCATCTTTTAGTTGTTGAATAGAACACAGCGCTTCTGTTCTTGGAAGCGAGCTACATACGGGGGGGAAGAGTTGCATTCCGGACCTTGCTATCTATCAGGTGCTATTCGCGTCCTGGGAGCCGACACGCTCTAGCGGGCTCGGCAAAGGGGGGCCATAAGAAAAGCATAATTCAAGCCTTTAGCAGTATTATTCTAACAAATTCTACCATATAATGAGACTGGCTGGCAGCTGTGAAATGATTAAATGCCCTGCAGCGCTGCTTCAAGGCTACATTCGGGAGGGAGCCGGGCATTCTTCCTGGCGCTGCATACGTTTGTGTTTCAGCAAACTCTTGTTATCCTCACGGCCCTGCGGCCTTGTCTTTTTCACATACAGACAACAATGTTTCACAGTCGAGCAGTGTAAGCGGAAAATATACTGGGAAGCAATAGGAACAGAAAGCAATGAGCAATGGTTAGAAAACAAAATGGCGATTCTTGTTACATCAAAATGGCCGTTCATTGGCAAACTCGAAAACCTATATTTTGTCATATCGGGCATGAGACTGTTGGCCCACGGCCACCAAAATGCATTTGCGGTCTCAAAGTAGAGGTATCCGTATTTCTAGACTGACAATGTATCTTTTCATCTTAAACCACACAGTATCTTTAACCCTAAAGTAGCTGTACTACTGTTAAACGCTTTGCTGCCATTCACTGATGCAGAAGTACAATTTTCTTTTCTCATATTTACATTTACTACTTAGAGCCACAATAGTCAGAAATCTATAAACGCTCTAACAGCATTGACCTTCTACTGAGATTATTTCATTTCATTACATTCTTGAGTGCAGTGGAATTTACATCATATGCCATTTGCTGCTGTGACATCCAAGGAAGTGCCATATATCCTTGGATCCTGATGAAATCACAGTAGTGTATAAAAAGATGAAATATTTCTATAGATATTTAATAATGTTGTGACTTCTCATAGAAGCAGATAAAAGGGAGGTGAGTTAGTTGTGAAGGCACGCCCCTAAACGCTCACACCAAAAAAAATACACCCTGCTAGGGAAAAAGGCCCAAGAAACTCTTGCAAGGATAACAAGTTTTATTTCTGCAGAAATAGGTGCGCCAGCAAAGAACTCTGCTGCCATGGGGTTAAAGGGTGCAAGCAGAAGCTTAAAAGGAGACACAGCGTCATAGAACACGTAATTACATATGGTGAAAACCTGCGTGGCTGTTTGGTGCGGCCCTATACATGGTTGGCCTACTCAAAAGGGGATGTCAGGCCATTGGTCCCAGCCCAGTCCGTCTGCCTTTAATCACATGGGGTCTGCTGCGCTTATCCTCTCCAGGGAACCATGGTCAAAGAAACAATTTGTTACGATTGTGAACAGTGCTACTCATCATTATACAGTGCAACTGGCATGTGCACAGACTGGCACAGGGGGAATTTTGTGGTCACACTGACCCACACACACATTTCACTTATCCGGATAGTGTCTCTGGGCTTCCAAGGCTTCCACCCTCACTTTCGAACTATAATTTATCCCTCCCTGCATCTCGCATTACAAATAATGCCATTATGAAATAAAGGTGGGACGACCATGACCTTAGATCTTTTATGTCTGATTATTTTATGGTCAGTGGTCCGGTGTCAACTGGTATCTCGGAATTAAGGGGTCTTGGGACTAGGACACAGTTGTAGAGGCTATAACTTGTAGTTGGATGGGGGGGGTCGGAGGCCTGCTTTGGCTTATTTGTGATAACACGTGCGCCAAGGCGCCCAACACTGTCTCGTGGCCTTGCAGGGCCCATTCTATCTTGGAACAAACATATTTGCAACCTTAGAACAAAGAAGAGTTTCTTTGGACATAAGCAGCATGGGCCTCGCATCAGCACTTGGGCCTGTTCGGATTTTCCCTTGAGGCTCGCTGCCTGTGTCTAACGCAATAAATACTGCATAGCCATGCAGGCCCCATGATTTGACTATGGCTACTTAATATCTGCAAAATGATGTCCGCTTATGTATGTGCACTATGTCTAACCATCTAAATTGTGTACAATATTATGATCATGTCAGGACTTGACGCCCCCTTGGTCTTTCACAGTTCTCTAAACGGTGCTCAGCTCACTATAACGCACACAGGGGGGTGGGATGGGTTGCAAGGCAGAGCCATAGTAGTTGCACTGCTAATCCCTGTTGACCACTAAATGACATCTTTCTGATTAGTTGCTGTGAGACAGAAAGCCTGTGGCAGCAGTTCATGGTTGATTCCTAAGGAGGTTGCGTGGCACTCAAGATAGGACTGCATCTCCACGCAGGTGCATCATTCTTTACGCTTCTAGAAATGTACTTAGAGTGCACTATGTCTACAGAGCTTGGTATCACTGCAACGCAAGGTTTCTTTCACCTGTCTGTGATCCTAAACAAGTTATTTTGATAAATAACGAGCAACATCTTGGTATGGGAAGGCATTTCATTTAGCGCTATGCTTGTGATCCTTCTGATAAAGCATTCCCATCACTGGAAAGTCTCTTGATGCTGGTCATTTTCTGGCCAGAGGTAATTTGGTCATCATTGATATAAGATTAAGAATTAGGCTACATGAGTAAGTGATGTAACTAAGCTTTGTGAATATTCAATATGATTGTTCAATAGTAGTGGACATGATTGATTGGCTTCATTACTGGGACATTCGATAAATAATATTTTGTTCCTACAGAAGCACTTACTGGGATGGTGTTTCGAAATTTCTTTGTCACTGCTGCCTTCCTTCCATTGGTTGATGCATTGTTTCACATTGTCGTATGTGAGAGTTTTTATCATTTACTAGGTCGCAAATTATTTTGTCCCTGTTCTTCCAAAGTCGGCACTGAGGGTCCAATTCTGATATTGGATAATATGCTGCACTGAACGATTGGTTTCCGTGCTGCTGTTTCCTGCTTGACGCCGTCGGGCGGAAGTTGCGCCCTAGTTTAATGATGACACTGAAGTCATTGAAGCCTCCTAGCTCCGGAAGCATCACACATGAAAGGGAAACACAACGAGGATGTGGGCGCTTAGATCGGGTTTTACAGCGTATTTTTTTTTCAGCCTGTGTAGCTGTGTCAAGGCCCGATTCTGAGATTGTGAGAAAAGTTGTGAAGAAACCTAACCTTCTCTCCTTCAGTTTTCAGCACCACCATTCTGAAGTGGGTGAAAGAATATGAGGGGAGATGTGCACAGTCCAGCAGCAAAAGCTGCTCAAATCTATCCTTGTGATAGAAACGAATGCACCAGTGACACTGCAAACATTTCTTAAGACTGCCAGTTTTCTAATTTTCGACTGTTTCTAGGCTTTCAGTAAACTAGAAAAGTGTTGCTGCAGTCTAGGAAATGCTACTTTTATAAAGGGAAAATGAGTGCAGTAAAGTTTAATGGCACCTCACTATTTTGTGATGCGCAAAAGCAGGGCTTTTGGACAGTGCCAGTTCTGTTTTCCTGATGGTTGCTACAGGCACTTGCAAAACTTGAGGCTTTGATGCAGGACGACGTATTTTCACTTGGACAGAATATGGTGTTTTCAAGGAAAGTGTTCTTCCTTCGTGGAAGTACACTGTCCTATTTTTGCATGCACTTCAGAATCCGGCCTCAGTTTCTGGGTGCATAAACATCCATTATTTGGTGTTGGGACCTTAATGATGTAAGTATTTTAAATGTAGCTTCATTAGTACTTAATCTACATATGAAGCACCCCTCTTGCACTTGGAAAATGTCAATTGGGACAACAGTAGCAAGTGCTAAATCTACTGCTATCTTTATTGAAAGGCAGCAATTATTTTGGGAGCATGATGGTTGTTAGTAAAACCAATGTCTTTTTAAGCTGGATGGGCTATAGAAGCATTTTTGCGTGTGTCATTGAAATGCATTATTATTTTTCTGCTGATTTCCCTTCCAATAAACATGCTTTTTTAAGAATTATATTTTTCACAGAATGATCAATTTCATGGTACTGTATGCAAGTATTATGCTCCAATTTCCTTTAACTCTTTGTGCAGTAGCAACAATATTTCTATCATGAAGGACCCCTTATTGCAACCCTGGACCTTCATTTTACCAATTCAGACACTGCTAGTTCAAGACCTCACTTCCAGCCATGACCACTTCTTTTGCCATTGCTGGTCTTTCAGCAGAAAAGTATTCCTTTGGCTAGCTCTTTTTGTAGTGGTTCGTTTCTGTTATTAATCTGGCCATTTTATGTTTTACTATAAAACAAAGGGGTGCCTGATTACAGTCCCAGGTCCTTCAGGCGTTATATAATAGTCAACAAAACAATTGGACCCATGGAACCGGGAATAGCCTCTCAACACATTTATTTATTTCATAAATACCAATAAATGTTCAATTTTCAATTTCTAAAAACTTTTATTTGCATATCAAATTCATATAAAATACTAGAACATTTCCACAGACCAGTATCTACAAGTTCCACTCATACTCAATCACTCCTACCATTCGTTCAATTTTTGCTTTTTCGTATCAAATTTTTTGACATGTAAATATAAATGGCCTCACAAATGGACGGCCTCCGACCCTAACTCCACATTACACAAAAGTCCTCCATTCGATTCTCTGATGGCTCCTTCTGTGTGTTTCTAATTACACAGACATACGTCTAGACGTGCTTCGGTTGTCTTTTTCGGAACATCAACATTCATCGGCCCTTTGTTCATACAACCTTCTTCAGGACAAAATTAGGGGAGTTTCCTTATTCCCATACGCATCGAGTAGGGTGAGTATCACCACCTAAAATACAATATTTAATATCAAAAACACACTAAAATCATTTGAACTCAGTTTTGTACATTCTCTGTTAAACATAGGCTATTCCCACTGATTTGAACCACAATTAATGCGAAGGTATGATTCTCAATAGTAATCATCATGACAATGTCTAAGGGTGACACACTTGTTTAGCCCCCCATTTCCATTGTTAATTGGATTAATCCTGTCTACATCTCGGTATAGTAACCACCCTTATCTAGCCCCAACGAAGATGCAAACAAACATGTTGGAACACTACTTGTGGAGCATTGTACTTACTCAACTAGATTGTATCTCCCTTTTCTGTATCACTACAGGATATTCAAAGTCCTTCCTCAAGAGGGATTCTTCGCAGCTCAGTCAGGAGGGACCTATTAATTCTCATTGGTCCCTGGAAAGAAGGAAAAGAGCACTTTCAAAGAGGGTTTGTCAGAGTCTCTTTTTTACATATATGTAAGCCAAAACGATACTTACAACGGCTATGATCTCGTAGTGCACCAATTCTTAACACGTCTTAATTCGCTAATGTGCACGTCGTACACCAATTCTTAACGAATAGCCGATATCTCTTGCGGTTGTTATATCATTTGACATATGCAAATAAAAGTTTTTAGAAATTGGTATTTATGAAATAAATAAATGTGGTGAGAGGCTATTCCCGGTTCCATGGGTCCAATTGTTTTGTTGACATTTTATGTTTTATCCTTTTCTTAATTATTGTTGTTGTTAATTGATACATTGAGTTGAATTGTGGCATTGTCTTTAGGGCCTCACATGCATTTGGTGCATATTTGGTGATTATGCTACTTGTTGCTTTGCTTTTGTGTAGTGGAACTCACTTCATTGTATACACATTGTCTTTGTTTCCGCAACCCACTATAGGGGAGCACAGCACAGGGTAGTTAATTTTTATAGTACAATTGTTTTCCCCATTCTCTCCACTTCTCTTGCTGGTCCTCTAATTCCCCTGCCAGCAGCTTATTGATCGGCCTGGAGCTAGGGCCGGGGCTTTGACATTGTGCGTGCAGTCCGCATTTGGCAGTTGACTTCAGTGGGACCGGTGTCCATGGTACATGCACACAAGTTTACCCTGTGACACATTCACTGCACAGTACCGGAGTGCAGCAATTAGCTTCACACTGGCCACGGCACTTCTTTTAGAACAGTGCTGGGGCTGTGATAATAAATGAAGACTCAAGACCATGAAAAGTTAGCTGAGTGGTTTATTTAATTCACAGCCAGTCGTTGGGCCCTGTTGAAGTACTCCACGTTCTTTTCCAAAAAACAAGTTGAGACCGTGAACTCGATTTCTTCATTCCCTACTTCCTTGGTGGATAAACAGCCTCCCACATTCTGAGATTTTTAGTGTCCCACATTTCTTTCTTAACCTTCCTGGGTTCTTGGGGAAGGTGTCGGGATCCACTGTTTGTCCACCTTGACTTTCCTACCAGGTTGTCCCACCTGGAACCCTGGGGTCTCCCTGAGATATGTGTCTGGAAATTGCATTGCTGATTGGACCCAGTGGAACTGCCACTTCTCCCCTCTTTGATGGTTTTAGGGCGGCTCTTTTGACGTAGTCCCTTATCCTAGGCTTGGTGATGGAGGCTGGGGGATGATTGAGGGCCACGTTCTAAAATTCGTTTTGGGATCTAGTGCCCAGGAAATGTAAATGGAGGATCACCCAGGCTCCCCACTCCATCACAAGCTTTTGAAGAAATCCAACATTACTTTGTTCTTTTCACTGAATTCTGGGTGACCTCAGCATAGGGAAAGACCAGGTAAGAGAGGCTAGCCTGTGTGAGTTAGAAGCGATACACCATTCCCAAAAATGGGAAGACAAAGAAAATACCTTAAAGACTCTCTGCCCACAAAGGCAAATCTGTGACCCCTATATTAAGAATTTGTATCCTTTTTCAGAGAGGTTCTGTTGTAACCCTTTACTGTGGATGGCACCTTCTGAAGCTAAACACATTTCCTATATATCCAGCATCAGCCAGTAAGGAAGCGCTGCTTCTGGGGAATGCAGAGCAAGTGTATAGCGTGCCACGAATAGAACTCCCATCATAAATGGACCATTATGCTTTAAATGTCTTCTTGCAGGTGTGTCTTATACATCTCATCTATGTATGTTCCCAAACTCAGAGTTAATGACACATAGGTATGTGTCTCTGGCTCTGTTTGCCCTGCCAAATCAAATGTAGCTCTTTGCAGCTGCTTTTGTCAGGACAGGCTATATAGCTCCCATCAATTTCAAACCCTGCTGTTATTTCACCTTCCTAGACCCCTATGTTTGACCTAAGCCGTTGACCCCTTTGTCTCTGAAATGCCTATTTATCACCAGGCTTTTTTGGAGGTATAGCAGTTTTTCAAAGTAAGCATGGATTTCAGTAACAATTATGTTTTAGGCGTTCTCTGCTAGATTCATGTACAGTATGTACATATATACCTAGGAGAAAGGGAACAGAACCTGGGGGTTCACTATGTTCGAAAGTCATGAATACAACGGTAGTGTGAATCACGAAAAGCTCCAGGGGCAATTTCTATCTCAATGCGCAAGCCTAGCAGGAAAACACTCATGGTAGGGGATTAACAGAGACGTCAGTCTCTGACAGTATCCGGAGCAATGAGGATAATATCCTCAAAATGGCCTTTTAGAATTTGAATACAGAATCTATTTTACAATCAGCTTGTTGGAGTACAGAGCTGAGGGCAGTTCTGAGTTGTGGGTCCCGTAGGCTGTCCGCATTGTTATAAAGGTGCCCTGCACTCAATGCTAGGCAAGTTCATAAAAGAAAGGCATAGCAGTTAGGAGCGTTGAGGAAAGATAAACAGATAGTGGCAGAGAGCAAGTTAGGGAAGGCGAGGTGGATGAGCAGGAATGGAGACAGGCAGAGGAGGAGAGCAGACACGAGGAGGGTGAGGGGAGAGAAAGTGGAAGGAGGTGGGGGAATTGTAAAACACATCAAAAGAGACACAGAGAAGGGGAAAGAAAGACGTTTACAGAGTAGGAAGCAAAAGAAGAGAAAGAAGCAGAGGTGGGGGAAGACATGGAAGAATGCAAGTAGAAGAAAAGCACTGGAAGAAGAGGAGCAAGTGGAAAAAAAAAAGCATAAGTTAAACCACCCGAAGGGGAGAAGGTAGGGAGAAATGCTTTGCAGTGAAGGAGGGCAAGAAAACCACATCCAGAGAAGGAGAGACGTGGAAAGAGAGAAGGTGGTTGACAAAGAGACATTGGCATAGGAACAACTGGAGAGAAGGAAGGTGACATTGAGAGAAATTAGAGGATGGAGAGGGAGAAGCCAGGAGTGAAGGAGGTAAAGGCAAAGAAGGTCCAATCTTTGAGGGGCATTGAGGAAGCATTAGGAGAGTAGTCACTAGCTGAGGAGAGGGGACAGAGACAGGGAGGCAAGGAAGCCAAGAGAGATTCCCCTGACGGGACACCTACTAGCATTGTGCTTACAGAGACTGTGACAGAGCATTTCCAGGAAGGCTGGAACAGCCTCATTCAGATGTTGGAACCCTGAACGAAGACCTGTACCTGGGAGTGTTGTCTTAGATCATGTGCGTGCATGGGGATGCAGACCTCTACTTGCAGGGTAACATCAATATCGGTGTCCTGCAGGAGGAACAACATATGCCCATGCCCATCATGCTGGTACTCCCAGAGGCAGTTTTGTTGGGCAACGATTTCCTCTTATTTGACCACTGCCTAAGCGAGGTACAAACTAATATCATTTTCTGATATGCCCAGATCGCTAGTGGTCCAGGGGGCGAGGAGGACTTGGGAGCACAATTGGAGGGGATCCCCTCTCTGCCTGTCGTGGGAGGCCTTCTGGGGTGGAATCCAGAGCTATGCCTACCCCAGAGAGGGAAGATGGCAGTTGGGAGGGCCTAGTTCCTGTCCCCTCCCAAAGTCCCCATCTGTGTTTGGGCACTACCACTAATCACCCCCATACCTCTGTATGAAGATGCTGGCAATTCTCTTTGGTGTCATTTCAGGCAACTAAATCTACCATCATTCCTAGCAGATTGCCCGCGTCATTGCAACCCACCAGTGCTTCCAGACAGACTTCTCCTTTCAGAAGATCTCCAACAATGGGGATAGCGGGAACAGTTCCACAGCGCAGCAGCAACTATACGCAGCAGCAAGGAGCACTTGGTGGCGCCAGCTGACAAGAACGCATGCACCATGTGCCGTGGTGTGCATCTCTGACAGACTTTAACAAACCTGCCTCATAGTGGTTCCCTGACATTAAACTCAAGCAGAACTCAAATCTTTGTTACAGGTACAGCATTACTCCTTGACACGAACTAGAACATTATCCAACACAGGCTGCCATTGACCCACCTTGGTGGATCCACAAGGAAAAACGCAACGGGGCTTGGCCCCATTTTTATATATTCTTATCTGTACCACCTCCCAGGTGGGAAAGAGCAGCCAAGATTGGACTAGGAATCGGTGGAGGGAGGACCAATGGGAGCAGGAGGGGGAGCATAAAGTTTGGGACTGCGAACATGAAGGTGTGAGCTGTTTGAGTGAGGTCAGAGGAGGAGGTGATGGACCATGAGACCAGAATGACAGGATCGTGGAAGCAGTTTTTAGGGAAGGTGTGGTATTGGTTGGTGAGAGAAAATGTTACTGTGTTGTGCATCTTAGATGTTTGAATGAGACTATTCGTGAAGAGTAGGGAGTGAGTAGAAGATGACTAAGGAAGTGAAAAGAGGGTGACTGAGTACAAGGTGGGGTGGAGTAGCAGTTGTAGTGTGGATAGTAAATGGTATTGTGGAGTGGAGAGAGTGGTAATGGAGTGGAGAGGGGACAGTGGTAATGGAATAGAGAGGGTAAAGCCACAGTGCAGTGGCGGGCAAGAGTGGTAGGGGAGTGGAAAGGGGCGAGCAGTAGGAGTGTAGTAGTCGGTTGGAGGAAAGAGTAGCAGGAGAGGGAGTAAGAGGGAGTAAGATTGGAGGTTGGAGCTAGATTGGAGGCAGGAGACATAGGAAGGGAGGAAAGTCGGTGGAGGAAGGGGAGTGTTAGAGAGATTCAAGGAGGGGAACATGATATAATATGATAGTTTATTTATATAGCGCCTATACACAATGTGTTTCAAAGCGCTTCAAGGCAAGGGAGGGAACAAGGGAAAATACAATTACATTTTTACATGCCATGAACAGTAATGATGTGAAATTAACTATTGTATTTGGCCTGACAACATTTCAGATAGTGCAAGAGCTAAGACATAGATAAGGAAGGGAGGGGGGAGTGGGAAGGAAATGGAAACAGACCGGTGACTACTGTACTAGGCCTGATGACATTTCTGGTAGAGCCAGAGAAAAACAAGAGGCGAGGGAGAGGGGTGCAGAAAGGTAGGGGAGGAACAAAACAAGCGAATGTCATACTAGGCCTGACGACATTTCAGATGGTGCCGGAGGGGGGTGGGGAGGAAAAAACCAGTAAGGGGAAGGGGGATTAGACAGACGAGGTTGCTATCATACTAGGTCCAGGGACAATTCCGATAGAGTAAGTGCATAGAAGAAAGTAAGGGGAGGAGATAGGAAAAGGGAGAAGTTAAAGGAGGAGAGAACAGAGAGTTAGCAGCCAAAAGTGGAGAAGCAAGAGGGGAGAGAATACAATTGCAGAAGTCAGTAATAACACATAATGTTGCAAGCCAGGATACAAGATGAAGATGGGAACAGCATGATTCAGGGCCACCATGAGTACAAGATGCAAAGGAAGTCCAGCATGAGAGTTGAGAAAGGTTGACGCACCGTGAATGAAGTCCATAAAAGTAAAATCCAGCATTGTCCACAAGACGGTGAAGGTGAAACCAGGATGGTGAGGGGGGAGCAGGGTAGAAGAATCAAGAAAAACAGGCAACACCTGTGTGCAAGAATGGGGGGTGGCACAAGGGAACATCACGGGGGGAGAACATGAGCTCATGGAAAGAAGATGCTGGAGTGAGGCTTGAATTTTTGGAAGGCACCTCCACACCTCCTTAAATCTAACCTGAAAATGTGTAGGTGACGCCTAGGAAGTCCTAGAGGAAGTTTAAATAGAGAATGCGGTTGTCTTTAGACCCTCACGACCAATTACAACATAGATAGCAGGGGTCTAGAAGAGAGAGAGAGGGATGGCCCTTAGATACCATTTAAAGAAAATCAAAAAAATAAAACCTTGAATGTCATTGTGAATTGGTGTGTTATTGAGGTTGTTTGTAACATCCGTCAAGGGACCCAATCCCAGATGGCCCCTCCTTTAATCTGCAACTAGCTACTGGGGTGATTTTCAATGGCACAAACTTTGGATAAGGCCATTTACCAACAGCTATTAAAGGCTTACAAAAAAAGCCTTACGGTAAGTCAAAAGCGGCTGACTAAGATGACCAAGGTTAAAGCAGCCGCTGAGCAGCCTCATCATCCTAATGGCATTCCTTACTATCCCTAAAAACTGCTTCCCAGATGTCATCCCCAGTATTGTCCCATGTGATAACCAGGTCTTGCCAGCTGTCTACCAAGATGACTGCTATTGTCTGTGCTCCATGGCCTTGGGGAGTGAAGTCAGATGTACGTTGCACCAAAGACTTGTGGTTGCACTCTTCCGGTCACTTGCCTTGTGGGGATGCGGCTATGATCCCATCTGGTCCAGTGCTCCGGTGCTGTGGGTCTGTTGGGGTTGTGTGACCGAGAGGGATTGTACCCTCAACCCTGTGCATCTGGAACATTGCATCCCCGGTGGGGGACAGGTCTTCAGCCCGAATGCGGCTGTGTGAGGCAGTGGGCCCCTAGTTGGGGACTTGCAGTGATTGTTGCCTGCACCGTAAGCTCCCAGTCACAATCCACCATCTTGATGAGGAACCACAACCTCCATGGGCAGTGAAATGAATGGCCGAAGCTGTAAATGTAGGGCATAATGGTGAGGGCGACATGCAAATGGTTGTCACACCAACGAGATAACCTAGGTCCGGTGAGCACACACAGAGGGGGCAGTGGTATATCCAGTGGGCCTCGGTCCTGGGATGAAATCCTTTGCACTACTCCATGGCTAATAAGAGGGTCTAGTGATTGAATTCAGCAGCCAGGAAGGGAGTCTAACTAGTGTAAAACCAATGCAAAAGTAAAGATACTGCAAACCCCTGAATACATTTTCTGATATTACATGCAGGTGCCATTTAGAGAAGTAGATATGGGGACATGAAGGGCAAGGAAAAAAGGCAGAATCGACCTTCTTCAATCCATAAGAGGGTTGCTACAATCCCAGACACCATTCACAAGCTAGCACATTGCAACAATGATAGCCGTAGGGGATAAGCTCGGCAAACTCAGTAGCTGGGTCACCCAGTTGAACGGTAAAGCAGTCACTAAAGACCATGGGCAAATGGTGTAGAAAAGCAAATTTGGCATACTTTGGCATACTCTGGCGTCTATTGTGAAAGTGGACAAAAATGGGAACTGGTCATAAAGGAGATCAAGGTCTTAGCTGTGAAAACAGATCTTCTGGTAAGGAAAAAGCAGATCAGGGTCTTGGGCTTCCTCTGTGGGGTAGAGGTTGCTGTAACTGCAGGTTTCATTGTCAAATGTATTATGAAGACGCTGGATTTGAAAGCAGAGAAAGACCCAATTTTGTGGACAATTGTTACAGGGACAAACTACGTGAAAGAGTAACGGGCGATGGTAGTGAGGGACCGACCCTGACCTTCCTGGTAAGTGAACTAAGAATAAGGAGAGAATCCTGTCAGCGACAAGGCTAAATGGGTATTGGAGTAGGAGCGTCATAGGATTTTGATGTTTCCTGATCTATCACCTGAAACCATTAAAAAGAGTGGCTCTCTGAGAGTGATTAAGAAAAGGTTTCAAGCTTGAGAGGTTAAAGCAGATTTGCTGCAGCTAGCTAAGCTGCCGGTTTTGAGGAATGATATGTAGTGCCTATTATGGGACCAGAGAAGGCAGTGGGACTATTGTAATCGGTCACAGGGGCTTTACGGGACCAGAGAGCCTTCAAATTGGTATAGCTACATAATCGCAACTGGCACTGTGCAAAGGGCTGATTGTTACATGTTGGGTTTGGGAAATGTTGGTTATTGGCAAGGTACAGCTTAATCTGGAATCCCCTGAGTGCAACTAGATTGTTTTGACATTGATTGCACATGTTATAGACTCACTTTGTACAATATTCGTGCTGATAGTATTATTTTCCCTGTACACTGTAATGGAGTAGAATCACAGAGGCACATTTTCGAGCAGGGGGGGAGCTGGTGGGGTATGCGAATTCGAATGTTTTGTCACAAATTTGCATGTGTGCCCGTGTTGCATGCGATTTGGGATCTTGTTAATCACAAAATACTGAACATTAATAAAAAATAGGACAATTAAACATCAGCTGTGTGCAGCTAATAAAGTGCCAGTTTTACCAAATGCATTGTTGCCTATTTAAAAACCGTGTTTGCCTCTTGTTTACTCTTATCTCCCTACCAATTATTTTTATTTCCTTGCGCCTGAAGTTCCAGAAGTTGCTAACATTTTAAGCTGCCCAAAGCCTACAACCTGCTTAGTTGACCCAGTCCTATCTTGCCTGTTAATACAACATACTGATGCCTTTTTCCCCATTAATAACTTGTATGATTAGCTGTTGCCGCTCGGCAGGGTTTGTTCGACCTTAAAAAGGTATAGAATGGCAGGGGCAAAACATTTAAGTGACAAGCTACTTGCTAGGCATTAAAAGGTACTTACCCTCTGGCATGAGTAGTCGTTTTCCAAATGTATAGAGCACACTATTTTTTACTCTGATTCAGTTAAGGATCGCTAGCCAGTGGCTAATGGTGAGTGCAAAGTTTGAAGCCGTGTGCCTTATTTAAAAAAGATCTCACTGGACTCCAGTATCATGACCAATTCCTGGCCAATCGGCAACCTTTCTACGGTCGCAGAAATCATGGACAAAATAGTCTTGTCCTGACTGCTGTCCTCCTTGGACAATTACTTCTGTTTTTCGCTTTTCAGCCAGGATTCCATCAGAGGCATGGGATGGAGACTGCTATCATAGTTTTTTGGATGACTCTGTGGACATGGTGGGTGAGAACGGTGAAGTTGCCCTGATTATGTTGGATTCCTCTACTGCCTTCCACACCATGGACTATGATTAACTACTCCATAGGTGGGCCACAGTGACCCATGTCTCAGATTATTCTCTCAGGTGGTTTTACTCCTTTCAAGAAGATTAATCACAGAGGAGCTCATTTTGGATTGTGGCGTAACGTGAGTAAAAAGTATAAGAAAGCCTTGAGTAAGGCTTTAATGCCTTCCATACATGCCACGCCACATTTTCATGCATTTGTATGGCGTAGAGGAGGGGCATGATGCAACTAGCTTTTCTGACACCTCTATTCCTCTCTGGCGTACAAATGCTCCAGCATTTGTGCCAGCATGTATTTTCATGGTGCGGCAAATCCCTTTGGGGTCCACCTGTTTTACGCGCCAGCATGTCAGTCAGCATTTGCTCACTTTGCATGGCATATCAAAACGTAATGGCTCCCCGCTCATTTAGTGAACATGAGCTCCAGTGAGTTAAATTCCGAGATTTTCTCTCCGCCAATGCTCCCCTTTAATGTGAGGTTCCGCAGGGCTTCCCGCCTCCCCCATCCTTTATCATTTACTTTGCACCCCTGTTTGTGGTTTTTCGATCACACCCTGTCTAGGTTCAACTTATACCTCATGGTGAAAGGAGCTTAAGATGAACTAATGCCCTTTCATTTCTGCCTCAGAGACATTCTGTCCTGGACAGCGGAGTAACTTTGCTGAAAATGTTGGGGGCGACATGACATCTGAAGTAAAGGTGCCCCAGCCAAATGAATGGAGACAAAATGGTGTGCCATGAAAGTTGGGGGGTGGGACAAACACCCCCGTCCCCCCCTAAAATTACACCCCTGGTCCTGGATATAGGCTGACTGCTTACAACACAGTGAGTCCAAAACGAAACTGATTGTGTTAGGAACCAACGAGTGCTTCCACTTTCATGAGGATACCAACCCTTCTGGGTTACTCTCTTCCCTTATATGTCAAAGTAAAGAATTTGTGGTGCGCTTTTGACTAAGACCTAGCACTGTTTCCACAGATGAATGCAGTTCGAAGCCATTCTTTCTTCCAGTTTAATTTGATGAGAAAGTGTGCCCCACTCCACTCCAAAAAATACAGCTTTGGTTTTGGGAGCAGCTATGAACTCAGTCCTTGATTATGCGCATGTTCACTGGCATCCCCACTAAGACCTTATCGAGGCTTCAATGCATTCAGAATGCGGCCAGCGGATTGGTCTATGGGCTTCAAAGGAGATCTCATTTGTCAGAGGGTTGGAAAGCTCTTCACTGGCCTATGATAAAGGACGGTATTCAGTGTAAGCTACCCTTGATGCCTGGAATCCGCTGCTCCCTCTATCTCGGGGGGATAAGCGATCCCTGTATACTCCAGCATCTGCTCTTCGCAGATCTACTAGGCTACTAAACATTCTGTCTTACAGACTGGCCACCAAGGAATGCGGTAGGTTTACAGTATTGGCAGCTAAAGCCTCAGATGGGCTTCAGAGTACCCCTATTGCCATACCTTCTGCCCTTAAACTGGAACTTGAAAGACTTCCCTAGTGTCAAAGTGCCCTATGGCTACAGCACCAAGAGACCTGTTCACAGATCATGCACTGCAAATGCGATTCACATACAGAGAATGTTTTCCTGTTCTGTGATAAAACGTCCTATTAATATTGATAGAGATTTTACATTTCAGAGACGATTGATATGCTGAGACTGTTTATTCAAGTGTATCAATTACTTCCTTATTCATTTTGAAGTCACTGTATATCTAAGTCTTAAGATATTGTAAATGATGGCTTATGACCCTGTTTATTCTATGCTGCTCATTTAAGGATAAGACCGTTACAGAGGCAACCCAAGTACAGTAAGGAATGATGTGTTAATCACTCATACACTGGTTACAGCTTTGCTGAAGGTTATGGATAATGGCCCTTGCTTTCCATTTTTATATTTCACCACAGATTTATTCTCGAAGGTTCTTTTCAGTGATTTGTAACATAACATACATTCAATTAATTAAAATGGGCGGGGTGTAACCCTTTGTCTGCACCTCTTAGATTCCACCTGCGAACTGAAATGAACAATTCTTTGTTTACATTTAAATGGCCAATGCTGATAAACTGTATGAAATTTAGGTGATGAAAATGTCACTCCAGCTCATTTAGGTGGTTTACGTGTTATATCCGTTAAATTAAGTGAAATGAGAGCTGTGCAAGTATTTGTTAAATGGAAAATTACTCTTGTGTGATTGAAATTTCTGATAATTTCTAGAAGGCTGATGTCCATCAACCCTTTCTCATGGGATTTTCACAACCCGGTTGGCCGTAAGGTTTGTTTTTTTCATTTCCTTCCTCGAGCTCGGATTTTGGTGGATCATTATTACCCCATTTTCCTGATCAAAAAGAAAGTGTCTGATTTGTTTCTGGTTCAAAACCCACAAATCTGGTCAGTGGAAGAATTTCACTAAAGCCCAGGATGAAGATTATTGTGATCTCAAGTGACGGAAAGAAGCCCTGTGTTGTGGGTTATTTAACACTCTTAACTTTTCAAGACGTTATTCTGCGAGTGGGCAGCTCAATTGCCATTTATAATAATTAGAATATCATATTTATATATCGCCCAATTGCGACAGCAGTTTTGCCTTGTTTATTCCACTGCAAATAACAGATGTTGTTAATACTGTCTTTGATGGATTGATGACTGAGAGGCTGGGGGGAATAGGCACCAATAGACCAAGGGCCGCTGGGTTCACCTGCAGTCTGGCCCCAGAATCGGTATACAGGGCATCCCCCCAAGCCTTCCACCGTATCCCAATCTCTGTACCTAAACCCTTAAAAAGTCTCTTTTTTGTTAACTGCATTTAACATGCACACTGAGGAAAAAAACATTGAGAACAGGAGAAGCAGCATTCAAGAGCCTGTGGTCACAGTGCTCTTCCAACTATGCATTACCTTTAACGCATGCAGATTGACAGCACCGGCTAGGGCTAAAAGCCTAACTGGCAGGTCCTCTCACACGACAGCACTGCTTCTTTCCAGAGAACTTGCGATGTTCAGAAACCAAAATGGAACCCGCCATTTTAAAACATTTTTTTATTTAATTGTTTGGTTAAAAACCCACAACTATGTGAGTGCAGCAGAAGCAGTCCATGCCATCACCATATTAAATCCTTCCTGACTCCAAAATGGCGCACAAGCTTTTCAATCAAACAGTAAAAGCTGGATAATGTGTTTTTCAGCAAATACTGCCAATCTGCCAATCCATAGGCCTGCTCTCAAACAGCGTGCAGCAGCAGTGTATCTCCCGATCATGAGCTTTGTTGCAGGAAGAGATGGAATACATAAGACAGGGTGGATGTAGAAGTTAGAAGATTGCTGGAAAATGCAGAGCAAAGCAAATGAAGAGGAAGGTGGTGGCAAGAAAGGGAAAAGTTGGCCCATGGGGGAAGTGATGAGGAGGAAGACAAGATGGGCAGAGAGGAGGTGGTGTAATATCAAAGGAAAGAGGAGGAAGGACTAACATCCAAGAAGCGTGGATGTGGCCAGGTATTGAAGAATGAAGGAGGCACAGCTCACAGGGAGGTTGGAAGGAGAGAAGGAAGTGTAACATCAACATAGAGTAGGGAAAGGGAGAGCCAGATAGGGAGCGCTGAACAGAGACCAGAGGATTTCAAACACCAGGATGTGATGGTGCGGGGTAGGGAAATGTAATAGTGACTGCACACTGTACATTATTTCAATTGAAATTGGAATATTTACAATTTGGAACACTGGCATAAAAAAGGGATTCCCCAAGACCGAATTGGAACATGTATCTTCAGGCTCCAAGGGGAGTAATTGGACCACTGGATCAAACTTCCTCCAGTTAGATTTAGGATGGCAGCAGCTGAAATCAATATGGCATGATGTGATCTATAAACGTAACACCAAAATCTTTGATTATGTAGTGTAAATATAGAATGAAATTAACTACCTGTGCTCTTTTTGATTTATCCTATTATTGCATCATTGCTTTTGAGAAAACACAATCTAACATGTACAGGGACAGTAAGCAAACGGAGGCTTTCTAATAAATGCGATAATGAGTTTTGTTTGGTCCATCAATAACGCAGGTTTTGCATTCCATTTTGTGCTCCCATGTAATGGGTTTATGATAACGAAAACCATTAGGGAATAGGGGCCAATTAGGTAAGACACATTTCTGTATCAAACCAAAAACATGCTACACGTTTTCTTTTAAAAAACAGAACGATTTCTTCAATACATCATGTTGAACATGAGTGTAATCATAAAATCCCCATATTGGTGTGTATAGTTTTGCCATACATTATTTTCTGGGACTTGTTAATGTTACAGAAGGTAACAGAAAATATGCTCAGCCCAATTGAATCAAGATGCCAAATAACAAGTGCAGAGAAATGGAAAATGCCTTCTGAGCACACAACAGAACACAGAATTGTTCAGGTAGTTCAGTATTTTAGGGATGAGGAAATAATGCAAACACTTTTATTTTTTTCTAGTTTGTAATTCTTTTCATTTGACATTTTCTTTTGCATTTAAAATGCACCGTTACTGCTTCTAAAGTATGATGCAAATGTTTCAAATTAAATGAGAAATGAGCGAGGATAATGTGACGAATCAAGGGAATTCGTAATTTCTCCCCAGTGCGCAACCCCCGACTGCCCCGGCCCTGCGAGGCTAAGGAGGTGATCCCGCTCTGCATTCCTCCCTATCGGTAGAGGGCAAGTGGGACCTCACTGGGAGAGACACCCCTCTTGTGACAAGGACTTCTGTCCCTGTGTGGAACTCCCTATAGAACATTCCAATGTCATCTCTTCAAACATATCCTATGAAGATTTATACAAAGAAAATGTCAATATGTGCTGTTGTCAAGAGTAAACTGCAAGTGTTCATTTACATGAGAAATCCTCAACTGGGACGTTGAGGATAACCTGTGGAGGTGAAGAGAAGTCATGGAGAACAGAGAAGAGGGACTACCGAACTCCGCTGGAGAAGTCCCATGGGTGTGTATCTTATGAAAGGGGAGGAGCTCGCAGAGGAAGGAGAGAAGCCTGTGAGTTAAGAATTGGCTCGCACGCCAGTGTTAAACAGAGGCTGGTTGCTCCGCGTCCACAAGTTGAGAGGTCGGTAACCTGTGAGAAACTTGAGGGTGTTCTCACTTATAGACCCCGGAGATCCTTTGTTCAGGTGGCCAGAGGAGGGCCATTACCCTTGGTTCCTGACCCTGAGGACAGACCAGCAAGGGAGGATCACCTGGGTACGGGGTGCTTAGGGAATGTGGGAGGAACATCCTCAGGATAGACATGGTATCCCCTCCTTTCTGATACACCCCAACCCGACATTTCCTCGACCTGCATAGGCTGTTGAGTCCTGTCCCATTGGCTCCTCCCCTATTCTAACAGGTAAGATAAGGGGGATTCCTAAGAGAATTGGGAAAAGGAAACACTACAACTCCCATAATCCCATTCCCCCTACTTAACTACCCAAAGACTGAGACGAGGAAGATCATGCTGGGAGTCATGAGGATTAACCATAGGAATCAACGGGTAATGGATTCCTATGGGCAGTCTCCATTTTGTCCCGTTAACAAGGTCAGGCTGAGTCAGGCAGGGCTGGGCAACCACTCACACCTGACTCCTGTTAATTCTCCCAGCAAGTATAAAAAATTGGTGGAGCACGCAAGTACACTTTTAGTGAGCTGGGGATGCTGGATGGTGCACAGAAGCCAGGAGAGAACTGCAGCTGGAGGAACCCTGGAGGGCTTGGATGGAGAAGGACTGCCAGAACACTGAGCTTGTGAGTACAGGGGAGGCTGCAGTGTGGTGAGGGAGCCTTGACTCCAGGGAGCCAAACCAAGAGCAGCTGGGTTTACCTAGCAGTGCCCAAGCCAGAACTCCTCCCCTGGGTAAAATACTGAAGCCCAGGCCTTTGATGGGCCAGTGATGAGACCCTGACCTCAGGAAACATCCCAATTAAAAGCCTTCTGCTCCCAAAATCACCAGGATGCTGTTTGTGGGAGCTGGTGAAGT
Source organism: Ambystoma mexicanum (assembly GCF_040938575.1). NCBI lineage: Eukaryota > Metazoa > Chordata > Amphibia > Caudata > Ambystomatidae > Ambystoma > Ambystoma mexicanum. The sequence goes on from NC_090929.1 coordinate 143,788,348, forward strand.
AGGAGCAAAAGATGACTATTGCATTTTGGGACTTGGAGTCCAGAATTAAAAAATCAGAAATGTTTGTTGAGAGGCTAAGCAAGATGGAACACAGGAAGGAGCAGATCTTCTGGGGCGAAGATGAACCCACTGGAGCAGGACGACCGATCGAGGGACTAGAGCGAAGGGTAGGGAATCCCTGAAGATCCCTGCAGGAGGTAGTTTCCTCTGGGAAACCGTGAAGGATTCGCAGAGAAAGCCAAATCTCAGACAAGAAGAAACCTGCATTGTGTTTCAAGGACCCCAGCAACCCTCCCGGGTGAACGTCCGAGTTGGGGAGGCAAGGCCAAGCCTGTGGTCTCAACCTTGATTTGTGAATCAAAGCCGCAGAGACAAGAAAGTAATGCACACAACCGATGAGTTAGTGAAAGACATGAAAAGCCGGTTTGTGTCAAGGAAAGATTGAAGTCGCAAAGTGTATCACACAATGAAAGTGAGTCGAAATGGTCTTGCGGAGGTCTATGGTGAAAGCCTTGCAAATTCGAAAGTTTTCGACATCAGTGAAAAGTCTGAGCCCGACTGTGAAAAAACTGTTGATGAACTGGAAATAAGAGACTTTAATGTGGCCACATTTTGAACTGCCTTTTTTTGATAACCTGAGCCAGAGTGTTTCATCCCGTTTACGGGGGCCGCCTTACTCCGTGCTGTTAAACGTGGAGAGGAGAGCCGGCTCAGACACGTTGATCTTTTATGTTACAACACTGACTTTCCTTTGCCCTTTGCATACACATTTCCCTTTGCACACTTTTTGTATAAGAGATGGGGCAGGCATTAGGTTTTGTTAGTATAGGCCATTTTGATTTGACAAAGACTGACGGTTTCCTTTATTATTTATTATTTGATGGTAGAGACTACTCCCATCATAGGTATAGGGCAAAGCAGAAGTTTTTCCAAACCCCAAGAGTATAATAAAGGTGTTTAAACTTGTAGCTCTTGTGTCTGTGTCATGCTTGTGATACCCTGCCTTCCTTACAAACCCGAGAGAGATGGGTGGCGTCGAGCAATAACCAGCAGGAGAAAAGTCCTGTTGGACACACAGCGTCCTGGAAGCAAGGAAAGGAACTAGAGGAAGAGTGGTGGCGTGACCATAAGAAATCTGTGGTCCCGTGAATGCTGATACCATTCCAGCCAAACTGAACAAACCAGAGAGCCTTCAGTTACAGCTGCCAGACGAGAGATGTGAAAGAAACATCAAAGGCCAAACGGACTAAGAGGTCAAACAACCAGGAGGAAACTGAGGACCCTGTGACATTCTCCCTACCAGTCACTGGTAACAGGGAGGATGGGAGACTCAGGAGGGGGACAGAGAACCATTATTGGAACACTCATTCTCGTCCCAGTGTTGAGAAAGAGACTAACGTTAAAAGCCATTGAAGTTAACGAGAATCATTATTGGAATGATTATACTCGTTACAATGTGGATAAAGAGACTATAACAGTAAAAGTCAGTGAAGCTAATGAGAATCATCATTGGAAAGCTCATTCTCGTATCGGTAAAGAAGAGTATATCACTTTGATGTGTAGAGACGTTAATGTAAATCTTTACTGGAATACTCATTCTCGTCAGTGAAAGAGAAATATCAAGTTAATATGCAGAAGAGAACATGAGAATCAGTGTTGGAATGTTCATACTATCGGGAGAGGCTAAAAGAAGAGAAATCAAGAAACAGAGACCATATAAATAGGGTAATGTGTCAATATTGGATAGCCATACCAGGGGGAAAGGAGAACAGTTTCATTGATAGGAAAATTGAAAAGGAAGACCAGAAGAAAGGGGAAAATCTCAAAGTAATACATGAATGTGTGGATTGATAAAAGTAGTCACCAGAGACCATTAAAAGATAACATTGAATTGAAGTTCGCAAGCAGCAAACGCAACAGTAGAAGAGAGCCATTCTCCTATCCTTTATTATTCGGTTAGTTATAGGACAAGAGAGGGTTATAATTATAATTGTTCTTTTATAACGCGCTTTGAAACACACTGTGTATAGGTGCTATATAAATAAACAATGAAACAAACAATACCAGCAAGGGGTTTCTAAGCCCAGGTTCGGGATTTGAACCTGAGTGCACTGTGTTGTCTTGGTTCCAAGACATACGGGTTGCCCCTGAGCTATCCTTCCACCCCAAAGGGGAGTTTGGATGGTGGACAGATTGATTTAAGACTTTTCACTGGCGACTGACAAGCATCATAGCAAGTTCTGTTATATAGGGCCCCTCATGGCATAGGGAAAGTTAGAAGTTTATCTTTTTTCTTTAATAAAGAATTCAGTTAAATGAATCGAGTCTGCATCCTTCTTCTGGCTCACCACAATACAAAAGGGTTATGGAACAATTCATTTGGCTTGAAAAAACCTTTAGTGTCTGCATACAAAATGTTTTAAAAGCACGTTTGTGTTGAATTGTGTTTTATGTATATTGGCAGCAATTTATGCAGGGGCCATGCTGTCCACTGCAGGTCATTCTGCAGTGCTCAATTTCCCTTGAGGAGGAAACAGAAGGCGCATACCTCTTCCTGAAGTCATCATGCTCACCTTCAAAAGGAACATTTGGAAGTGCACACAGGCAGGGTAGTTGCCTGCTGACCCCATAGAGATAGGTTTGCAAAGGGGTTCACCCCAAGTTTGTTTTAGTTATTCGTAGTGGCATCAAAGTATCCTTGAGAGAAAACCTAGAAGAACATAGTCTGTTACTCAAGAGGAAGCCAAAGACGTAACAGAAAACATGGGCACAAGAGGGCAGAAGGAAGCATGGGTGTAATATAGCAGCACAAGGGAACACGTGTTACGACAGGGACAGGATTGAATACCAGGACCAGAAAATAGAAAAGTGCATCATGCACAGTGCCGAAAAGGACCAAAGAACAAGTGAGAATGGCTGTACCACAAAGGATAGTGATTTTTTGCTTTTTTATTACTGTTGGTGCCGGTTCTCCCTTGTACTTTGGCCCATCAGTTGTTTTACACCAGCCTAGTTTGAGAATGTCATTCCGTATCCTATGTTTTATTGGGTTTGTGCACCTGTTTGGGTAGGGTTGTGACTGCACAGCAACCCACTGCAATGAATGCCCTGCCAGCCCTGACAATCGCCCGCTGAATATCACCCGATAAGCAGGGGATTGACATGAGCCTGGAGCACCAGCAGCACCTGTGCCACTGTCTACAGAGTCTACTGGAGTTTCAAGTCCCAAGACCAGTGAAAACATGCAGGCCGCACACCCCTCCTCCAAAAGCCAAAAGGAGAGAGAAGTTAAAGCTCGAGGCCCTGCATAAACTAGACAAGAGTGGACCACTGGTAAGTGAATTGTGATGTAAGTGCAGGAGCATTGGGAGCTATGTCTGTAGGCTGAGACATAAGCATTAAAGGATAAATGAGGCGATTGTTTTTTTATTTCAGCACACGTTGAATGGACTTATACCCACATTTTTTCAACCACCCTTATACTTTACAGTGCTTGTAGTAGTCACACCAGCAAGCGTACAACTACTTTGAGATACCTTTCAACTGATGTAGGAACATGTCCTCAGCGAGCGGCACAGGCAAGGGCCCATCTTCCACAAACAGAGCACATCGAAGTAATGTACAAATAATTTCTAAAGACATTACACAAGCTTCAAGTTAAATGATAGATTCAAAATAGTTGCCATTCTGACCATATCATCAAGCCCGCGTAGAAGGGTGCGGTGTTAAACGCAGGTGAGCAGCTGGAGCAGAGCGAGCATTGGGCGGTCACCCTCCCTCCCCCAAGCCTTCATAAACTTCCTTGCAGCCCACAGGTTAAGCCGCGGAGAAGGGCGCAGAGTTAACCGCAGGTGAGCATCTGGAGCAGAGCCAAGCATTGGGCCACACCCCCCCAAGCGTTCATCAACTTCCCTGCAGCCCGCAGGGTAAGCATGCGGTTTTAACTGCAGGTATTCGCTGCAAGGTGGCAGCTGGCAGTAGTGTGGAGAGGATTGTGGGGGGTGGAGGGGACTTACATGCACCAGCAACAATACTAGCGTACAGCAATAAGGTAGAACGGTGCATGTGGACAAGCTGGATGAGTCTGAAGATTGAGGTAACGGGGGTTACCCGTTTAAGAGAATTTTGCTGGTGTTCGACTCATGAGAGCCAAATAAAATAGCCATGCGCAAGGCTACTTGCAATTTATCGGCCATCAACGGAAAAAGGACTTTTTTAAAAATCTTATAACCGGTCGATGAATTAACTATGCTAGTGTACGAGATTAAAAACCTGCTGAATGACATTGATGGTATGGATGAGGGAGGAGGGCACAGGAGGAGTGGTGCAGTAGCTAATTGTATCGTTTGACCAGCCAAGATCAATGATACAAACCTGCCTAAAGTACCTGTAAGAGGAGGAGAAAAAGGTGGAGGAAAAGGGGGAGCAGAGTCTGTGAAGGCCTTTGTGTTATCTAATAGATATGCTCCCCTGGCAGCTCTGCCAACTGAATGTAACCAAGTGGATGTGGCGGCTGGGTCTGCAAGGGATGCAGATGCTGGCAGAAACCAATCCACGATACCGAGAGTGGCTACTGATAATGAAGAAGGGGGTGGGGCTACGGGCCAATCAATTATTCTGCCAAAGGAGAGCTTGACAAAATGAAGTCTTTGATTTGGAAATTGGATGAGGAAATCAACTCCTTGGCGACAGTTGTACTTAACATTGAGAGAGAAGTAAAAGGGGATTCATCTGACAATGGCTTCCCTGACAGGCATTGTGAAACATGCAACCAGGTCGGAACCCTAACAATGAAACCTAAAGATGCCCCACCAATGAATGAAAGGGATGGATTTCAGAGCGAAGTTAAGGCGGGACGACATATATTAAGCAGTGATGATAGTCTCCCGACACTAATTCTGCCTGCAAGCACTTATGGGCATTCAAAGAATACCTCTACGGACTTTGTCTCCACCAAAGGGGGAGTCAAACTATCTGCTGCAAGTTCTAATTGTTTGAATGCCCAAACACAGGCAACAGCAGAACTGCAGAAGTAGTAGTTTGCCACGGGCATCTGTACAGTTATAGACCAGTATGTGCAAGATAATCCATGTAAGTGGCCTGCACAGCCAGGAATATTCAACCGCATCTCGCACAAACCAGTGCATGGAGTACATACCTCAAAGAACAATGGTCGCAGATCCAATTTGCAACTGGTTGGAGGCAGCCATACCACAAAAAGATGTTGGGTCTACATGGTTAATGTCCAGAAGTTGTCTGGGGCCCAATTCGAAGATATTGAATCGCTTACTAACAAGGTAACCCACTGGATAATGAACGTAAGAGGCTGTGTGTCATTAATAAGAGAAGATATCGGGGAGCGCTGTTGAGCAGCCGACAAAATGGCTGCCTAGCTTTCTCGCTCCGTGCACTGTCGCTGGTCATCTGCTTCCATCGGCGGTCAGACACTCCGTTTTAGCTTTATACTTGGTTCCTGCCTAGCCGACAACCTAAGCTGCCTGCCTGTGAAGTCTGGGCTCGATTCGGACCTATTGTCCTGGAACACGGCCGCCTGCGCTGCCTGGTGCCTGGCCGGGCTGGGCCCTGGGCTGTGGAGGCGCGCAGCAGCGCCGTGTGGCACTTGCGGCTGCCTGGACTTGGTGACTGTGGGGCACTCCCATCGCCTGCCCGATCGTCTTCACCCTGTCCCCCCAGGCCCGGCTGTCGTGCGGCCGGAGCCGCGACTGGCGGATGCGGAACGCCCTGTGACCCGGCCTGTTGCGTGCGGGCCGTGCCCCCGTGCTGAGCCGACATCCGGCGGCTGCGGCTTCCAGCGGCCGGGTGGGGCTGTGCGGCTGAGTGCGGCGCTTTGCCTTGGCCCTCTCATCGTGGCCCCCGAGGCACTGGCGTGCGGCGTGGACCGCGCTGCGCTTGTCGCCCCTCCCCGCCCTGGACATGATTGGGCTGCCGCCATCCCGCGGCCCGCTGCACACTGAGGACCCTGCACGAGCATCGCTTAAGGTGAGGAGCTGGTGGGCCTGCTACATTTGTCCTCCGCTGCTGTTTCCCCAAGCTAGCTGCGGCCCCACACTCCGTCACTGGAACTGTCTCTCTCCCTCTGCACTCCTGGGCCCTGCGGCTCACGTACATCTCTGTCTCTTGTCCTCAATAAGCCAGTGAAGTGTGCCCCTGGGCGCCTGCCTCTGCGCCCTGTCTCCAGGCACTGTTTAATTCTGCCGAGTCAGGGGGGCACTGTGATCACTCGGAGTGGAGCCTACTGCTGTAGGAGTGAGACATCGAACCCTAAATTAATTGCCAAATGGGTGTGAGTGTAATACCTTACTCAAGAGAAGGGGAATCAAAAGTACTTTGCAATAATGGAATTTCACATGGAAGGTCGTTTTCCTTTTTTGTTCTGAATTAGCAACTGGATGCAAAGGTTGGAGAGCTACAACCCCTGCCTAACTCACCATAACAAACTTCATAACTCTCTACTTGGTGCACTTGAGTTGCATATATCTCCCACTTTCAACTCCTATTCCTCGGCCTGATTCGAATTGTATTGCAGCCACGTGAGGACCTCTGAACTTCACGCGCAAGTAACATCACTATTTACAATCGGTGGGCAAAACGCCATAAGCAATCGCCGCCGGAGAGCCTTACTGGTTAGATTCCCTCGGCTGAAAGCTCTGTGCGCTGTTGAGCTGCCACTGATAGGGGGTCTGGTTCTATACCCTTTTTCTGCGCCACACTCCTCACGGCTTCATAGTGCCTACATAAGATTCTACACTGCACCCTGAATACTCGGACACCCTACTGTACAATGTTCAGCAGGTCCAGGAATACTGGTAAGACAGGAGCCATGGACAAATTTGCTAAAGCCACTCCAAGGTCTGACTCTGCTAATGCGTCTGGCGAACAGGTGGATGCACCAATCCCTGTAGAGGCTACCACCGCCGACCTAACGGTCATAATGGAGTCTATGGCCAGGAATTTCGCAGCCTTCCACGAAAAGCTTGATGACATTAATGCAAATGTGGCATCTCTCAGGGCTAAACTGGATCAACAGGGGACGAGACTGACCGAAACTGAAAATAGGATAAGCGTCAATGAAGACAGTATACACACACTACAAAACACGGTATCCACCCTGGCTTCGAACATGAAGTCTACTATGGCTAAGTGTGATGACCTCAAATCTCGATCGTGGAGGAACAACCTACGCATCGTTGGGGTGCCGGAGAATGCGCTGAAGGGCCACCTCGAACTGGCGGTCGAGAACCTTTTGAAAGACCTGCTGGGTAACCCTGTCATGTCCCCCTTCTTCACCATCGAGAGAGCACACAGAGCGCTGTCACCGCTTCCCAAGCCTGGGGATTTCCCGAGGCCCATCATTGCAAAAGTCCTAAGTTTTAAAGATCGTGACCAGATCCTTCGCCTCGCACGTGAAAGGGGTGAGCTCAGAATGGAGTTTTTCCTGACTTCTCAACAGGAGTGCAGCAGGAGCGCCGCCAATTCTTCAGGGTTAAAAAAACGACTCCGTGAGAGGAATATTCCCTATGCCATTCTCTTTCCTGCACGACTGAAGTTCACATTCAACAGTAAACTCTACTTTTTCACGGTGCCATCTGAGGCGGTAAAATTTTATAGAGGCTCACATTCCCCTTCACCCGCCCGCAGTCGACATCATGGACAATGACTGAACTTGGCTTGTGGATTCCACTCGTTGATCATCCTATGATATGTCTATTCGGTCCTTAGCGCTCACTGACCTCTCTACAAGTAGTTCTTTTATTATACTTATTCCGCTACACAGCCCGAACTTTAAACATGTCACTTGGTGTTTTCAACATATGCTGCTACACTACCGTAGCATTGACCAGCTCATCTCGACTGTGTTGATTGTTCATTACTGTTCATATATAATGTTCCAATGTTGTACACTTCGACCCCGAAACCCCGAGACCGCAAAAACTGCTCGCTTTGCAACAGAACCTCTGGGTCCCAAGCATACTAGTGCACGGCAATGGCGCATCCCACTGCGATTGCAATGCTCTCTATACCTTTGTTGTGGGTTAGCCCCTGTTGGGCTGTCGAACAGGCTGGGCCAAGTTGGGGCCGGCTCAGCTGTGCACAGTTTAGGGTAGGGGAAGCATACACTGCTGACTTTGTATTGGTGGTGTGGGAGGTGGGTGGGAACAGGATGTTACATAAAAACGGCACGCGAGGTCGCACGGCATGTGCATCGGAAGGCCTTGGTTGCACTTCCAACCCTAATCTTGGAAGCTCACATCATTGTTTGATCTGGGATGTTCACTGAAAGATGCATTATAAGATCGGTTACCTATTACTGATATGTCTACTGTTGTACTGTCCTGGAATATCCATGGATTAGGCAATCACTCTATGGCCCGTAAAATTATGGCCTATGCCAACAGACATAGCTGTAAGATACTATTCCTACAGGGGAGACACTCCAATGGATACGTGCCAAAGACCATAGCCCCGGCATGGAGGCCCGCTAGATTCTTCACTTCCTACTCCACCCAGTCTAGGGGAGTTCTCACGATGATCCATAAATCACTTAAGTTAATACTGCATAAAAACTATACAGACCCTGAAGGGCGCTATGTTATACTCCACTGCACACTGGTCAACAGAGAATACCTACTTGTTAACACCTACTGCCCCAACGTAGACTCCCCCGAGTTCTTTGACACCATAGCTACCACACTGTTGGGCTACGCAGGGGTCCAGATAATTTGGGGTGGAGACCTAAACCTTATTCTGGATACTGCTCTGGGCAGAACTGGCACTGCTCCCTGACCCCTATCCCGTGCTGCCCGCAGATTACACCACCATATCAAGACACTTAACATTTGCGATGTTTGGAGGACACTGCACCCCCAACTAAGTGAATATACTTCTTATTCATCTGTGCACGACAGCTCGTCTAGGATTGATCTATTCCTTGTATCTAGTGAAATAATGGGCAGGGTGGAGGGGTCCCAGATCCTACCTCACACGTTATCAGATCACGCACCGATCATAGTAACTATAGCTTTGGGAATGCCTGTCCCGACATTCAGCACCTGGCGTTTCAAATCCGAGGCCCTCAAAGACATTGTGTTCAAAGCTGAAATACTGGGGGATATTGAATTTTTCTTCGAACACAACTCTCTTCTGGACACATCAGCGGCAGTTAGGTGGGACAACTTTAAAGTGTATAATAGGGGAATGTCTATTTCCAGGGAAGCTGGAGTGTTGAAGGCTATCAGAGCTGCCCTCGGCCGCTCCGAAGCCAAACTGAAACACTTAGAGCAGCAATGCTCCACTGCTGCTGATCCCACCATACTCGCACGGATCAGCGATGAACGCCAAACATATAACGCACTTGCCACCAATGAAGTACAATATTTTAGCCGCTCACAGGCCGCTAGGAAATACGGCGAAGGGGACAGACCTGGGAAAACGCTAGCGACACTAGTTAGCAGGGAGTCTGGTTGGACTCAGATCACCTCCATCAAGGACGACCAAGGTAACGCACAGTGGGCTGACCAACAAATCTTAGACATATTCACTGAGTTTTACAGGTCTCTCTATTCTCAGCCTGCCGAACACTCCGAACAACACATCCGTGAGCTCCTTGAACAGATCCCCACTACAGAAATATCCTCCTCCTCCCGGGAACAGCTGGATTCCCCGATTACTTTGGACGAGATAGTAACTGCCATCTCAGACTTGCCCAAAAGCAAGGCCCCGGGCCCTGACGGGCTTACCGCCGAATTTGATCAAGAACACATCGCCATGTTGGCCCCCAGGTTGCTTGAGGTCTGGGATGAATCACTTCATGTCTCTATACTTCCTCCTGCCATGCGTGAAGCTGTCATTACGGTGTTGCTAAAACCTGGGAAGGCCGACAAAGAATGCGGGTCCTATAGACCTCTCTCCCTCAACGACCTTGATAGTAAAATCTTTGCCAAAATTATAGCGAATCGCTTCTTGGCCATTATGACATATTTAGTACATGAAGACCAGGCGGGCTTCGTGCCTGGGAGATCCACGTCCCACAACATTAGAAGACTGTTTAGTGTCATGTCCCGTATAGACCAAGACGCGCAGGCTGTGGCGGTCACGCTGGATGCTCAAAAGGCCTTCGATATGGTCTCCTGGAGGTATATGTGGCTAGTACTTGAGACAATGGGTGTTGGCCCTAACATGATCAGGTTCATCAAATTATTATACACCTCCCCGGTGGCGCGAGTGAGAGCTAACACATTGACATCTGACCTTTTCACACTCTTCAGGGGTACCCGACAGGGTGGCCCCTTCTCCCCGATTCTATTCGCTCTAGCAATAGAGCCGATGGCTGACCATGTTCGTGCGTGCCATGCCCGTAAAGGGATAAGACTGATAGAGAACCCCAGAATCATCTCCCTATATGCGGATGATGTTTTATTGTACATCAGAGACCCTACAGCCCACCTTGACCCTATACTGAGAGACATCACCCGCATAGGAACCCACTCTGGCTTCACGATCAACTATTCAAAATCTGAGATTTTCCCGCTCACTAAATCTACCCAACAACCCACTACCGAATACCCCCTCCGATGGTCCCCGGATGGTATTAGATATTTGGGAGTACAAATATCCCTATTCAAACCCACCTTGCTAGCCGATAATTACTTGGCAGTGGCACAAATAGCCGAGACCAAAATCTCACGTTGGCGCTCTCTCCCATTATCCATCGCCGGTCGGCTGTCCCTCATCAAAATGATTCTACTTCCCAAACTCTTATACACTTACCCGTTTGGCCTGGAAAGAAATACTTTGCCAACCTACACACGCTATTGGCACAATTCTTCTGGCACTTTGGCGCGGTGCGCAAGAAGTGGACCGACATGGCCCTCCCATACAAACGGGGGGATTCACGGCCCGGATCTGATATCGTACTAGACTGCGGCTCAAGCCCAACATGCCACTCACTGGTACCCTGCTTCCCCAGCACGTCCGCATGTCAAATTAGAACGTTTGGCTACCGCCGGTACCGACATACTGTCCCTCATACTGCATCAACATTCTACACCTGACTCTCCTATTGATCCGCTCAATGCGACTCTTCAGGCCTGGGCGCGCCTGCTGTACCCGACACCAGAATCCTCCCTATACTATAGATGGCTCCCTGTGTGGTCCTGCCCCGAACTGGAACCCACACACGATACCGCTTTGCATCGACACTGGGAGGTTTTTGGGATACCAGGCAGTGTCTGATTTCTATCCTGAGGGCAGGTTCATTGACCCCCACACGTGGAAACAGGGACACACCGGCTCCGCTTTAGAGACACTCCAGTACTACAGACTCTGCGCTGCGTTTCGCGCTAAATGGCCGTCATTCCCTGATGAGCCCTCTGATAACCCTGCAATCGCATATATCGCCAACTCTGGCGGCGCATGTGGAGTAGTTTCCGCACTATACAAGAACCTGCAAGAAACCACCCCGCTTCCTGCTCCCAAGGCGCGCCACGACTGGGCGGTTGAACTGGGCTTGGAGATATCTGTCGAACTCTGGGGGACAATGGGCCTCATTACGACCCTGGCGGAAATGGAAAAATGATGGCGGAAATGCAATACCGCCATCGAACACCGCTCGTTGCGATTATGACCCGTCACCGTAAAGTACGATGCCATTAGCGACACCGCAGTGAACGGCAACGCTAACTGCACCAAGTACGCGCACGCGCGCCTTGCAAAACCGGAATCACCGCCATGGCGCAACGGTACGAATTCTGACCCTAGCGGACATGTACTGAACGCCATCAAGCACGTCGTAAAGTACCATTCCGCCATGGCGAGAAATACGGCATCGTGAACCAACCGTAAATGGCCCACTGAGTGCCTGTACTCCACTCCCTGGCCACATTGCACAACTCCTGGCAGGCGCAATGTACTCACACTATGCAACCAGTGAAATCTACAATTCACCCATGCATGCCAACGTAGAAATGCATGCAGGGGCTCAAAGCGCCCCGTGAGTGGGCATCCATGTACGGCATGTCACCATAGCCGTACTGATGCAGCACAGGCATGTGAAGGTACAATACATCAAAATGAAAATCAAGAACACATGACACAAAACAACAGTAGTCCCCCATCGCTTGCCACCAGCGCAAGGCAACATCCAAAACAGCATCCTGAGGGGGATTGCACCAGCCCTGTACTCTTGCCAGTAAACAAACCAACCATCAGCAGAAGCATGTACCACACAAGTTGGCAGAGTGACTGAGCAGCCAGGCTCATCCCAAGAGGGGCCGATGGGAGCTGCAGGGCACAGATGGCATGAATACAGAAGCTATTCCAATGGACATGACCCCAGTCCCCCTCCAACAAACGCACGCAAACACAGGCACCTGTGACCAGCCACATTCTGAACATCCCATCATTCCACCAATCGACCTGGCTGACAGGCACCAGTCGGCCAAAAGCCAATCCCCTGCCCCTGAACAGCACATCATGTAAACAGTCACAATGGCAGCCCCTATCCGTGACCATACTGTGCTACGTAGGCAAACGCGGCCAGTACTGTACCACACAACTCAACTCAGAAGGCGGAACACAATGCAGATCTTCTCGCAATACATACCGCCACAAATCGAAAATCGCCACATCACCTGCAAAGAATAACGCAACACGACAAATATCGGAATACAATTTAAATGCACATCCAAATGACAAAGGCCCCACAGCAATTTGCAAAATAACACCAAAACATCCATCATCACCGAGGGCTGCATCTGCAATAATTGACCAGCTTCCACTTGTGTGACGCCCTGTACCATCATGGCACACAGGGCCTACATCAACGTTCCAAAAGGCAACATGGAAGCGGCAAGAACCGCAGGTCCGTCCCATGAGGCAGGCACTAGTCGAGCTGAAAGGCCGAAATGTTGCACCTAGCCACCAGTACAGCGTAAGGGCATGTGGCCCATTGGCGATCGTCCCATAAGATCGAAATGGTGCTCCACTGATTCACCCGAAGCTGCAGGTGTCGAGAGTAAAACCCATCTGGAGGAGTGGCGTAGAGATGGCATCTGCAATAGGGCAGGAGATACCTGTCACCCAAATGAAACACAAATTAACCGATTGCATTACGGGACTCATGATGCATTACAATCTTCATTCAACACACCAAATCCACACCCATATGCATGCTAGCCCACTCCAAAGGAATATACAGACCCCTAAATCAGTATCGATTCATAACGAAATCAATCGAGGTAAATACACCATTGGCAACGTCGGTTACTGTGCATGCGTCCGTCAAGATAGAACCCATGACATGGGATTAGTAACGTGCCTAGACACAAGTGTATGAAGGCGCGTCGAGACAGGGAGGATCCGACAAGGGCAGATAGACGTAAGTCCCACTATGGCAGCCTTGCATCACATAGCGCAGGGGAAGGGGAGTGATTCAAAAAACCCATGTACATGGCAGACCCTAAACGGAATCATCTGTCCATGCATCCATTCATCATTCCCTCATCCCGCAATGAAAACGCATGAATATTCACTCACATAATATGTGAAACTTCCATCGCGTCTGTGCGTAATGCAGTCTGCAAAAACCACTGTGCTCCTGGCCGGATCTGTAGTGTTGTGAAGCAAGATGGATTTGGGAACGTCCTGCCTTATCGTCCACTACGCTATTGCGCATCCCATTCAATTCATATCATTCATTGCTTGCTCGTTATGGGCCATGTCCCAAGGACATTCTACAATAGAACGTTACATTTCCAGCCAGACCTGTGGGCGTATCCTCGCCGCTACTTCAAAACCAAAAATGCTGGCCTTCGAATTCCTCACTTGCAACATTACGTCGAAAAGGCTTCTGTGAACGCTTGCATTCACAATTACATCAATGTAGTGCGGCTGTGTGTCATAATGCTAACTGGCTGCAATCACAAATGGGACGCCACGCCCGTCGGTGAAGTACGTTACTGTGCTGCATGAGGGTCGGCCATCGATCGAGCCCTACATACCACTGACTCTTCACAGGTATGTAAGCGGCTGCAATCATAGCATGTGTAACAATGGGAGCATAGCATGAAAATCAGTCAAAGTACATCACACTGCCATCGGGATTTGATACATGATTCCAATCCCAAGATGCCATGCGGCCAAATGCAGCCTTACGTGCGGGACGTGCTCGGCCAGAAGGGATTGCATCTGCCACAGATTCATTCAATCAGCACAGGTGGAGGCCATACAGGCCGACAGCACATATATAGCAGACCCAAACCCCTCCCACAACCACTCCCACTCCAAAATGCTACCGGCAGGACTAGCGATGTTGGGCCTGGGGGACCAGATAGCACTGCAAGTGCTACAACTACAAGAAGACGACGAACAACAACAGGTACAACAACCGGGCGCACAGGGGAGACGGAGGAGAAGGAGGAGGAGGAGGGCAAGGCAGGGTCAGCAAGGCCCACAAGCACTGCCACTACCACCACGCAGGCGGCCCGCAATCCCACGCCTCCGAGCCGATCCGTTCAACCTCACTGCTGAGCAGATCCACACCCTCTACCGTTTGGACCGGGACACCATAATCGCCATTGTGGACATGACACATGCTGACCTCGTGAGCATGATAGATAGCCCAACCGCCATCCCACCCCTACTGAAGGTGGTGTCTGCACTCCACTTCCTGGCCACAGGCACCTACCAGCACACAGTGGGACAGTTGCATGGCATTTCACAGCCACTGTTCTCACGGACACTCTTCCAAGTGCACGATGCCCTCCTGAAGCACGCCGACGACCACATCACACTACCACGCACGTACCAGGAGATTACCAACGCAAAAGTGGGATTCCATGCACTTGGCGGCATCCCGGGTTGCATTGGTGCCATCGACTGCACCCATGTTGAATTGGTTGTCCCACATGCCATGGAGGTCCAGTACCGCAACCGGAAACAATTTCATTCAATCAATGTGCAAATGGTGTGTGACTCCAACAAGATCTTTACGCATTGTTGTGCCAGATTTCCAGGATCTACCCATGATTCTATGGTCCTGAGGAACACAAGAATACCACGCTACATGGAGCGACACGCAGGGCACAGATCCTGGCTACTCGGTGAGTCTCATTCCATGCATGACATCGTGGCCCATTTGATGCGTCAATGACCTTGCAGGAGGGGGGGGGGGCTACTTAGCACTATCATTCCACTGACACCCTTTATTCGTCTCATACAGGTGATGCCGGGTATCCACTGAAGAGATGGCTCCTTACACCAATCCGGAACCCACAGAACGAGCATGAGGAGGACTACAACCATGCCCACTCACGTACCCGTGTGGTCATTGAACAGGCATTCGGCCTACTGAAGGCTCGTTTCCGCAGCCTCAGCAGGTCTGGCGGGGCACTCATGTACAGCCATGAGAAGGTTTCTAAGATGGTCATGGCATGTGTCATGCTGCACAACATGTGCATACGTAGGAATGTGCCCATGCCCCCTGACGCTGTACTGCATGCACCTGAAGATGATGATGATGATGAGGGTGGGGATGTGGAGGCACCTCAAGGAGTCCATGAGGCACAGGATGCACGTGCAATCCGACAGAGCATCATAGATGCATGCTTCTAGCAACCACGCATGGTGCCTATTACACGGAAAGGGGACCTGTGGCACTGTGTGTGTGTAGTACAGGCACATTGTGGACTGTACGCCTATGAAGGCCTCGTACGCAAATATCAATGTCCACACATGTCATTGGATGATAATGAGGTGCTGTATTGTTAATGTGATTTGATTTATACACCCTATGGACCCGCCACCCAGTGAAGCCCAACACACCCCCTCCACCCTACTACCTCCCCCCCCAACACCAGTGTCCAAATATGCATGCTGTCCGTGGGTAGACGCTATTGCAAGCCCCCTCTACGGGTATCAGGGGCACCCCTGCCCGTGGAGCGCAGGTTCCTGCCAGATCTGCGTTGGGGGCTGCCCTGGACGGAACTTGCCACGGATGATGTCTCTGCCTGCTCGCGTCCATGCATGTCTCTGAGGGTTTGTGAGAGCTCCGAGAGCACACGGCGCACAGCAGCAAGTTCAGCACAAACGTCTTTGGACGTCGCATGCAGTTCCCCCCTCAGGCTCTCGGTGCTTCTCTCCATTTCTCCCCTGAGGCTCTCACTACTTTTCTCTATTTGTGCCCTGAGTGTCTCGGTGGATGTTTCCATGGCTGCCCTGGAACCCCCGCATTCATTTGCATGGTCCTTGAGTAGCGTGGACACTTCCTGCTGTTGCTCGATCAGCAGGTCGAGGGACTGTTGCCTCTGCTGGGCCATGGACATTTGCGGTGGTGTGACAGGGGGGCTGCTCAACACATGTTGCCTTGGCACAGGACTTGTGGGGGTTGGCCAGTCGTCGTCTTCAGGGTGCCCCTGCGTGGTTTCGTCATGGTGTAGGGGATGGAACATGCAGGGGGATTGGGAAAGGTCATGGATGGTACCTACGTCGCCAGCACTGTTTTCCGTGTCGGAGCATGCTGGCATGACAGCTGTGTCACCTATGGTGCTGCTACCACCAGAGGCAGTGCCATCAGATACGTTCTTTGGGGGGACCTGTGGTGCTGGGGTTGTGGACTTGCTGGCTGCTGGGGTGCCTGTTGCAGTCCCCTCCAGTGTGCTGCCACTTGATTCCTGCTGCTGCCGTGTCTTGATCCTTGCACCTGAGGTGGAGGCTCTTGGGACGTTGGTCCTGGCCCTCTTTGCAGGCGTGCTGGTAGGGGTGTCCTGCAGCTCGTCGTTGGTATCGGACCCTGTGGTGGAGTAAAGAGGGGCGAGCGTTAGTTATGGGTCTGTCGGATTTGGAATGGCAACGTATCAAATGCATTGGGGTGGTACATGAGGCTGATTTGGGACTGGGCCTTGGAGGTGGTCTCATTTTCGTGTGGATTGAGGATGCATTCATTTGGCTGCCTGCAGTTAGGGGGTGCATGCTGCACATGTAGGGGTTGTTTATGGCATCTTGATTGATTTGTTTATTCATTCTGACTTTTAGAGGGCGCTGTCAGGGCAAAGTATGTATTGCACTATGGGGTCACATGGTACTGCACATGTTCGTGTTTTGTGGATTTCGCATTGTTTCTCTTGGCCAACCTACCTGATTCTCCGGATGTCGGCACTCCTTTCTCCATCCCTCCGACTCCCTCTATGCTCTCCATTCCTATGGTGGAGGCGCAGATATCCTCCCAGGGGGTCAACTTGATGGGCGACTCTGAACCCCCCCCCGGTAGCTGTGGCGATGTTCCTGTTCGCAGAAAGTATGCTGCGTACGCGGATCCGCAGGTCGTCCCACCGCTTGCGACATTGCTGTGGCGTGCGGGGTGTTGTCCCCACCGCACTTACGCGCTGTGCCACCAGGGCCCATATGGCCTTCTTGTTGGCAAGGGCCGTCCTGGTCATTTGACTGGAGAAGACGACGGCGGCATTTTCCTGGAGGGTCTCGGTGAGCACGGTCAGTTCCTCTCGGGAGAAGTGTACCTGCCGCTTGCGATCACACGCTTTCTTGGCTACCTTTCCCATATTTATTTTTTTAACTGGGGTTGCTAACGGGTTGGGATGTGTGTCAGGGTCGGATTTTTAATGGTTGTGTTGGGATTCGGATTTTATAGTTGTGCGGCGTGCTGTTTCCCGTTCCGGCCACATGCTTTTACTTCCGTTTCCGTATATTTACGGTGCCCGTAATTTGCGGTGCCCGCTCGTTACGGTGACCGCTCATTACGGTGACCGCTAAGATGGGTGGCGGTATTGCACCTGGTGCAGCGTACGGCGGCGGTAAGGGCCGTTTTGGGGTCATTTCCGCCATCGCAGCCTTTCGGATTCCGCCATGGCGTAATGCTCGTGCCCGATAGGTCGTAATTAGCCGCACTTTGCTCCTTCGTGCAATGGCGGAAACGCTATTTACGCTGTTGCGGTCCGGTCAGTCACTTTCCGCCAGGGTCGTAATGAGGCCCAATGTGCCTACACACTAAAAAAGTCTCTTAACTTCTGTCACCGCGCCATGCAGTACAAACTTTTAAACAGGCTTTATTATACCCCATACAGGACTTCGAAGTTCACCAACAACACAGCACACTCCTGTCCCCGTTGTGGTTCGACTGGTGCCGATCACTTGCATATGTTCTGGACTTGTGATAAACTGTTTGCATTTTGGGAAAGTATTCTAGAGACACTTACTGTTATCACTGAAACTGTGGTTGATCCTGACCCTCTAGCGGTTCTGTTTGGGGTTTGGAAAACAGATGACACTAGAAGATCGGCTAAGTTTCTAATATAAATTGTATGATTGCCAAAAAATGTATACTCCAGTGCTGGAAGGGCTCCTCCCCCCGATATATCAGAAATGGCTGTGCTTGCTCACTTGGTCAAGTAACTGCGAGGAGGAATACCTGACCATGATCCCGGCCCAAGCCCACCCCAAGAACATCTGGGATGAATTCAATGCGTATCTTAACAGACAAAGCGAGGGTACGCCAGGATCGGGCTTGTCCCCTGTCCCATCAGGAACTGTTTCTGCACCGTGAACGCCTACCTGTTCCCCCGTCAATTGCAGCCCTGTGGACATTGCTCTACCTGTTTTGATCAACACATTAGACCTGTGTGTTGCTCCATAGAATACCTGCTGTATACATCCGTTGTTACTTTGTATGTACCGTTGTGAACCTCTGCCGTCAAAAATAAAAATTATAAAAAAAATAAAATAAGAGAAGATATCTTTGCATGTAACAGCAAACTAATGCCTACAAAAAGTTTTGATTACATTGAAATAATGTTAAGGAATGAATCCCTGGCGAATGGGATTTTAGCTACAGAGGCTCGTTCTTACCCACCCTGCTGCATCAACATGATTTTGCAACAGTCCCCTTCCCACACCCTGAATTATCCCAATGAAGGGAGAGTTGTGGTGCAATCTGGCGGCCAACAGACAAGTGCATTAATCGATTCAGGTCTGGATGAAGTTGATTGACTTAACCAGCAGCGAGATTGCTTGCCTGGTATAGCCCCTAGAGGCGTCTGACTCCACTCATGGAATGTTGCTTCTGTAAAATGGGGCAAGAGTGGTGAGAACACAGCAAAATTTGATGTCCAATGTGGGGTCGGGCAAGGATGTGTGCTCGCCCCTCTCCTTTTGTATTTATATAAACAGGCTAATAGAAGTGCTGGTAACTAGTGATATGGACCCACCAAGGGTGGGAGCCCTCCGCTTTCCATGCCTGTTGCTTGCGGATGACAGTCTTGCTATCCACATCCCCTATGGGCATAAGGCAAACTGCAGGAAAAAATGGAGGAGAGGTGGGCACTACTGCTACTTCTATTTGATTTCACAATCAGTTAGTACACTGCATATTTCTTTGTATGTTGCTGCTCATATGTGGAGCTACCAGGTTAAGAATAGCCCAATGACACTCTGGCTATACAAAAATACTGATCAAAAGAAAAACCCTGTAAAACCCAGTGCTCCTCCTTGCTCTTCGTTAGGAGCTAAATTCATTCCTCTGTACATTTCTAAAATAGCTTGTATTCATATTTCAATTATGTGTTTTACTCAATGCTGTAGAGTTCCAATCTTACAAGTTAAAGGTTGCAATGAGATTCCAAACACTTTCTCAGAGTATTTTATAAGTAATTTGTGTTTTAATTACACAATGCTTTAGGCGAATAAGCAATTCCCAAACTTAAAGTATAAGCTGTTTGCCAATGCATTTCGGTGCATAGCACCATCTTCAGGGCTACATTCATCAAGATCAATACAATTACATTACAATAATATTTAAATATATTTCAAATATACATACCGCCATGTAAGTAAATCGTGCATGGCGCGTCAATTCATACAGGCGGGTAAAGAAAGGAGAAAACAAAGTGCGTTCATTAGCCCTAAACCCCATTACTAGGTAAACTGTTATGAGAGATTTACATGAATGCACTAAATCCTTACTTCATGATTACCTTAGCTTAATTGTAAAGTTGGTATCACCTTGCAGCCAATCAAGTACATTGGAAAAAACTCCCTATTTGGAAAAACACGTAATGAGTTTCTCTGTAATGCAATTCAAAAGATTGCTTCCAGTGTAACTGCTGTGCGTGGTTGGAGTTGCTTACCTTTGCAAAGCTTCGGTCCGGATGCCTCGAGGAATGGGTTGCGAATGCGCACGCCCGTTACGACTTTCGGTTTTAATGTTGCCATGGTGATCGCGGCAGCATCCCGTGTCCAGGATTGGGCAAGGCGGGCGCACCTCCAGTCACACCCTCCCATGGATATGGGAAGGCGGGACTATTGATCCCCATAGTTGCCACTCGTGCCAATACTGTGTATTCTAAACATATTCACCGTCCAGAAATGCTGGACGTTGCCTGGCGTTGTTGCTTGTACCCCGCAGAGGTGTAGCTGTACACTTTTAAAGACCCCAACAGAGTCTTGAATTGCGTAGTGTTGCGCATAACAGGACGTAACGTCCTGTGTTGTGAAGGAATGGCTCGGCCTGCAGTTGTGCAGAATGCCAAAAGTACTTAAAGCCGCAGTGTACAACGCGTGCACAACGCGGTTAAGTGCCGACAATGTAGCTGTATTTGTATTAGATGTTAGAATCTATGCAGCAGCATATCCTCCATTCCCATGTGGGTTGGAAGCCATGCTGTTGCATAGCCCAGTATCTGGCGTTCCGAAGAGAACCACAATTCTCCTCCCTGTGCATGTGTTGATTGGTAAGTTTCTCTCCTATCTAGTAATGCTGAAAGTCATAAATGAATCTTATCACATATACAATGGTAGTCTGATAAACTCTTGTAGATGCCTGTGGTGTATCTCTCTTTATACATATGTGTATTTAACAAACAATATTCCCAAATACATAAAAGTAATTTAACTCGTGTGTCAACCAAATTCATTGCTCCTTACAAACAATACACACAATTTAAAGAAAACAAGCAAAATTAATCTCTTCATTCAATCCTCTCAGTGTTAATGTTCCAAGTTTATCAATCCAGAAGGATTCCCTCTGGTCAAGTCTCTGCTGTAAGTTCATGTGTGGTTCTCTTTTCCTCCCCACTTCGAGTATTTGAAATCTTATCTGGGATAGATTGTGTTTTTTTGAGTCCGAGTGTCTTGCCACTGCAGAATTTTTGTTGTGATTACGTATACAAGAGCGGTGCTCATTCCATCTCACTTTAGCAGTGCGTTTCGATTGTCCCACATAGTATAGTCCACAGGGACATCTCATGGAGTAGATAATGTTGTTTGAATTACATGTTCCAAAATGTCTGAGTTTTATCTTTTCTCCAGTGTGTGGATGATTTACTATGTTCCCCTTGAGTATTTATCCACAATTAGTGCAATCAAGGCATGGAAATGTTGCAGTTTTTGTCGTGTCCTTTTTAATGTTGAAGCTCCTCGTTTTCACCAGTTTCTTTCAAGTTTTGGGTCCTCTTGTAAGCAAACGTGGGCAATTCCTTGAATAGTGGCTCAAATCTTTCGTCCAGGGCTAATATGTTCCAATTCTTTCTGATTATGGGCCTCATTACGACCCTGGCGGTAAGCGAAAAACGATGCCGGTAAATGATTACCGACATCGTTTTTCGCTAGGTCCGATCATGACCCGTGACCGTTAACTACGATGCCATTAGTGGCATCGTAGTTAACGCTCCCGCTAACTGCACCAAGGTCGCGCGCACGCGACCTGCCACGCCATAAATACCGGCATGGCGCAAAGCTAAGTGGATCACGACCCAAGCGGACATGCACCTAACGCCATCACAAAGCCCGTTAAGTACCTTACTGCCATGGTGCTAATTACGCCATCGCAAACCAACCGTAAATGGCCATGTAAAGTGAACCCAGCTTCCACAGGTGCACAGAATCAGCACAGGTGGAGGCAATACAGACTCAGGAAGTACAAAAAGAGCACACCCCACACCCAGTCAAACTCCACAATGATACCAATAGGACTAGCAATGTTGGGGCTGGAGGACCTGATAGCAATGCAAGTGCTACAACAACAACAGCAACAACAACAGGCAGCACAGAGGAGACGCAGGAGGAGAAGGAAGGCAAGGCAGGGCCAGCATGTCCCACCAGCAGAGCCAGTGCCACCACGCAGGCAGCCCCCAATCCCACGCATCAGAGCCAGTCCATTCAACCTCACTGCTGAGCAGATCCACACCCTGTACCGTTTGGACCGGGACACCATCACCGCCATCGTAGACATGACACACAACGACATCGTCAGCATGATAGAAACACCAACCAGCATCCCACCCCTACTGAAGGTAGTGTCTGTACTCCACTTCCTGGCCACAGGCACCTACCAGCACACAGTGGGGCACCTGCATGGCATTTCACAACCATTATTTTCACGTACACTGATCCAAGTGCTCGATGCCCTCCTCAAGCACACAGATGACCACATCTCATTACCACGGACTGCCCAGGAGATTGCAAACACCAAAGTGGGTTTCCATGCACTAGCCGGCATACCTGGTTGCATTGGTGCCATCGACTGCACCCATGTGGAATTGGTGGTTCCACATGCCATGGAGGTACCGTACCGCAACTGTGAACTATTTCACTCAATCAACGTGCAAATGGTCTGTGGCTCCAACAGGATCATCACACATTGTTGTGCGCAATTCCCCGGAGCAACCCATGATTCAATGGTCCTGAGGAACTCCACAATACTACGCTACATGGAGCGACATGCAGGCCCAAGATCCTGGCTACTCGGTGAGTCTAATGTCATGACCATGGAAATGTGAAATGGGTAGGTGAACGATGTACCAATGCATACTCCACATGGCTGAAAGGGGGATGATGATGCATACTCCACCTGGCTGAAAGGGGGGGGGGGGGGTGATGCATACTCCACCTGGCTGAAAGGGGGGGGATGATGCACACTCCACCTGGCTATGAGTAGCAGAGACAACGGAGCCAGATCATACCCTAAAGCAAAACAAACTTCACCCAACACCAGTAAACCCAATGCCTGATGTAT
This sequence comes from Ambystoma mexicanum, assembly GCF_040938575.1. Lineage (NCBI taxonomy): Eukaryota > Metazoa > Chordata > Amphibia > Caudata > Ambystomatidae > Ambystoma > Ambystoma mexicanum. The sequence goes on from NC_090929.1 coordinate 143,811,386, forward strand.
GCAGCCCTACCATGTGAATGAGGTTGTGTCCCAACCATGACACAACCATCTGCAAGTGCATTGTACCAATTCAGACCACATTGACTACAACGAAATGCACCTACATGCACGTCACCAAACACCATCAACCGAAAGGCCTGTCCCCCATAACTGCGCACGAAGGAGGCACATGACGGACAGAAACATCAACACACCATCACACAGACAGCAGGGCCCCCAAAATGTCCCTATAAACAGTATTGCTCACTGGGGTCATGATGAGGCCGACAGCAATGTTGCAATGATGTGAGCATTGACATCACAGGACACGTGCCAGGCCACCAAAACAAACGGCATGAACGAACAGTGTGGATGGGCACTCACTCACAAGGCACTTGACCACCCTGCATACATTGGTTGATGGCATGCAAAACAGGCCATGAGAGCCATGAGCATATACCGGTCGCATAGTGTGAATCAATTGGTGCATTTAGAAGTGGTCCAAAGTAACAGTTGGGTGCAAGCCATGGTGGCACATCATGTTTCGAATTAGACGTCATGACTGACACATACATTCTCGCCCACATACAGGTGATGCAGGCTATCCCCTGAAGAGGTGGCTCCTTACACCAGTCCGGAACCCACAGAACCAGCACAAGGAGGACTTCAACCGTGCACATACACGTACCCGTGTGGTCATTGAGCAGGCATTCGGCCTATTGAAGGCACGGTTTCGCTGCCTCAGCAGGTCTGGTGGGGCATTCCTGTACCGCCATGAGAAGGTGGCAAAGATCGTCATGGCATGTGTCATGCTACACAATATGTGCGTCAGACGAAATGTGCCCCTGCCCCTTGACGCAGAACTGCAACCACCTGACGATGAGGATGAGGAGGGTGCAGATGGGGCCGCGCCTCATGGAGGAGGTGATGCACAGGAGGGGCGTGAAATGCGTCAAGATATCATCAACCAATGCTTCTAGCACACACGGCTGGTGTGTATGACATGGAGATGGCACTTGGGGCACTGTGTGTGTCGGGGACATGCACACTGTGGACTCAGCTGTAGTGACCAAGACACTGCAGCAGCCGAAATCCGTTGCCAGTTTTTTGCTGTGTTTTCAAAAGTTGTCTCTAGCCCGCCTCGAACTTCCCAAATTCCGCATGGTGTTCCCCCCCACCTCTAGCCTGATGCTATTTTGTAGACCAGAAAACAATGAAATCCAATTTTCCTGCCTTTTTCTTTTTGGATAGCTGTGGGCATACCCACGGTTATCTCTCGCATCCAACACACAAAAGTGGCAGCTTTTCAATCCTCAGAAGCCGATCTGCTGCAATGCACCATAGGAGATTTAGCTATAATTTTGGGAGAAGGGGCATTTGCTTCTTTGTCAAACATTTAGAAAAACTTCTGGATGCAATAAACCTAGACACCCCCCCTAAACCTGGGTATCGAGTGAACGCTTAATTTCCTAGTTGTTTTGTACCAGGTCCAATTCCATCCAGCGGTTTTCGCAGCGCGCTCGACCAAAAATGTGCCTTTTTTTTGTCTATAGGAAAATGAATGGGGACTGTGCTGAAAGTGCGTTTTTTGTTTTCTGAATAACGTCTTTCATTTTTAAATTCTTTCCCTGAATTTCCAGTACGTCGGTACAATTTTGTCTGCACAATTTCAGCTAAATCTGTAGTACGAGTCAAATGTTATTAGCAATTCATTGTTTTCATTTCCTATGTATCTCAATACTCCACTTAACTATAGTGCGTTGACTGCTGCAATATAACGTGTGTATATATTGTGAGAAACCTGGGGGTATTCTCGCTCCTAAACCCCCCGGATCCTCTTCTCAGGTGGGCATGGATAGGCCATTGCTCTTAGATCCAGACCCTTGGAGTGGAGAACCGAGGGATGATCCTCCGAGATTGAGAGTGGGGTACCCACAGACGAGACATGGTATCCTCCTTACCCTATTAATGACCAACCTTCCCCTCCCCTAAACTTTATGGGTTCTTGCAAGACCTCACCCCACCTTTCCCCACATTTGACATTTAAAAATACTGGGACGAGGAAGAGGAGACTGCGAGTAATACACACTACACCTTAATCTTACCACTTTGATACAGGGACAAAGAAGATGCCTTTAGAGAGTCAGGCATGTCCCTTTAATCGTGGTCCGGCAAACCTAAATAAGGGCCCACACCTACCACCTGTTAACTGGTTTTAGGTGTATAAAATGAGGTTCAGAAATCAGGATAGTAGAGTAACAAGGAGGCCTGCATGGGAGAGACCAGCAGAGGGCTCTTTGTATGGAGGCAGCTGTGGTGGGACTGGTGCAGAAGCCAGGATGCCGGCAGATAACCCACAGAACTTCTGGGGCCCAAGACAAGTGGGCTGTGCCATGGCCACAGGTGTGGGAGCCTCCAGCACAGAACACGAGCAGTAGGAGCTGTGGACGAATCAAGGAGAGAGGGAACAGTGTCTGCGCTGGGAGAGAAACTTCTTCAATTGTCGGCGTGCAGAGAAGAATGCCTGGCATGCGAGCATGGCTCGCACCAGACGTTCCGCCAACCTCGTGAGGAGAGAGGAAACAGCAGGGACCGTCGGAAGGAGCTGCAAAGAGCGAGTGAGTGTCATGGAGAGCTCTTGGATACTTGGGCACTCCGAACAGACCGTGAATAAGTAACAGTCTTTGAACCAAGTTCAGCAAACGCCTATTGAATTCTGAACATAAACTTGAAACTAATTATAAACAATGCATTGTAAATTCCGTACTGCCTGAAAACTTAAAATTAAGCATAACTAATGCATCATAAATATCAAACTGCATGGAAACTGAAAATCAAGCATAATGAATGCATTTTAAATACCAAACTGAATGAAAGGTGAAATTAAACAAAACAGAGGCATATTCAATACCGAACTGAATGAAACCTTGAAGTTAAATATATTTGAATACTAAATACAATGAAAACTTTATGGGCAATGCAAATCTTGAAGGACAACCAAAAGTGCCCATGTGAAAAGAAACTACAAAAAAGGGCTTTAGTGTGAAAGAGTGCCACAGAAGGTGGGATATGAATACAGCCCCACAGAGATGAACCTTTATGAATGAATGCAATGATGCAAGGCCACAGACTGGCAAGAGGTGTGTGACAAGTGATGGCAGAACCAACAGGTTGACAAGGAGACGCTAGAGAAGTTTAAAACTTGCACATAAAGCCAAGATGCCAACAAAGAGGAATTAAGTGAAAGTAACTTGGTACACATGGGCAGGAGCTGAAGAACGTGTGTGGCCTCAGACCCTAGGGATCCTAGTTGCGCGACCTGTGATGGGTGAACTGTGTGGTCTGACAACTGCGCCTAGACCAGTGAGCCCTGAATGAGGAGAAATCAAAGACATTGTGAAAGAAACCAAGGAGAAGCATTGTCCATGAACTGGTGAGGCAAACCAGGAGGAGGGTCAGGTTGACCTGAAGTTATGTTATACTTTTGAAAAAACTGAAATAAACTTGGCATAGTTCAATGGCTTGGGGGGGGGGACCCTTTTGCTTTTTGAACTTTGTTGCTTGGAACTTGGGGAAGGGAACCATGAGAATTGTTTGGAACTGTGTTGCCTTGAACGTGGGAAAGGTAATCTTGAGACGTTTGTGGAACTTTCTTAAACTTTGGGAAGGGGAGCTGAAAGAAAGCTGGGAGTTGGAAGAAGCTCAGACTTTGAGTTGAACACTGTTTGTTTTGTTAGTAACATCCCTACACATTGGTTAGCTTTAGCTGAGAGGGCAAGAATAGTTTTTGGGCATAGAGAGACTTTTAACTTGAGCCCTTTGACACAGACTTTTCTTAGTTTTATTCAGGTAGGGAAATCCCACCTTTGCATAGGGCAAGTTAGGCCTTCTACCATCCGGACATTTAAGATAATACATCACTTTTGTTGGAACTTTGTCTGTTCTCTGTGTCTTACTTCATGATGCCTTCACGATATGTATGTATGTATGTATGTATGTATGTATGTATGTATGTATGTATGTATGTATACACTTTGTTAAAGGGACGTTATGGTTAAGTTGCACTGATAAAAACCTATGAAATTCAATGAAAAAACTGTTAAAGGGAGGTTATGGTTACAAGTAAAACCGTGTTTGTTGAGTTTGACAGGTGCAATGTTGCGTTGCTTTTTTCTACCTCAGTGTCAGCGGACACCGGCAAAAGTCAGCGAATCCAACATGGTGGGCGTTTCAAGAAAATTGATGCATTTCATGCTTTTCCACGTCCAATCAGCGGGCATGCCCGATGTCCGCGGACTTCACGTCGCCCGATAGGCCAATCAGATGACTGTCCGCGGACCGAACAGGGAAATGGGTCCGTGGACCAAACCCAGATATCACACATTTTTCTGACTTGCGTTTAGCCCGTTTTAAAGAAAACTACTGGATGGATTTACACCAAATTTACAAAAGCACCCTCTTGGGACCAAGCTGCCACTCCTGCTGCACATTTTGTGAAAATTCGCCCAGCGGTTTGGGCTTTTGGCGTGAACAAAGTTGTTTTCCATTATGTCTATGAGAGAAAAAAAAATGTAGGACCGCCCCTATAATTTTGCCCCCCTTGACGAAATCTCACCAAACTTGCCAGCGCGGGCCATATACTTTTTTTTGCAAAGTTTGGTGAGGATTTGTCCAGGGGGAGCGAAGTTATAAGCTGGCCAAAAAGTGCTCTTCCTATGGGTTTAGCAACTTAACCATAACTACACGGCCGCGAACGCAGGCCGTGTAATATATATATATCCCTAACAAAAAACATTGTTAAAGGGACGTTATGGTCAAGTTGCACTACTACAAACCAATCCCCTTTACTGAAAAAACAATGCTAAAGTAAGGGTCTGGTTACAGTGGCCTTCTAAAAACCTATCAACTTCAGTGAAAACACGTTGTATTACAGGAACGTTACAGCTACTTTGCACTAACAACAATCTATCCATACTATGCTTACAAGTAAAACAGAAACCCCCCAGAAATTTGCCATTTATGGTAAACTGTGCAACCATAAATCGCACCACCACATTTTCAATGTTTACTTCCTGCCTGTCAGTGAAGAAAACCACCTGGCCTACATATGTCTGAACAAAAAGAGGGAGCCAGACATGTGATGTCATCAGTGATGTCATCTTTGATGTCATGGGTGATAGTCTTAGCAATGCACAATGGTGGCGCGAGTTATGGTTGCTTAGCTTTCCATAACTGGCAAATTCCTGGGTTTTTTTCGTTTTGCTTGTATGCATATTATGGATAGGTTTTTGTTAGTGCCAAATTCTCTGGTGTATATATCCATTTGTGCTACCCCTTCCGTGTCCTAATAGTGTTGGTGTATCTTAACAATTACAGATGTACATGGTAAGTGTTGGTGAGTGGTTTCTCTTTTTGTGTTAACATTGCATGGTGAATATGTGCCGCACAGTACTGGCCGAAATGACTGCAGGTGAGCAATATGGACGTTTCCTAGGGAGACTGCACCTGGACGGCATATGTGCAATCACACTGCAAGTATCCATAGGACTCCATTAGTGGCTGCATCTTCTAATGCACTTTTAAATAGTTGTGGGAGCGCACGTGTATACGTTGTACAACTATACCCATGCATAGGACATCCTCTGTGTGCTGGTACCACCGCCCCTGGCGCCAGCCCTATGGATTCATACAGTAGGCTACTACATTTAAAGTACTCCTGCCGACTACCTGAGTGACTCTGCAAACCTACCAATGTATGGCTGCTGAACACCTGGCTGTATGAGGCCCACTGGTAAACAAGGAACAGCAACCTCCAGTGTAATGTGGGCATGTTAAATGTCGTATTAATTTGATTGATGAGCTGCTTGCCTTTCCATGACCCGTGAAACAGACACACCATCTCTGCACTGAGCACTGTGACAAAGTGTCAAGAGGTCTACTGTGGGTCATACAGTTGAAGAAAATATGTAACTGCAGGTGTGACAGTTTGTAGTGAGTCTGCAACGAGTGGCCACTTTAGCTAGCGTACATGGTGTGGTCGGTACAACGTACGCTTCCCTAAGTACCGTTAGGGCCATGCCCCAGTAAAGCAGGAGGAGGAGTCCTTCCTATTGCCGCCCTTTTCTGTGAGACACACCATGAGCACCTGATTGGACAATCCCTACAGTCCCCTTTCCATGGCCGCCATCCTCAAAATCCCTGTATGTGGCTTTCTTGCTGCGTGGGGGAATAACTTGCAACCAGGGTAGGGGGAGTTCGTTGTAAGGGGCGGCTCTGAAAAGACACCCTGAACATCATTAAAAAAAATAAGCCTTCACGAGCCCCTGGCGGCTTGACGAATTATACATTAATGCTGAATCCTGAGAAATGGGACAAATTCTGTGTGTCACAGTTTAAGAAAATCATATCACAGTGTGCAACTCCATTATCTTGGAAGAGCCTGATTATCGTGCCTATCTTTAAAAAAGGCAACCGAGCAAGCCCAAAGGACTATCGTCCAATTGCATTGTTGGACGTATTAGGAAAGATATATGCAACCCATCTCCAGCAACAGCTGCTGAGGTGGACCACTTCTAGTCAGCATGTTGATCCGAGGCAAACATGTTTTGTCAAGGGCGTGGGTTGTGGCCTAAATCTCCAAATAATAAATATCATGAAGATGAAAGCAATAAGAGCAGGAAAAAGATGTATTTGGCCTTTATAGATCTTTCCCACACCTTTGACAGTATTGACCGTGAAATATTGTGGACCAAAATGGAAAAGTGGAAGTGTCCACTAAGCTTGCTTCTGGCCATTAAAGAACTGCACACTAACACAGAGGTCAGGATCAGATTGGATTGTGCGGGAACTCTATCCTCGACAATAAGAATGTTTTGTGGCGTTAAAAAGGGGTTCCTCTAGCTTCAATCATTTTTAACCTGCTCCTGCCAGATATTGGCGACACGATCCAAAGTGTCCCATCATTTCTGCCGAAAATCCATGGTTCCCATATAAACTGGATTCTGTACGCTGACTATTTAGTCCAGCTCGACTCAACTCCAATAGTCCTGCAACGTAAGCTGCTTGCGCTTGAAGAATATGTCATCAAAAACGGCATGTATATCAGCATGAATAAATCAGAAATTCTCACGCTACAAGACTTAAGGAAAAACAAAACACGTTCACACACAAAATTTCAGTGGCACTTAGGAAAAGAGATTCTCAAGATTACAGCCCACACTAGATACTTGGTAATGAAGATTAGTGCAAATCTGAATGATGCCTCTTGGCCTGAAAATGTCAAAAGTAAGTGCCGACAAACTGGCAATTCAAGCTTCAGTGTTGAACAGGAAATACGGCAAATTTTCTTTAAAACCTGTGATTGACTTTTACAAACAAAAAGCTGTCCCTGCATTAATTTATGGAGCAGAATGCGCTCTAGGATGTTCATATACATTATGGGCTACCATGGAAAACATCTTTTGGTCAAAAATACTATGGCTCCCTAAGGGAAAACCTACTGCCTGCATTTGTTTTGAATTAAATCTAATATCAATGAATGCACACATCTGCTGGAACATGCTTGCACTTTATCGCAAAATGACAATTGAGGTCATTCTCCCCCAATATAAAGTTCTACAGGATCCAGGCAGAGAAGATAAACGCTGCATATTGACCATTCCAAAGAAATACTTAAAGATCTGATTGTTGACATTCTGACTCTTCAGACCAATCCTAATCTGGTTTTTAAAAAAAACTATGGGAGCAGGATTGGTTTGTGACAGGTGAAGAGCATTGGAAACACAGGATAATGCAGAATGCCCCGAGTGAAGCAAAAGCATTTAACGTCACTCAAATTTATCTGGTCAAATTCCCGGATCGATATCGCAGAGTATTGTACATGAAATTTCGACTCAATTTGCTTTATACCAACGAGAGATTAAGTATATGGTCAAAGGAAGCTGCCATTAAACCTACCAGTAGGCTTTGTAACCAACAAGATGGAACATTAAAATATCAGACTCTGTTTTGCACGGCTCTTCGCATGCAAAGAACAAAGCACCTGGGAGGGTTCTTAAGTCAAAAACCATCACTAAGCGATGAGGACTGGTGGCAAATCATGTTCAATGATTCTGATAGAAAATTAACAATTGCTTTGACATTTCTTATAGAGGCCATGATAAAAAGAGTAGCCGATGCCAAGAATAACATACATGACCAGTAGAGATGTGTTTGAAGGTTCTTATTTTTTTATCGTTTGGCTGGGATTTCTGTTGCTTCACTTACGTTTTTACACAATGACTCAGTCATGAGTGATGGTAACAATTGGTATTTCTTTTTTATTCTTCTATTTTTACTATGTTATGTTTTACATGATAATTGAATTAGTGATGATAATATGTAAGATAAATCATGAAAATAACTTGTATTTTAAAGGTTTGTAATAAATCTTATAAAAGAAAAAGAAAAGCTTTTTTTTTTTTCTTTTTTAGATGCTTGTAGAGAAATCCCTTTTTCGGTTTTTATTTGGTTGTGTGTTTTCTTGTGCTCACATTGTTACAGTAAACTCTTCACTGCATCTTATAGACGGGCACACAAAACCGCTTTACCAATGGGCGACAACGAAATGTCATTTGCTTGGAAAAACTCTGCATTTCCACAACTAATGAGGTCATTGTTGCAGAAGAACATCCCACCAGCGGACAAAAAAGTATACATGCTTATGTTGATGAGACACCTTCCTGCCTCTGGCTCGGAACAACTTCCAGGAGCATTGTCCCATACTCTTTGTGGTGTTATCGATGAGAAAAGCACCTTGGCAGTGGGAAAAAGCCTCTACACTAGATTTAGCAACCTCTTCAGTAGACGGAACAAAACTAAACAAGCCACATAGCCCATATGCATGCCGCTGTAGTGGATTACGATGACATCCGCAGTAGCAAAAGTGGCCAGGGCTTTGCAAAGTGCATGCATGTCGTCGGAACTGCGCACGTACACAACGTTCCACAATGCGTCCACTTCTTCCAAACCAAAATTGCCATCAAAGTGTCTTTCCAGGGCATACTTGTGCACATCTATCAAAAAGGCATCACCCAAAGTCAAGACAATGCGTTTCACCATGTCAGCCAGCTTCACTGCGCAGAGTAATCTACGACCGTATGACCGACTCTTCCTGTGAACCACACCCACAGTACCTGATTGGATAATCCCCAAAGTCCCATGTCCATTGGCCAGCATGGTGAGATGTGCACACTGTGGCACGTGTGCTTCCCAAAGTACCGCAAGGGCCACACCCCGGTAAAGCAGGAGCAATCCTTCCCTTGCCACTATCTTTTGTCAACCACTACCTCATTGGGTATGGGTAAATAGGCACACACGATTCCACCAATGCCATCCAAGACGTTAGCATCTAACACTGTTAGTTCTGCACAACACTTCATAGGTACAGTCACAAAATCCGCCTGCAAAAGTCCTGTCACTCGAAAGCACGTGCAGTAGAAAGTTCAGTAAAAGATTGCAAGATTTGTGCATCCACATGCCTCCACATGCGCACCCAGCACCATAAACTGGAGGTATGAAAACATTTTCTGCAGTATGTTTACCATCTGCGCACGGTATCTGCCACTGAGTGTCCATTGTGTTCTTTAAAAGCATAGTCTTTTTTTCCCATCCCCTACCATCAAGTGGCACTTCAGTGGTATGTGCTTGCAATGTTTTCATTTACCCATATTGTACATTGTAATATCGAAACAGTAGCTCTCTATTTTCCTTCTGCAAATGCTACGAAATGTTTCCCCCACTAACCCATCTCCTACATAAATCGTGAAGTTACGCAACCAAAAGCAGCGCTGCATGTATTTTAGCAACCTAATGTAAGTTTCCAAAAGGTCAATGCCTGCACAGATGTGCTTCTGGCTAGGCTGCACTATTGCAACAGGCTCTTTTTAAATCTGCCCTTTTCTACTCTCCGCCCTCTGCAACACGTCCAGAAGAGGACTGCGCGACTTGGGATGGTATCTCCTCTGTACTGAAATGTCTGCAATAGCTCCTAGTGGCTGCGAGGAATAAGGTGAAAACCCTCTGCATTATGCACAAGGCGTTCTGGGCCCTTGCACCTCAATAAATTCAACTCTCACTTACTATATATCTCTGTGCTTGCGCTCTTCCCTCATATGCCTCCAACTCCCCCAGGGTCAATCGCTTCTGCAAGCAACCAGTTGGTGGTAGATGTTTTTTTTCAGCTGGGGCCTCCCTCTGCAACTTGAGTAGAACCATTGCCGGTTCTGGAAGCATATCAAAGCCTTTCTTTATGAATCTGCTTGTTCTTTTCCTCTCCCTGGCTGACTGCCTGGCGTAAACTGATTCTGCACTGCTTATCTGGAGACTCTGTGATGTCGGGCCCATGCCACCTCCCCCCCGCCAGGCGAACCCCTGCACTGCCTTTCTAGCAAACCCTGTACTTGGGGACTGTTTTCTGTATCCCTAACAGCTCCTGCACCACCTGATGTGTGCACTTATCCTTGCACTTGGCACAATCGGCCGTTATTTTTACTTATTGTTATATCTTCTACCGATGCACTGCACCTTCCCCTCGCCCCACTCATGCACTTGGGCGATGTAAGTCACACCTGGCCTAGTAGGTTTGTTGTCCGTCTCCCCTCTGTTCCCCCATCCCTTGTCTTGTTGCGCTTTGCTAAACGTGTGCATAGGCGCATTACGCATGCCATAGCATACAGTTGCACATCATATCACACATAGAATGCATTCCTAACAGTAGGATGCCAACCACTTACCTTGTACACTGCACAGGTTTTTTTCTGTGTGCAGTACCCCACTTACTGCACACTTTTCAAAAATGATAGCTCCCAAACAGCACAGCATTCATGTTACAAACGTCAAACAAGTACAGTTGATGTATACACCCAGGATGCCTGACCATTACCTTGCCCACTTCCACCATAATCTTCTGCACTTCTTTGTACAAAGAGACCTTCGACAACACTTTTTGCGTTCACACCACAACCACAAACTTCATTGAGGAGTGTCTCTCACTCCACAGTGCCATTTGCATGGCTCCCATCCTGAAAATGGCAGGATGTGGCACGTGTAATCCTGAAAGTACAGCGTAATCTGCAGAGTTTTCGTGCTAGGGGGGGGGGGATTGGGAAACAGGGTAGGCGATTGGGTCTTTAGTGGTCCCTGTGTAAAGCTTTATTTTCTGTTCATTTTTGTGCTTTTTCTGTGTTTTATTTTTGTTTTTTACGTGCTTGTGAACCACCTTTTTTGTTTTTTCTCTTTGTATGCCTTTGTTTGCTGCTCCTCTTTCATTTTCTACTGAATTAAGAGCAATGCTTCATGCACAGTGTACAAGAAAATGGTAGTGCCAATGGCGGTCAAAGAAATGCCATTTGCATGAAAGCAGTGTATGTTTTGGAAATTCATGCTCTCATAGTGGGTGGACAACATGCCATCAGGGCACATAAATGCAGACATGCTTCTGTTCATAAGACACCTTCCGAGCTGTGGCTGGGGGGAAATTACACCGGCATGGTCCCATACTCCTTTTTGGGGAATGGGTGCGAAAACAACCTTGGCAGCGGGAAAAATGCACAACACTGCAGTCATCAACTTCTTCAGGTGATGGGGCAAACGTCCATATGACATGTAACCCAAATGTAGACCTCCATAATGCACCACAACTACTTCACCAGTAAAGATGGAGGCCACATCTGCAAAGGGGAGCCATCCCAACAAAACTGCACGCATGGAGAGTGGCCCACAAACCGTCCACTCCTTCCAACCGGAAGTTAGTAGCAACTCCTCTTTGCACGGCATACCTGTACAGATCTTCTACACATGTATCACCCACGATCAGCACGGTGCGTCTCTCTATTTCCACCAACCTCATTACACAGAGTATTGGGAGAAAGTAGTACTGCCCCTTCCTGTGAATCACATTTTCGACACAGGATTCCATAATGCCCACAGTTCCATTGGCATGCTCCCTATGCTGCGAATGGCAGGATGTGGGGTATGCGCTTTCCCAGCTACAGCAAGGTCTGCATCCCAGTGAAGCAGGGGCAGTCCTTCTCCCCTCTCCACTGTTCTTCTTCCCGCACTCCCTCATTGAGGATTGTGAAATATTCACGCATACATGCACCAATCAGAGCCAAGAAGTCTGCATTCAACACTATCATTTCTGTACAGCACTCCATATTTACCGTTCAACACTCCGAGTATGCATCAAGTGTGCTTCCAAAGCACCTTCCGTACAACGGTGTGAGAAAAAACCCACAATATCAGCATCCATAATCGTCCAGAGCGGCACCCATCATGCCTTTGACCATGCACAGAAGAGTCTACCACTTTTTGACACCCATCACAACATAATGGAGCCATGCGTTAGAACATGTGGCCATAAACCACAATCCACAAACGTAACATAGCCAGCGGTACTTCTACTTAACCCCAGCACCATAACACAGAGCTACATGGAAACATGTCAGTTAGCAGATTCCAGTAACATGCCACTGCCTCCACCACCCCTACCCACTTCCATTCCACAACCATTCTGTGAAAGTGACCCCCCTCTGAGAGATGTAGTCAAAACTTCATTGCTGTAGTGAGTGTGGTGAAGGCCTTGGCTTTCGGGTGCGTGTCATATGGCCTTTGGTCATGCTCCCAATAGTCTAGGCCTTGGCCACACCCAATACAACGTAATGCAGCCATGCATGGCAACATGTCATCAAGTACACAATCCACACACATACCACAGCCACCGGCACTCCTACCCAAGCTTGGCACTGTCACATGGCTATGCATAGAAAGATTCACCTTTTACCATGCACAGAAAAGTCTACTGCTTTTCGACACCCATCACAACATAATGGAGCCATGCATGAGAACATGTGGCCATAAACCACAATCCACACACATACCACAGCCACTGGCACTCCTACCCAAGCTTGGCACTGTCATATGGCTATGCATAGAAAGATTCACCTTTTCCCAGAATCTACAAACTTAACACAGCTTCCGGCGCCCCTACCCACTTTCATTCACATACAATGGTGTTACTGCCAACCCAACCAACAGTATTTGCATGTCAGCTGATTTCTGGTGCTCTATCAAGTGTACAATGTGCTCCACAACCATTCTGTAAAGGTGAGGAGTCTGTGAAAGAGGCAGTGTAAACTGCATTGCTGCGGGGGGAGGGGTGGGCAAGGCCTAGACTATTGGGTGCATGGCCTACGGCCTTTGGCCATGCCCCCAATAGTCTAGGCCTTTCCCACACCCACCGCAACATAATGCAGGCATGCATACCATCATGTGCTCACATACCACGCTGCACACACGTACCACAGCCACCGCCACTACTACCAAACCTCCACACTGTAATACAGCTATTCATGAAAACATAAAAAAGCCTCTGGCACCCATACACACTTTCATTCACATACCCATACCCACTTTCATCCACATAGTACGTCTCCCAGCTCTCTATTCAATACAGCAAATCAATATGTCATACTGCAGTACAGAAGTCACCACTCCGCACAATGGACACTACGCAATCCGATGCGATATGCAGTTTAGTCAGTCTCCACAGTTCACTCGACTAGCTGCAACCATGGATTAAACACTGTAGGATGTGCTAAGGAGCACCGTACCCATGCAATCAACCATCTGTGCAATTCTGACGTACCACACACAGAAGGGAACGATGTGAAACCTACTTCCAACCACGGCACATAGTTGTCGCTACAAGGCCTACTTCCTTGCAACACACCGCAGTACACGGTATCTTATAATGTGCATGTCATGTGCAATGCACTCCTCTTATGCAATTGAGCTCCCACCAGTCACCACGGAAATGGGTCTCCACACCAGCTATCGTGCCGTAACGATGCCTGCATGCAGCACACATGGGAGGCGGCTGTAAAGAGACCCGTGATGTGGCACTGTACACAAGGACACTGCAGGCACATCAACAACTTTGTCCACATAGTGACATATCTCAGATGATTCACTTCTCACTCCCCACCCTCACCCTTTCCATCCCTTCTTTCTACCACCACATGGTGTAATATATGTTTTACAATGCACTCCCCTTCTGCTATTCAGGTAGCACCAGGCAGCATGGTAAGAGGTTGTGGCACGAGCTATCGTGCCGTAACAAAGGCTGCCTGCATTCACCACACATGGTTTGGGCCTGTGCAGGGACCAGTGAATTGGCGCAGTACGCATGGATACTGCAGGCACACCACCGTCTTCGTCCACCTAATAATCGCATATCTCTGATGAACCACTTCTCTCTCCCCCACCCTTTACATCCCTTCTTCGCACCATCACATGCCGGACATTATGTTTGTCAGTCCCTTTCGGCGGTGCACTCTCCTCTGATACACCATGGTGGCGTTTCCCCAAAACTTTGACGCACAGCATGATTCCCTCCAGCCAACCACCTGCCGCGTCCAAGGTTCATCGACAGCATGGCCTACTGCAAGGCAATGAGCCTGCTGTCCGCGGAGCGAACTGGGTAATGGGTCAGCAGAGCGAAGCCAGATATCACACATTTTTTTAGACGTACATTTCAATTCTTTGCAGCAAAAGTACTGGTCGGATTTCCACCAAACAAACAAAAGCACACTTTCTGGCCCAAGCCTCCGCTTCTGCCACACATTTGGTACAAATCCACCCAGCCGTTTAGCCTGTAGCCATGCAGAAAGATTTTTCCCCATGCAGTCTATGAAAAAACAAATGTTTTGGGATCCCCCTCTATAACTTTGCCCCCCCTTCACAAAACCTCACCAAAAAATTCAGAGCGTGCCATATACTTTTTTGCAAAGTACGGCGAGGATTCCTCCAGGGGATCAAAGTTATAAACCGCAGGAAAAGTGGTCTTCCTATGAGTTTAGCCACCTAACCCTAACTACACGGCCGCTACCGCGGGCCATAAAAACAAACAACCAACTGTGCAAATATGCAATAAAGGGCAGGTGTAAATAAAGAACCTCCCCATGGCATACAGGTTAATCAACACTCACCCCCCAGGGTGGAAAATCGACACGCGTTCTGCCTGGATATACCAAGCTTCCTCAGGCTGATCAAACTCCACATTCGTGAAAACACAACACATTTACAACATAAGGAAAGCAACTCGAGCGAGCAGCTCCTCCCCCTATTCATCATCTCTGATCACGTGATCGCGTAATACTGCATGGATATATATATATATATATATATATATATATATATATATATATATATATATAAATTACACAGCACTTTCTGAGCGGCATATAACTTCACACCCCCTGGACGAATCCTCACCAAACTTTGCAAAAAAAGTATATGGCCCACTCTGAATTTCTTCGCTAAGTTTGGTGAGGTTTGGTCTGGGGGGGAAAAGTTATAGGGGGGTCCCAAAACGTTTTTTTCCCATAGACTGAATGGGGGAAACACTTTGCGCACGGCTACAGGTCAAACCGCTGGACGGATTTTCACCAAATTTGTGGCAGGTGCAGGGGCTTGGTCTAGAAAGCGTGCTTTCGTACATTTGGTGACCTTTCGTGCAGTACTTTTCATTAAAATGACCAAAAAGTAGGTCTGAAAAAATTAGTGATATATATGTCCGCTTCGTGGTCACACTTCCCTTTTCGGTCCACGGACAAGACACTGATTGGCTAAGGGGCTGGCGTCATGACCGCGGACACGCAACGTCTCTGCCGATTGGCTGCAGCGAGACGTGTTCTGCTTCGGATTGTTTGGATGCGCCCGACAACTTGGATCCGCCGATAGCAGAGTGGCAACCAGCGGAAACATGCTATATTTATAAAACTCTTTTGCTGTGTCATAGAGCGTTGGGAAAGGTTCAGACAGTAAGACTTGGGTGATGAATGCATTTGTTCTGGCGGTCGGTCTTCATGGTGTATTTTCTATGGCCACCTTGTATGCATAGAAAATTAGGGGTCTAATAACGGTAGTATTTCAGTCCATGCAGTGCACAGGGAACTTGTAACTGTTGTACGGACACGCGTGGTGTTAGCAAATATTGAAAGTGACATGCCGTTGCATTACTTTTTCCTACGTATATTGCATTCATTAGTACCCCATGATGTATTTTCCATGGCCACCTTGTACCCACAGAAAATGAGGGGTCTAATAACGGTAGTATTTCAGTCCATGCAGTGCACAGGGAACTTGTACCTGTTGTACGGACACGCGTGGGGTTGACGAATATTGAAATTGACAACATGCCGTAATTGCATTACTTTTTCCTACGGATATTGCATTCATTAGTACGCCGACATGGTTGTGACATGCTACGATGGTTGTGGCCAGGGCCTAGAGTCTTGGATGCATGGCCGTCGGTCGAAGGCCGAATGCCTTACTTCCAAGACTGTAGGCCCTGGCCACAACCACCGCAGCATGTCACACCCATGGATACACCCGTAGTATTGCGTATCGATTGCCTGGTTGTGGGGAGTGTGTACCGTCTTGGGTGCATGGCCAAAGGCCATGCTCCCAAAACCAACTTTGTATGTAGTGAAATTACAAGGCACAATGGTTCCGATATGCTGTGGTGTTTCTGCCCAGGACCCAGAGTCTTGCCTGCATGCCCAAAGGCCTTGCACCCAAGACTGAAGTCATAAGCAGTGGGGTTATAAGTGAATATGGGTTTGGTGTAATGCGGTAGTTGTGTGCACGTCCTAGCGTCTTGGCTGCATGGCTGCAGACGATGGTCCCAAAAGTTAACTTATAAGTAGTTAATTTACAAGGACCATGGTTTTGATATGCAGCGATGGTTGTCGGTAGGAACTATGCTTTTTGTACCTTGGTCGTAAGGCATAGGTGGTAGGTTACACAACCAAGATGCAAGGGCCAGCCGACAGCCACTGCAGCATATTAGTACCATAAATTAGACGTGTAGGTTCACATGTGTACAAAATGACTGCCAAAATACTTACTCCTTACTTTGTTTAGAATCCATATATGTGTTAAATGACTTTAGTACTTGGCAGAAGTATCCTTTTTTAATTTCTGTGATAAAAGAAAACAATGCTAGTTTTATGAAAACTTACTACATTGCGTAATAGACAGTTTACCTTTTTTTTTACCCTCATATTTAGTTTATAAACCAGTGTACTGTGCATTCTGCTCAGTTTCTTTGTTTGCTTTTCTAATCATTGGGTCTGGGGAAATAAAATCCATGTCGGATAAAAAAAAACCTTCATTTGCTATGATACTAACTACTTCCTTCTTTCCTTTGAGTGTTTCCTTCATCTTTCTGAATAATGTTATGTTTGTTGCCTTGCTGCCGATTTGTAACAGTTAGATACCTGTAGGCGTATTCTGTAACGCTCACCTGATTCTCGCAGAGGCGCCGGTCTTGACTGGGCGACTACCGTATCTTCAAAGGTGATGTGTAGCACCCGGTTGGCTCTTTGGGCTGGACCTCTGTGCACTCTATGCCTGACGTGTAGAGTAAGATGTCTGCAGATAGAAAATATGGGGTTAATGAACTGGGGTTATTGGGGTGTCCCTATCTCTTTCCTCTTCTCCTCTCCTGTAGACCCCCAAAGGTTAACGCTCTCACCTTAGGTAAGTGAATGCCGAGCTCTCCATCTGCCTCGGGGCAGGGTGCTGTAACCAGTTTCTTCACTGGATAGGTAGCGCAGGCCTCTTGACTTCAGAGGACTGCTGTCCGTCGTTTACTGCACGAACGGTAAGTTTCGAGTCATTCAAATGTCTTTAAAGTCTTTAGTAATGATGTCTCTTGTTTTGCAGGGTTCCGGCGATGGCGGATGACGGGCTGAAGTGAGTTGAAGATGGAGCCCGTGTGATTATTAGAAGCGCCTGGAAGCACGTAAGTAAGCGCTTGTTGCCTGCTTCACTATGCGCTCTAACTGTCTTTTTGTTTTGCAGGTACGAGTTCGGAGCGGCTGCAGGGTGCCGGAATACCCACTGGATTAGATGTGGAAAGGAGTAATGGCACGTGAGTATTAAAGTTCCCCAATGTCTTTAAACGCACCTTGTTTTGTCTTTCAGATGCGGGATGCAGCGCCGAAGGCCTCCGGAGCGTGCGAAGAGTTGGTAAACTTTTGTCTTTCAGATGCCGGAATGCAGTGTGAAGACCTCCGGAGCGCACGAAGAGTAGGTAAGCCTTTGCCTTTCAGATGCCGGAATGCTAACCTGTTCTTTCTTGTCTTTATAGGTGTTGCTGAAGACTGGATTCAGGATGGTAAGCCTTTTTCCTTAGGCCCAGGACCGGATGCAGAAGACACGATGAGCGTTCTGCTGCAGAGGTTGCAGAATAACGCAAAGCAAGATTCATCCACCGGGTGTGGTTTAAATAGCCTCCTGTAGTGCTTAGGTGTCTCCTTCCACAGCCACGCCTAAGTAAGAAAAGAGTTCCTGGTAAGAAAAGAGTTCCTGCCTTCCAGAAGAGTTCCAGTGTTCTGAATCTAGGGAGTGGCTCCAGCTCCACCCAACAGGAAAAGTAGTTCCAAACAGAAGAGGATCAGAGGCTCAACTGGCAGGCAAGTAAGCAGCATGGTCTGCTGAAGGTAAGTCCACCCAAGCATTATGAGCCCGGCGCTTCCAGCGCTGGGACTGGGCATATTTATGAGCCTGGTGCCACTGGCGCCAGGACTGGGTCCAAAAGGTCACAATTGGGACTGGTTGGCACTCGGAACCTGGGTTATGGATCTGCTTCCAAGGGAGTTGGGAAAACCCTGACCTTTTGGAAGCAGAGATCATGACATATTCTAACTGTGCATTTGTTCTTGCAGTTCTGTGATATTCATTTATTTGTGTTATATCCTCTTGGACAATTAGATACCTGTTGGCGTATTCTAACTGTTTGTAGTCTTTTCCATCATTTTTTGGTAGTCTTGAAGTACACATTATTTATTAAATTTTGGCTTTAAGAAGATTAAATACGCATTTGTAAGATTAGCGGGCAATCTCTGCTTTAGAGTAATGGTGGTATCATTACATTCGAACCATCCTCATTTCTTTTTAATGTATGCAGTGTAGTGACCTGCATTGGTTGTAGCTCCTGCATGGTAGATTATACCTACTGTTGTAAAGGTTTTCTTTCCAAGTGACACTTGACCGTGTGTGAATCCAGTCAGTTTGCAGTTGTTTTTGGTACCATCTGCATTATAACGTAGAAGCATAAGTATTATGTAGGCACTATGCGATTGTATCAGTAAGGTGGAGCGATTGTCTGAATTGCAAATAGTACATAATCTGCCATGGTTTGCATTCTGTACAAGTTGCTGAAATGGAATGGATTCACAATTAGGTATGGAAACATACACAAATCGCTCATTTGGGATTTGTTCCTGTATCACATTGTTACAGAGAGTGCATGTATGTTTCCACATGTACGATATCTGGAAGATTTCATTTACAGGTATGCTTTTGTTTTCCATTACTAGTAGTAAGTACATTAGAAATTCTTGTGGATCTTCTTGTGAGTTCATAGTGAATCTCACCATTCCAGCACAGTAGTCCACTTCTTGCCTTATTCCATGAACACTGTATGTGTTGTCAGGATTGTTTGTTGCATTTCTATGAAGCACTAACATTTGCAAACACAATTGGTCTGCACTGTGTAGGTAAATACTGTAAACATTTGGTGGGAATTGAAATAGAATATTCATTGCTACATTTGCATAGGAACTTACCCCAGTTTCATTTGTAAATTTGAATGGACCAGCTAGTTCTGTATCTGAGTGCATTTTTCAGAGTTTGTTTCTTCCTTGAAGATGTACCTGGTTTACATTCCCTAATAGGTTCTTCTTTGTTTGTGGTAATTGATGAAGCTTTAGCTTCTTTTGTTTTCTTTGCGGGATTTGGTGTTGGATTCTGTTGCATCTCTGTTTGATTTAGTTTTCTTTTTACCACGTTTCACTTTATCTGGAACAGGATATTGTTTCAGATGGGGGGTGTACAGTGACCGCATTCTATTGTATTCTAGAATGCAAGGAATATCAGCTTTGACTTTACTTGTATCAAAGTTGATTAGCAATAGACCGCCAAGTGTACCTAAGCGTGATAATGCTACGTAGCTCATGCCTTCTTTAAAGACTGTGTTTCCTATATCTATCAATGCTTTGTCTAGGATAAGGATTTATGAATGGTAACTGCATATGCAAGAGTTAGATAAAATTGCTCTCTACGTACATACATGTCTTTGAAGAGAAGGAATCGAGCAATTGAGAGTCCTATCCTTTTTACTTCTGAAAGTTTATCAAAGCTAATATTGACAAACTGAATGTTGCTGTCACGTGGGTATGATTGAAAGCCAACGACTGTACCCAGTGCTCCATTAACTAGTCCTTGCTCGACGTCAAGGTTACGTTTAAGCATTACTGTACAATTTAAGGATAATTTTAATATTTTTTCCAACCCAGCTGTGTTGGAGATTGAATTTTCTAAACTATTTTGTCTTGTTGTGGCTTGCTCACACATGGGTACTGTTATACCATGTATGTCTAGTTTGTCTGTGGTGCTAATTTCAATTATTGGTTGCATTTCTTTATTTAACATTGTTTCATTGAATTTGAAACAGCTTGCAACAGTTGGCATTAAGGCCATACAATTGACATTTTTGTGCGCAATTTGTTCCATAACATCAGTTGCACATGCATTATCGCCATAAAGTGCATGAATGTGCCGGTTTTTCAATACTGCTTGTGCTAATACTTTTTAAGATGTTGGCATAAGTGAGATCTGCAGATTGCTGCATGTTCTCTGTTAATTCTCTGTATTGGAAATGTTGCCAAAGGTTGACATTTCCTAGGCTGCCAACAGTTTTACGGCAGAGTTTGTGGCCTAAGGTTTTAAAAATAGGTTCACCTTTCACTGGTGTCAATTGTAGAAGATCTCCAAAAATGATAATGTGTTTCCCTGCAAAGAGTTCTTTGTTGTTACTTTTAAGTACTTCTTGCAATCTGAGGTGAATCAAAGCCAACATTAGGTTGGAGACCATGCTCACTTCATCTATTAGTAGCATTTTCATTTGTTTTAATACTCTGCGTACTTCCATTGCAGCTTCTGCAGAAAGTTTGTAATAGTCTAATTTATTTTGATGCTCTACTGGAAGCAGTATTAATCGGTATAAAGTGACGCCACCTATGTTGTAGGCAGCTAAACCTGTGGGGGCCATTACAGCAGCTGACAGCTTGTTGTTTGTCAATTGTTGAAGGAACTTGCTGCTGATTTTGATTAAGAATGTTTTTCTGATCCAGCTTCACCACTCACTTACAGCAGTATTTGTTTGTAATTTTGGCAGGTACATTCTTAATTTTCGTGTTGTACACCATGTACAATTTCTTTTGTTACGTCTTCAAAAATGGTGCGCTGATCTTTAAGTTTTGCTTGTTGTACAGTTAATCTTCTTGATAGTGATACATGGTGTTTTCTATTTCTGCCATAGCTACTTCTGCATCATTTGCTATTAGTGGTTGACTTAGTGGTTCTTTACTTCCTGTTACAGAAGGTTGACTACTGTCGGAAGAGTCCTTATCTAGTTGGGCCTGAAGTTCCTCTTCCTGTTGCTACTCATTGTGTAACATTGTTTTGTACTGCGTAAAGTTCACATCGGTGATGGCGCTTTCATTTGCTTTAAACGCATCTTCATAGCAGTCACAGTTATCTAGTATGTCTTCCTCTTTTATCCATGGTTTAAAAAGTTGTAACAGAGACATGTAATATAGTTCTTTCTGTTGAGGAGTTTTTAATGATAATTTTACATGATTAATTAAGCTTCGTTTGGTAAGGTTCACTAAGCTCCCTTCACAATCTGTCACTCTATATCTACCTTTGCTTTCAACGCGTTTTATATTATTTTTGTATGCAAAGTTTTCAGCTATGTGGTATAGACACATGCTTTCAAAGTGCTGCTCCTTTTCGGGTAGTATGTGTCCAGTAAAATGTTTTTTAGAATGTCTTGGCTGTTGGGATCATTTCTGGCAATTGTTTCTATGTCCTCATATGATTTCAGAACTCTTTTTCTAGATTTAGCAGGGCCAAGACTTAGCCATACTATGTTGTCTGATTTTCCATACAAAGCAGTACCGGTTAAACGATCTGCTGCTTCATAGGCGCCACATTCTCTATGAGAGAGCATTTTTATGCCTGGGCTGTACAATTTCTGTGATAGTGTTTTGTCTGATGCTAGGTCATCCCACAGGTCTTGAAGCTCTGTTTTTTCTGCTTTTGTTAAGTAGGCTGTAACATATCGTGCAACAGCAGTAGAATTGTCTGCAATGTACTGCACATCTATGTTTGTATTCCATAAGAGGGCAATGAATGAATGCATTGTAATCATTGATATATTTCGATTCTTCTATTCTTTTTATGTAATACGTGTTCTTAGGTGATTTGCCTTTAACACTATGTGGAACTGAAGACATGAAGTTGTTTACTTTACCTGTTTCTGTAACTGGTCTAGGGAAACCAAAGCGCATTTGGTGTAGTATTTACCGTTGTGTTTGTATTTGCAGCGACAATATTTGCCACATATGTGTCTTTGAAATTGTAAAATCTGCCCATGGAGCTCACTATGTGTCTGTTGTGAAGGGATTTCACAAGTGACATATTTTTGGATGAACTGCAAAACAGTGCCATCACTGTCATGACCAGATTTAGGTGCACCTTTGATCCATAAGCATGTGAATATGTGGTGCTCCTCTCGCTTGATATTCTTTTCTCCAAAAGAAGTGTTGCACTTCTCCAAGGGGAGGAACTGTTTTATTGCAAATAAAGTGTAGCATGGCAATGAAACGATGATGGAAATATATTGACACATTAACTGGATCTAGAGAGCAAAGTTCTCCATGTGTTAATATATCTGTTGCTTTTGTTGCTGTTTGCTATGTGTAGGAACTCATGTAAATCTTCCCATGCATATTCTGCACAACTTAGTGTAACAAACCAAGTCGGTGGTCCAAGGTTTCTGATCATACAACGCACGTCTCCGTGCCATCGGAACCAGTATTCCTTTGTACCACGCATGTTTGCAAACAAATTTGTTATACTTGATCGTAAAACCTCATCTTTTTCCTGTACTTTTTGTACTAACTGCGTAGCCTTTTATCAAAAAGCGCACCCGGTTGATGCCTTGCTCTACCCATGTGGGTAGTAACATATTAAAAAGCAAAATTGAGCAAGGTCATAGATTACCTGGCTGATCAACGAAGGGTGAACACACACCTATGGGGGTTACACCTTAGTAAGTGTGTACAAGTAACTGTGAATGACTTCTGACAAAAATATATCAGGACAGTTCTGGGTGCTGCAGTTAGATTTTTAATAAAATCCAGGGACCGCGACCGCTGATAGCTTGTTCTGCAGCGCTCTTCCTTCTTTCCTCCGCAGCCCCTCATGCTTGCGGTTGACTTCAGTGTACTCATCACGCCAGCCTGTTTTTCCCCATACCAAGCACGGCAACAGGCCCTCAAGGAACGGCCACTCCTAGGACCTCGAAAATCCTCCAGTGTACAGCTGACACTGCCTCTCCCTGAGCCACTGCGCTCCGAAGTTACGACTTCACAAGATACTTCCCGCTTTGGAATATTTCGTCCTGATGAAGGCCACACCATCAGAGCTCATCCAAGCTCACTTTCTGGCCGAAACACTGTCGTGTTGACTGTTATATTGTTTGCGTTGTCCTTGTTCAACCCCTCATTGTTTTGATGTATATGTGCTGACTATTACATGCTATCACCTCACTAAATCCACTGGTTTCCTTCCCAAGGACCACTCAGTGGATGTGTAAGCGTTTAAAAGACGTTACAAATATTTGAAATTTGTCACTCACAAACTGGTTATTATACCTTCAAAATGTGTAAATACTGTTGTATCTTGTGTTACTCTCTATCAAGTGTATCTAAAAACACGTAAACTGCAGTTTAACTGCATAGCTGATATATTTTGAAAGTGGGTTCCAGATTTCAAAATGTGTGCAACTCTGTAACATAGCGTTGCTAATTTACTTTCATAGAGTAAGTGGAATATGTATTACACATTTGGTCTAAATCTGGTATCTTGCGAATACATTCGTAATGAGCGGTATTCTGATGTCCCAATCCGAGTGGGTCTATCATCGTATCTTGCACCTTTGCCAGTAGGAAATAGCAGTGGAAAAGCACGTGCTTCTATACTTTTTTCCCATTTACTCATTGGTGAACCTTTGGTTTGCCGCATTTGGTAAGTTTCTAGTGCATCATTTATGCTTTCATTGGAATGCAATGGATGAATTGTGTACTGGTCCAAAAGAGTGGATACTGTAGCAGGATCCAGAAGTTCGAATTATCCAGTTTCTGATGGCTCTTGAATTATTTCCGTTGTTTCCCTTAAGCTTTCTTCAATATTTATTTATTTGTAGTACTCATGGTCTTTTAGATATTGCAATGCTTGTCTAACTTTATGTAAGTCCACCAGTTGATGCCAAATTTTTTTGCCTTTTGTTGGTACACCATTTACCAAGACTATTAAAGAATGCTCTATTGAACGTTGCACTGCTAGAGTGTGTACATTTTCAGTTAGATCTAATGGCAAACTACTTTGCCACAAATGCCTTTCACCAATTCAGAGGGAGGTAATTTTGCTGTTTTTGGATGAATGCGTATAATTGCTTGAAATGGGTGAACTTTTTGAATTATGATGCTCTCAAATTGAGTTGTTGCAGGATTTTTTTAGTGGAAACGATTCCAAATTATTGGTAATAGAATCTGAAGGAGTGTGGTTGTTTTCTAATTTTGTAGTACAGTAACTGCAACATATTAGGTGTTCAGTTAGTTCATATTTGTTTTCTGCTAAAAGGTAGAGAGCTAATTCAAACCATTTGGAATCTTCATTGTCTTCTATTTTGTATGCTATGTCCACATTTTTTGTGTTCCTTTTGTAAAACGTTCTGTGGCAACACACACACACATGGTTTGGCACTTCAGCCGATGCCCTTTTAAATTTTAGTATTTCTTTTCTGTATGTGTGTAATAGAAGGTTGCTATGTGCAGATTTGTTGCTACTGTGCTCTAAAACTATTGCATTTTGTAAGTGGCTTTCACTTCCAAAATACTTTCTCTGAATACGGTCAATATCTTCTTGTAAGTATTTGGGTGTACCATGCAGAAGAGTGTTATTTAAATTGCCTAATTCTGAAGCTGGACTTTTTGCATAGTATATTTTATACACTAGATTTCTTACATTTGAATGCTGTACTGATATTCTTTTGATATCATGGAAGGTGCTTTTGCAAATAGGCCCAGAAAGGCAGGCTAATGAATGTCCTTGTAGTCCCGTGTATTTGCGCATTGGACAAATATCCATATTTTGCAGCCCTTTCATTTTACTTGTCTTTCCCTTTTACATACAGATTGAGGAACTGACGTAAAGATTTGAAAGCTTTGTTTGGAATGGCACACATTGATGTGCACGGCCATTTGTATACTGGACGGTGTGGTTCTGTTGAATCGAGATGTAATTCTGAGTTTTCAGGGGATACTTTTTTAAGCGGTGTTTCTTGTTCCATGATGGTATTATTGATTTTCTCATACCCTCGTCCACTGCTATGGATTGCAATTGTGTTTGTTTGATTTTGTTTGTATGCTTCCTCATTAAAATATGGTTTCTGTGGTTGTCGTGTGACTCCATTCACCTCCACAAACATTTAAGAAATTATTTTTGGTCACATTTCGTTTATTGCTAAGTTTCTTTTGTAGTTTAGTACTTAGTTTTGTTAGTGCTTTCATCCTACTTAACACTAATATAAACAACTTCCTTTTGAGAAGGATTGCACTGTCCACGAGAGCTTGTAGGATTAACTTTCTACGGTAGGTTTTAAGGGGTGAGGATGATTTCGGTCCTCTTATTAGTAGATTCTGAAGCACTCTGTGACAAAACATTTTTGCTAAAATACTTTTTTTACTATGGGTTCTTGTTACTATATCAGGATTATTAGGAGCATTGTTAGCTGTACTGGTAGCAGATTTTTTTTTCCACGGTTTGTGTTTTGTGACACATTTTGATGGTGGAGGTAAAGTTTCGGTAGTTGAAGCTTCCTTTGTTTTGCTAAACGACTGCATTAGCTGGTTTGTTCTAACGTTCTCTACAAGCTCTACTACAGATGGATGCTTAGATTGAACACTTTTATTTGTATTTGCTCTACTTGTGCGTTCCTTTCTACGAATTTGCTTTTTGGTAGGCATTCTTTGGTGTCTGTTGAAAAAAATAAGGCATGCATTGGTCTGTTCAATGTATGTGTGCTGTGTGCATGCGTGAATGAGTCTCATGGGGAAGCTCTTTGTCATGGTGTGTGAATGTGTATTGGACTCTTACAATGATTTGGTAAGGCTATTTTACTGTTTGTATACTATTACAATGTGCTTCAGATGAGAGTACAAAGTGGCCTAGTGGTGACGAGAAGCATTATTAGTAAACGAAATGCCAGAAACTTGAAACAGCAACTTCTTTTCTAGAACTAACCTTCTAATGATTCTGCATGTTATTTGAGTTCCAAACACACAGGGATTTGTGAGCCATTTTGCCTGTTATTCTCTGTTTAATAAATGGGTATTTGTAGGTATAATGGTTCAGAAATCATTGTTTGCTTTGGTGTACAAATTAAATAAATAACCCACGCAGCCTCTTTGAGGAAAGTTACGATATAAAGTTAGTACTGTACTTTTTTGCGAAATGACCAGGTTTCTTCGGATATGTCGTTTGCAGTGTAGATGCTCCTTTCATATTTCAACCCGGTACACGTGTGCACTTCACTTCACTATGTGCTGCTTTTGTATGTTACTTGCAATATGTTACTTGCAATTCCTTCTGAATTGAGAACAATTTTAAGGTTATGGTAATGCCTTGTTTTTTTAATATACTATCTATAGGAGAGAGGTTTGTAAAAAATGTTCTACTTCCAAATTAGAAGCACGATGCCGACACATCGGAAGACACTCAGAGGGAGATGTCGCCACAGCAATCGGGAGGGCTTACTTTTCTCATACCATCACATTGCAAGTACCATTACTGTAGGCCGTACACATACACAACTCTGACATTTTCTAATGCAAAATCGAGTTTCGCCCTAAATAGGCATGCTTGTAACGTATGTATAGGTTATGCGGAAGACAGTAAGAAGTTGTGCAGTTTGTCAATGATAAATCGGACATCTTGCACTTAAAAGGGTGAGCGTTGATATGCATTGCCTATGCACATTTAGCGGCATTAATTTATTTAAATTACATCATAAGGATTGCACTTGTTCTCTGATTAAAATATGCATACCTGTACTCTATACTCATGCATTTGTGCATGCATGGAGCTGCACATAGAAATCCGCAACACTTGTACAGTAGTTTGTGAAGTAGGTGCTTTGCAATGATATGCGACTTCCAGTCAGAGTCATCGACAGTATATTTGAAGTGCGCAATGTTGATGATGGAGTTAGATTTAGCGATGTTGAATGTGATTGGTGGATGGTTGTGTCCAATGAGGGACTCAATTTGCTAACGATGTGGAAATGGTAGAAGGACTCGGTAAGAGCTACGTGCCGCACGTAGGCAACGCTTGTCCGCGGGTAGGGCGTGTCACATACAGGTTTCTACAGCAAATCCTGCATGGAAAGGGGACTGTAGGCATCAGCCAATCAGATGTTCACATTACTCTTTTGTGTCGAAAGACGGTGCATATACTGAAGATGGCAGAGGTGGAGAGGGTCAGGGTTTTGGTGCTTGGAGACATTTTTGTCCATGGCTTACAACACTATGCCGAGAGTAGGCATGTGGTACACCATTTCGATGTAAGAGGAGTGTAGGTGGTGTGGAACGCGGACACTGGTGCCAATGCTGCGGCAATTCTGCAAGTTTGCAGAGACATGCGTACGATGACCACTCATCATGTGGTAATTTTGCACTACGGTGCTTGCCATTTGGGCTACGTGAGTTCACGTACTTTGTTGGCAGATTTGGGACAGTTGGTTGAAGCACTCATGAACATCTTCCCAACAACGAAAGTCATTTTTTCTGGTTTACTCCCGAGAGTAAAATGGGACACCAATTCCGTTTTCTGTCCAGATCAAAGTATTGGGAGGTGTATCATCAATCGCGGCATGCGTGCTTTCATGTTACGAGCTGGTATGTTTTTCTGCAGCCACGATAAAATTGTTCCAAGTAATGAAGATTATTTTGAAGCAGATGGTGTTGCACTATCTTCTTTGGAAAATGCCATGTTCATTTGGAATGTAAGGCTTGCTTTAGAGAAGGTTCTGTAATGGTTGCAGGAGTACAGTAAGCACAAAAAATACAAAAAAATAAAAATAAACAAAATAACAGATGTCTGTAAGGCATCTGCCCAAAAACAAACAATAAAACAGCTCTTTTCAGAGCCCGCCTTAAAGGGGAAAAAAGGGAATAATACTTTAATGTACCGTCGTCACGCTCTGATCCCATACATGTTTGCGGATATGGCGGTAGTTTGCAGGCTGCGCATATCACCAACAAGGATTCTGGGGTGGAGACGAATGCAAATGAGAATGAGCGGAGCTAGGGATTGGTCAATAAAGTTCAGTAGGTGTGTTCTGAACGTGAGATTCAGTAAGACCGGCTTCTCCCTGACAGGATACCACACAGCCATGTCTCTGCGTGCTCGAAAACAGATTATCTGCATTTTGGGGGACTCATGGATACATTGGTTGAAGGTGCATGCAGAAAGCTGCCATCTATCTGCAGATCTCGGATTTACTCATGTGGAAGTGCACTGGCATGGCGTGCGTGGAATGAGGTGGGTTGGACTTGGTACGTCTCTGTGTTACTTTAACGACAGAGCGTCCTCCAGATATACTTATCATTCATTGCGGAAGCAACAGTTTAGGCCATGTCTCTGGAATTTCTTTGCAATTTGCAATGAAGGAAGGACTTGCTAAAGTCATGGACATGTTTCCAAATTGTCACATACTTTTTTCCCGTATTGCAGAAAGACAAATATGGCTGCGTTCTTCTGCATTTGGTCCACAAATGGAGAAAGTGAGACGCAATGTGAATAAGGCTGTTTGTGCCTTTCTAAGAGATGTTGGCATGTCCTCATTCCACAATGAAAACATTTTGTTTTGCAGCTCTTTCATTTTCCACAGAGATGGAGTCCATCTCACATATGCTGGCAATCAGATTTTTCTTCGCGATGTACAAAATGCGTTGCAACCTTTTT
The DNA here is from genome assembly GCF_040938575.1 of Ambystoma mexicanum. Taxonomy (NCBI): domain Eukaryota; kingdom Metazoa; phylum Chordata; class Amphibia; order Caudata; family Ambystomatidae; genus Ambystoma; species Ambystoma mexicanum. Next base: position 143,840,567 of record NC_090929.1, read on the forward strand.
TGCATTCACAATAACCTATGTGACAATCCGTTTTCTCCAATCCACAGTTTTTGACCCACACAACACACCACGGAAAGGCTCTTCTCAGAGCCGCCACTTACTCCCAGCGCCCACTTCATTAAGTAAGGAGCGGATCTTCTGGTGCTCTGTGACCGTAGCCTCAAAAGCACTTCGAAAACTCTCCCCCCTGCAGAGTACTGCGTCACAATACATACACACTATTGTCACCTTTGAAAGGTAAGGGTCAGCAGCATTGCCGTTCCCCCTACAGGAGTGTCTCTTGTGGTGAGAGGGTCGGACACGAAGGATGCTGTGGAGGAACTCAATCGACTACGCTCTTCACATGTCACCACCTTGCGAATGTCCGCACTGTGGAACGAAGTGAGGTGTTGCTTCATGGCACTGGTTACAGCTCACCAGGTTCGCACATGCTTTTGGTACGTTCCCATAATTCTCTTCCTCCTCTTCTTCCTCGATCTCTACATCCTCACCCGTATATCTCTGTGCAGGCCCTTGGGGAGGTGGTGGTGGCGGGTTTGAGGGTGGTGCAGAGGCTAATGAAGCAACAGCAGCCATGGATGCCATACCGATTACTTTCCTTTTGGTCACTACAGCAGTAAAGCAGTACACCTCAATCTGCTATAGCTAGAAGGACAATAAAGATGCGCTCGGGGTATGGCCATTTATAAGGGTGGAGGGGTGCGCCTCGTGACCTTCATCACTGAAAAGCATTCTGAAAATTTTACACATGTCCACAGGTAAGCTATTGTCTGGGATATGTGAATTCATATTTTTAGACTGTACAATAATTTGCCTTGTGTGCATAAGTTCCTTTTGTACTGTTGCGGAAGCACACAAACTGCGCAAATTAGTCCACACGCTCAGCGTGGGTGCAGTCACATGATGACGTCCTGAACACATATACAACAGAAATGGGTGTCCGCTGGACAGCAAATGCAGACTAACAAACTTGTGCATGCGCGCAAGTGTCCTAAGGACAGTGTTCGGGTCCTCAAACTAATTCAAAGTGCGACACAAGTGAGACGGACAGTTAAGGTCAGGCGCGATGTTCGCTGTACTTTTGGTTGTACTGCGCATGTGCGTACATGATATGCTCACTGTATGGACAGGTCCATTGTCCTTAGGACACCTCCATTTTGTTTGACTACGAACTTGCCGGCCACTGCGCCTGTTCTACAGACGCCACCATCTTGCCTGCAGACCATACGGACAGGTATACTGTCATTAACACACTCCCATTTTGCTCATTCACTTCCATCCCGGACAACTGGTGTGTTCTATGAACATGTTTTATCTTGTTTTGTTTGTCAGCGGTAAGGCTATGTATAACGTCCTTAGGACGCCCCTTTCTGTTTACGTATGCACAACTTGCACAGATGGTGCCGTCAAACTTCAACTCTGTTGCACTTGACATTAGTAAGGCTAGGTGTACTGCCTTCACAACATCCACATTCCATTCCTTACGGATAGGTCGAACAGGCGCGCTGTTCGTGAACATTTTAAGTCTTTTTAAAAAATGTATTCCTCAACCTCTTTAACTACAACTACTATACAAAAACAGTCCAAACACACACACCTTTCATTCCAACGAAATACCGGGGAAAGCAGATACTGACAGAAATATAGGGGAATTAGGATTCAACACGGGCTGGTTATGAGGGGGAGATTTGTGAGGGGAGGAAGGGATGGATGTTTCGTCAAAACGTCTATTTTCTTCTTGAAGGTTTGGGGATGGTTCATTAGGGAATGGAGAAGGAGGGCAGGTGGGACAGTGGTAACATACTTTCCCTCTCACACAGTCCTCCACAAACTCCCTTAAACTTTTAAAATTCTCATTCAACGTGTCCATTTTCAGCTCGTTCCTTTTCATCCTGTCTTCTTCTGTCTCGTTTGTTGGCCTTTCTTCTTTTCTTGCCTGGTCTGTAAAAAATAAATATATATCTATTAAATGCCCATAAAATACTGCCCATTACTTTGCATACGCAGAGTGTTGTGTAACATTGCTATCGCTCTCTTCCGACATTTCCCCATGCGGAAAGTACTGTTCCAACCACTCCAAAGTACTCGTAATTTCTGTGTCAAAAAACAGAAAAGCTTGATTATTTCTGCACCACATACCAAATAAATACACACACATACAAAAAAATGACCTTCACTTACTATTTTGATGTTATTTCCCTTTGTCCTACTGCGTTCGTCCACTGTCGGTCCAGGCTGCAGAGTTTCTGTGAAGTAATTACGATGGAGGCATCCTTTTTTTATGGTACCATCCATTTCATTCTACATGGCTATTAAATGCATCTTTTTCATTTCACATGTTCAGGTTTCCTTTATTTATTTATTTATTTATAACATTTTTTGTGTAAGAAAATAGTTCATTTTCAGAGACCCCCTGCCTGTTTGGGTACTGTTGACCTCATCCGCCCCAGTCCGCAAACAGGCGATCAGTCCGTCCCTTTCTAATATCAATAGGGAGGGGGTTCTGTATGTTCTATGATACATGTACATCAAGTACGTGCATTATACTGCATTTCTCCTAAAATCACATGACAACAGTGTATATTAAGCACACCAACTTCATTAACACAATCTTACCATTAAGTTCCCCTTCCAAATACCTATAAAATTCACTACAAAAAAAACTTTGTTAAGGGGGTGTTATGGTTAAATTGCCCTACCAAAAACCTGTGCACTTGACTACAAAAAACTTTTCAACCTCCCCATTATGCTTCAAAGTAAAACCGAAAAACCCCTGAAATTCGCCAGTTATGGTAGAGTGAGCCACCATACCTGCCATCACCCCTATGCACTGCTAACACTAACACCCAGAACATGAAAGATGGCATCTCAAATGTCATTGATGACATCACTGACGCCATCACATGTTTAGCCCCTTGTTACATAGAATACACTGACGCTAAGTCAGTGGAACCTATGTAAATGGAACGTTCTGACCTAAGGGAATTTTCCCAATCATTCTTCTCCCGGCGGCTCTGCACTCCGGGGGCCTACAATAAAGCTTAATCTAAAAGCTAATATTGGTTTGCCTATTCATTACAAATGGCGACGAGGAGTACCTGAAAGGCCCCCGGAGCTTGTCCGACTGCGCTGCCGGTGAGCACTGCGCCCTGCTGGGCAGAGACTGGGAGAGTGAGTGAGGGAGCGAGCGAAGATGAGCGACTAAATGCACCTTTCATCTGCCTACCGCAGCCTTCCCTGACCACAACAGAGCTGTTCGTGGACGGTACAGGTACGAAGGAATTACCAGATCTGCCGGAGTGTTGATTGTGAAGGCCTTTGTGAATACTTATCGGTACGTGTGTCGGCTGTTAGAAGCATCTTACGAATCGCTAGCGTCTACCGTTGGCTATCGATTCGAGGAAAGGACCTTAGGGCATCACTTTGCGTGCAGCCATTTTCCATGTATCTACTCGCATTGCCATGACAACGATATTACGGAGGGAGAGCAGAGCACATTATGAGTGCCGTCTCTAGGGAAATACTCCAATCAGACTGCAAAGAAGTGAATGTGCAGCCTGCAGGCCACCAAATGTCGTAGCAGGACTGTCAAAACACACATGTGAACTGTGAGAGGTCCCCTGATACACGATAGTCAGAGCTTCTCTGTTTTGTTCAAACAATAAAGCGATTTGATTGGTTAATATTACCATACCATTGCCATGAACAAGCCGGATGCCATTTGAATTGAAAGCCCATTCATTAAAGATGCATCGAACTGGCAGGACATTTCGTTTTGAGATTTACAGCAGTTTACAGAACTAATTGTTCTAGCAAGGCATCTTCAAGCACTGCTGGTGCACAACACTCTTAGGTAAGTCACCAAGCCTGATCACAAACCACATACAGCCATGCAAAACATCCCGCCTCCAATGAAATTTCTTCCATCTCCCGAGAACCCCACGTGCCCGTGGGAGCAATGGATTGATGGCTTCCAAGTATATCTCAGGGCTATTGGTGGCAATAAATTCAACAATGACCTCAAGGAAGCTACCCTGTTGAACTGTGCTGGAGCAGAGGCCCTAAGGATATTCAGGGCGCTTCCTGAATCCGACGATGCAGGAGGGGATGGCCACCACAAATTTGAGGCTGCACTCGCCAAACTTGCCAAACACTTTGGTAATAAGACCAATGTTGTACGAAAAGGTACAGGTTTTTCTCCAGAAAACAATTGAAAGGCGAGTCCATCGACAACTACATGGCATCCCTCAGGACACTCAAGTCAACCTGCAGTTTCACTGGCGTCGGAGACGAATACCTAAGGGACCAACTTGTACTAAATGTAGCCGATCCACGTATACAACAAAAGCTATGGCAGACAAAAAACCCATCATTAGAACAGGCCACTGAAATAGCGAGAAGCATGGAGCTGGGGGATCGCTGCATGAAGGAGAGATTCAATCAGGTGGAGAATACAGAGGTGAAATCCGTTGAAGAGAACATAGATGAACCTGTAGTGGCGCTGGTAAGAAGATCAACATATGCCTCGAGACCCAGTTCCAGGAGAGGTGGAAATTCCCATTATGCTAATCAGAATCCAGGGCGTTGCCAGAATTGTGGCTGGTACAAACATAACGATACCAACAGAGAATGCCCCGCGGCAGCCGTTGAGTGCTACAGATGTAACCAAATTGGACATTTTGCCAAAGTTTGTAGGAATACACGAGGAAGGTCCAGCAGGTTTGACAGCTTCAGCAGAAGACCCTTCGCCAGGGTGATGGGAGGCACAGTGAGAGTTGTTGAAACTGATCAGAGACACTGAAAGGGGCCCCTAGGGGTCCCTCGTGCTATGGAAACAAGGCAATGACCATACACGAAAAGATGCGCCAGACACAAGGTTTCAAATTCCCAATGCTAGGGTTTATTGCAAGCAAAAGATAGTATCAATTGGCCAATTCTGATCTCACGCCCCGCGACGTGAGTTTCCTAGACCTCGAGGGACGCAAGAGAGCGAATTACGTACATCAGTTACATATATACAAAATGCATATCATACAATCAGGAAAGTCATGTTCAACACCCCTCTGTATTAAGTTCCTTTGAACTCGGGATGACGATGGACATATCCGACGAGTATGACGATCATAATGCTTTTGATGTCTATTCTAGTAACAATGCAATTGTGCAATTTAGAAAGTGCAGAGGGATCTTTTAGAACACAGTGGTTCTGTTCTTGGAAGCAATCTGTACACGGGGGAAGAGCCACATTCCAAGCTTTGCTATCTATGAGGTACTATTCGTGTCCTGGGAGCCGACACGTTCTAAGGGGTTTTGCAAAGGGGGACCGTAAGAGAAGCATAATTCAAGCCTTTAACTGTATTATTCTAACATATTCTACCATCGTACGAGACTGGCTGGGAACTGTGAAGTGATTAAATGCCCTGCAGCTTCCTCCCAAGGCTACAGAGAGGGAGCATGGGCATTCCTTCTGGGCTACTCCAGAGGAGTTCAACAAACTCTTCAGTCCCCCGACCTTGTCCTTTCATATTCAGACAACAATGTTAACAGTTGAGCAGAGTAAACAGAATCCGCAAGAATTGCAAGCTGCAAAGCAGTTTTTAGACAGAAAGCAAGGAGCAATGGTTAACAAGCAAAATGGCGATTCTGCTACGTTTTAAAATGGCCGCTTGTTGGTCAAGCATAACAGTCTATATTTCTATTATTCGGTGCATAAGACGGTTGGCCCACGGCCATCAAGTTACGTCTATCATTCAAATGAAGGGTATTCATTTTTCCAGATTGACAAACCCTCCTTTTGGCCATGTGCCAAACGTCTTATTTATTCATTGTATCTTCTGAGGAGTCGTCTGGGGTATCTGCATCTGAATCATCTCCATCATTAATGTCTATCGCCATGAATTGTTTTACTATTTTTGTTTCCTCAGTGTCTCTGTTATTCCGACCATGCGTTTGTTTTCCTCTCAACACCATGTGCATACATCCCTTAGTACATCCATCAGTTATTTCAGTGCATATTATTGGTAAGCATTGTATGCAACAACAGCATGTTATGAATATCCCAAGTACCATCATTAAAAAATTAACTTCCATCCCCAAGACCGCAATAATCCCCATAACCAGGATTCTATCCCCCAACCCCCTGCTTCAGTAGAGAGTGTGGAACTTATGACATGTAATTTCCGGATTGCTTTAAATATCGTAGGGGAGTAATAATCGATATACACACAGCATGCAGTTTTTACGAGCTTGCAAACTCCCCCACGATCAACTAATATTATATTGAGAGCCATCCTGTTTTGAAGTGCCATCAGTCTTATTCCTTTTTCTTCTAATGTCATACTCAATAAAATATCCGTTGTGGAATCTATTGTTTTTTGTAATATTCCAGACAATTTTCTTATATTGTAAGAGTTTTCTATTTGGGACAAGAACGGTATAAATGATTTGGCTATATCCATTGCTATCATTCCATCCTCACTACTCCTTTGAGTTCTACCTTTTGTTCGTCTGGCTACTTCTGCTGTCTCCAAGACGAACACTCGTGGAAGCAGTAGACCTAGGTAGCATGTACCTCCCCAGTTCCTGGGCGTTTTCTCCACATATAAAATAAATAGAGCCTCCCATGTACACAGGTTCTATTTCATGTTTTAAAACCACTGTGTTCAGGCAGTTACTAAACGTTCCTACTTTATAGGAACCTTTTTTCTGTAGACATAGGGGAGCAGTTTTGGGGCTGTGATCCACTGCATAGGCAGGGGGCACAGCATCTTTGTTCCATTCATCCCTCATCCGAAATGTCATTACTGATGCTCTTTCTGCTGGCGGGGTTGGTCTATTCTGCCTATGTAATCTATCTAGTCTTGTTATTTTTTGTGTATCCTTTCTCACGGGTTCTAGTGCAAATACGCGAGCTTTTTGGAATATGGAACAACCCACAGGTCTCATGATTACTTCCTCAAATTCATTCATATTGGTCTCATCTAGCTGACCCGTATTACTCTTGTTCCATTTCCCAAAGAACATTGCACTTAACGTTACTTCACAGGACTAAATCAATGGCAATGGTTGTGCATACCATCCTATCCCTTTCCCACCGTGTTGTGGTAAATGGGCGCAAACCCAGCATTCGAGGGGATTGGGTCCTCCGACGTATTCCATATCTATGACATGTAATCACCACAGCTGTGCTGCTTCGGAAACTTTTTCCGGCGTCTGCGTCCTGCGTCGATGACGTCGATGCGCCGTTGTCGAGGGCCTCCTCCGACGTCATCCGATGTGATAAGTAGGACGCACGACGCCCGTAGCCTCAGTTCCGTTTTTTCCGCGAACGTGTTGCTTCGTGTATCTCGGTTAACGCCTTGACTCTTTGGAGTTCTGTTCTTCTCGGTTCTTCGAACCTGTTCGTTTTGTGAAAATCCTTCGTGTGAAGATGTCTTCTACTTCGTCTTCGACCCCGCGTCCGGATTTCAAGAAGTGCGGGGAGTGTGGGTCCAAGATGTCGGTGACGGACTTGCACGACGCCTGCCTCTGGTGCCTCGGGGAGGCCCACGACACGGATGACTGTATCGACTGCCAGTCGCTCACGTCCGAAGCCTTACGCGAACGTAAGAAGAAGTTGTCGGTAGGTCGGGTGTCCAAGCCCAGGAAGTCGAAGTCTGCGGGGCTTTCGACGGATGATTCGAGGGGTGACTCTCCGCGTCATCGTCGGAAGTCTCGTGGGTCTCCTTCTAGGAGTCGGTCTCGCCACTCCTCAGCCTCTTTGAGGCATTCTCGGAAGCGCCGACACCGGTCGTCTTCCAGGTCCTCTTCGGAGTACTCTGCCCGGCACGTCGCTTACCCCACCAGCCGTGCGACGCCGGAGGAATGGGCTTCCTTCGGGAAGAAAATGCTGGCGATTCTTGAGTCGCAGGGTACTAAGCCGTCCGCGCCCCCGAGTGGGGTCGGTCGTGAGAGGTCGAGAGACACCGCTCGCAAGAGTGGTCGGCACGAGTCACGGGAGAGGTCCCGTTCGGACAAGGAGACTCGTTCTCGACGTACCCGTTCCAGGTCCCGGTCCTCAACGCGTTCGAGACCGCATGCACCTGTGAGGTCTTCGAGGAAGACATCGACGTCTGAGGCGTCGAGGGCGTCGACAGGCTTTCTCGAGGCTCCGGCTCCGAGGAAGTCGTCGAAGCCGTCGACGCTCGGGGCGTCGAGGGACACGCTGGGGGCTCCGGCTTCGAGGGCTGTGTCGACGCCACCGATGCTAGAGGCGCTGCATCTGACGTCGATGCTGATTTCCTCGACGCCGATGCCGGTTCTCTCGACGCCGGCGCCGGTTCTCTCAACGCCGGCGCCGGTTCTCTCGACGCCGGCGCCGATTCGCTCGACGCCATCGACGCCTTTCGTGTCAGAGGTACCCCGTGGCACGGGAGAACCCCCTAGGAAGGCTCTGGTTAAGAGCAAGCACTCTTGGGTGCCTTCTTTTCGCCACCTGGACTATATTTCAGAGGCGGATGAGGATTCTGATGGCCTGGTTCCTAGTCAGGTTCCAGATGAAATTGTCTCGGGCCATAGTCAGTTTGACGATTTGAGACAGTCACTGCATGATGCCAGTGGACTGGACACCTCTCTGGAGGTGGAGTTTTGTAGGCCTGAGCCTGGCTCTCATGCCGATTCCTCGTACCGGCGCCTTATGGCTAGGGTTTCTGAGTACTTGGGATGGTCTGCTCCCCCAGGGGAGTTTGTGCAGGATGATCTGACGGACATCCTTGATGTTGGTCCCCCAACTGATCCGGTACTGCCGTTCCATATGGCTTTACAGAGAAGGGTGACGGCGGCTTGGACTGCTCCGGAGAGTCTCCCGGCGGTGGGCAGATCCTTGTCGCGAAAATACCGTCCAGCCAGTAGCGACCCCTGCTACTTGACCAGGCACCCCACTCCGGAGAGTTTGGTGGTGCAGGCGGCCACGGCCTCGGCAAAGCAGGCGTCGTACCCTACCATCCCTCCTGATAGGGACGACAAACGTTTTGATGGCTGGGCGAAGAAAGTGTTTTCTTCTGGTGGTATGGCGCTTCAGGCGGCCAACTCCATTTGTGCCTTGTCTCGTTTCACACACACTCTGTGGAACTGTGTTGCATTAGCGTCTGAACATATTCCCGAAGGGGACGAACGGGATAGTTTCCTTGCTATGGTCCAGGATGGTAAGGATGCCATGTGTGAGTCCGTTCAGTCGGGTTTGGACTTAGCTGAATGCGTCAGTAGGTCCATGGCGGCGAGCACCGTGATACGCAGGTTTGCCTGGTTGCGGAAGTCAGGGTTTGCTCCTGATGTGCAGTCCCGGCTCCTCAACATGCCCTTTGACGGTGAACACCTTTTTGGCAGCAAGGCTGACGAGAGCCTTGAGAGGTTGCAGACCTCAAAAGCTGCAGCGAAGTCGTTGGGCGCTGCAGTTCGCCAACCTCCGCCTTTTCGTCCTAGGGGACATCAATGGAGGGGTGGTTCCTTTCGCTATTACTCCTTCAGTAAAGCGAGAGGAGCTGGCAGTCAAAGAGGCCAACGCAGGGGTACCAGAGGTGGACGACAGGGTACCCGTGGTGCCAAGGCCGCTCGGGCAGTTGCCTCTTTGCCCTCAGGTAACGCTGCAGCCGCTCCCATTCAGTCATGAGGCCATGTCCCATGGTTCGCCGGTTGGGGGAAGGCTGGCGCAGCATCTTGTAGAGTGGCGTGCCATTACTTCAGATGTGTGGGTTCTGGAGATCATAACCCACGGCTACTGTCTTCCCTTTCGGCACAGGCCTCGCGACAATCCACCGGGGAACCTCTCTTTGCAGAGTCCGGATCCGCTCCTTGGGCAGGAAATTCAAGCCCTGCTGGAGAAAGGCGCCATAGAACTGGTGCCTGTAGCGGAGAGGAACAAGGGATGGTATTCCCCTTATTTTTTGATTTCGAAGAAAGACGGGGGATTGAGACCCATCATGGACTTGCGCGGTTTGAACAAACTCCTCAGGAAGGACAAGTTCAAGATGGTTACTCTCCCAAGTCCTCCAGGCCCTTCAGCTTCAGGACTGGTTGGTGTCACTCGACCTCAAGGATGCTTACTTCCATGTGCCGATCCATCCCAAGCAAAAGAAGTACCTGAGGTTCGCGGTTGGCGACTCGCACTTTCAGTTTCGGGTCCTGCCGTTCGGATTGACCTCCGCCCGAGGGTTTTCACCAAGCTCATGGTGGTGGTGGCAGCGCATATCAGGCAAGGGGGATTCACGTCTACCCCTACCTGGACGATTGGTTGATCAGGGGGAGCTCTCCCGAGCAAGTCCTGGGTCATCTGTCCGTCACCTGCCACTCCCTTCACAGGCTGGGCTTCTCCCTCAATTTAAAGTCCCATTTGACGCCAACACAGCGGCTCCAGTACATCGGAGCAGTGCTCGACGCTTCCCTGGGGCAGTGTTTTCCTCCCCAGGTGAGGGCTTTTCACATTCAGCAGATGGTGCACAAGTTTCAGCATGCCCAGACGCTCCCAGCGTTCGAGTTCTTGAGGTTGCTCGGCCTCATGGCATCCTGCATTCTTCTGGTGCCAGAGGCTCGCCTGCGGATGAGATCTTTGCAGTGGGCGCTCAAGACGCAATGGTCGCAGTCCTCCGGCAGGATGTCGGACCCGGTTCAGGTGCCGCCCTCGGTCGCCCGGGACCTTCTGTGGTGGGCCGTCGAAGGCAACTTGATGAAGGGGGCTCCATTTTGGCTTCCCTGGCCAGAGGTGACAATCGTGACGGATGCATCCCTCACGGGTTGGGGAGCTCATGCCAACGGGCTGACAGTCAGCGGTCGTTGGTCTCCGTCGGAGTCCAGACTCCATATCAATCTGTTGGAGCTGAGGGCCGTCAGGCTAGCCCTGAAGGCTTTTCTGCCGACTGTGCGAGGAAAGAGTGTGCTGATCCTGACGGACAACACAGTGGCCATGCACTACCTCAACAAAAAGGGGGGGGCAGGGTCACTTCCTCTGTGCAGGGAGGCGATGCAGCTCGAGTTCTGGGCCATCCAGCAGGAAGTTTCGATCTTGGCAGTTCATCTGGCCGGAAACGAAAACGTGACGGCGGACGCTCTGAGCAGGCAGAGCACGATCTCTCATGAGTGGGACTTGGCTCAGGAGATTCTCCTGGAGATCTTCGCCCTTTGGGGGACCCCTCAAGTGGATCTCTTCGCCTCCAGTGTCAACCGGAAGTGCGAAAGGTTTTGCTCGCGGGAATTTCCTCCAAGAGGAGCCTTAGGAGACGCGTTTGTGGTGGAGTGGTCATTTCCGCTGCTGTACGCGTTTCCTCCAGTCCCCGTCATCCCGCAAGTGCTGCGGAGGTTACGGAAGTTCGGTTCCCGGATGATCCTCATTGCTCCGGCGTGGGCTCGGAGGACGTGGTACCCGGAGCTTCTCGACTTGTCCATCTGCCCTCCGCGTCGTCTTCACTACCGAGACGATCTGCTCTCACGGGAGGGGGGTCAGGTTCTCCATCCAGAGGTCAGATCCCTCAACCTTCACGCTTGGCTTCTGAAAGGTTGAGGTATAGGGATTGGGACCTCCCTGAAGACGTGATGGAGGTGTTGCTTTCGGCCCAAAGGCCAGCAACAAAGTCTCTTTACCGTTGCCGTTGGCGTAAGTTCTGCGATTGGTGCAGAGTTCAGAATGTGGATCCTTTTGCATGTGACATCCCCATGGTTCTGTCCTTTTTACTTTCTTTGGCCCACAGGGGCTTGCAAGTGGGTACCATTAAAGGCTACCTGGCGCGCTGTCCATCTTTAAGCGCTCGTCTGAAGAGTGTTCTTACTTTAAAATCCCTTTAATTTCACAGTTTCTGAAAGGGATCACTAATGTGTTCCCTCCGTCACCTTTCCTGGTGCCCGGTTGGGATTTAAACCTTGTTCTTAAGTTTCTTATGGGTGCTCCGTTTGAGCCTTTACATTCTTGCCCTTTGAGGCTGTTAACTCTGAAAACTGTGTTTTTAGTTGCGGTTACTTCCGCTCGCAGAGTGAGTGAGTTACAGGCACTTTCAGTTAAGCCACCCTTCACTGTATTTCACAAGGACAGGGTTGTCCTTAGAGTTCGTCCTTCTTTTCTTCCGAAGGTAGTGACGGAATTTCATTTGGCCCAGAAAGTTGTTCTTCCGGCATTCTATCCTCCTCCACATCCTGGTAAGGAAGAGGAGAGGCTCCATAGGCTTGATCCTAGGAGAGCTTTAAGCTTTTATGTTTCACGCATGTCCCGGGTCAGAGTGGACGATCAATTCTTTATTGGTTACGCTGGAAAGCGTTTGGGGCAAGCTGTGACGAAAAAGACTTTGTCTCGCTGGATTATTTTGGCCATCTCGGAGTGCTACCGCTTGGCGGGTAAGGACCCACCGGCTGGCTTGCGGGCCCATTCTACCAGGGGTATGGCTGCATCTACTGCCCTGCAGAGGGGTGTCCCTATTCGCAACATCTGTGATGCAGCCACCTGAGCTTCAGTACATACATTTGTACATCACTATTCCCTCCATTCCATCCGAGCACAGGATCTGGCCTTTGGCAAGGCGGTCCTTTGCTCTGCTATTTGATTGGCTATTCTAAATTTTGATTCTAAATTCTTTCCCTCCTCCTTGCTCTGGTACTGCTTTGGGAGTCTGTCATAGATATGGAATACGTCGGAGGACCCAATCCCCTCGAAGAACAAGTTACTTTCTTACCTGGTAACGTTCTTTCGATGGGTTGGTCCGACGACGTATTCCATATCGCTCCCGCCCTGCCTTCCCCGCTGCAGAATTTCTTTTGCGATTGCAGCTTACGTTCCGCAAGGCTTTGTGTCTGACTGGCAGTTGACTAGTGTCACACGTTCTGGGGGAAAAAACTACAACTGAGGCTACGGGCGTCGTGCGTCCTACTTATCACATCGGATGACGTCGGACGTCGGAGGAGGCCCTCGACAATGGCGCATCGACGCAGGACGCAGACGCCGAAAAAAGTTTCCGAAGCAGCACAGCTGTGGTGATTACATGTCATAGATATGGAATACATCGTCGGACCATCCCATCGAAAGAACGTTACCAGGTAACAAAGTAACTTGTTCATCTTTTTTCTTTAACACCGCATGGGTCATGTTCATGATGAGCAACAATGTATTGTTGTCGTAACCTTCTCTGTCTTTCTTCCATTGGGGACAAAGTACCAGTGATTACATGAACCGGGCTTTCAGTAGCTGTTTTTGGCAAAAGTGTTTCTAATGGGTGTACGTACTCCAGGAACCATAATGTAATAGCTGTTATTGTTGGTACTATCATACTTAAGAAACATAGGACCAATGTCCAAATTAGTACCTTATTCTTCTCATCATGCTTTTTCCCTAAATTTACAGTCTCTAAATCTATTATCTTTTCAGCAGGGGTGCAGGAGGAGGCTGAAACCGGTCTTGACTTGTTCTTCATCGTCCTTCTTCTTGCTGGCGAAGTTCGTCGTGAATGTCTCTTGTTCTTGATGCCAGAAAAGTTCAACGAAAAATGTCACAGTTCAATTCTCCCAGCCTGGATCATTTATCCACTCCCGAGCTAGATTAGTTGTTCTTTCTCCCACTGCTCAGACGATTTCTGAACAGTTCTTTATTGATAGAGTACCATGTGCATCCAGCTTGTCCCGCTCTGGCTTAGGACACAGGTACTCTATAAGCGCACAGAGGAGCCGTGAGTTTTGAATTGTCCGACTTGCACAATTCTCACACTTCTCTCCTCTACGCCCCTGGTTCCTACTCCATCCGTGAGTAGAACCAAAGGCCAAAAAGAAAAGCACCAAAGATCTGTGGATCCCTTTGCCTGTCGAGGCCGCAGATTATATCGATTCACTCCTGCTATTGTATGATCCGTGAATAGTGCCCTTGTATTTCCAGTGTCAGGCTCAGTGTCAACCTGTGGCACAATGATGGGCAGCGATGGGCGTTGTGGCAATGATGTAGTTTCTTTCTCTGGCTTTGGTGCATTCGCGAGAACTGGTGGGCTCCAAAGGGGTACACGCGTTGTTTCTGCTCGTGTTTGCAATGCAGGGTTTGTGTCGCTCGGCAGTGATGTTGTTTCCGCTGAGCAACGTTGGGGCACTTTTCGCCCTTCCCCCTTTCTGGCAGCCTCCTCAAACTCTGTTTCGAGTTTCACTTCTCGCTTGCGCTTTGTTTCAACTTTCACTTCTCGCTCAGGCTGATGCTGTGGCACTGGACTGGCAATAGTTTCTTTCGTTTCGAAGACCGTTGTCTTTTTCTCGTCATCTGGATCAGGCAAACTTTTCAGTGACGCTGGGAACCTTTTGGCATGGGTAGCCTGGATCCATGACTTACGTCCGTCCACTCGGATGGCCGTCTGTGTTGCCAAAAGTACTTGATGGGGGCCACGCCACCTGGGTGCTAGTGCTGTCTTCCGTTCAAATTTCTTGATTAGCACCCAGCTCCCAGGCTCCAGTGAGTGTCCTGGTCCTGTATATCGCATCGGCAACGCCTCCTGCACCTGCTGATGAATCAAACGCAACTTTTGTATTAAAAGTCCACAGTAAGTGCTTAACATAGGATGCTCGACCTCACATAATTTTATAGGCATGCGGTGCACACCATACATTTGCTGGTCTCCCCATTATAATCTCATAAGGGGAGAGCCCAGTCTTAGCCTGCACAGACGTGCGCATACACAACAGCGCTAGGGGTAATGTATCCACCCAACTCAACTTGCTCCCAGGGCAAATTTTCGCTATCTTTGACTTCAGGATTCCGTTGCGTCTCACCACAAGCCCCGCAGAACTGGGATGCCTGGAACTGTGGAATCGCTTCTCTATTTGTAGACCTGCACAGATCTGTAGCACTACTGCGCCCACAAAGTGTGGGCCGTTGTCTGACCACAGGACACGAGGCAACCCAAACCGGGAGAAATACTCCTTCAGCATTACTTTTGCTGTGGACATGGCAGTACAATCTTTTAATGGATATGCCTCCACCCACTTGTTGAATGCACAGATTACCGCTAACACGTACTTGTAGTTCTGGCACCTTTCCATTTCTATGAAATCAAAATGGACCACCTCAAACGGCATAGAAGGTGGGCCGAAACTACCTGCTGGAGTCACGGTTCCCTTTCCTACATTGTGTTGCAGGCACGTGATACAATTCTGCACTAGCCTTTCTGCATTATTTTTTATGTGCTCATTCTTCCATACTGTGGATAAATGCTGTACCACTTTCTTTGCGCAAATGTGGGTAGGGCTGTGCGCCATTATAACCATTGCAGTTACGTAACAATTTGGCAACATCCAGTTCTTTGTTTCCTTGTCCACCCAACATCCTTCCAAATCTAACTCAGCAGAGCCCTTGGCCCACCTCTGAATCTCTTATGTCGTGGCCTCAGCCTGCATTTCTTTGACTGTGGCAACTCCATCCTCTATCATACAAGGTACTTCCACAGTCTGTACTGTCATCATTTTATTCCCCAAATCTGTGGCTGTTTGCTTCGCAATCCTGTCTGCAAACGCGTTTCCCTCTCCCACTCTGCATGTTACTTTCTTATGCGCCTCCCACTTTACTATAGCTAGGCGTTTTGGAAACATGAGCGCAGACAACAATCGCACAATCAAAGGGCCATGTTGAATCCTGGCTCCATGTGATGTCAAGAAACCCCTCTCAGCCCAAAGTCGGCCAAAATTATGAACCACGCCAAAGGCGTCCTGGCTGTCAGTATAAATATTTACGTTCAGATTCTCAGAGAGTTCACAGGCTCGGGTCAGTGCTATTATTTCTGTGGCTTGTGCCGAATTGTAGGGGATCCTTCTGCTCTCTACAACTCTCTTTAGGGTAGTAATTGCATATGCAGCTGTTGATGTGCCATCAGTTAATTTAAAACAAGAGCCATCGCAAAATAACTCCCCATCTGGCTCTTTTTGCGGGATATCGCTCAAATCAATCCTTCCCTTTGTTGCTTCTTCAGTGATCATTAAACAATCATGGGGTGGTGATTCGTTGTCACCAATTTCTGCTATGAGCAGTGGCACTAATTCTGCAGGATTCAATGCGCTACACCTCATAATTTGGATGTGGGGTGCAAACAAGATGAGCTCATATCTTGTCAGTCTAGCTGAGGTGAGGTGTTGCGTCTGCGTCCTATTTAATAGAACGTCTATAGCATGTGGCACCATCAGAATTAAAGTGTGCCCCAATACCATTCCTTCCGTTTGTTTCACTGACGCAGCAGCCGCTGCGATGGATCGCAAACATCGTGGTAGTGCGCGTGCTACAGGATCCAGCATGCAAGAAAAATAGCCGCACGGCCTTTTTCTTCCACCTTGTTCCTGTGTCAAAACCGCCAATGCACATCCTTCACTCTCACTCACAAATAGTCTGAAGATCTTTTTATAGTTAGGAGTGCCTAAAACTGGCGCAGCACCCAATGCAGCTTTTAATTGCTCAACCGGTTTCTGACATTCCTCATCCCACTGTAAAGGCATCTCTGCATCCTTCTTAGTCAACTTTATCATCGGCTTCACAATCAACGCAAAATTACTGATCCACTGCTGACAATAAGAGGCCATGCCTATTATAGCTCTCACTCCTTTTTGAGTTTTTGGAATAGGCATACTAGAAATACTTTCTATGCGTTCTGGTGTTAATCTTCTCCCTCCTTTCGAAAGTAGGTATCCCAAATAAGACACCTCTTTTTGATTATACTGGAATTTCTTCAAACTTGGCTTATGACCATGGGTCGCTAAATGTGTCAAGAGTAATACAGTACTTTCTTTGCAGATCTCTTTCGTGTCAGCAGCTAATAACAAGTCATCTATGTACTGCAAGAGTACGCAACCTTCGGGTAATTCTAGCATATCTAGCTGCTCTTTTAGCGCTCTGCTGTAAATGCTCGGGCTTTCTGTATATCCTTGTAGAATGCGTGTGAATGTGAATGATCGACCTCCTAGAGTGAACGCGAACAGATATCTACTGCTTTTATCCACTGGAATGCTAAAGAATGCGTTCTTCAAATCAACTACACTAAAGTATTCTGCAGTGGCCGGTATCATTGTCAGTATTGTTGTGACATCTGGGACCAAAGGGAATTGTGGGTCTACCACTTTGTTTAATGCACGCAGATCAATTATGAAACGATAGGGTACTTCATTGCCTCCTTTCTTGTAAACTGGAAGAATCGGGCTGTTGCACGTGCTTCCTGCAATTTCCTCAACCACCCCCAATCTTACCAGGTCAGTAACAATGCTTTTCAATCCCTTCTCACCTTCAACAGAAATCTTATACTGGGGAATTCGTGGTAGTGTTACACCTTCTTTCAAAGTTATTTTTGCTGGCTCTATTTTCACGCATCCTACATCATTATCATGCATTGCCCACAGACAGGTTGGTACTCTACTTAGCTCTTCTGGCAACTCTTTTGACATAAATTCCGTCACTGGTGCATCGTGAGGCCACATTGTGAGGAACACCCCGTCTGCCGTACAATGTATGACTGCCCCCAATTTTCTCAACAAATTTAATCCTAGCAAGTTCTCTCCACAATTCTCTGTCAGAAGAAATGGATACTGTTCCGTAAATGGTCCTATTGTAATTGGGACAGCTTTCGGACATGGGGTTAATTACTGGTGTACCTGCGAACCCTACAGAAACATTCTTTTGCCCCGACAGTGGTATCTCCGGAACCAAGTGGTGGTCTATCAAACACTTCTGTGCCCCTGTATCTACAAGGAAACGGTGCTCCTTATTCCCGACTCTCATTTCTACGTAGGGTCCTCTCTGATTCACGGGAACAGACACTGGTTCCGACCCCTGTCGTGGGCTGTCCTATCTCTAAAATAACACATCGTCCGATGTGTAGTCACCGCTACTGCTATAATACGTGTTTGGTTGTGTATCAAAAATATTCCCATTTCCCCCTCGATGTCCTCCACTCTGATCATTTCTCTGTTGGCCCTGCCCGCCCTGATTTTGGTTCGGAACACTTTGGTTCAATGTCTGGTTCTGTTGTGCTTGGTTTTGGCCATATGATTGGGTTTGAGTACCTCCATTGGTCTATCCCTGCTGCTGCTGCATGTTACTTCTGCTTGGGCCATTCGACCCCTGATGTCCTCCGAGGCCTTCTCTGACCAAACCCACCTCTATTCTGTAGGTGCGGGCATTGCGCTCGCCAGTGTCCTTCCTCCTTAAAGTACGCACATTGATTTAATCCCAATTACACCCCATGCATGTTATTCAAATTCCCCCGGCCTTGTGCATTACCTCTACCTCTATTGTATCCAATGACCTGCTGCAGCAACACCCCTACTATCGTTTGCATCACTTCCTTCCTCATCTCCAATGGGTACCCATTACATATCTCACTTACTTCTTTTACTGACGTTCTTTTGTTCGACATCCATCGCATTGTTTCCCCTACCCATACCTGCAATCTTTGTTTATCGCCGATCTGTCCTGGTATGGGCAAATGCTTTGTACCACCTGGAAAAACTCTCGGCCCTGATTTTTTCATACTCAACCTTGACGCCTCCTTCCTACCTTTCGTAATAAACTCTCTACTATACTCAGGTAATGCAAACATTTCAGCATATCTGTCTTCCATTTCATTCTTTACTTCAATCAGTTTGTACACATGTTCTCTTACATCCTCATCTCTTTGCTCACTGCGTGCTAACTTATTCAAATCTAACAACCTCTGTGGTGGTAAATTCCCAATTATCTTTTTCCACTCTCCCACCAGAATTTCCCCCATGCATTCCAACACTACCTGTCTCTCGTCTCTTCTTCGGTACCCATACAATGAGGCCAATGCTGCTGTCTCATCATTTCCTTCTATGTACATTTCTGCCTCTTGCTGTAATTCATTCTTTCTCTCTTTGCTGATCACGCTTCGAGTTACCCATCCAAATCCTGTTCCTTCAGCCCCGCCTCTCGCCTCCCCAGTCTTAATCTCGACTTCGGGAGGGGCGGATGGTGCTGAATCTGTCTCTAGAGCGGGAGGTGCGGATGGGACAAGTGACACAGGTGGCAACTGTGAAGGGCCTTGCTGGGTGCTGGGAAATTGTGTGTCCGCGATCTGCGCTTGTGGGAGTGCTCGTGCTGTGGGCGGGGCTTGGGTTAACGCTTGCGTGAGGGGAAGTGCTCGGGCTGCGAGAGGGGGTATGAGAGCTATTGGTTGGGCCCGCGCAGTCACTGCTGGCGTGTTTGGTTTCGATTCTGGTTTTGGGCCTCGACCCGTGTTAGTTAACAAATGTTCCATTAATTCATCTGCTATGTGTAGTTCCCGCTGCGGGTATATTCTGTTTGTTCATCTGGTCCCGTCTCCCTTCCCGTCTTAGACTCTCAGTCCACTCCTCCTCTTCCTTCTCTTCTGCTATCTCAAGCTTCGTTTTATGCCTACGCGCATGCTTCTCTCTACTCCTTAATCGGAGCATCGCTTCCCTCCTCCAATCTTTGACGGTCTCAAAAGCTGCAGGTCGCGCTTTCTTTCTAATCAGCACCCTCTCTAGGTTATCTATCCTCCCCATCTCAAAACTACCATTAATCGGCCACTGATGGTCGGGTTGCTTTCTAGTTTGCCTATGCCAAATTTCACAAAATATTATCGCACCCACACCATATTTTGCATACATATCATAAGCCGGCGTTCCCCCAGGCGGTGCACTTTGGCCATATTCCAAGGACTGGCTACCGCAGCTGAAAATCCCTGCTAAAGTGGACAGTACTCCAGGCATGTTTCTTTAACCTTCCCCTTAGGTTAGCCAACTTTACCAACACTCTACCAAAGATCAGGGTTCTCTTTGAATCGGGAATGACTCACCTGATAAAACAAGTCGCCTGTTCTAACGCACCCTCTCCCCACGTCGTGTCTGCGCTTCTCTGGCTCCTACCTCGTCTCGGGACCCTCGCCTCCTTTGCCCTCTGGCCCGGTACGTCGATCAGGGATCAGATGTGTGCAGATCTGCAGAAGGAATCTCTCCTCCCTTCTACAGGGCGCCCCGTACACTTCTTGATCCCGGCTCGACCGTCCCGTCCTCGCCGTTCTTCCGCCTTTACTCCGTTACAACGTATACGATGGGACAAGTGGGGGAGGGTCCCTATTCGGGCGCCATCTTGAAAGGGGCCCCTAGGGGTCCCTCGTGCTATGGAAACAAGGCAATGACCATACACGAAAAGATGCGCCAGACACGAGGTTTCAAATTCCCAATGCTAGGGTTTATTGCAAGCAAAAGATAGTATCAATTGGCCAATTCTGATCTCACGCCCCGCAACGTGAGTTTCCTAGACCTCGAGGGACGCAAGAGAGCGAATTATGTACATCAGTTACATATATACAAAATGCATATCATACAATCAGCAAAGTCATGTTCAACACACCTCTATTAAGTTCCTTTGCACTCGGGATGACGATGGACATATCCGACGAGTATGACGATCATAATGCTTTCGATGTCTATTCTAGTAACAATGTGCAATTTAGAAAGTGCGGAGGGATCTTTTAGAACATGGTGGTTCTGTTCTTGGAAGCAATCTGTACATGGGGGAAGAGCCACATTCCAAGCTTTGCTATCTACGAGGTACTATTCGTGTCCTGGGAGCCGACACGTTCTAAGGGGTTTTGCGAAGGGGGGGCCGTAAGAGAAGCATAATTCAAGCCTTTAACTGTATTATTCTAACATATTCTACCATCGTACGAGACTGACTGGCAGCTGTGAAGTGATTAAATGCCCTGCAGCTCCCCCTCAAGGCTACAGAGACGGAGCGTGAGCATTCCTATCTGGGCTACTCATGAGGAGTTCAACAAACTCTTCAGTCCCCCGACCTTGTCCTTTCATATTCAGACAACAATGTTAACAGTTGAGCAGAGTAAGCAGAATCCGCAAGAATTGCAAGCTGCAGAGCAGTTTTTAGACAGAAAGCAATGAGCAATGGTTAACAAGCAAAATGGCGATTCTGCTATGTTTTAAAATGGCCGCTTGTTGGTCAAGCATAACAGTCTATATTTCTATTATTCGGTGCATAAGACGGTTGGCCCACGGCCATCAAGTTACGTCTATCATTCAAATGAAGGGTATTCATTTTTCCAGATTGACAACACAATAATATGCTAACTGTCAAAGTAGTCCACCTATACAAATACTCACTGTCACGTTCTTGCAACAATCTAGGGGTGCCTGGGTCAACATGCAGGTCAATGGCATTTCTTTGCCCATAATGGTGGAGACGGGTTCCCCATACACCATGGTAGATCTCAAAACCTTCCTTGGGGAATTGTCTGGCAAGATGTAAGACATAGAGAGCACTGCAGTACGTGCAACGGGATATGGAAAGAACCCCATAGACATCATTGGGTGTACGACAGGGAAACCTACTGCAGACTTTTCATAGCAAGAAATGGTTCATCTGTGGTAGGTTGGGAGGAACAAGCCGCTCTCCGCGTGAGAATCCACCCTGGACATTTGTGATGTCATCTTTGATGTCCTGGGTGTTAGTGTTAGCAATGCACGTAGGTGGTGTGAGTTATGGTTGCTTAGCTTACCATAATTAGGGAATGTGCAGTGTTTTTTGGTTTCACTGTGATGTGTAACATCCCTTTAACAAGGTTTATTTACTGAATGAACATATATGTATATGGCAGTGAACGTAAACAAAGGGGCTAAACATGTGATGTAGTCAGTGATGTCATCAATGACATTTGAGATGCCACCTTTCATGTTCTGGGTGTTGCCAGTGCATAGGGGTAATGGCAGGTATGGTGGCTTACTCTACCATAACTGGCGAATTTCAGGGGTTTTTTGGTTTTACTTTGAAGCATGATGGGGAGGTTGAAAAGTTTTTTGTAGTGAAGTGCACAGGTTTTTGGTAGGGCAACTTAACCATAACGTCCCCTTAACAAAGTTTTTTTTGTAGTGATAGAATATATATATATATATATATATCTCTTGGGATTGAGTATTGTGAAAAATGAAATGAGCTCCAAGACCAGTGAGCATTATCCGCTTAGTGATCTATGTAAACAACCCATCAATGTAATCAAAGACCTACTTGTCATATGTAAAGATGTCTAGTCTTCATTATGTTACCAAAATGCGGTTTGGTTTTGTGTAGGAGGTTCGACCACTCACTGATGCGATTTGTCCTCTTCACCTTTCTCATAGGGTATATCAAGAGTTGAATAGTACTGAACCAGACTGTTCAACGTGGAAGGATAGCCCTGCATAAAATCATTTATAGGATTATTTTAGGTTTTAGGATTTCATAACGTGCTTTTATCAGTAAAACAAGTTTAACATTTTTATTATAACTAATATATACTGGATGTGATCATTAGAAATACACCATTACGAAAGGCCAGTTAAAATGTTAATACAATTATATAATGTTTTAATAGCTGCTTTTGCAAACAGAAAGCACAGCCCAGATTCCACCCGTGACGTATTTTTCCCCTCTGGTTTCATAGCGGTCAGTTTTGGCTGGGGTAGTTTCAGCAAATATGCACCTGGCTATGTGATTCTCACCCACATAGAGAGTGAGAGAGACTTTGTGTGAGTGAGGGTGTGTGTGAGATAGATCAGTACATGATAGGCCAGTCACAGAGAACATCTGAAGTCAGGAACTCAAAAAACATAAGGCCTTTTGTGGCCCCATCCATCTATGTCTGAAACATATGATTTGATGGTAACATTGCTCATGCCGTTCACCTTAAAGACACAGTGCCAGCAACTACGGTGAACTTGGGCCATGGGTTATTCCAGTCCTCTGGTCCCAGAGAACTAAGCATAGTTATGCCAGTGCACTTCCCTTAGCAACCATTTTAAATAGCGGAAACCTTTCGGTATTTAATGGTAGAATAAATGGAGATGTTACAGCTAGACTGACCAAGAAGACATATCAGATGGTAAGTCATATAGGTAATATGGTGATGGATATAGCTAGCTTGAAAGTACTTGTTTAGATGCATGTGATCCTGGGACAGATAGTAATCATGACTTTTTTGTCTTTGTTATAAGGGGGTGTTTTGGAGGATGATTCTTGTGAAGGACATTGGCGCAGTGAGCTTGTATGCACGCAATGCTAAAATCGTTCTCACTGTAATGATGTATTGTCTGTTACTGAGGAATGGTCAGACTCTGTCGGACTTCTACCTGTGTCTTTGTCTAGACACAAGATTCAGAGCCCAAGCAGGTGAAAAATATTGGTCTGCCCCTCAATACTGCAGTTCCCCAAGTAAAAGGAGACTGGGGAAACACAAAATTGAGTGTAAGATCTGGAGGCTCTAGGTAGATAAAGGTACAGGGTTAGCTGCTAACCAATTCTATGGACCCCCTGCAGTAAGTATTTCTTAGTGATCTTACCTGAAGCCAGGAATACAATAAACAGAAGGGATAACAGCACCAGCTGCAGGGGTTGGTCCTGTGTACACAGGATGGCCAGAGATGACCCCCCCCCACACTCTCAGGGTTCAGTCCAGCATACCAGGAAACAAGGATGTCATCCAAAACAATCCAGGGCAAAACAACCAGACTAGAAATACAAAGTTCTAAGAATCCAGGGAAGAAAAAACATTGCAATCCAAGGACATTCCAAGTTCCAGACAACAGGCAAGCAAGCAAGCCAAAGTTGAGTATCTAAAGGCAATCCATGGATAGTCAAATTTCAATACAGCAGGTAAGCCAAGCCAAGGGAAAACCCATAAGAGTCAACAAGAGTGGACTAAGGTCAAATCCAGCAACAAGAACAAGGGAAGAAGCAGCACCGGAGACTCCACAAAACTGCCAGACATCTTTGAGAAAGGAAGAGGTCTGGAATCAGATGCCCTTTACTTCCAGATAAGGCAAAGGCGTGTACCCGCCTGCGTATGTCATTGTGCGTCCCACTGTCCGCTGCAAATCCTGTCAGGACATGTAGTTTTCCTGCCAGAGGACATAACCAAACCATTCTGATTCCGGCAGCCCATGACAGGAATTTTAATTGCCATCTAGTTCGGGTTGTAGTCCTATTGAGGTTTGCAATTAACGTGTGCGATCTACTTTACATTATGTTTTTATGGACAGTGACATTTTATGAAAAAGACCTACGAAAGCAAATTATTAATATGACCGTGATTGTAGGCATAGTAAATCTGTGTTTAATGTTGACCCTACAACTACTGTCCAGGGAAGTACTTTGAGTTACCGTAGGAAACATCGTAAAGAGGTAAAACAAAAAAATGTAAAAGGCAAGAAGAACTCGATTGACAATCAGAAGAGTTACAGCAGGGCGTCACTATGCATAATCATGGTGTGGCTTTGCATAATCAGTGTGACATACCCTTATCTGGGGTTCTATATTAAAATACCATTCTCTTTGGAAGTAATGCCTCAGAGGCTAGCATGTATTGTCAATTTAGTTATATTTATGAAGGGAAACATTGAAAAGGGAGTGGGGTCTTTCTGAGTTTCCTTACAGTACGTACATTACAAATGATTCCGACTGAGAGTATTGAGCCGCTTGTTTTTAGTCTTGTTGAGAATGCAGAGGCACTAAATGCCGAAAAGGCGACTGGCCTTGATTTACCTATTGATCTGTTAAAGTAGGCACCTGTTACTTGGATTCCTGTTTTATTGGATTTGTTTAACCATATGGATAAAGATCATATACTCCCTCAGTGGAGAAGATGGGCAGAGGAAAACGGACGAGGGTGATCCACCTAGACATTGCACCGTCTTATTACACTCTAACTCAAGTGCATGGGAAGACACTACAGATGCGCGTCTGAAATCTAGGTGTGTGTATAATCATGCTCTAACTTATTTGACAGGTTTTAGGGTGGGCATCTCAACAGTTGAATAGGTCTACCACATAAATGTATTTTTTTAAATATCTGATCTTGGGAAATCAGATGTTTTTGCCATTTGTAGACCTGAAATATGCTTACAACATGGTGCCATGACCGTTGCTCTGGGACTTGTTGTTCCATTATCATTGGTTAGTGCTTTTCAAAATGCGTGCACAAATAGTTTTGGGGTGGTGTGGAGGAAGCTGGAGGGGGATCAAGCTCAAGCTTTCCCCTTAGAAATCCAGGTTAGATAGTGATGTGTACTTCACCCCTTTATTTTCATTCATTGATATTGCTACTATTGTGTATAGTTTGGAAGCACATTCACTGATATTTTGGGGTGAAAAGGAGTGCATTTGGCTTTTCGCAGACAATACTCTTTTATTTAATCTCAACTCTATCTGACTCCTGCACCAATAGTTTGTTCAGTGAATGTTTTAAGGTCGAAGGATTGATTAGAACTGTGAGTGAGACGAACTGTATGTATTGCCATGCCTAATGGTAATTGAAAATGTATTTAACACCAGACCAGGAACAACAGATCGAACAGGTTGAAATGCATGATTATCTAGAAATACGAATCAAGGTAATTGGAGGAAACAAGTACCTAAAAGCGCATTGATTTTAGCCTAGAAGGGTGGTGCTATGTAAACATTTTCAAGGCACTTAAGGAGAGCGGGGGGGGCATCAAACTGTTCTATGATGTGGTGCCCCCCAGGGCTGATTAGATATAGAAGAGCCCTTCGTGTAATATTGAATATTCAAGGTGTCACTGCCCTTCCTTGATTAAAACTTGTTAAGGGATTGCTAGAAACTCTGAATCTCTGTGAAATGTGGGATTACCCTAGATTGATTGCTCTTCTAAAGGAGTAGTGAAGCAAGCCCACCATAAGTTATTTGAGAACCCTTGTTTTAAACTGTAGACCTGAGAGTTCTTTAGATAGGCACCTAGGTGTTAACCTACAGTTGAATAATATTATCTTGATATCATAGAGCACTGCAGGCCAAATTCCCTTTACTTCAAGTTGAGGTTGGCGAGTCATTCACTTCCTACTGGAATGATGACTTTACTGGTACATGCCCATGTTTTCTGCAACAAATGGAGGATTCATTACATTTATCTTTGTTCATTTTTTATTATACATAGGAAAAATGGCTGATTAATATTTTGTGAAATACAAATGCAGATCTTCTATTATTCCTTTGTATGTTTCCACATTGACATTAATCCACTTGTTCCAATGGCAGTTGCAATATGTTTAGCTTGGCCAAGGAAGACAAGGAACAGTGTATTTAATAATATGTTGGCTACTTAATAATTGTGTTTTCCAATTAGCGGTATAGGTGTTTAATCCTTTGCGTTGATGCAAGCCTGTGCAAATAAAATGCATAGAACTAATCTGTGGTACTGAAAGACTTGAAAGTCTGAGAGTACTGATTTATAAAAATAATGTATAAAATAATTCTTATTTCATTTTAAGCATTGTTAATGATTGATGTGTACCTTCATGGTGTGTTTTGTAAGATTGATCATTGTATTTTATTAAATGTGTTGGAATGAAGTTGGATGGTTGTTTTAACTGAAATACACTTGACTCGAGAGAGAAATGCATGCAATCTCTCATTTCAAATGTGTTTCAGCCCATGGCAATTCATTTGGGATGTTATATTGCTTATCTAGTAACATTCAGACTGAGCCTTTCCAAGCCTCTGCCTCTACCACTCTGCTGCTCCCAGTGCTTGGCTGCCTGGTTCGTTGTTGGCAATAGACCGCCAGATCAATGAATAGAGTAGTTTCACAAAGGAATGCAACTGCACATGTATTGACTCAATGGGGGCTGTTTTGCAAACACTTTGTTATGATAAATGTGCTCTTTTCTGGTCCGTGCTGCAGGTTCTTACAAAAGGATAGTACCAGTCAAAGCAGAGCATGGCGCTCAGCGTACCCAGTTTGGTGTGAATAGTGTTGGCATAGAAATGTATGCTTAATGTGACAGGGTTGGTTCTGTGACCTTAAGTTGTTTAGTTATGGTCTGCTTTTAGGCAAGCTAATATCAGTTATTAGAATTATTCTACTATTATCCACTAATAATGTCATCCTGAGCATTCCTTTGGAGGATTGTAGTGTGTGGGATGTTCATGTCGCCTTGAAAATAAAGCTGATTCAGCTACAAGGAAACAACTCTTTTGCAGTTGCTTCTCTGAATCCGTTTCTAACAATTCAAAGAGGGTATAAGGAGGTTGTCCCTTCAAACTCAGACTTTTTCTGTCCTCTCTAAGAAGTGAGAATCTTTCTCACTTGTTTCTTCTACCGCACTAAACGTATTTTGATCATTCAAACAACTGTACAAATGAAACCCAAGTTGCTCAGGTCCAAGACCTCCCTTTATCTTCCTTTCTTACCAAAGCAGCATTTAAAGGGGCAAGTTGGTGATTGGTGAACATACAGGACCTATTATAGATTGGGCAGTGTCATTGGTGTTGGTGCAAAGTGGTATTATAGAAACCAAAATTAGTCTGGCCATGATTGGAAAACCTAGATCAAGAAATTACCATTCTTCTTGACGGTGAACACACCACCAGTTCAATTACATACACATTACCAACAGAACATGATGGCAATTACCACAACAGTTAGGACCGGCTACTGTCACTTGCAGCAGAGGTCAGTTAGCAAGACTACAGTGCCACTGTGCTACTGTATGGCTGATAAACTGTTTATCATTTGCAGGTCCACATGTGGCTGCAAAGGAGGGTGCATACGAGTAGAATATACACAGTGAGAACGAGTGAATTTGACATGGCCAAAGAATAGACTTACATCTTGTATTGGTTACATTTTAAATAATTCACGGTATATGACATACCACTACTACTGCATACAAGTACCAGGCCATTACACCTGTTCTCAACAACATTGCACATCTCAGCTTTCTGGCCTCTCACAGCCAGACGTTCGAGTAAACCTTCACTAAATGGTGAAGATCGTCAGCCTCCACCTGTCCACAGACCTAGGAAAAGCCCTACCCATGGGAAGAATAGCAACATACCACAGAATGCTTTGATAAATTGTACGGAATGGCCAATACAATAGGGGCATTTAATGGGAGAGGCCGTTCCTTACAGGCACCTGTAATGAAGCATTACAAATGATGCAACAACTGGCTAAGTTGCCAGGATGGTTGTGGTTTTTCAGTGCCCCTTAGACAGTAAACAAATCACTGCCTTCTTCCTGGTGTAGTATTCATTTTACTTCTCTTCCTCCTCGGTTAGTTTCCAGGAGCCCTTTTTTGCTTGTCTTCTTCTAAAGCTATCAGCCCCCTCTTTGTGCACAGGGCCCTTGCTGTTTCTTTCTCATTGGACAGGCTCTTTGCCCTGCCTTCCTCTACTCTCTCGTTGGGCACTTGCTTTGTTACAGCATTTCCTCGCTCTTACCCCAGACCACCACCTCTGGCTGGGGGTATGGTGCCCCACTCATTGTTATATTATCTTGACGTAAGCTGTGTTGCTTGTCTCTTTCTACTGGTACAAGTTCATCTTTCCTCCTCTCTAGCTCCGCCTCTTATCTCTTCCCCTCCCCTCGTGTCACCTTCTCCTCACCTGGTGCCGGTCTGACTGGAAGGGTCTGAATCAGTGCATCATTATGGTTGCTGGTGGGCAATTGGTTACTGCATAATTGTATTTTCCTCCTCCAGTAATGCATGTTCCTTTGTGACATTCTTATGGAGGCTGGTCCCTAGTTTTAAGAAGCTGGTCTGCCATTTTTCGATTCCTGAGGTGCAGGAGTTCATATCTGTGGCGTGCCGCATCCATGGACTTTGGCGAATGCTCATCTGCAGCTAGGCTCACGGCGAGTAGTTAAAGTGTCTCAAGGTTATCGTACCTTAGTTGAAAGTCAACATCTGCATCACACGGAGTATGTCTTGGAGAAACAGTGCCCAAGTTAACCAGACACCCAGAAGCATCTCCTTCTTTGAGATCACTAAAAAACCTTCTTTACATTTGTTATCTGAGGACAATAACTCCCTAACAGCTGCAGTTTGGCAGATTTGCACAGCATTCGCAAATAGAAGCTCAGCATCTAAGGAACATTTAAAAAAAGTTCCTGGACTTAACAATCAAGGGAATGGAGCAATTGTGATCCCTGTGGTTGGAACGAGGTGCAACAAGACGATGAGCGTCACTTGCCTGCAGCCATGAAATGCCCTGAATGGGTGAGCACTTGAAGGAAGAATTCCAAGATATCTGCAATGTCGCGGACCGCCTATAAAGGCGTGGAGTGACGGGTAAGCCAGATCACATAGTTCAAAACTTCAATGACGGTCAGTTAAGGAGATTTGAAGAGCCCTTAAGCAGTAACAAACCCTGAACCAGGAGGCAAACACACCAACCAGCAAGGTTGAGACACAGGTAAAAACATGACCCTTCAGGTCTTTAGAAGCCCCAATGGGGAGCAGAGGCAGCAGCACTGCATAGGCAAATGGACTCGAGTCCCGAGTGGTTAACTACAAAGAGGTGTGTGCAATATCACTCCTACAGGGGAAGGGACACTACCCTTGCTAAGCCAACAGCTGACTACCTAAACTATGAACCAAGGAGAAGACTCATGCCCACAGTCCAGGGAGAGACCTGGCCCATTAGCTACTGAGCACCTACGTCATGGTGAGACCTGCCCTTGTGAATACAGATACTAGGTTGTGGAGCTGTCTGATTGAGAATGGTACATTACTTTGTTGTGAGAGCTGCCTGACCTGATAACTAAGGTCCTTGCAGAACCTATACCGCTGACTATTAGAAGCAAGGTCATGAAGGTAGCTACGTGGAAGATCTCTAGTCTTAACAGTAACACCAATGCTGGTTGCAGAGGTCAGGAACAGACCAGGCTCACAGAAAATCAGAACTTGAATCTGAATCCAACCACTTGGGTCGAGAGGCTGCAAAACGCAATCTGGAAGATAAGAAATGAAACCAGATGCTAAGGAGAAAGACCTGGGAAAGGTCTGAAGGATCCAAGTGAAAGCAGGAAGACTCTGATTACATCTTGCAAGAGCCTTTGCATGAGAAGCTTGGTATTTTGCATTCAAGACTAGGGATGAGCATTGTAGAGTAGGTTTGTGAACTATTTTGGCTGCTAAGATTTGGAACATCTGTGTTTTGAGCTCGGACTATCCAGGAGGCAAAGTACTGCCTATGTATAGGGTTTGAACCTTATGTCTGCCACATCCTCTTGATCCCGTGTGTAGAATAAGTCCCAGGAGAGTGAAGTTCTTATTATACTAGGTTGAAATTAAGGATGTGGTGGTGGACATTGGAAGAATACATTAGTTTAGGTTGGCGCTTTCTTAACAATGTTAACATTTTGAAGTCCCATTTCAGTTGTAAAGACTCTACGATTTCCTTTAGGCATTTGACCCAAACGCTCCCTTGAGAATCATATCAACAAAACACCTGGCTTAAACCATAAACTATTGTTGTCATGTGGCATTGCTCCTCCTTTACCACCCCCTGCACACACAGGTGACGGGGACGAGTCTATGCAGGTTCACTTGTCCAGAAAGTACTAGATCTGAACAGATGGCAGTCTGGCAGTTTCTGGAATCTGGAAGGAATCTACAAGGGCCATAATCTCCCATCCCTCCAGCTTGATAAGGAGGGAACAGCTTCTGCCTATATACGCTTCATCGATATGCTGGCTTGTGCCACCAGTCTGGTCTGGAATTTGTTGGTCCATCCAGAATGTAAAAGCATGTGTTCAGAGGGTCCGGCTGTAGAATTGTCAGACATGAACACGCTATATGACTGGGTTTCCAAAAGGCATGACTCTTTTTGTTAGCTTCACATTACGTATGGGTGCGGTTTTCTTTGTTTTTTCTGAGCTGCATGGTTTCCAAAACGGGCTTGGGTGGTGGTCAATTTTAGGGTGAAACCCCTGGGTGGCCCTTGGCGCAGTAGCATTCTCCCCTCCTTCCTGTTGGCCATCTGATCTCGTTTCCACATTGGTAGTTCTCCACTTCTGGGATTTCTGTACTCTGGTGGCCGTTTAGATGACTAGCTCCAGGGCTTGTTTATACAGATGGTGAACTGACTGTTGGAACTGGGAAAATATAGTTCACAAACTGTTCTAGAATCAGCTGCTCTTTAATTTCGTCCACGTTTAACATTCCCAGTATTTCTTCTAAGAGAAGCCTGATTCTATAGGATATGTGTTTTGGGTTTCCTGAGGCATTAAAAAAAATGTTGCAATTATTGCATGCGAAATTCTAGGTCTCTCTGCTGTCCCTCCTGAATGGCATACTTTAAACTTTTATTCCTGTTCGGCATTCAAGGTCCGATGGCCGGCCTGAAGTTCTCCTGTTAAGACATGATGCTGCCAGCTGCTTTTTCCCACTTGCTTGCTAGCAATCATTACACAGGTTTGAATAAAGGTCTCCAGATCAACATCTTGTGAATACCGTTATAAGAGGGACACAAGAAGGTGGTGGCATCCAAGCCTTTAATTGGCTCAGTTGAGCCATTTAACTGGTCACTAGTTTTTCCAGTATGAGGTTCCAGTTTTCGGGTGATGCCTCCGCCTGTTCTTTTTGGTTCCATGTGATTATGTCCCTGCAAAAATGTCCTCTTACAAACATTGGCTGTGGTTTCCAGGGGCATTATCACATTGAACATGCAGGGGACTCCCCTGCAACCCGCGCTCCTTTTGACCCCATATATATGATGACCATATATAAAATCGCCACACCCTTTTCTCAGCGATCGTATGTATGGCGACCATATATATGGGGATAATATTACCGGATACCTTCTTTTCCTGGTCCCCCACCTGGTCTTGACTAAGATCTGAAATTATGGCTTCTGGAAATTGCTGGCTTATGTCTTCTTGCTCTTCGGGTGCATTTTTTTGCTAGATGTCTTGTAGAATGCCTTGGTTCCCCCTTTTCTGTACTGAGGGGGTGAAAATATGCTGACTTTAGTCAAACAATTCCTTTAGTTGAAAGTTGCTTCACTCTGAGGTAGAGGCACCAATATCTAATGTGCTTCGACAGTGTCAAATATCTCGCCTTGTCGCTGCTGGGTGTCCTGCGACAGTCGTTCTGGGCGGAGTAAACCATGCCTTGACCTCAATAGGTGATCCAGAGCTCCTCAGGCCAAAGGAGTGGCAAGGGAACCAGTGCCGGAGCACCCCCTCCCCAAGACGAACACAGAACAATCCCACAAGACCTGAATCCCTACACCACAGAGCAGCTTTGCAGATTAACGTGGCGTAGAGACAGCGGCAAGCGCTGGCCGGCGAGCTGGATGTTGAGACAAATGAGCGAGCCAATAGGCAGATGTAGAACGTTAGTCAGGTCGTGCGGCAAGACTTCGGGAGGACAGGGCTGACGAGATGGCAGGCAACAGGAAGAAAATAGCAGGACACGAGCAGAGGCAGTCAAAGAAGAAAGGGCAAGACAGAGAAAAATGGGGCCAGGCTAGGAAGTGGGAGAAAGTAGCATCCTGTAGGGTGGTGAAACATGGTAGCAGGAAAGCAACACAGCACAGGAAGCGTTAAAGCGCATCTGAGTTCTGCAACAAGGGTTTAAATACCCCTATGTCTCCCAATTAGAGCCCATGGCACTGGGCATCGTTGCAACGGCAGACCCTAGCCAGACTATGCATGCGCAGGTGTGTATCGCTGGTCCCCCGTGTATACGCAGTGCAGATGACATGGCAACACACTTCATGTGCCTGCTGGCTGGTCTCCTATGCCCAGGTCGAGGCACGGACGACTTCCGAACGCCTCACCCGCCAGCCCTCTAGTAGTGTAGGCGACAGCCAGATATACGCATCAGGTAAGGAGCCGCGGGTGGCAGCAGTGATATGGGTGCAACAGTATGACGCACAGCTATCCCTTGCTGCAATCTTCATAGGAAATCAGTATCTGAAGTACTCTTAGAACATTTTTCCTGGCAAGTTTTTCTGTTTACTTCGTTGTTGGTTTCGATGACAAGAGACTGCAAAGTTATTTCTATATATAATTTGGGTGATACCCTCCTTATGTATGCTTAAACATCCATCCCGAATACGATCAACATGATCAGCTTTTACTTTGAGCTTCAATTTTTCGATCTCCGACATCTGTTTAATAATTCAGCATGTGACTATCCCATGCTCATTCTTTTACACCGCAAACAAGCAGGTTTGCATAGTACATTTTTTATTAAATAAGAGGGCATCACAATGATATGACGGTTGATTCCCCACTTGAATTACAATGGGACAGAACCTGCAACTTAATCCAATAAAATCCAAATATCTGCCATCTCTGTATGGAGGCACACAACTTGACATTGATGGTTTCACAAAAATTCTATTAATCTACTGCCGAAAATTATGATTACTTTAAGCCAATATCCACCCTGAAACCAAAAGGTGAAGCAGTTCTCAGAAGAATGTTTAAAACCAAACAATTTTTGTTAGCTACAGCTCACATAATAATTGTGTTGGGATAATTTAAATTTAGAATGTTGCACATTATCTGTGACAAACCATTGGTGCCTGGTGGCTAGATTTGGGCTTCTCATTTCCTTAGTCTAGATTCAGAGGTTGCTGCATCCTTCCTTCTTTCTTCCTTTCAAGTCTTGTTAACAAGGCAACCAGGCTTGCCTCGGTTGTGTCTTCCAAAAGGCTTTTTAGAAGTCCTACTGCCCCCCCTTGTTAGGCAGAAACCTGTGCAGTTCCCTCTGGAACCACTGCAAAAGATTAAAGACTACAGGTGTTTGGCAGTAAACCCACTTGGTAGCAGTCTGTACCACACAGATTCACTTGGTAGCTGTGGCTGAGCAGACAGTCTTCCCTCAAGAAGAGTTGGGCAGTATACAGAGCATTCACAATAGGTCAGAAGAACACAGTAGAGCAAGTAAACACTGACCAGAGCTTGGTGTAAAAGAGATATAATTATTTATTTAAAGCATCATCTAGAAAAACACACAGGCACCAATAGTAAGCAATTCAAAAACACGGTCACTAAAAGATATACACTCCCTTAAAAGAATATTAGACAATTCTTTAGTAAAGCCCCACTTATTTTCAGACAGCGGTGAGCGCTTAACGTAGTTGGCCCTCTAATAATTCGTTTTAAAAGGGAGAGAAAAAGCAGAGTATAAATTAAAACAGATCCCAACACTTTTACAAGAACACAGCAAGAGAGGAAGGCTAAGTTAAAACTGTGAAGTTAGAGTTCAGTAGGCCGGATCCACTTTAAGGGGATCAGAACGAAATGTGTCCAAGGTCACACAGTTGCAGTGCACAAAAGTCTTGAAAAGGTTCAAAAAGAGTTGGACCAAAGAAAGGGACCTGTTAGAAGGTCAAGGCGGCCAGCCCAGTTCAGAAGGTTAAGGGATTATTATTACCTTGTACCAATCTTTAGAAAGGGAGGCCTGGCGGACACGGTACCTTAAAGTGGTGAGAATACTCCAGCGGGGGCAGTTGTTCCTGGCAGCGGAGGCAAGTCGGTGCTTCGTCCGGGGGAAGAGAGGATCTCGTCGGGGAGGAAGACGGGAGTCTGTTGCACTGCCAGGGAAGAAACCAGCCGCGGAGTTCTCAGATAAAAGGAGCGGTCCTTTGATTCGCGGTCCCGTGGTAAGTGGCTATCCGGTTGCCGGGGTGCTTGGCACGGGCAATTCGACCACAAGACGTCCTGGAATGCGAAGAAAAGAAGGTAAACTGGTTGTGCCCACCAGTCAGGGGAAGAAGCCTCTCCAGCCGGGAGATCTTCTCTGTCATCGGGAAGTGGTGAGTCGGTTCCGCAGGGCTCCACTGGTGGTGTCGTCGTGGTAGGTCGGCTCAGCTTCTCCCTCATCGGATTCTCAGGTCCTGTGGCGACTTCTGAAGTTCCAGTCCCCAAAGCCCTGCTTTTATGCAGCACACCCCCATTCACTCAGCCTAGCTGTCAATCAAACATGCTAAGTGGTGAGCCGGCCGGCTCACCACTTGGGCCAATCACACAAGAGTGCGACTTGAGTTACCAATGTAACTCAGTCCAGGGTGCCTAAACCCCCTCCGACACTCCCTGTGGTACCCAGACAGAGTGGCACCACTTTTGGAGGCTTCTGTGGGGAAGCCCGCCAAAAAGTGTAACAAAGGGCTCGACTTGGGTTGGAGTCACAGAAGAGAACACAAACGCCATTTTAGAATCGAGTCCTGGCAAAAAATACCAACCGGCGAATTAATATTAAATAAATAAACCGGCGGTATGTTCGAGGCTATGAGAATTAAATAATTAAAGTTGGTAGCCTCGAACAATGGGAAAATCCCATAGGGATATTTTCGCGGTCGAATATAAAAAGTAGTATCCACTGCCACCAGCCAAAACTCGATCAGGGGGGACGGAGACGTGCCCCCTCGACTAACAGACCCCGGGGCAATCGAATTGCCCCGACCAGTACGTCCACAATATGATGTTTTGTACCGGTTTCTGTTAATAATTTGGGACTAGTAAAGCCAATGGTGAATTTACATGCCCTGGGAGACAGTAGTCAGTCCCAGGGTATGGAGTCTATGGTGGGGTGTCACTATGACACCCCTGTGTCACTGCACGGAGGGTGCTGTGTAACACACATAGTAAAAACACATGAGACCCTATGGAGTAAAGGACCCCATAGCCCATAAAACACATTAACAGTCAAAGGAACACCATAAATCATGTCCAAGAGTGGGAGAAAAAGAGTCTCACTCTTGGCAGGAGAGGAAAACGAACTCCAGAAATCCAGCAAAGCTGCTGGGGGACTCACTAGGTTAGAAAATTCAGCCTAAAGAGAGAATTCTCCCTAACACTCGCCCCCCCCAGACTAAGGGACAGGAGGATTTAATCCACTCCTGGATGAATCTCATACCTCTAGTCGATGACATACATCCTAGAGAGACCATCAGCATTTTGGTGGTGACACCCTGACCTGTGCTCAATGGTGAAATCAAACCCTTGCAGGCAGATTGACCATCTCAATAGTTTTGGGTTTTCCCCTTTCATTTGCATTAACCATCTCAAGGGTTGGTGGTCAGTCTGAATGACAAAAGTAGAACCATACAAGTATGGCCTAAACTTCTTCAGAGCCCACACAATAGCAAAACACTCTCCTTCAATGGTTGCCCACCTTGTTTCAGGATCCCTCAGTTTTCTACTGATGAAGGAAATGGGGTGCTCCCTACCTTTCCCATCCAGTTGACTGAGGACTGCACCTATTCCTACATTTGAAGCATCTGTTTGCACAATGAAAGTTTGGTGGTAGTCAGGAGCTCTGAGTACTGGGGGTTGGCAAACAGCCTTTTTCAGGGTTTCAAAGGCCTGATTGCATTCCTCATTCCACCTAACCTTTTTAGGGAATTTAGGAGAAGAGATGACATTCAGTGGAGAAGCTATGGACCCATAGTTCTCAATGAAATTCCTGTAATACCCAGTGAGGCCTAAGAAGGCTCTCACCTGGGTCTGAGTAGTAGGTGTTGTCCAATTTTGCACAGCTTCAATCTTACTGGGCAAATGCCTTATTTCTACACCTCCTACCTCATGTCCAAGGTAGACCACTTTACTCTGTCCAATCTGGCATTTACTTGCCTTTATGGTCAGATTGGCCTTTCAAAGAGCCTGCAAAACATATCTCAGGTGGTCCACATGTTCTTCCCAGGAATTGCTGAACACTGCTATGTCATCCAAGTATGCCATGCAGAAGTCCTCCATCCCATTCAGAACCTGGTTTACCATCCTTTGAAATGTAGCAGGTGCATTTTTCAATCCAAAAGGCATAACCTTAAACTGGTATAAGCCGACTGGGGTAGAAAATGCAGTTGTCTCCTTGGCATGGTCTGTCAGGGCTATTTGCCAATAGCCTGACGTCAAGTCAAATGTGCTGAGGAACTTGGCTGTACCAAGTCTATCCACCAACTCATCTGTCCTTGTCAAAGGGTGGGCATCAGTCTTAGTGACTGCATTAAGAGCTCTGTAATCCACACAGAATCTAGATCCTGCCTTTGGTACTAACACAACTGGGCTAGACCATGGAGTAGTAGAGGGCTCTATTACCCCGAGATCAAGCATCTTGTTGACCTCACCTTTGATGTGGGTTCTTACATTCTCTGACATTCGATATCCTCTGCTTTTGACGGGCAGACAGTCACCAGTGAGTATGTCATGCTGTCCCCAAGGGGTCAAGCCTGGTGAAAGTGAGAACAGAGCGGCAAACTGATTTAACATAGATTTGCACTCTTCCTGTTGCTCAGGTGTCAGATTTGAAGAGAGATTTACTCCTTCAATCTTTTCGTCTAAAGGTAAGCCTCTGAGGAGATCAGGAAGAGCTTCACTCTCTTCTTCTTCCTCTGATGATGCTAGAAGCAAAGCTCCTACATCAGGTCTGGAGACATACGCTTTGTCTGTTGGTGTGGAAGACTGTTGGAGCCTCCTTGGGATTGCCCAAGTCCACCAGATAGTTGACCTCTCCAAGTTTACCCACAACTTTGAAGGGTCCCATCCATTTGTCTTGCAAGGCCCTCTGCCTTGTTGGAATCATAACGAGAACTAGCTGGTCCTGAGTAAACTCAACCATGTTAGCCTTTTGGTCATGCCAGTGCTTGACCAATGCTTGTCCAGCTTTCAAGTTATCACTTGCTTCTGTCATCATTTGGGACATTCTCCTTCGGAGACCTATCACATAGTCAGTCACTCTGACTGGCTTGGGGGAAGGAGCACTCTCCAACCCCTCCTTGATCAGGGCCAATGGACCTCTGACCGGATGACCATAAAGAAGTTCAAAGGGAGAATAATCTACTCCCTCTTGAGGGACTTCTCTATAAGCAAAGGGAAGACATGGCAGTAGAAGGTCCCACTTTCTCTTAAGGGGGTCTTCTAAAGGACCTATCATGCTCTTCATGGTTCTGTTGAACCTTTCAACCAGCCCATTTGTCTGTGGGTGGTATGCGGTTGAGAACTTGTAAGTAACTCCGCAGGTTTTCCACATGGCTTTCATGTAGTGGGACATAAAATTCGACCCCCTGTCAGAGATTACTTCCTTAGGAAATCCAACCCTGGTAAAAATAACCAGGAGGGCCTTAGCCACAGCCGGAGCTGTAACAGTCCTCATAGGAATTGCCTCAGGTTATCTAGTAGCATGGTCTACTACAACAAGTATTAACCTGTTGCCTGAGGAAGTTGGAGGATCAAGGGGACCAACAATGTCAATCCCTACTCTCTCAAATGGGACTCCCACTACAGGGAGAGGCACTAAAGGTGCCACATTCTTGGAGCCAACCTTACCAGAAGTCTGGCAGGTGTGGCAGCTTCTGCAGTATTTATCTACTTCAGCCCCCATCTTTGGCCAATAAAAATAGAGAGCCTTTCCTTAGTCTTCTTGAAACTCAAGTGACCAGCCAAAGGAATCTCGTGGGCTAACTGCAAGAACTGTGGTCTGTTCTCTTGGGGTACTACAAGTTGTTTGTTGTCCCCAGGTGCACACTCCGTTGGTTCACTGTAGAAGACGCCATCTTCCCAGTGTAACCTATATTTCCCAGGCTCTTGCCCTTCAGCCTGAGCATCTGCCTGGTGGCGAAGACCTTCCAGAGTTGGACATTCTCTCTGTCCCTTACTGAAGTCTGCCCTGTTGGGTCCACCTTCTGCCAGTAAAGACTGCAGCTCAGGATGGTCAACAGGATCCAGATATCCAATGAGTTCCTGGCCTTCCACTAGCTCTTCTTCAGAATCTAGTTCAACCACACAGGGTTGTACCTCCCTCTCAGCCTCAGCTGGAGGGGGAGTTACTGGTGTAACTTTGGACAACCTCTGGGAAGTCCTTGTTGGCTGCACTAGAGTGCTGGCTCTGAGGTTTTTTTAGAAGTTTTAGGTTTCCCTTTTTCTTCTACTTTCTTAGAGACAGCAGCTGACATCTCCAGTGGAGCAGGAGTGATCTCTTTCTTCATCATCTCCTTGGGAGTACCTCTCATGGTTCTCTCCCTTGCACGTCTGGTGAGCTCCTGTAACCTTTTACTAGGAGGTCTGGGGGTATGTGACACTACTCCAAGAGTTTTCAAGTCATTACCCAGCAGAACCCTTCCTGGCACCTCACTTTGTTTGCTGACAGGTATCTTCACAGTCATGTCATTACACTCGATGAGAACTGGTAATTGGGGAAGCATCTGCACAGGCCCTCCAGCTAACTTGGTGAGGCGTTTGGGTGCCTTATCAACATCCTCAGCCTGAAAAAATGATTTGTCCACCACAGTTATGCTGGCCCCTGTGTCCCTAATGACAGGAGTCTCCTGACCATTCACCTGGACACTGTCCTTATAATACTCTTTAGTATTATCTGGGATAGAATTATAGATATCTAAGTTCTGTTGTTCCCACAAACCCAGAGACACTAAAGAAACACTGGCTGAGACTCCAATGGGTTCATCAGCCAGTAATAGAAAGTTTCCACTTGCCATTTGTACTTCCTCCTCTGGAGCGAAGGCTAAGGAGACAAGCTGGACCCCTGAAGGTTTACCCTTACAGCTGGGATCTCCTTTCACATGGTTAGTAGAGGCACAAACAAAGCATTTACCAAATGCTTTCTTGAATGGTGGCTTGTTCTGACCTCCTTCTGCTTTGGCACCAGGAGGCACACTAGCCTGATTGGGTTTCCCTTGTGGCTTACCCTTTTGGTTTTGTTTGGGGCCCTCTTTGGAATTGGAATTATTAGAATTCTCTTTGGAGTCCTTTTTTGGCTGTTTTCCCTCATCCTTTTTCTGAGTAGCCCCAGAATCCTTGTGAGTGGCCCTGTTGGCTACCCACAAGTCAGCAGCAGTGCTGTCTGAGCTCAGGAGAGCAGGCATCATACATTGACTCCAACATTTCAAGATTCTTCATTCCTTCATAAGTGTTAACTCTGTAACCCTTAATCCATCCCTCTAAGTTTTTCAAACTTTCACTCACCCAGGTAGCCCAAGGGGTACCATCATGCTTTTTGAGGATCCTAAACCTCTTAAGGTACTGGGAAGGGGTCTTCCCAAATCTAGCTATCAAAGCTAGTTTCACACATTCATAATCCTTCTTATCCACCTCCCCCAACTCCATTACCACATCAGTTGCAACAGGGGAAAGCCTAGAGAACAACCAGGGAAGTAACTAATTCCCTGTGATGTCCTGGAGTCCATGATTATACTCAAACATTTTTAACCAATCCAACACATCCAACTTAGGTTCCTACATACCCACTAATTCCTTAGGCATCCGGGGTCTTTTGGGACTGGAAGTCCTAGAGGAACCAGAGGAGAGAGAAGCATTTTCCACAGACAACTTCTTCATTTCTAGTTCATGATTAAGCTCTATTTCTCAGAGTCTTAACTCAGCTTGCTTCTGCTCAGCCTGGGCATTCATTCTTCTGAACTCTAGCTCTTAGTTTCTTTCAGATTGAGCAATAAAACGTTTGTACTCTAATTCAAGCTTAATTTTTTCAAGTTCAAAATAAGCACGGTTACATGTAGGACCTGGTATAGGCCCAGTAGGTACAGTAGGTAAGGCAGACAGAGGCTCAGAGTGGCTAACTTCATTAGGTTCACTTTCCTCTTCTGACTCATTATCAAGACTTTGATTCAGATCAATACCATCACTGTTTTCTACATTTGCTGGGGGGTAGATTCCTCTGTACCACCCAGACTTTGGTTTTCTAACAATCTTTCTATAAATTCCATTTTCTTGCCCTTCTCAGAGAGATTCTTATGTCTACACAATACTTTTAAGCAATCAGCAGTTTTGGCAGACAATGATTCTAGGGTATAACTCTCCATAGCAGACATAGTTAGAAAATCAGCAATCCTCTATGGCTTAGAGGTCCTAAATGAAAAACATTTTGTGGTCTTGAGGCAACCAGGCTGTTAATGTGGGTCTTCATTTATATCTCCTTATTAAAGAAAACCCTTAGCGTTTTAACTTTAGGCAGAGTGGCGATGGTTCCGAAAATCACAAATTCCTTCTATCAAGCTTCATTAGGCGAGCCACTGTCTAAGCCATAGAGGATTGCTGCAATAACACTCACCCTATAGACCTGTACAAAGCCCTCTATTGAGAGACCACCTTTCCTCACGCTTAGGGTCATCTCATAGAAGGATGATTTGGAAGGGTAATTAACAATAGGGATACCCAAATAAGTTTTAACTACTTCCAGCTGCTCACCATCTAATTTCCATATAAACATATTCTTTTCACTTGAGTTGCCAACAATGAACATGACCTTTGTTTTGTTTATATTAACATTGAGGTTGTTCCTATTAGCATAGTCATGAAGGGCACATCATAATCTCTGTATACCTATGTGAGTATGATCAAAAATCAAGGTCAAATGAAAAGGTTCATATACACCATGACTAAACGTAGTAACTTGTCAAAGGACATAGATATCATAATATATGTCTTTAATATGAATGTCCCACTGTAGTTCAGAAATAGGACGAATCTCCTTAATTTTCTCATCAGAAAGATTTTGTCTATATAGGTAGCAACATTTCCGGTTGTCATGGGATCTGAGCATACCAAAAATAAGATGCCAGTAACATTGCCAACATCATATTTGTAAGAGCTTAACCACTTCCTATGTTTAATACGCTGCTTAGCCAGCACTCCAGATTTGGCTAAAGAAGAAAGATTTGTAGATCTTCTAATATTCTGCAGTGCTTTCTGATAGGCTAACATCCTTATTTATTACTACATTTTAGATGTTAATT
This sequence comes from Ambystoma mexicanum, assembly GCF_040938575.1. Classification (NCBI taxonomy): domain Eukaryota; kingdom Metazoa; phylum Chordata; class Amphibia; order Caudata; family Ambystomatidae; genus Ambystoma; species Ambystoma mexicanum. The sequence goes on from NC_090929.1 coordinate 143,882,080, forward strand.
TTTTTCCCATAGGGGACAATAACCTTGCATTTCATGGCCTTATCTGGACTATTATTAGGCTCCTCCTAGAAATCATTATAATTACAGTCAGTGAAGTCTTCAGAAGAAAGCAGACGGGCCACACATAATTAATTGTTGAAATCTGTGAAGATTGGCATCGTACCATAGGATCCTATTCCCACTGAGGTCAGTTTGCACAATACCATATTCAATAGGAAGATAATTGCGAGAAATGGAACCAAATGACAACGTCAAAACAACATGATCACTGAGCTGAGTTTTTACCAAAGTACATTGTTCCATAGTTATCTTAAATCTGGGGGGGTTGGGTGGGGTGTGAGTTGGGGGGAGGCAACAAAAAAGTAATCTTTCACCAATGAGTTTTAGTCCAGGTGTCTCCATTTTTATCAACATTATTAAATGTAGGATTTAAACATTCTAAATCATATCCTCATTGATCCTCTTGCCATTTCTGCCCATTCACCCTCTGTACAGCATTAGGTAAAAATCACTTCTGAGCTTCCCTAAATGCAAAGGTACCACCTTCACTAGGCCCTGAAAGGGGGACATCAGATGGAAAAGGGGACATTGACATGTTGAAATGAGAATTAAAATCACCAACAACCAAAAGCAGCTTTAGGGTGTTCAGATGTTCATCCACCGATGACCCTCTCCATATACATATGGATGTGTGAAGTGTGCTTACCGTCAAGAGGGTCTTGTAAATTAATAAATGCAAAGACCACCAGACAGTATTCCTACACCATTGTATGCTGCATGTCTATGTACAATTTTAAATCCATGAATAATAAGATTGGCCACGTTTCCTGGAATGCAAATTGTTCAAGACCAAGAAAGGGTCGAAATCTTCTCATATTTCAGGAAATCAGATCTCACTTTTTAGATGTTTCAAGAGCATAAATCCCCACTGACTTATAGACTTGTAGAACCATTCCTCTGGTATCCTAGCTACAATTAATTTCTTGTCATGCTCAACACTAGCTTGCAGTAAACTAGATATTTCTGATGCAAAGCAAGAAGTTCCTCTAGACTCATGCAAGTTACACTTAACTAGTCTAGAAGCTTTATCGAGGAACATTTCATGCATGCGACAATATCCAAAACCCATCCTTAATAATGGAGATGAACAAGTGATAATAGTACATTGATGGGTGAAACAAACTGTTTTAGAATTCAGTTATCTCGGCTGTAAAGATTAGGTGCCTCCACAGAAGATATGTCAGCCGAAAAAATTGTTCTTAATTTTGAAACCAGATGTAAAAGTTCCAACACCTTTACTGCGGTTAAGAAAAGTCACTCACAGAGAACAATTCACTCATTTTGATATGTTGGCCCAAGTTAAAATCTCCACTAGAAGACCAGTTGGCATTCTCAGTTTTAAGTTCTGGAAGACTCGGTGCATGTTCATCTTGACTAAGCAGTTGTAAGGAGGCCGCAGTTTGACGTGCCATAATTGGCCTCACCAGAAGGAATAACTTCAGACACACTCACAAGGCACGGTTGCACTGGCAGTCTTAGATTTGTTAAGTTTATATTATTAAAGTTTTCAGATGTTACCTCATTCAAATTTCTTTAAACAGCCATGGTTTTATCCTGAAACCATTTGTCCAATGGACCTTTTAACTGCACATTATGGAAAGGCTTCTCCAGCACACTAAACTGTTACATGCTATAAACCATTTCATAATTTGAAGTAGTGTTGACACATATAACATCATCCTTATGGAACTCAGCAAGCGAAGCTGCATTCTTTCTAATGAGTTTCGCTGGGAGTACATTTTCATTAGATATGCTTTGTCTCTTAGCCTTATACCATTTCTTATTTTTATGTTTCCGGTGCAATCGCATGTGTCTACCATACGTCACGCTAGGCTCCTGTTCAGGAAATAGCCTGGGATTATTGACAATTTGTGCCACTACGTCACCATTATTTGTAGCTTCCAACATTGGGCTCACTTCCAGGTTTTCAGTCAGAGCATTACCTATGTCTCTCATTTGGGTATTAGTAATGCTGATAATGGGGGGCACCTTTTCAAACGGACCACTATTGAGCATGAGATCAACCATTTTTGTGACAATTGAATTGAGTTCTCTATGTTCTTTCGTGAGTGGAATAGAGACCAAAAACAGCATCCTGCGTAGCTGCAATAGCATCGAGTTTCTGGAGAGGATTTTCATCCTCCATGTGTGTTGAAAAAGAACTAGCAAATGATTCCGAATCGTTGCTAGATGATTCTGTATTCGCCGCAATTTGTATTCAATCGAGCAAAGCTCATAGATTTGTTCCAATGATTTTGTCATAGTCATTTACCATAGCAGGCACATTTGGTATGGATAAGCCCATTGATTCATGATGCAATTCATAACTAAGCTCAAGGACGGAGTTATTATCAACCATGGAGCCTGGCACTATTAGCTGGAAAGATGCTGTAAACTTGGCTTGATCCTGAAGAGGGAGAATCGGAACATGCCCTCCGTCCCAGTCTTCCCTTCAACAGAAAGAAGAATCTGTGACAATATGGCCATTTCCACTGCTCCCACGATGGATAATTATCACAAGAGATACCCTCCCAGCAGACCCTGCCACCCAGCAGTAGTGAAAATTTAATCCAGAGTGAACGAGGAGACAGAAGACTGTGCTGGAGACGGTTACATGGACAGACTTGACTAAGCACTAAGAAACCAAGCCACTTGTCGATTAGAGACACCATGATGACCTAGCTACGTTAGACATGAAGGACACGTGCTATTCGCACACCCTGGCCACCCACACATACTCAACTACATGAAGAACACGGGTATACAGTTCTATAGTTGGAGGACAGTGACATATACATACTTTCTGCACGTTTATTATTTTGCCATTAGGCCTTCTACAGCACCGCGGTAATGCAAGAAGCAAGGAGACCTTGTAAATGCTTGCAGACGCTCATATGCAAATAACCCCATGGTGTGGCAGGAGCACTTAAGAGACATGACAGCCATAACGTGCTAACCTACAGAATATAAGAAGACGTGTACAGTCGAAGCCAGACTATAGCTTAGGAAATCTGGCAGGCCGCGCTCGGCTTAGAAGGGGTACCCCAAGCCTCACAGAATTATGTGCAAGCAGAACTACTGTGGCAGGAGTGAAGCCGCCGCCAAGGTCGCAATGTTGCAAATGACATTCCTACTCTGGACCCAAGTAACACCGGCTGCAGGAGGGGTGAGCTCTCCGACAAAATACACAATAATTCGAAGATCCTGGGCTCAGACGTGGTCTCCAAGCACGTGATCTGGCTGAGCTGAGGGGCAGCCAAGATTGGGGCCTGAGAAGAGCAACCTGTTCAGCCATCCAGACAATAGCTGCAACAAAGTTGTTAGTCACGTTACAGTTCTGCGTTCTTGTCTGTGATATGCCTGTGGAAATAAGTGATTTTCCCCAACAGTTTTGTCTGATGACAATCCACTTCGCAGGAGCGATCCACAGCAGAGGGTGGGGGGGAATCACCAGCATTTTCAGTTAAACAAGTATTCCCTATATATTCACGTGTTGCTCCCACTTTTCCAGGAGTGTGATTGTCCCACAGTAAATCGGTTTGCCTACAGCAACAAACCAAGTGACAAATGTTGGACGTGTGGATGGGTCATGATCCCAGTTAAGTTGCTGGTTGTAATTTTTTGGTTAGTTCTATGTTGATTGTCCTATTTCATGGCTTCTGGTGTCAGTCATTTTGTTTCCTGTACATACTCCTTAATTTTCCTTTTCTATAGTCCAGTGGATTTCTATTGCTCTGGCCTGTTTATTTGTTGCTTTCTCGTTTACTCTGTTTCTTGAGCTTCTGATTGCTGAATGCCATTCACTTTTTTTTTTTTAAACAATATTTTTATTAGGTTTTGTATGCTCAATACAACATATGCATTAACACATTAAATTCTTCATTACAACATTGGCAAGGGACTAATAAGCTATTGCATTCTTTGGTAGACTGGATAATTGGATGTGTTCTTGCGTCCATGGCTATAGTTTGTGCCGTCGGGGTGGAGATGAGATCTGTTCCTTAGGAGCTGTGCATGGGGATAAATGTCTAATAAAGTGGAGAGCACTGAAGCCATCTGGTGAGTGGTGGTCTCCTGGTGAGGGCTGGGAATTTTGCAGCATAGTCCATGAATGGGTCCCATGTGTTCATGGTGGTATACAGGGAGACCGATTTTATTGCCATTCACTTTTTAATAAAGTTTTAGTAAGGAAGTGAATATCTTTCTTGCTAACTGTATTTTGTAAAGGGGTCTAATTATTAGGAAAGCCTTTATTTCCTCATAGGCATGGACGTTAATCAAAATTAGCTTGGAACGATGAATATCTGTATTCCTGATTGCAATTGGATAACTCTTTGTTTAAAATATAGCAAGTCATTGCTGCCTGTTTGTCTTCTAATGTTCAAAATGTAGATTATTTCAACCCATTTCCCAATTAGCCATGTAACTTACTGATGCCCAGTTTTGTCAGTCATTGCCCACAACGCATCAGGACTCAACTTTGCATTAAACCACTCTTAGACATGTTTGTAAGATTACTTGAACTATCCCTGTTATTGGAAACATATCAAGTGTACTTCATATTTTACAATGTCAACCACCAACATTTTGGAGTAGTAAAATCACACAGCCACTGTGAAGCAGTTAAGTTATCCTGTCCAATCCTTTGCACATCCTAACATTGTTTCGTCTCCAGGTTGCTAATAACCGTTTGCGTGTCTGTGTATGCGAGTGTATTAAAAACAAATAGATAACCGATTTCTTTCTTTGTCTTCTGAAGGTGAGCATGGTGAAAGAAAAGGACCCATCGTGGAAGCCGACTTTCATAGTAAAACCCGATGGCGGAAGTCAAGGCGATGGAATCTACCTCATTAAAGACCCTGTTGACATAAGGCTGATGGGAAGCATTCAGAGCCGACCGTCCGTGGTCCAGGAATATATCAGCAAGCCGCTGCTTATTGACAAACTGAAATTTGACATACGCCTCTACGTCTTACTAAAGTCTTTAGAACCACTCGAAATCTATATAGCCAAAGATGGACTCTCTAGGTTTTGTACAGAGCCATATCAAGAGCCCAACCACAAAAACCTGCATCACGTCTTTATGCACTTAACCAACTATTCACTTAACATTCATAGCGGGAACTTTGTGCACTCAGACAATGCACACACTGGCAGCAAAAGGACGTTTTCAAGCATTCTTTTCAGACTCTCATCAAAAGGGGTTGACGTCAAGAAGGTGTGGTCCGATATCATTTCCCTGGTCATTAAGACCGTTATTGCACTGATCCCGGAGCTCAAGGTTTATTATCAGTCTGACATACCGCCAGGAAAACCTGGGCCAACATGCTTCCAGGTAGGATGTTTCTTTTCACGCTAATCGAGCTCATTATGAGAATGCAATACTTTTTCTGAGTGACTGCAAATTCAGTAATTCTGAAACCACAAGTGATATTTCATGGGTCATGAACCCCCCACAAGATTGCTCCCTTAGAGGCGGTTAAAACACAAATAAACACGTGGTTAACTAGAATTACTGCATGCTGTACAAATGTTCCTTCTTGGACTGTGACATTTGTCTAGCAAAGAAAACTGATTTTTACATTTACTTTAGAGTGTTTGTAAATACCATTCGGATTATGGTCCACTTTTTGGGTATTCCACGTAGAATGGGTATTTGATTGTTATAATTCAAGATGGCTGGCATTGTCATTTGTTTGTATGAAATATTTTAATGTTTCTGAATAAAACCGATGATCATAATTAAAGGGATGGAAATGCATGTGGGACAGTGGCAGCTCATGCAGTAATTATCCCTTTGTGCCTTGTGCCAGCCTATACATTTTACTGCTGTTCCTTTGTGCTTGTGGAATGACCCTTCCCACTGGTAGATTTAATCTGTTGCTCACAGGAATAGAAAATGTCATTAGACTGTATACCTCAAAGGTCCAGAGCATCCTGATTGTCTATCAACCCCCACCCAAAGTGCTAGTACTGTGTGTAAACTTTTATACCGCAATGGCTTTAGATATATCCTAACTTTGAAATGTGTTCCCCACTGAAAAGATCTAAATGCACCGATAGCCAACTTCACCATGGACATAAGTTTGCTCTGTGCCCTTTAACTAATCCGTGCCTGCCACTTCAAAGTTTTAAACTCCTTTGCCCGCCTGGGTTAACACTGCTCCTACCCTCACATTGCTCACATCCATTGAAATAATAGTTCTCCAGCATGGGGTCTGGCATGGATTCACATGCTCATGGATGTTCCACGTCGTCAGACTGGGAATCCTCAGTAAAAAGAAGAAAGTCTTGCTCTAAACAAACCTACTAAAAAACTGCCTTTCTTGTACTCCTGACGGCCATCTTCAGTTTTATTTAACTGCACGCTTCAGTGCTGGGAGTCCTCTATAGTTGCTCTTTTAGCAAAAGTACTATTTTTGTATTTTTTGACAAAGAATCGTGTTTTGATCCAAACGTTCTGTTCTTCTGATCCGATATCCATTTCCGGCGACTGGCCTCTGTTCGCTGGTGAAGATCGACTGCTACATCGTCAGTTCTTCATGCTCATGTTGGAAGGCCTAGTCGAGGCCTACTACGTGCCTTGCCATGTCAGAAGAAAAGAGGAGCCTGTTTAAGCTCCATGCCAGATGAGGATTGAGGAATGTCTATGTGGAAGACAAGCACATGAGGTGCCTCTATTGTCTACACCGCGATCACGAGGTTGGCTGTGAAATCTGTCGAGGTTTCCTTGCCAAAATGAGACCTTTACCGCAGATAGGTGGCTTGGCTAAAGGAGGAGCAGGGTGCTGCTCCTCGGAGCTCACAGGCTACTTTCACATCCGGACGACCTCTGGAATGTTCACCCTCTGGTAAGAGGTCGAGATCCACAGAGGAATCTCCCTCACAGGTCCATAAGAAGGCAAAGTGCCAAACTGCGCATCCGACGAGGGTCCCTGCTGCTGTCGGGTCCCAGTTCGTAGTATGCCTACTCACCTTCACCGTCGACCGTAAGCCTTCCGGTGAGTGGAGTTTCGTGTGATCGGTCATTGTCATCATCAAGGCATGGTGTTTCTCAGAAGCATAAACCAGGCAAGTAGCCTCACAGCCAAGAAGCAGGATCTTTGTCTAGGCCCTCATCATCGAAGAAGCCATCTGCAATCCACGGACAAGGTTCCCCGTTGGTGAAGCCGCCGTCTACCACCGCGTCCATGGTGAAATCCTCGTCGATGCCTACTTCGTTGACGGCTGCCCAGTCTGTGAGAACACCCACGACAGCCCCGTCAACGGTCCCGTCGACGAATATTACAGCTACTATGTCTTCGTCAAAATCGTCTGTGAGAATTTTCTGTCCTTCTTGGCTGATGACTACTGCTCCGGACACTGAGCTCCTCGACCACGACTACGCAGTCAGTGAAGACCCCAATTGCGTTGCTTCCTCCAAGGGGACACGGAAAGAGAAGGGAGGATCCTGTTAGGCAGGTCTACAACTCGGAGGAGGAGGGACGTACAGGGCTATGACTCACGCCAGGAGGATGAAAGCCTCAGAGGTCAACCCTTGAGGCAGCGTTATAGCCCTCGAAGGCCAACGAATGGCGCTGGCACATCGACACCGGCACCCACAAGTCCTAGAGATTTGTCCCTGGATATCCTTATCACTCTTCACACTCTTGTGTCAGAGATACAACAGCGCCTGCCTCCACAGGCTGTTCCAGTAGAACCCACCCCAGAGCTCAGCCCACCAAGGCCAAGGCATACACCCTGCCCACAACCACCAGCAACACCACCCCCTTGTGGAGGACCCACACCTAACGGACACAGTGGTAGAGGATACAGGTATTACAGACATGGATGAGTTTGTCAACTTCATAACAGCTGACGGCCAACCAATGGGTACGGATGACACCCTCATGGTGTCCCCGCCAGGTGAAGTGGGTTCCTTCCACTCCATGTTGTCAAGGGCATAAACCTTGTTCAATTTGGTGCCCAAAGAAAAGAAAAAGGAGAGGTTCTTGTATGAGAGGCAAGCCTCATCCAGAAATACAGTAACCTCAATTCCACTCCTGGACGATGTGTGGGAAGAAGGCCTAGCCCTTATGAAGGCCCCAAATTCAGCCCCACCCAGACAGGATAGGCTGGAAAAGGAGTACAGACTTCCAGACTCGGCACCCAAGTGCCTCAGATCCCAGCCGTCTCCAGACTTTGTCTCGGCCGCAACAAGTAAGCGGTCAGCAATCCCGTCCTTTAAGTCCCTAGTTCTTCTAGATCAGGAAGGGAAGAAGTTCAACGCCATGAGAAAGCGCATTATCTACACAGCTGCCTCCACAGTTAAGGCTGCAAATGTTCTGGCGATACTTGCTCGCTACTATAGGGAGCTATGGTATAAACTGGGCTCAATTCTAGATTTCCTGCCTGAGGACAATATGTCTGAGGCCCTAGCCCTGTTTCAATAAGGAGAGGTGGCTTCGATCACGCCATTACGGTGGCCCCAGATGTGGCGGACTCGGGCTTCCGCCAGTTGAGTAATGAAGTGGCATTAAGAAGGCAAGGATGGCTTAAGGCCACCAATTTCAGGCGGAATGTAGAGTCAAAGATTTGTGGATATGCCCTTTGATGGGGACAAGGTCATGGAGGAGACTTTCGGTCATCCAGAGGAAAATTGAGATGCTCTAAAGCCTATGCAGCTACCGCCTACCGCCGTCCCTCCCTATCCTCTTCACAAGTGTCATACAGAAGCCAGTCGCAGGCTTTTGCAGGGGGGCAACGCCGCCGACGTCCACAAGCTCAGGTGCAAATGCCCAAGCAAGTCTGACGCAATTCGGGGGAGAACATCACCACAGACCAGTGGGTGCTGGACATAGTATGCCAAGGACACACCCTGGAGTTCGAACACAAGTGTCCATACATTCCTCCAGTGGCAAGAAAGGAGCTGCGCATGGACCAGCAGCTACGGAAGGTACGAGCAATGTTAAAGAAAGGGGCGATAGAAACCAACCAGCTACCCACCCCCCGCACTGCCGAGGCTGCGTTGTGTACTCAAGATCCTTTCTGGTTTTAAGGAAGTCAGGAAGATGGCGTCCAATCCTAGACCTGTGACGCCTCAACAAGTACCTGAAGTTTCTGAAGTTCAGTCTGGTCACGATAAAACAGGTGCTCGACCAGCTGGAGGAAAGGGAGTTCATGTCTAGAGTTCATGACCTTAAGGATGCCTATTTTCACGTCCTCATACATCCAAGACACAGGAAGATCTTGGGCTTTGTTTCACCAGTGGCAGTCCACCTGCGCCTCAAAGGCATTCATGTCTACCTGTACCGGAAAGATTGGCTCGTCCGGTTCCCTACTCAACAGCTGCTGCTAAAACACACTGAGAACATTCACCGTCTAACGGTACACAGATTTTCAATCAACTATCCGAAATCCTGTGTGGTGCCATCGCAGAATGTGCTGTCTCTGGTCGCCCGTCTCAACACAGTGGAATCTCTGGCGTTCCCCTCGAAGGACAGAGTGGCAGCCATTTTAGGGATGGTCCTTCAGCTGAGAGCGACAAGGGTCACATAAGTCCGCAGCATCAAGTCGCTTTTAGAGACGATGCCATCCTGCATTCCCCTGATTCTGTCCTGCAGGTTACAGATGAGACTGCTGCAGGAGTTCTTAGACAGCAGGCGGCTCCAGGTCACTGGCAAGTTGCCGGACACGAGTGCCCTCAACAAGGAGTTCAAGCAAGCCATTTGTTGGTGGGGCATAGCAAGCACCTCACACAAGGAGCACCGTTTCGAGCCCCTCCGTTTCAGGCGACAGTCACCACGGACGCATCTGGACAGATTTGGGGGTGGGGGGCCCATACCAGTCAGTCTTAAACTAGAGGACTCTGGTTTCCAGAGGAGAAGGCCTTGCACATCCACATCCTGGAGCTTCGGGCCGTGGTCTGGGCCCTGAAGTCATTCCCACCACTTCTCCATGGGCGGGTAGTAAGGATTTTCACAGACAATACAACCATGATGTTCTACATCCGGAAGCAGGGCGGAATCTGCTCTCCTGCGCTCTTCATTGCGGCACAAACCCTGTCGCTTTAGGCCCTTCTTCATGGCATGTTTCCCATACCATTCCACCTAGCTGGCATAAAAAAGACCATCACAGACTCTCTCCGCAGGGGGCTGCGATCCTGCCATGAATGGGAACTGCAGCAAACACAGATGTCTTTTCAGCATGTGGGGTCAGCCCCAGATCGACCTGTTTGCGAGAGGTTCGCCAGCAGATTTCAGCAGCCAGGGAGCATGGGGGAAGCATTCTCCTTCACATGGAAAGGCCTCTCCCTTTACGCATTTCTGCAATACCGCTGTTACTTGTGATCAACACACTCAAATGCTGTCTCAGCAAGATGATCCTCATCGTCCCGGCGTGCCCAGGCCAGATCTGGTACACAGAGCTGCTCTGCATGGCGATGGCACCGGCCTTCAGATTGCCCCCTCTTCCGGACCTCCAGTCCAGGGAAGGAGGATCGATATTGCATCATGATCCAGCGTCACTGAATGCCAAGGCTTGGCTCCTGCAGCCTTAGCGTTTGGGCACTATGACATCCCGCTAAACTGTACGAACGTTCTGGCTAAAGCCACAGTGTCCTCTACGCTTACTTGTTAGTCACAAGTGGAAGCGGTGCACGGTATGGAGCAGGATGTAGATTATCGCACCTCTATGAATTATGGCCCTAGAGCTCCTGCCATACCTGCTGTCACTGGCCGAGTCTGGCCTAGCTCATGCATCCATCAAGGTACATCTGGCTGCCATTTCCCGTTATACACGGTCGTCTGACAAGTTATCGTTATGGTCGCACAGGCAGGTCAAGGAGTTCCTAAAGGGCCTCTTCAGGACATTTCCACCAGTCAAGGCTCCTGTCCCTCGTGGGGTCTCAATTTAGTGCTTACTAAGCTTATGGGACCTTCATTCGACCCTCTACATCAAACCTCTTTGAAGTATTTTTCTTGGAAGACCACTTTGTTAGTGGCCATCACCAAGGCCAGGCGGGTTGGGGAGATCCAGGCTCTTTCCTGCAAATGCCCATACTCATCCTTCCATGCCACGAGGTGGGTGCTGAGGACACATCCGTTCTTCATGCTAAAGTTCCCCTCTGAATTCCACCTCAACAAGCCTTTGGTACTTCCAGTCTTCTTCCTGGATTCTTCTTCACCCACTGAAAGGTTGCTGCATATGATGGACGTTGCTCATCCCTTGAAGGAACGCACAAAGGCTTTCAGGAAGACGTCACAGGTCTTTGCGAATTTTGGTCTTGTGAATCAAGGGAAGGCCCTGTCTAAGGCTTTCATATCCAAGTGGCTCTCCGGCTGCATCATGTATTGTCATTGTCTGGCCAACAGACCACTTCCAGATCGGCCGAGGGCTCATTCCACCACAGCTATCGTTGCAACGACAGCATTCGTCTCTGGTGTTCCCCTGCTGGATATTTGCAGGGCTTGTACGCGGAGGTCTAAACACACCTTCATGAAATTCTACTGTCGACAGGGATTCCACAGAGACCAGGGTTGGCCAGGCAGTGCTACGCAACCTGTTTGTCTGAGGTGAGTGCGTTCCAGGGGTAAGTGAGTATACTTCTGTTGAGCCTTGCCACCGCCCATGGTTGTGTATATGTACTGCTGTGTAATCTTATTAATGTACATGTGAATGGCAGACCCCATGCAGGTGAAGGAACAAGTTACTTTCCTGTAACTGTTGTTCTCCAGCATGGGTCTGGCATGGATTCACATGTGAACCCTCCCTCCTTCCCCGGTGTTTCTCTTCTGGGTTCATACTGGCGCCTTGCATGCTTTGAATCAAAATATGGCCACCAGGGGCGGGATTAGGGAGATGATAGTCATTGGATGGGTGCCGTATGACCCAGTCTACAGTGATTGGTTAGTACAAGAAAGGCTTTTGTTTTAGGTTTAAAGCAAGACTGCTTTCTTTTTTTAACGAGGATTGCCAGTGTGACGAGATGAAATATTCAAGAGCATGTGAATCCGTGCCAGATCTATTCTGGAGAACAACAGTTAAAGGTAAGTAACTTGTACGTTATTGCTTGCGGACAGCCACTCAACACTGCTGTTTTGTCCAGTATTGATTTTACTTTACCAAATTCCCTTTATTAGTACATTTCTGACCAAATGTTGTTATATTCTGCAATGTTTAGAAAGATATTAACTTTTCCTTATTCTGGGGCTCAGGAATCCCCTTGATCACACAAGCTAAATGATTTCTCATTATTTTGACTCCATGGCCAGAAATCCTCTGCCCCAAATACTAAACTGAGCTTCTTCTGAGTTTTCTTTTATTTTTTTTATTTTTTATTGTATATGGTTTACAAAAGAAACCTTTACATCAGAAATATCAAATAAAATACATGAAAAAAGAAGAAAAAAAGAACATTGTTACACTTTTTCTCAGCCAGCGTTATTACACAAAAACAGAGGAACTTCATGAATATTATCATTTCATTGGACTTGTTTTAAAACAAATGCAAAACATTTTTATAATTATTGATAATTCCTAGGACCTGAATACTAAAATAGTTACGTATAATTCTACAACAAAAAAGGTGACATTGTTCCACAGAGAAGACGGTTTTAGCACATACCGATATCAAACAATCAACATATCAAAGCCAAATCACTGAATTCTACCCATTAACCATAAGTTGCATTAATAACACTTTACACCAACCCTATCATAAAATCAACATTCATAAAATCATTGAATTCAACTCATTCCATCACAAATTACATAGGAAACAACAACAAAAGGAAAGGACAGTAAGACAAATCCAGGGCTCAAATTACACAGAATTTCTGCCCCAATTAGATTTTATAAAGGGAGCCTATGTTTTATTTTCTGAGCCTTCAGGGTAGGAGAAGACACTGTATCCAGTTCATTCTATAAATCCAGGGATTTAATAAATGATGCAATCGCTAAACCCTCTGAGGTGTTCTGAATGTTAATACACCAGGACCATATATTGTTTTCATCCCCCCAAACTCGCCATTTCGGAAATTTGATCATATGGCTAGACCTTTCTTTACAGAGTGCCGGTCAGGATAGTAGTAGGTGCCTCACAGTTAGTTTCAGTTTCACCTACCTTCTCAAAAATCTATAGTAGGAATCTTCCAAGCCTATAATTTCCCTGCGTAATAACAGTTCCTGGCTAGGCAAAATGTTCCAACGCAGTCTTAGGATAATATTCCGATAATATTGGATTGGAAACTGTAATAGAAAGGTGAAATCACCCCACGTCTTTTATGATACCCCTGTAGATGACACAAGGACGGGTAAGAGTGGAATCTGTTGTGATCCAGTCTTTCTGAAATAGTAATCGTTTCACTCTTTGCTAAGGGTTTGTGACTAATATCTCCCTGTCCGTATTAAGGTCACTGAGAGACTGGTCACCGATATCCCGAAATGCACTTAAAAATCTGTGGATTCATGCCCAGATCCACACATTGGCACCAGTTTACCCAGATCAACGTAAAGCATATTCAGCATTGGGGCTATTAAACAATGAAATAGGGATAACAATCTCCATCTCACCAGGGCCTCGAAAGATTCTATACCCAATTTGTATGCCACAAGGATATTATTAGTCAATTTAAGTGTCCGTCTCCACAACCCTCCCTCCAAAGTTTCCCAAAATTTCAACAGCTCTAGATAGTGAAGCTCTATCCCATATATCCGTTTAGGAACAACCTTGCCTTCGTAGAAGCAACTCGAGGACATAATAAAAAAGCGTCCACATTTTTGCTCCAATTTGGTCATTTGATTGGATAGGACAGATGCTTTTTGTTTGAGGAACAAACCTGAAGGTTGGGCCAGCCTGGGGAACCCCAGGTAGAGCACGCTCAACGTGCTCTCTATAGAGACCCCTGCCTATTCCAACTCTGTTTCTTTCGTCCCGTCACCAACACCAAAACGCAGGTCTTACGGGGGTTAACAATCATTCCATTCTGTCGCGTGTATTACATATTAGTCGATTAAACGTTGGAGGCCCACCTTGGTGCAGTCTAG